>NW_024870769.1:14537500-15137500 GCF_019054845.1 Dipodomys spectabilis
GAAGATAAAGAATTAATAATAAGTCAGGTGCCTGTGGCCCACAATTGAATCCCAGCTATTCTGAAGGTCGGGATCTGAGGATCACAGTTCTACCACTTGAGCCACAGCGCCACTTCCGGCTTTTTTCTTTTTGCTGATGTGGTGCTGAGGAATCAAACCCAGGGCCTCAGGCATGCAAGGCAAGCGCTCTACCACTGAGCCAACTTCCCAGCAGGATCACAGTTCTAAACCAGACCTTTCAGGAAAGTCCAGGAGACTCTTATCTCTAATAAACTACTTAGAAAAAGCCAAAAGAGGTGCTGTGGCTCAAGTAGTAGAGTGCTAGCCTTGAGCAAAAAAAAGTTCAGAGACAGCTCCCAGGCCCTAAGTTCAAGCCCCAGGACTGGCAAAAAAGAAATAAAAATAAAAACAAAAAGAATTAATAGTAACTCTAGTCTTCGTGTCAGTAGTCTAGTATCTCTACAGTGTGCAGTAGAGAAAAGACTCAGAACTATGGATCAGAACATGATGTTGCTGCTTAGAAACTATGAGTCCATAAAGAAGAGGTCAAAGATTCCCCAAGGATGACCACCTCTTAAAAATCCATAGCATTCTTTTTTTTTTTATTTTTGTCGGTCATGGGGCTTGAACTCTGGGCCTGGGCGCTGTCCCTCAGCTCTTCAGCTCAAGGCAAGCGCTCTACCACTTGAGCTACAGCGCCACTTCCGGTTTTCTGGTGGTTTATTGGATATAAGAGTCTCACAGTCTCTCCTGCCCGGGCTGGCTTTGAACCACGATCCTCAGATCTCAGCCTCCTGAGTAGCTAGGATTACAGGCGTGAGCCACCAGCGTCCGGCTATAGCATTCTTTTCCCATTGCCTGTCTATCTCAGCTACAATGTTAGACTCTGCTTCTGTCCCTCCATTCTCTCACTTGTACCCTCCTTGTTTTCTTTTCTTTTTTTTCTTTTTTTACTTTAAATTGTTTTGTTTTTATTCTCCACAATCCAGTTCCAACCCACAGTGTGGCAGAATGAGCCTTCTCGGCATCTTACCACCCTACCCCCAGACCCAGGGACCTCCCTCCTCTGTATCCCTAATGCCCTTAGCTTGGGTGTCACACACACTGAGACTGAAGTGTTGTTCATTTATTTTGTAACAATGAAATCAGTATCATTACCAGAGTGAAAAATAATTCACCAGATACTGTTTTCTTCCGTTGAGGTGCAATGGATTATCCAAATTACCTGTTGGGCTGCGGCTGCTGCTGAAGATGTCCAAGGAGTGGAAGAAAACTTCTCTTGGGTCTGACCAGAGAAGACTGTTCCACACAAGACTGCCACTGCCTCTGGTAGGCATTAGTATTCTGAAATAATCATCTGCATGCTTGACTCCTTCCCTACCCACACACTGATTTTGCTAGGGGGAAAAATGCAAAACCTGCATTTTGAGCGAACCAGACCTCTCTCTATGCAGAGCGAATGCATGTCTGTGTTCAGCATCCCAATGTGACGATTATACATTATGTTTACTGTGTGGCTAAATCTTACATTCTTCTACGCAAACACAAAGGAGTGACTACACAGTGTGTCTCGCCCTTGCTTTTCCATTGTGACTTTTTCCTCCCTCTCATCCAGATTGCCCTCATGCTGAAATGTGCTCATAAAAATAACTGAGAAATTTTCAAACACATAGGTAACTTGAAAGGTGGAGAAAGAATGAATTGCAGGAGTAGGGTGTGTGTGTGTGTGTGTGTGTGTGTGTGTGTCCATGTGCCTGTGGATGAAGCAGAATTTATTTAAAAATGCAAAACAAAAGCTGGGTTATGTAAGCAACACTGAATGGGCTTGTACAGCAAGAATGGAAACAAGGTATGAATATTCATAAGTAAAATAGAAGAGTTCATTTGCTAGTGTCAAGAAGGAGGCAGAGATGAAATTATTCTAAATATTGTTTGACCACAATATTATCCAGGAGACATTATGTAGATCATATAAGATGTCATAAAACACAAAGCTCACTGGATTTGTTGTCCAAATTTTCCCATTCTTTGACAGCAATAGTTTATTAATGTTTCCATGTGACATTTTCACATCAACAATTAGTTCAGTAAATAATTTGATTTCATTTTTTTTTCCCTGCCAGTTATGGTGCTTGAACTCAGGGTCTGCGCACCATCCTTGAGCTCTTTTGCTCAAAGCTAGCATTCTACCACTTTGAGCCACAGTGTCACTTCTGGTTTTCTAGTGGTTAATTGGAGATAAGAGTTTCACAGACATTCTTGCTTAGGCTGACTTTGAACCATGCTTATCCGATCTCAGCCTTCTGAGTAGCTAGGATTACAGGTGTGGCGCACCAGCATCCAGCTTTGATTTCATCTTTTAAGACCTAAAAATGAAAAGGAAAATAAAATAGCCATACTTAAAAACCTTACACAACAATTAACTTCAAGCAACTCAAAAGTCTAAATGTGGGCTGGGAAGGTGGTTCAGTGGTAAAGTGCTTGCCTTGCCTGCATGAGGCCTTGGGTTCGATTTCTCAGCACCACATAAGCAGTAAAAGCTGGAAGTGGCTGTGTGGCTCAAGTGGTAAAGTGCTAGCCTTGAGCTGAAGAGCTGAGGAACAGTGCCCAGGCCCAGAGATCAGGTCCCACAACTGAACAACAAAAAAAAAAAATTAAATTAAAAGTCTAAATGTAAGAAAACATAGAGGTAAACTTCTGTGACCTTGGATTTTGCAATGGATTCTTATTAAATAACACTAAATACACAAGTAACAAGTGAAACACATACGTAAGTTGGACTTTGTCAAAATGCAAAACTTTTAGGCTCAAAACACGTTGTAAAGGGTAGAAAAACAGCCACAGAATAGGAGAAAATGTTTGCATATCATATATCAGATATAGATATCGTAGCCAGCATGTATAAAGAACTCTTACAACCCAGTAATAGTGAGATACAAATAAAAACAAACCTAAAAATGACCAGAGGAGAGCTGGGCAGTAGTAGCTCAGTCCTGTAATCCTAGCTACTCAGGAGGCTGAGATCTGAGGATCATGTGCTTCTCCGAATTTATAAGAAAATGCTCCTGGGGTAGAATTAAGCTTCATTTCCAACTCTTGACCTGCCAGAAAGGTGACTTAGATATGCTGATGATGGCAAGAGAGCTCTGTCCATCTGGTGGTGGAAATCCAGCTTGATGTGTCACAGTTGCTCCTATTGATCAATGAAAGCACAGAGCCTTAGAGAGAAGAGTGTGCAATCAGTTTTTACCCTCCTTTCCCTTTTCTTCCCTTTCATTCCCTTCTCTTCCCCTTCCCTTTCCTTTCCTTTCCCTTCTCCTCCCCTTTCCCCCCCTCACTCCCCCTCTCTCTCTTTCTGTCTCTCTCTCTTTCTTTCTTTCTTTCTCACTCTCTCTCTTTCTTTCTTTCTTTCCTTCTTTCTTTCTCGTTGGTCATGGGGCGTGAACTCTGGGCCTGGGCACTGTCCCAGAGCTCTTCAGCTCAAGGCTAGTGCTCTACCATAGCGCCACTTCTGGTTTTCTGAGTGGTTTGTTGGAGATAAGAGTCTTATGGCCTTTCCTGCCCAGGCTGGCTTTGAACTGCGATCCTCAGATCTCAGCCTCCTGAATAGCTAGGATTACAGGTGTGAGCCACCAGCACCCAGCAGGAAGTTATTTTCATGGTTGATGTTACTGTTTTGGATATAAAGTCTTCCCTCAAAAGGTTCAAGTATGAAGTAGGTCACTGACACTGAGTCCTTGGGGGCTTGTCCTGGGGGTGAGGGGGACTTGTCCTAGGAAGGATTGTGTTTGGAGGGGCTTGTCTTTGAGAGGGGCTTGTTCTAGTGGGGTATCATCATCAGGGGTGCATCCACAGGAGTCCTCTCCATCTGTTTCTCTAATTCCTGGCCACCATGAACTAATCAGCTTTCTTCCTTCCTCCCATGATGCACTGCCATGGCACAGACACAACAGAGCCAGCTGATCACAGGCTACTACAGCCTCTGAAACCATGAATCCAAATCTCTCTTGTCCTTTAACTGAGATAGCAGTAAACAGACATCAGTTTCTGGGTTCCCAAAGTGGCAATTGCAAGCTTAGGAAAATTCAGTGCAGATGAAAATGTGAGAGGAAGAGGGAATATTAGGCATCATCAAATACCATGCTTTGCTATTGTCCACTGGTACTGAAAACTTACAAACCCTGGATCTGGTTCTTTATCCCTGTTGTCTTGATGATTGAGGGCCACAGACACAGTGGGAGAAGTGAAACCAGCAAAGATTTGTTGAAGAAAAAGATAAGCAGAGCTCCTGATAGACAAGAGGGCCCCACGAGTGGGCATGGCCTGGGGTGTGTTGTGCAGGAGTGAATAAGGTCCAAGGACTCTTGAGATCTGCATCCTTACTCCCTCTGACCAGTTGCTTGGTCCTGGATAACTCTGGGATTCCCTCAGTCTGCTGTTCACATGCAGGTCTTCCAGGACAATGGGCTATGATGTGATGCCTAATGGACTGCACGTGTGACAGCTCATGATGCTATGCTGTAGGGCCCCCGGGCCTGCACAGAGGACCACTCAGGGCCATGGTGAGAGATGTAGAACCTCAGGGGAGGGGGTTGTCCTGATGGACCTAGATGTCCCTTTTTCTGCTCTTACTGTGATTGGCTTTTAGAATACATCTCTTAATTCTGAAGCTGATGAGATTGGATAGGAGAACATAATCATATTTTATCCAGGGAGATTAAAAGAGATTTCTTCATCTGCATCCTTTTCTTGCCTAGTTGCCACACTGGCAATTGGAACAAAACAGAAAAAGATGGAATAGGAAAATAAAGAATAGAAGAATCTGAGATGCTAAGGGGGAAATGTGTGTTGAGGAAAGTATTCAAGAAAACATAAACTTTGGTCATAGAACTCCAAATGACAGCAATTATGAGGGGAGGGAAACCCTGACAATTCAGAAAAATCAAATCAGTGCCCCAGAGGGTGAGAGTAAGAAATGCTCAAAAACATAGACAAAGAATAACAGAGCGGAAAATGTTGGCAATGGAGATGAAAAAAGTGGTGCAAGAGCAAGAATCACACATAATTGTAGAATTCTTTCTCCTTCTGAAAAAAAAATCACTGGGAAGTGAATCTCAATAAGTTTCACCACATTCCTACAAAAATTAGATTACATCTTGACAAATACTCAATTTATAAAAACTTCAAAGAGATTAAAGACAAGCCTGTAGTGGGTAAGTAGGTTATGCAGTATAGGACTGGAAAAAACAATCACTCAGGTCTCCGTGACACTAAATGCCAAAGCCACATGATTGGAAGAGTTCTTCTTGAGGGGAGAAAATTGTGCCATAAATTTACCATAGCAAGATAATCTTCCAGTGTGAAATCAATAGTCTCAGATTTGCAATTATTCTAAAAGATGAATCTGAGCTGGAGTGTGGCTCAAGTGGCACGGCACCTGCCTAGCAAGGGCTAAGTTCTGAGTTTAATCCCTACCACAATCAAAAAAAATTGTTTTTGTTTGCTCTAAGAAAGTTATGTAATCCAGTTAAGTGAAAGAGAAAGTGAAGACTCAACAATGTATTTATATATTAATTTATTTGTCTATTTATGTATTTGTGTTGGTCCTGGGGCTTGAATTCTGGGACTGGGCACTTTCTCTGAACTTCTCTTGCTCAAGGTTGGCACTTGAGCCACAGTTCTATTTCTGGCCTTCTGGAGATTACTTGGAGATGAGTCTCATATACTTTTCTGCACCAGCTGGCTTTGAACCAGGATCCTCAGATCTCAGCCTCCCAAGTAGCAATGATTACAGGTATGAGACACCTGCACCTAACAAGAGTATATATTTTTGTGCCTGAGACAGGCGGCAAGAGGGGGTACCACTGAATTCAAACAAATGCTGAAAATTTACTTCAAAAACCAAAAGCAAATCTCAATAAAAATAAAAATAATATTTTTTACAAAGAAAATATATATGCCAAAAAAATTTGTTTATGGGGGCCGGGAAGGTGGCTCAGTGGTAGAGTGCTTGCCTTGCATGCATGAGGTCCTGGGTTTGATTCCTCAGCACCACATAAGCAGAAAAAGCCAGAAGTGGTGCTGCAGCTCCAGTGGTAGAGTGCTAGCCTTGAGCTGAAGAGCTGAGGGACAGCGCCCAGGCCCAGAGTTCAGGCCCCACGACTGGCAAAAAAAAAAAAAAGAAAGAAAAAAAAATTGTTTGTCAGAAATCTTAGTCACAAACAGAATTATGTTACAAAAGCCAGGAGTTAAGGTGATTATGACAGAAAGGAAAAGCTTTGTAAATTTCACCTTTCATGTAAAGATGATTCAAACAATTGGTTTTCATGCTGAATATTCATAGAAGATGATTCTGCTGTTTTATTTTTAAAACATAAAGATAGCAACCCAGTAACAAAATCAAAACACCGGGGCTGGGAAGGTGGCTCAGTGGTAGAATGCTTGCCTTGCATGCATGAGACCCTGGGTTCGATTCCTCAGCACCACATAAGCAGAAAATGCCAGAAGTGGTGTTGTGGTTCAAGTGGTAGGAGGCTAGCCTTGAGCTGAAGAACTGAAGGACAGCGCCCAGGCCCAGAGTTCAGGCCCCACGACCGACCAAAAAAAAAAAAAAATCAAAACACAGCAAGCAACCTTAGGTTCATGGTATCATTCTACTTGTGCTTTTCAAAATGCCTGTTAAAGATTTATATTTAACGTATGGCATGTTACACATATGGGATGTTTTATATTTTGTTTATTTTTAATTTTTAGTGTTTTCTAAAATAAGCATATATTTATTCATTTAAAACATAAAATAAAATTTAATGCAATGCCTACATAAATTTAAAAAAGATGTAAAATAAACTAAAATTTAATGCAATGCCTACATACATTTTTTAAAAAAGATGTAAGCCAATTCCCAAGGAGTCACAGTTGTTTGTCCTGTGAAACTCACTATCAGAAATCTTTCTTATTATATGCACACTCAATAAAACATGCATCAGAAAATGAGTTTAAGGCAAACTTCTAGTTAGAGCTTTTTCTAAATTGGTCATAGAGCTTGAACTCAGGTCCTGGGTGCTGTCCCTAAGCAAATTTGCTCAAGGCTAGTGCTCAGATTCTTTGAGCTACAGCACCCCTTCTAGTTTTCTGGTGGTTAATTGAAGATAAGAGTCCCAAGGACATTCTTGCCCAGACTAGTTTTGAACCTGGATCCTCAGATCTCAGCCTCCTGAGTAGCTCAGAGCTACCAGCACCTGGCCCCAGTTCTTTTAAGTCTTAGGATAACAATTTTTCTAAATCCTAAATTGGCAGTGATTTGCATACCTTTTCTGTCTTTAATTAGATGATGGTTTCTTGGAGATCCAATGTAATCTCTTTGTTATTTTCTCTTCTTAACTCAGAGGCAATGTATATGTTGGTCAAATGGAACTGCTATAAATAAGATTCTTTTCTCAGATGGTCATTAGAACATCCATCGTTGTTATTGGCTAAAAAGCATTAAACTCGCTGGGTGCTCATGGATTACATCTGTAACCCTAGCTACCCAGGAGGCTGAGATATGAGGATCATAAAAGCCTGGCTTTTAAGCCAGGCTGTGCAGAAAAGTCTGTGTGAGATGCTTATCTCCAGTTAACCAACAAAAAGCTGGAAGTGGAGGTATGGCTCCAGTGGTAAAGAGCTAGCCTTGAGCAAAAAGTGCTCAGGGACAGCCCTCAGGCCCTGATTTCAAGCCCTAGAACAAGCCCAACATAAAATAAAATAAAAGCATTGGACTCAAGTTTTTAATCTTGAGTGGAGCCCTTTCAAAACATACTTCCCTACATGTATTTAAAGTTGACTCCCACCTGCAAAACCAGGTTAGTTTTGTTTTGTTTTGTTTTTTTAAATTTTCAGTAGCTTCAATGAACCACAGTTGTGAAATTGCACTTTCTACTTAAAATTTTAAACTCTCCATCAAGTGACTATCTAGGTCTTGGCTCCCCACTCCCTCAAGTTTTATGGATCTGCATTCATCTTGTTTTCATTGGAAAAGTTATTCAAGCGAATAATCGAAACAGAGCATGCTTTCTTTCTTTTTTTGTGCACTGATCCTGGGGCTTGAACTCAGAGCCTGATGATGCTTTTGAAGATTAGACCTGTTTCTCTCCCCCCTCCCTCCCTCTCTCTCTCTCTTTCTCTCTCTCTCTCTTTCTTTCTCTCCTCTTCCCTCTCTCTCCCTCTCTCTCTCTCTTCCTTTTTCCCTTCCTTTCCAACCCCATCCCCCAGCCAGGAGGTGAACAGCCTCCTATCCATATGTGCCTCCATCCATGATACTTTCATTCACCTCAGCCCCAAAGAAATGGAGCAAGCCTACCAGTACAGGCTGAAGCCATGACAGAAAAGAATCTGTCTCCTCTCACTCTTCCCTTAAGTTGTTTGTGTTATGTATCAAAGTCAAGCAATCAGAGGAACATCAACAGACCAAGGAGTACTAGCTCTAGGCAATAAATGAGTTGTAATAGCTAGTGGGGGAGTGGGGGAGAGGCCTTCTGATCATTACTTTCTTGTCACCTTCTGGTCTATCCTACACAATGGAACTAAGAATAGCTGACATTTCATTCAACATTTGAAGCTAGCATGGGAGACTAGTATTCAGATGATTCTGGTTTATAGAATGATTAGGGATTAACAGAGATCCAGTGGTTCAGACCTGTAATCCTGAGTATTAGGATTACTGATTATTAGGAGGCTGAGATCTGAAGATCACAATTTACACTCAGCCCAGACAGGAAGGTTTATGACTCTTTTTTTTTTGGGGGGGGGGGTTCCTGTCGTGGGGCCTGAACTCTGGGCCTGGGCGCTGTCCCTCAGCTCTTCAGCTCAAGGCTAGCGCTCTACCACTTGAGCCACAGCGCCACTTATGGATTTTTTTCTTTTTGCTTATGTGGTGCTGGGGAATCGAACCCAGGGCCTCATGCATGCAAGGCAAGCACTCTACCACTGAGCCACCTTCCCAGCCCAGGACTCTTTTTTTTTTTTTTCGGTCCGGTCATGGGGTTTGAACGCTGGGCCTGGGCGCTGTCCCTCAGCTCTTCAGCTCAAGGCTAGCACTCTACCACTTGAGCCACAGCACCACTTCTGGCTTTTTTCTTTTTGCTTATGTGGTGCTGAGGAATCGAACCCAGGGCCTCAGGCATGCAAGGCAAGCACTCTACCACTGAGCCACCTTCCCACCCCCCAGGACTCTTATCTGTGGCTGTGGCTCAAATGGTAGAGCACCAGCCTTGATGGAGAAAGCTAAGCTAAGCTAAGCAAGGCCCTGAGTACAAGCCCCAATACCTGTAATCTTCCCCCAAAGAGAGAGATTAGTGATCAAAATCTCGAAGAATTAAAAGATTGCATCAAGATGTAGCTACTGGTGGCTCACACTTGTAAGCTATGCTTGTAAGCATAGCTACTTGAGAGGCTGAGAATGGGAAGATTATGGATCAAGTCCAGCCCTGGCAAGGAAGATTGTGAAACCCCTTTCAACCTATGCCTGTCATCCCATGCTAGATGGGAGGCTGACATTGGATGGGTCTTGGTACCTGGCTAGCCTGGGCAAAGCAAATCCCTGAGACCCCCCCCCCCCCATCTCCATGGAGGGAAGTGGGATAGAGTGATGCACGCCTGTGACTCCAGTCATGATGCTAAGCCATGGGGCTTGAACTCTGGCCTGAGTGCTGTCCCTCTGCTCTTCAGCTCAAGGTTAGCACTTTACCACTTGAGCCACAGTGCCACTTCTGGTTTTCTGGTGGTTTATTGAAGATAAAGATTTTCACGGCTTTTCCTGCCCAGGATGGCTTTGATCTTCGAACCTCAGATCTCAGCCTCCTGAGTGGCTAGGATTCCAGGTGTGAGCCATCAGTGCCCAGTGACAACAAAGATTCTTTTCCCAGGTCCAGTTTAGTCATGTGACAGACTTTGGGTGGAAGACCTCTGCAGTCTCCACCAGACTGGGTGGATTTCTGTATGATGCTATTGCAGCGTGACCGTCACTGGCTTGGAACTGAGAAATCTGACTACACTTCCATTCTGCCATTTGATAACACCATCAGTTGGGCAAGCCACTGAACCTCTTGGGCTGTTTCATTTATAAAATGGGTATAATGAAAGATCTTTCCTCGGGTTGCTGTGGAATTGAACTTCAGTAAAAGAAACCCTTTCTACTTCATTTTTGTGTCTTCATATGTAAAATTTCAGACAAGGAATGTTAGTGTCTACAGTGCTTCCTTATTATTTATCTTTATTAAAAAGCAACATAGCAAACAGACTGCCTGCCTGAATGTTGAATTCTTTTTCCCTTATAATTAGTCTTTTTGGAATAAACTACAGAATTATCTTTCCCAAATATTTTTTTTTTGGGGTCTGGTCGTGAGGCCTGAACTCTGGGCCTGGGCATTGTCGCTTAGCTCTTCAGCTCAAGGTTAGCGCTCTACCACTTGAGCCACAGCGTCACTTCTGGCTTTTTTCTTTTTGCTTATGTGGTGCTGAGGAATCAAACCCAGGGCCTCAGGCATGCAAGGCAAGCGCTCTACCACTGAGCTACCTTCCCAGCCCATTTTTCCCAAATATTACAAAACTTTCCTATTTTCCATGATGAATATGCAAATGAAAGAGATTCTTACCTCAATTATTCATGTGACCTACCCCTTTCTTATATTCAAATCCATAGTGTATTTTTCTAAAAGGAGGCCTCCCTTCTTTATGTGTGTGTATTCATGTATGTGCGCGTGCATGAGCGTGCACACACACATGGGTGCGTGTGTGTGTAAAACATTTTGCTTATGGATATAAAAGGCTATTTAAGCATTCTGCCTTCAGGCAAAACAACAACAAAAAACACAACCTAGTGGTTTTTCCTTACTCTTGACTTTCCTCAGTCATGCCCCAAATTCTAGACTCATTAGAGAACAGATTCCTCTGTCTTGACAAAACCAAGGACTAAGAGATTTCTTTGAGGGTCGCTAATAAACATGGAGAAGGGAATGAATCCATAAATGCCACTGAAATTGAACGAGCACTAAACTCAGTGGGTGCTGCCTTAGGTTGAAGAGATTCAGAAAATGAAGAGAAGTCATCATGAAATAGAGTTAACAGGGTGAAAATTTGAAAGTGCCCTTATTAAGCTCACAGCAATAGAAGAGGTTACATCCATTAAACAAAAGTGGATGTATTAGGTCAGGTTTCCTAGGAAACAGATTCTGAGACAGGCTGACACATGGGAGGTTGACTTCGAGTGTCCTTAAGAGCTATATTTGAGAAAGCCGGAAGGAAGCAGTAGTGGGTATAGGGAGGAGTTGAGCTGCAAGACCCCCATCAGAGACCTCTGAACAGCCAGAGGTGAAAGGTGACTAAACCACCCAGCCCTTGGGTACTCAGGGATGTGGTACCAAAATGGTACATATAGCACCCCACAGAGGTAATTAGAAAGAAATAATTAGATGATTGGAAAATGTAAATGATAATCATCTGCATAAAATCCCATTAAAGTATGTTGAGAGAAAGAATAGAGAAAGTGGAAGAAGAATTTGCACCCTTGCAAGGCTGGGAGCCTTTTTTTTCTGCCCAGGTCCATTGGGACATTTGTAACATCATTAAGGGGTCATATGTATGGAGGTATACAGACAAGTCTCTGACAGTCTAAGAAAGCCTATGAGGACCAAATCTTGTCATGTCCTGTGGAGAGGATGTTCCTTGTGCCTGGGGATTCTTTTTTTTAAAACCCACAGGGACAGAATAATGACAGAAAAGTTAAGTCACAGAAATGCTGGTATCAGAAAATTCAGGTAACAGAAAATCCAACAATAAACAACATTCGATGATATGATCAAAGAAAAGAGAATTGAGAAAGATAGGGGTAATAGATGAAGTAA
The DNA here is from genome assembly GCF_019054845.1 of Dipodomys spectabilis. Classification (NCBI taxonomy): domain Eukaryota; kingdom Metazoa; phylum Chordata; class Mammalia; order Rodentia; family Heteromyidae; genus Dipodomys; species Dipodomys spectabilis. The sequence continues at coordinate 14,549,380 of NW_024870769.1, forward strand.
ATAAAGTGAGAACATATAAATAGAACCATGGCATTTCATCATTAAATGAATTCAAAATAGGATGATTAAATGTATTGATTGCAAGGAACTAGAGCTGGAGATGGGATGGGGAGTAGCTTTATTTTTCCTTTAGTATTTTCTACACTTGAAAAATATACAATATTATTGTTATTATTAAGGTGTTTGTTGTACAGAGGGGTGACCATTTCATAAGTCAGGTAATGAGTACATTTTCTTTTTTTGGACAATGTCACTATTTCCTTCACTTTCCTCCAATTTCCTCCTCCTTTCCCTGCCCACAAGTTATTTCTATACTTTTTACAAGAGACATATTGAATAAGATTTTTACCTGAGTTATCCTACAATACATTAGTAGCAATTATAAACACTGTTCCCACTGGCTTCATCTTTTGGGCATTTAGTATGTGCTCAGCTCTGTCTCAGAGAAGCATTCTAATCCCAACATCCCTCATCTTAGGTCTCAGAAGAAAAGTCAAACACCAAAAAATGTCCAAGGTCACATGGCTACAAGTACAGGTAGGATTTCCATCCTGTGCCCTCCAATACATGGGCCTTGAAATATTCTGCATAATTTCTCTGATAAGACTGGATGATAAGACTGTTGGCATTCATTGTAAGGTTGGAAGGATTCTTATGTTTTGTATTTGTTTTTAAAGTTATGTTATTACAATTTTAGACTCTATTACTACTTTAAAGTAGTTATGCAAGAAGGTTCCAATTTAACATACGAGTTTATGAGTAAAGTGCATCTTAATCAATGTTATCCTTTCCATCAAAGTATCAGTGCAATTTTCTTGGCCACTGGCCATTGAACAGATGGATTAGACAATGGGTATAGCACTGGGTAAAAACACATTCTGTTCAACAGTATAGTGAAAGAACTAGAGAGAAGGGGTGGAGATAGTACACAAAATAATTTTCTGTTTGGAAGCAGATGATGGGAATGTGTTGGAGATGAATTCAGGATAATAGTGCCACAAAGAGGACCAGGAGTCTAACAAGAATGGTGTCATCCTTTTCATTTCCTGTGCAGGTCACTGACTTGGGTGCAGATGTAGGTGTAAGTATGTTGGTCTCAGGTGCCAAGAAAGCAGACCAAATTCAGTGTTCCTTTCAGCCAACACAGAAACAGAAAAACTTGCTCATTTGTACATGTCTCCATCCCACATGGCTATCTCCTGGACCACACCTGAATTTCTCTTATTGTCCCAGCCCTTCCTTCAGTTGAGGCAGGACAGCTTTTCATTATTTTCAGCCCCACTTTACAATAACTTTCTTTGAGTTATATATTTATGTTGTTTGAGTCATCTAGTCTATGGACTGTTGCTAGTGCAGACTCAGGCTGAATAAAGCACTGTTCTTCCCACATGCATTTTTGTCTCTGCCTTAATCCATTCTCTGCCCAATAGTATAGTCAGCCTTAGCAACAAAACTGACCAGCAGATTCCCTAGTGTAGAACATTTCAGTGGAAGCACAGAACAAGCGGGAAAACCTACTAATGTGCTCAGATTCTGTGAGATGACTCTCCAGGGCTTCCAAATCTGGGGTTCTGAATGCCCCTCTTATTTATCTTGTGTTGGTATTCTCATACTTCAGCCACATTGATTTTTTCCCATTTGTGTGACTTGAATTCAGAGCCTAGGCTCTGTCTCTGAGCCATTTTACTCAAGGCTAGCACTCTACCACTTTGAGCTACAGCTCCACTTCTAGTTTTTAGGTGATTAACTGGAGATGAGAGTCTTATGGACTTTCTTGCCTGGGCTAGCTTTGAACTGTGATTCTTAGATCTCAGCCTCCTGCATAGTGTAGGATTATAGGCATGAACCATCAGTCCTCTGTTAACATTGACTTTCAAGGTGCCTCCTATACTGCGATTTCTATAGACTTCCTACAAAGGCATGTGTTTGCTGAGAATCCTCCCTATCACCAATCTACTTCCTTTCCTTGCTTGAGTCTCACATTGCCTTACTCATCTGAACTTCAGGCCTCATCTCAGGAGGAGCCCATGGAGGGCAGCTATCTATTGCAATCTGCTCTCCTTCCCCAGATATTGCATTCCTTATTGTTGTTTCCATTTGAATCTATCATCTTAGAATGGAAGTGATAGAAGAGCATATGCCACGTTTCTTTTGTCAGTCCTGGGGCCTCCTTATGCCCTGCTAGCAGTTATCTTTAAGGCATTTTCTGCATGTTGAAGTAGTGAATGACCAGTGAAGAAATGCTTGCTTGCTTGCAGCAGAACTTTCTGCCTCCCTGCTTGTTCAAAGGAATGCAGGTGCCTGCTGCATAGACTTATCTCTGGTGCAATAGCTTCCTGGAACTGTTTTTTTTTTCTCTCTCTCTGTCTCCTCTCAGTCTCTCTCTGTCTCCTCTCTCTCTCTCTGTCTCCTCTCAGTCTCTGTCTTGCTCTGTCTCTCTCTCTCTCCCCCCAAGGTATGAGAACTGGGACAGATAGGGGAAGCCTTATTTCCAACACAGGAAAGTGGAACAAACTCATGATTGAACCTGACTGTGAGCTGGGGCAGAGTTCTGAAGCTATTTACTAAATGTATTATTAAATACATGGGTCCTATTTGGAGCCCCATAAGTGTTTTTACTTAATAGATTGTGAATGAGTGTTTGTTAGTGATCAATACCTGTCATCATTGATTAAAAATGTAAAGGCCAGTTGTGCACTTAAGGAGTTTCATGGTGACATTTTGTTAATGTCCCACTACTCATTTTAAAATTCTGAATCCCCAGAAAGGGTAAAGACCTGTTTAAATCTAAATACCTCTCCATCCATCCACAATGAACAAAACACATTTTTTTTTTTTGTTTTCTTTTTGGTGCTAATCCTGGGGCTTTAACTCAGGGCCTAGGTATGTCCCTGAACTTTTTTTGCTAGGGTGATTACACTACAACTTGACCTATAGCTCTACTTCAAGCTTTTCTGGTGTTAATTGGAGACAAGAGTCTCATGGACATTCCTGCCCAGGCTGGCTTCAAACTGTGATCCTCAGATCTTTCTCTAGTCATCTGTCCCTACTTGCTCTCTTTTTCCTCTCAACAGGAGACTGATATGGGTGGGTCCTACAGAGGAGATCTGGGATGAACTTACCTATACACTCAAGTGTCCATAAAAATGGGCCATCTGTTCAGGCCCTGCCCAAGTTGTCTGACTAAAGGTGCAGATCATCAGTCCACTTGGAGTCTGCTTCCCACCAGTACAATACATGGACCCCATGGCTGAATGTCCCAGGCTCCAACCAGTACTGAGACAGGATTGTTAAATCTGCAGTGGACAGAGGCTGACATAGTAAGTCTGCCTTACTTGTGGATTTAGCAGGCAGGGTTTGACCCAGTGCAACTAAAAAAAGAAAAAAAAATTCAAACACAGAAGTTGAAACTCCCAGTGCCCATTCTGAAGCTGGGTGGAGGCAGGCACTCAAGGCAGCGCTGGCCTGTGGTCAGTTGTGTCTACATCCTTGTATCAGCTGCTGAGTGTCTGTTTCCCTGGCCTTCATTTATGAAAATTTGCTTCCAAAAAATCAAGTGGGGCTCTGAAAGCAAGAGAAAAGTGAATGTGTTTTGCTGAAATGATCAAGTGGAAATTTTACATTTGTTGAAAGGTGGCATGATAGAAAAATGAACCACGCATCAACGATACATGACTGAATCCTTGGCACCCTGTGCATGCCCAGTGTTTCCTCAGTGGGAGGCTCCTTGCTACCACAAACTTGAAGACAGCAAGGTGGAAAGAGTGGGCAGATATTGCTCTTTTTTGCAACTCTGTTGATGTTTCTTGCATATCAGTGTGTATTAGCAGACTGGCGTAGACACTGGCAATAGCTCACCTTTACTGAGTGTTTTCTCATGTTGTAGACCTCTACAGAGTTAAGTCATTTTGTCTTTGTGCAGTGTTTGCAGTTGGGGGTTAGTTTTCATCCCTGGGCCTGCTGTTTTGCATAGAATAACAACCTAGGGGCATGCAAGGATTTATATTCATCAGCCAGGTGGTGAGATGAACCCTTATCCATAACAACATGACATTGTCCACCCTACAGTGACATTCCTGACCACCAGTGAATTCCTTCAGGACACCCGACAGTGTGTCTAAATGTCTTCATCAGGAAAATGAGGTTTGGAAAATGTACTGTTAAGAGCATTAAGAGCATTGCTAATATTGGAATGAACCTGAGGATTGGAGAATGCTGTTTCTCCCCTTTGGCAGCAGGAACCCCAGAATCCTCCACTGGGATATCACATGGTATCTAACTTTTTGTTTGTTTTTTAACCTAATGTGTGGTGGTGGTGGTGGTGGGGAGAGACACTTGCTCGTTTTCACCCAAGAGACCACAGAGAAGGGGGATGAAACAAGGATGCTACTTAAGCCATCTTGATTGCCTGGGGCAGAGTTACAGGGAGGTAGACTACAGTAGTCCCACCACCTGATGGCTCACAGGTAGCTGAACTGAAGATGAGGTCTCTGCAAGCCTTAGCTAGACAGCTGTTGACCAGATGCATATTGCTCACTTCATGCATCTCATTGTACCACTAGCAAACTTACTACTGACTGGTTGCTTCTAAAATGTTCTCTCGCTGGGTGCTGGTGGCTCACGCCTGTAATCCTAGCTACTCAGGATGCTGAGATCTGAGGATCTCGGTTCAAAGCCAGCCCGGGCAGGAGAGACCATGAGACTCCTATCTCCAATAAACCACCAGAAAACTGGAAGTGGCACTGTAGCTCAAGTGGTAGAGAGCTGGTCTTGAGCTGAAGAGCTGAGGGACAGCGCCCAGGCCCAGAGTTCAAGCCCCACGACCAACAAAAAAAATAAATAAATAAAAGAAAATGTTCTCTTGTCCTTTTTAGCCACTCTGTTGACGGTTATTATTATGGTATTACTATTCAGTTCCTTTCTTTTCCTAGAATCTTCCTACTTTAAGTACTTGGCTTACAGCTACCTTGGACTCAGGCATTCCCACTGGTAAGCCTGCCTCCCTATATTCAGGGCCTTGATCACTGCCATTTCCTAGTAACACATCAGAATGTGTGGAACATAACTGAGGAAATCTATTTAAATTCTATGTATTTATATCTTACGCTGATATATTAACTCTGTTGACCTTTTAGTTCCAAATTGTAAGCATTTTCAGTTACTGAAATGATAGAATCAACATGAAAATAAGTTCAGCCAGCTTGCATTCTGTTTATTTTACACTCAACCTTAGGCTTGTTCTACACCTACAAAACTTTTCAGGACGCTGCTCATTTCAAGTACTCAATAGTGGCTAGCAAACAGGGTTAAAATTTAAATCGTGTGTATGTGTGTATGTGCAGGAGTGTGCAGGAGAGAGAAAGAGAGGGAGAGGGAGAAAGACAGAGAGCATTGCCTTCTCCCCTAGACTCTGATCCCTCAAGGCTGTGCTTCCTTACCACCTTCATCATTAGCAGAGAAAGTCTAGGCAGCACCCGGGCCTTTTCCAGAGAAGCAGGGATTTCTGCATTTGCACAGCACAGGTGTTTCTCCTGAATGTTCCAGCAGCTGTCATTCCTCTGTGCCAGCTAGGCTGGGCCTCACTGCTTTGAAAATAGGTTGTTTGGATGAAAGAATTTACCCTAAATCCAGTTCTGGGCAGGTGGGGGGAACACATGGTTTTCTATGGAAGGTGCAAACTTCAGGAGGCCGCTGCTTGGTGGAGAGACATGCTGGTCGTTCCAGTGACTGAGCACACGCAGGACAACCGGCTCTGTGTTGTTTCTGCCCTGCTGAAGGGGAGGAGCTGAGTGAAGCCCCGCAGTCGTCTCCGAGTGCGAGGCTGAATGGAAGCCTGTGCAGAGCTGCAGGCGCTGCTGGCGGCCCCGGCGGCCCCGTGGTCGGAGGTGGACGGTGGCCGGCCTTCTCCCTGCGCCCTCGGTGCGTGCGCGCAGTCTGGGCGCGGGCTGTGGCCGTTCCCTCTGTGTGAGGTGGGGACGTGGGGAAGTCTTGCTCTGCCCTCGGCGCGGTGGGCGGCGGGCGGGGACGCGAACGCCCGGCGGGCGTGACAGGGAGTTGGCGGGAGTTGGGGGGGTGGGGCGCGAGGTGCTCTGCGCAGGTGCAGACGGAGGCTGCGGCCGGCAGGCGGGAGGAAGAGGAGGTGAGAGCCGCTGCGCCTCCCGACCCGCATAGTGAGTGCGTGCGCCCTTCGAGCGGAGCTGGGGGACCGGCGGGGAGCAGCGATTCGCCACCCGCCCGGCAGGGCCGCAGAGCCGCGGGGCCTCAGTGCACTGCGGGGGGAGGGGTCATCGAGGCTCCGGATGCCGGAAAACCCCGCCGCCGCCGCCGCCGCCGCCGCCGCTGTCCGGAGACCCAGGGCCCGTCGCGACGCGCGGGGTCGCTGACCTCGGGCCGGCGGGGAGGGGAGAGGGCTCCGGGGACCGGCGGGGAGGGGAGAGGGCTCCCGGGGCCGGCGGAGAGGGGAGAGGGCTCCCGGGGCCGGCCGGGAGGGGAGAGGGCTCCCGGGGCCGGCGGGGAGGGGCCTGGACCGGGTGTCGGCGTGGAGGGCTCCGGGGTGCGCGGGAGGGGACCGGCGTGGGGCGGTGGGGATGGCGGGCAGGGGGCTCCAGGGCGGACGGGGAGGGGGTCGGAGCCGGGCAGGGGCCGGGTGATCAGCGGAGAGGGCGCCCGGGCCGGTGCGGTATCCCGGGACGCCTCAGGGCCGGAGACCCCAGCGAGACGTGTGGACCGGGACCGGCTCGCGGGGCGTCGGGACGGCAGAGTCCGCAGCTGCAGCAGCTGCTCCGGGACGCGGCTGGCGGGGGCTGGGCCGCGCTCGTGGTTGTGTGTAGCCGAGAAGCGCCCCGGGAGCGCGTACCGGGCGGCCGCGGTGGATGAGGCCGTGGGGGCGCCGGGGGCGCCGTGGACAGCTGCGATCCCCGCAAACTCCCGCTCCTGGGGATGTGACGGGGGTCCCGCTGGGGTGCGGGCGGGAGGCGTGGAACCGCCTGGCTCACCCCGCAGGACGAGGCAGTAGTGCCAGGGGACTGGCGCCCGAGCGGAGAGCATGGCCCGGTGGCCCTGGGACGGTTTCCAGGGCTGAGGGAGTAATGCCTCCTGTCCCGGGCTGAGCATGGGGTCGACAAAATCGGGAGCCGCGCGTGGGAGCATGAGGCCAGTGCAAGTGTGGCTGAGGGCGTCTCCCCTCCCACTGATCCTGTCTGTCCAGGGGCCCCTTGAAGATGGCCAGGAGGGTCAGGAGCCTTTGATTTCAGAAGCAGCCTGGCTTATTGCCAAAGGGCCTTCCTCCAGCAGGGCAGGTTTCTAGAGGAAAACACCTTAAAATGTTTACACACTGGATGGATTCCGTCTTTAGCTTATGGAGCACCCTTAAGTAGGTGCTCCTTAAATGTCTATTGACTGCAGAGATGCCTGTGTAGGGAGAGGCTCACCAGGAAAAGAGACCCAGAGAAGACTGTAGCATCTGGAGCAGATGAGAAGCCTGACCCTTGTCTGTTGGTGGCCACTCTTCTTTCAGACTCTCTACTGACTTGCCCCCTCCTCCCTTAGAATCTCAGACAAGAGAGGGGCCAGGAGGTGATTTCCTTGGAGGGTGAAAACACATAACTACTCTTGGTCTGTTATTGCATCCTTTATTTTGCTACCTCTGGGTCTGGCTGAGGGAGTTATGTACTTATAATTCATATAAATATTAATTGAGCTATATGCTACCCCACCAATCCATCATCTATCATCTCTTCATCATCCATGCATCATGCAGCATGTATTCATCATGTATTTATCGAACCAGTCAGCCATGTGATAGTTGTTCTGATTACATTGTATATTCTGGGGTCAGAGGACTCATGTGGAGCATAGGATTGAGTGCTGAATTAGAGGAAGACCTATTAAAAGACAGCAATATTTAAATATACTAAATGTATGTTTAAAGTCTTTGTTTGTAGAGGAAGTTCACAACTGATCTGAGTATTAAGGAAGATGACATGCCCATGGAATTCTACAAGTAGTGTAAGGCGGTCTGGAAGAGCCCGAGCCAGCTCTGCTGGGAGCTGGGCATTTGAAATGAGTGGGAAACAAAGCTAATGGATCTTAGGGGAGGGAAAGAGGCAGTCAGAGTTCCCTGAGAATTCTTCTCTCCCAAAGTGGAGGATGATAGATTAGATAATATAGCCAGCAGGAAGAGGCCAGGACCAATGTGAACTGTGAATTTGTCTTCTAGGCCTACCCAGGTAAACAGCATGGTTTCTGCTAGATCAGTCAGTCAATCAATAAATCCAGCAGTGTGCTTGCTGTGCAAATGTGATTTGAAATCAGTTCAGCCCTCCCGGACTGCCCATCTGACACCCCATGTGCTGATGCTGGATGGGTCAGGAGAGGCAGACATTTGCTCCTGATATTCACAACCAAGTATGGATAAGAACACTAAAGGATTTGCTGATTGATTGGATATTGGGAATAGGAAAAGAAGGAGTCTTTGAAGTCAAAGCTAAATAAGGGTTCAAGTTTGTTTCTGAGTATACCAGCTGGATGATTGGGGTAATTCAGTGATCTCCCTCCACCTAAGCTATTACTTTTCTCAGACAGAGGTGGTCTGAGCCGTGTACTTTTTGGTGCTGAGGTGGATTAATGTAATCCAATGGAGTGCCCCAAATGCATCCTATTGGCCAGTTCTGTTGATGTTATTGTTAATCATTTTGTAATTTCTACTCAGGTTCTTAATTCAGATATGGTGCCAGAATCACTTAAAGATCCACATTGGTTATTTCATCACTCCTCCTAAAATCTCAACTCATTATTTTTGCTACGTAATTCCTTCAAGAATGCAGAAGTTTCCTGCTGACATATAGGCCAGGATAAATTACAGTCATTTCTAAATGAAAAGAACTGGAGTAATGCATTCTGTTACCAGTTGGTTTGTATTCAGGTAAAAGCCTTGGTAAACTGAGGCCTACCTCTACTTCTACTTGAAACAACCTGAGATTCTGCTGTTTTATTGTAGTTTTACTTTGGAGGGAGAGAATGGATGTTGGTAAGATACTCTCCCTTGTTCTCAGGTGTTATAATCACTCTGTGAGTGTGTGTGTGAACGCGCATGCACACACACACACACACACACACACACACACACACACACCTGTACTTGCCAATACTCGGCTTGAACTCAGAGCATTATGCTCTTGCTTAGTTTTTACTAAGGCTGGTGCTCTGTCATTTGAGCGGAACCTCCATGTTCATCTTTTTGCTAGTAAATTGGAGATAAGAGTCTTGCAGTCTTTTCTGCCTATCCTGTTTGGAACTGAGATCTAAGGATCTCAGCCTCCAGTGTAGCTAGGATTATAGGCATAAGCCACCCATGCCTGGTGTACCATTACACTTTGAAGCACTTGGAACTTTCCAGTAGGTAGGAGATTATTGAAATTGACTGTGGGTGGGGATAAGGTGTTAGTCTTTCTTCCCTCATTTGAGCTAGTTCATCAAATTATCAGCCAGATTAGAAATCACTCTCAGCATAAAAAATAGAGAAATAAAAGGAGGATGACTATGGCTCTAAGTGTATAGACCTTGTCTAGCTCATTAGCCCAGGTTAATGAATTATACCAACTTGTACTTTGCAAAAGGCCCTGTGCTAGAGGCTGACCTCATTCCCTTTCTGGTCATTATTTCTGATTATTGGTATTTGGCTGGGCTACTTTTCCACCTTCCACTCTTCTTTTCTTTCTTTTTTTTTTTTAATATTTATTTATTTTTTATTGTAAAGCTACTATACAGAGGGTTACAGTTACATGAGTGAGGTTATGAGTACACTTCCTCTTGAACATTGTTACCCCCTCCATTGTTTTCCCCCTACCATCCCCTCCCTCCCTCCCTTCCCCGAGGTTTTTTTTTTTTTTTTTTGATTGTGATTAAATGATTACATAATTTCAAAGTCACAAGTTCATTCTAACTTCCCTGGAGCAAATTGTCTACCACAGTCTGTAATATATAACAGTGTTCACATGTTATATACCATATTTGTGATCAGCAGCATGGGGATATTTAGTAGTGATTCAACCAGATGAGCGGGAGTTCTTTGTTTCTTAAGTCCTGTTAGTTTTGTCGTATCACCTAACCTTTTGGATTTAGCATCCACTTATCAGGGAGACCATGTACCGTTTGTCTCTTCGTTCTTGGCTTACCTCGCTCAACATGATTCCTTCTAGCTCCATCCATTTCCCTGCAAATGCCATTATTTTGTCATTTCTAATGGCTGCATAATATTCCATTGTGTATAGATACCACAATTTTTGGATCCATTCATCTGTGGTGGGGCACCTAGGTTGTTTCCATATCCTAGCTATTGCGAACAGTGCTGCAATAAACATGGAGGTGCACGTGTCCTTGTATATTGGTTCCTGTTGTTCAGGGTAGATGCCTAGAAGTGGTATGACTGGGTCGTAAGGGAGGTCAATCTTTAGCTTTCTAAGGACCCTCCAGACTGCTTTCCAAAGTGGTTGTATAAGTGTACATTCCCACCAGCAGTGTAATAGGGTTCCTCTTTCTCCACATCCCCTCCAGTATTTGTCGTTGGCTGATTTGTGGATGTGGGACATTCTGACTGGGGTAAGGTGGTATCTCAGGGTTGTCTTTATTTGCATTTCCTTCACCACCAGGGATGATGAACATTTCCTCATGTGTTTCTTTGCCATTTTTATTTCTTCATTTGAGAAGTCCCTCTTTAGTTCCCTTGCCCATTTAGTAATTGGTTTGTTAGGTTTGGGAGGGATTAGTTTCTTGAGTTCCCTGTATATACAGGATGTTAACCCCTTGTCTGATATATTGCTGGTAAATATTTTTTCCCAATTCGTTGGTTGTCTTTCTAGCTTAGTTGCGATAGATTTAGCTGTGCAGAAGCTTTTTATTTTAAGGTAGTCCCATTTGTCGAGTCTCTCTCCAACTTGTTGTGACCCTGGGACTCTGTTCAGGAAGTTCCTTCCTATGCCTATTAGTTCAAGTGTCTCTCCTACTCTGTCCTGTAGTAGTTTCAGAGATTCAGGTTTAATGTTAAGGTCTTTAATCCATTTTGAGTTGATGTTGGTGCATGGTGATAGGCTGGGGTCCACTTTTAGTTTTCTGCATGTGGCTGCCCAGTTTTCCCAGCACCAGCGGTTGAAGAGGCTGTGTTTCTTCCATTGTATGTCTTTGGCTCCTTTGTCGAATATCAACTGGCTGTAGGCCTGTGGATTTATATCTGGATCTTCTATTCTGTTCCATTGGTCTTCGGGTCTGTTTTTGTGCCAGTACCATGCTGTCTTTGTGATTATAGCTCTGTAGTAGAGTTTGAAGTTCGGCATGGATAGCCCTCCCATATTGTCTTTATCCCCTAGAATTGTTTTGGCTATTCTAGGTCTTTTGTTGTTCCATATAAATTTTTGGACTGTTTTCTGTATTTCAGTGATGTACGTCATTGGGATTTTAATAGGAATTGCATTGAATTTGTATATTAGTTTTGGAAGTATCACCATCTTTACTATATTAAGTCGGCCTATCCAGGAGCATGGGAGGTCTTTCCATTTCCTAGTGTCTTCTGCAATTTCTTTCTTTAACTTTTTATAGTTCTCATTAAATAGTTCTTTTACATCTTTGGTTAGGTTAATTCCTAAATATTTTATTTTTGGGGAGGTTATTGTGAATGGGGTTGCTCCCTTTATTTCCCTCTCTTCCTGTGCGTTATCAGTGTATAGGAAGGCAACTGATTTTTGTGGGTTTATTTTGTATCCTGCTATTTTGCCGAAGTGACTTATGATTTCTAAAAGTTTGGGGATGGAGTTTTTGGGATCGTGGAGGTATAGTATCATGTCGTCTGCAAAAAGGGATAGTTTCACTTCTTCTTTCCCTATGCGGATCCCTTTAATGTCTTTTTCTTGCCTTATTGCCCTGGCTAAGGGTTCTAGGACTATGTTGAAGAGGAGTGGAGACAGTGGACATCCTTGCCTTGTTCCTGTTTTTAGGAGGATTGGTTGTAGCTTTTCCCCATTAAGTATAATATTGGCTATTGGTCTGTCATAAATGGCTTTTATTGTTTTTAGAAATGTTCCTTCTATTCCTATTTTCTCCAGAGCTTTTAGCATGAATGAATGTTGAATTTTATCAAAGGCCTTTTCTGCATCTGTGGCGATAATCATGTGATTCTTGACCTTGGCTCTGCTGATATGCTGGATTACATTTATTGACTTACGTATGTTAAACCATCCCTGTGTCTCTGGGATGAAGCCTACCTGATCATAGTGTATTATTTTTTTAATGTGTTTCTGGATTCTGTTAGTTAGACTCTTGTTAAGGATCTTTGCATCTGTGTTCATCAAGGAGATTGGCCTGTAATTCTCCTTTTTGGTTGGGTCTTTGCCTGGTTTGGGGATGAGTGTGATATTGGCTTCGTAGAATGAGTTTGGGATAGCTCCCTCCTTCTCTGTTTCTCTGAAGAGCTTGAGGAGTATGGGTATTAGTTCTTCTTTAAAGGTCTTATAGAATTCTGCTGTGAATCCATCTGGTCCTGGGCTTTTTTTTGTTGGAAGACTTTTGATAGCTTCCTGTATCTCATTATAGGATATTGGCTTATTTAATTGGTTAACTTCTTCTTTGCTCAGTTTGGGTAACTTGTATTTCTCTAAAAATGCATCCATTTCCGCCAGATTTTCTTCCTTTAGAGAGTATAGCTTTTGAAAGTAGTCTGTTAGAATTGTTTGGATATCTTGGGTACGTGTTGTGATGTTTCCCGTGGCATCCCTAATCCTATTAATATGGGTTTCCTCTCTTCTTTTTTTAATTAATCTTGCCAACGGGCCATCAATTTTGTTTATTTTTTCAAAGAACCAGCTTTTGTTTGGTTTATTTTGGTTATGGTTTTCTGATTTTCTAATTGGTTAATCTCTGCTCTCAATTTGGTTATCTGGCTTCGTCTAGTAGCTTTAGGTCCCATTTTTTCTTGTTTTTCTAGCTGTTTTAGTTGCAACATGAGATTATTTACTTGGTCTGTCTCCATTCTCTTGATGTGGGCACTGAGGGCAATAAATTTGCCCCTCAGGACTGCTTTTGCTGTGTCCCACAAGTTTCTTTGTGAGGTGTTTTCATTTTCATTGAGTTCTAGGAAATGCTTTATTTCTTCTCTGATCTCTTCTGTTACCCAGGCCTTGTTAAGGAGTGTGCTGTTCAATTTCCATGTATTAGAGAAATTTCTGCGGTATGCTTTGTTATTGAGAGCTAGCTTGATTCCACTGTGGTCAGATAGGATACAGGGGATTATGTCGATCCCTTTGTATTTGCTTAAGTTCCTTGCATGAACTATGATATGGTCTATTTTGGAGAAAGTTCCATGAGCTGCTGAGAAGAATGTGTACTGTGTTGTTTTAGGGTGAAATACTCGGTAGATGTCAGTTAATTCCGCTTGAAGTATGGCCTCACTTAATTCGGTAGCTTCTTTGCCAATCCTCTGGTTGGTAGACCTGTCCTTTGGTGAGAGTGGCGTGTTAAAGTCTCCTAGTATTATCGTATTGGGATCTATTTTATTCTGTAAGTTTGAGAGCATTTGTTTAACATATCTGGGTGCACCAATATTTGGGGCATATAAGTTGATGATGGTTATATCCTCCTCTTGGATTGTTCCCTTTATTAATATGTAGTGTCCGTCCTTGTCTTTCTGTACTGATTTTAATGAAAAGTTTATTTTGTCAGATATCAGGATAGCTACACCTGCTTTCTTATTGGGGGCATTTGATTGGTAGATCCTTTTCCACCCCTTCACTCTGAGTTTGTTTGTATGTTTGGCTGAGTGGTGGGTCTCCTGAAGGCAACAGATGGATGGGTCTTGTTTTCTGATCCAGTCCTCAGTTCGTTTTCTTTTAATTGGCGAATTCAGCCCATTTATATTAAGAGAAAGTATAGAGAGATGCATTGTTGTCCCTGCCATTCCGTTTTCCTAAGTTTTTCTTCTTTCCTTTCCTCCTGTGCTTGCTCAGTTAGACTTTGAGTAATGCCTGTTTGGGGCAGGTCCCAGTTCCTGGTTGCTTTCTTCAGGTTGTGTCCCCCCTCTTAGAATTCTTTGTAATGCTGGCTTAATGTTTATGTATTCATTTAGTTTTTCTTTGCTATTAAAAGTTTTCAGTTCTCCATCGAATGTGAATGCTAGCTTTGCCGGGTATATCAGTCTGGGTTGGCAGTTATTGGCTCTCAGGGCTCGTATGGTGCTTTCCCAGGCTTTTCTTGCATTCATTGTTTGTGTGGAGAGATCTGCAGTGATTCTAATTTTTTTCCCGTTGTAGTATAGCTCCTTCTTCATTTTTGCTGCATGCAGGATTGTTTCCTTATTATTCGGATCCATCATTTTTATTATAATGTGCCTAGAAGTGTTTCTCCTGGGATCTTGCTTGTTGGGTGTTCGATAAGCTTTTGTGATGTAGTTAAGATGGTCGTTTTTGAGGTGGGGAAAATTTTCATTGACTATCTTGTTAAATAGGTGTTGCATTCCCTTGCTCTGGAATTCCTCACCTTCGTCCACTCCGATTATGCGAAGGTTAAATTTTTTAGCATTATCTGCTTGCTCTTGAATTTCCCTTTGGTTTAATTTGAGTGATTTTTCCATATCTGTCACTTTTTGGTCCAGTTGGTGTATTCTGTCTTCTGTATCTGACACTCTACCTTCCATTTCATTCACTCTGTTGACCGTGGCTTCTATTGTGGTTTGCATGGTGGAAATGGATCCCTTTATGGATTCAATGTTGGTTCTCAGAGTACTGATCTCACCTCTCAATGAGGTGAGATCAGTATGCATTACCTCTAATTTGGCGTTTATCTCACTTCTTACTGAGGTTTGTGCAGCTTCTATTTTTGCATCCAACTTTTGTTTGATGTCCTGTATATCTTTTGATAGTTCATCCTTGTGCTCTTTCAATTTCTGATCCATTTCTCGCTTTATTTCTTGAGTCATTGCCTCCAGCAACCCTTGGATGTAGTTTTTGTCTTCCATTCCTGCTTTGCTCCCACTGGGGCTCTCCCCTGCGTGGCTGCTGGCTTTTGAGGTGAGCTTGCTGTCCTGGGTAGTGGTAAACCTTGTGATTTTTCTCTGTGATTTTCGCATGGGGGTTCAGGAGACTGCTCTTCAATCTTGTTTTGGTGTGTCTGTCTTTGCTTGGTTGCTGATTCTGTATTGGTAGAGAGAGTCTGTGCCTGATCTGGATTCTGTTGGGAGCCTATTTCCAGCTGCTATTCTGACTTACTTAGGATTCTCAGCTCTCTGCTGTAGCAATTCCCGCCTTTGGAAGGGTTGAGCAGCCTAGACTGCTTGTGTTTGCTCCTGCGGGTGCTCTTGGGAAGATCAGATGCTCTGGATGCACTCTCCCAAATACTGGAGTCTGCTATGGGCTCCTGATGTGTTTTTGTTTGTTTGTTTTGGGCTGGTTGTGGGCTTGAACTCTAGGTTTGGGTGCTGTCCCTCAGCTCTTCAGCTCAAGGCTGGCACCCTACCATTTGAGCCACAGCCCCACTTCTGACCCTTTTTGCTTTGTTCAGGCGCCAGTCCCCGGGCCTGGTTCCGGGCCCAGCCTGGAGCGCGCTCGTTAGGCCTGTGCTAATGTGTATACCACCTAGGTTATGCAGCCTGGAGGACACAGTTCAAATTTCTTCTACTGTTGGTAGTCTTGACCCAGGGGCGCTGTTCCTGGCTTGGGCATTTAAGCTCCCTTCCAGGGGCGCTCTTGCTCTGGCCTGGCCAGCAGAGTGTGCTCCACCGGCTGGTGGAGCTCTCGAACAGTTCCCAGTTTTAGTGGGTCCTGTGGTCCGGGTGTTGGGGTAGGGAGTCTAGGTCAGGGTCTGGGGATTCCCTCCAGCTCTGGTCTCCCTTGAGGGATTCACTGTCCCCTGTTGGGTACTCACCCTGTAGGTCGTCAGTTGTTGTTGCAATCCGAGTTCAGTTGGGGTGGTTGCGGGCTGGGTTGGGCGGCCCCCCGCCGGGTGGTTGCGATCGTGATTGGGCGGGTGGTCTGCGGACAGGTCCCTTCGTAGTGCTGCTGGTGCCGGGCGGCTTTGGCGGGATGGAGCCTCTCCGCTCCGGTGGAGAGTGAGGGGTGGGGGTGGGATCCTCGTGGAGACTCCCGGCTGGTAGGTTTCTCTGTTCCTGGGGATCCGCTGTTCTGCAATCCGGTACCTGGTGATCTGCAAGCAGCCCCCTGTGTCTCTGTGGCTCCGGCAGCCCCCGCCGGGCCGGCTGGCCGGCGGCTTGGGGCACTGCCGCGCGGCCAGTAAAGGTTGGGGGAGGGGTCTTCGCTCTTCTCTGTTCTGAAATTCTTCTTTTCCTCTCTTTCTTTTTTTGTTATTTTCCACCTCTGGTTTTTCTCTGAGTGTTCGTCTTTTTGTTGTTGTCGGTCTCTTGGGGAGATTAAGCGTTGGAACTCGAACTCTCTTTTTGGTTGGAGAGAGCTGTGGCGTTTCCCTACTGCCCCGTCCCCATCTTGGTCCCCCTCCTCTCCATTCTTTTTTTCTTACAGGCTCGGCAGCTCCTGGTGCAGCAGTTCATGTCCTCCTGCACTTGTTCCTTAGTAATGGCTTTTATGGTGGAATGGTTGGGGAAAAGAAAAAGCTTCATTGCAGACTCTAAGATGCCACAGAGAGAAAGAGATATGGAAATGGGAGGTGTTGTCCTGGTGTATATTTGGAGAGTGGAATGGGTGGATTTCTGTCTTCCTCCCACAGCTATGGTCCTGAAAAGCCATTTATCTGAGCCCTGTATGTAAATCTCTGTGGAACTAACATTTACACACTGTTTCCAGTATACACATTTCTAGTTCCTCTTTTCTTCCAGGGTGCTGTCCTTCAGTTTTTGCTCAAGGTTAGTGCTGTACCACTTTGAGCCAAAGTGCTACTTCTGGCTTTTTCTGGGGTTAATTGTCTCACAGAGTTTCCTGCCTGGGCTGGATTTGAACCAGGATCCTCAATTCTCAGCCTCTTGAGTAGCTAGGATTACAGGCTTAAACCACTGGCACCTGCCTGCCCCTCACCCCCTTCTGCTTATTGATAAAAGTTCAAGGCTGGGGTCCTTATAGAAAAGGCATTGATGAGAGGAAGGTCTGCAGCGGGAGGAAATGTGTTCTCAGGATGTCTGGGAAGAGGGCAAGTGGGTTTCATGGGGAGAGGGGCATGTATGTGGGTGACTGGCTTCTGAGGGACAGGCCTTGGCTTTTCAGGACTGTAGAGGGCTCTGTGAGGGAACTTCATCCCTAAGTTGGCTTGGGCAGGAGGGGAGGCTCAGGCCATGGGCCAAGGTCTCAGTTGAAGGACCCTGGGGAATCTGGTGTTTCTTTGTAGGGGCAGTGATAGGATCACCTCTCTGCTTTGACCAGGTCTTCCATCAGTAACAGTGTGACTGAAGAGTTGCTATTCTGAGAGCCTTAACAATTGTCGGCTTAGCCATTCCTGTCTTCTTTGGATTTTCAGTAGCCATTTAAAAGAGTGATTTAGAGGGGCCCGGTCACCATTCAGGAATGATGATGGGCCTGGTTTCTGGGTCTCAAACTTCAGAACACCTTGATATCACTGAGACCCAGGTTTTAACCAGTGTCTGGGTGGTCCTGGCCTCCTCTTTGAAAAGCATCACCCAGAAAGGGTCTCAAGGGAATTGTGAGTCTCCAGGGAGTGCCTTGGCAGGTGGCCTGGACTGGGTGCAAGCTTGATGCTGCCTGGGTTTGAAGCTGGACCTGCGCATCCAATTCTGGGCAGGATTTTCTTCCATTGCACTTGGAATCCATTCTAAGACCTTTTGAGTTTCTTCAAATTTGTTTTCTAATCCTTTTCTTCTGCAGGTTTCCTGACTCCTTGGCTCACCCTGGCTGCATCTCAGATATTTTACTTCTTAGTTAGCCACCTCTGTGGGAGAAGCAGTTCTCTGTGAGTAGGGGTGAGCTGGGCAGGCAGGGAGGAGGAGGAGGAGGAGGAGTCTGATGAGGAGTGGGATAGGGAGGCTCTGCTCTGTTTTACTGTCTGGAGCAGGAGGCTGAGCTCAGCTCAGAATTGCTGCAGTAGGGAATTGCTTGCAGAGATCCCAAGGACCCAGGAAAGCGGGAGAATTTTTCTGCGGGGGGAGGAGGGGCAGCTCTCTTTAACTTCCCTGTTCCCTTGATTGTCTCCATATTTGTCTTAGAAGTGTGGTGGTAAGGCTGAGATTCAGGCTGTTCCCTAGCAAGTCAGTATGGGGAGCCCAGAATTTCTAGTTGGGTGAAAGCAGGGTAAAATGAATATTAATGGCAAAAATACAGCAAGGGCAGCAAAGTCATGCAGATGGACACTGCAGGTCATGCCTGTAATTTTAGTGATGTGGGAGGGCAAGATTGTGAGGATCACAGTTGGAGGCCAGCCTGGGCAGAAACATTCACAAGAACCCATTTCAAGTGAGCACTTGTGGTGGTATGTGGCTGTCATCTCAGTCACAATGAGATTCTTAGCATAGGAGGATCCAGGCCCAGGTATACACCCAGGAAGGAAGCAACACCCTATGTTAAAATTAATCAGGAAGGTAGCAAGCAGTTTAGCAGAAGAGAACAAGTTCCTTTTTAAGTGAAGAGCCAGGACCCACAGCTCCTCTTACTATCTGGCATGCCACTCAGTGGTCTCCTCCTGGGAGCTTTCCAGGATTTCTAGGTGCTCTATACTTGATCTCCAAATGCCTTGTCATGCTGTCTCACCCCGAGGCTCATGGCTGGTGACTCCCAGTGTTCTGGAGGACTGGCAAGTGTGTCCTGTGCCCTGTGGAGCCAGCGAAGGTTGCAGAAGGAAGCACTGATGCCCAGGTATGAGGCACTGTGACCATTAATAGAGAGCCTTTCCAGGAGAGCCAGGCAGGGGCCCATGCACACTCCTCTGCTCTCAGGCCTGCCTGCCTGCCTGCCTGCCATGTGACTGCCCTTTGTCCCCATTTTTGCTGAAGACACACCCTGCCTACAGTCACCATGTCAGGGGAGAGCTTCAGGCTGTGGGCCAGTTTGTGTCAGGTCAGAGGTCCTGGTGTCCTCATCTCCCACAGGCCTCTGTCACTGTCTTGGTGTCACTCTGCTGTGTCCCAGTGTCCTAGACATCAGGAGCCCCCAGAGGAGGAGAGCAGAGGTCTTCATGACAGCCCCGTCTACAGCTGGCAGACAGGCCCTGCATATGCATACCATGCACACCAGAAGACCAGGGCTCCAGAGGACAGAGGCATTTCTGGGTCAAGCCCACATCGGTACCCTGGGTCCCCACCCTTGACCAGCCTGCTTGTTTCTCCCTCCCCCCACCCAAGCTTCTGACCACAGCATCTCTGACCACACCAGGGGAGAAGGGGGCGGGGGCAGGAGGGGGCAAGGGTTCTAAACGTGGTTATCCACATGGAGGGCAACATGGCTTCAGTCATTTATGTCTCTAAGCTATAATTGCATATTATTTTCCTAGTTGCTATCAAGAGCTTCAGTGAGTTATGGAAACTGGAGCTGTGGAAACTTGATCTGATCTTGGCTTTTTCCAGGCTGCTATGGTTTATCCTGATGCTTGAGTGGCTGAGCTGTGCGCATCTCTTTGAAGCCAAGTAGCACACACAGCCAACCGCAAAGTTGAGTCTTCTGAGTTCACTCTGGAAGCAGAGCAAATCTGGGCCCTTGGGTCTCCTGCCTCTCCCAGGGCCTTTTGCTCTCTCAGGGTTGGGGGTGCTGCTGTGGCTGAGGGTGTATATGTGGTAATTATCCATCCTGTAGATCCATCCTGTTCTAATTATGCATCCTGAAACTGGAGACAGACCTGATCCCAAAGCCCACTGTCTCCCTCCCCTCACAAGCCCTTCTTTCTCTGGGGCCACAGTAATGCTTTGTCTTCTGGAACTTTCCAGTGGTCCCTAGAAAGCCTGAATGGATGTCTTTTGATCTTCTCTTCTTATAAAATCACTAATATTCTACCTCAATAACGTTATCTAATTGAAGCATCCCCATCTTCCAGCAGAGTCGCTGTGTGTGTGTGTGTGTGTGTGTGTGTGTGTGTGTGCGTGTGTACTGTAATGGTCATCCCATGTTGAGATGAGAGAGGCAGGAAATCAGATAACAAGACAAGGGATGGGGAGATTGAAGATAGAAGTAGAAGTCCATGCTTCTCTTGGGCTGCAGTGTAGACACAGAGAGCCAGCGAAGGTGTTGGGGTGGGGTGGGGAGGTGGGAGAACCTGCTGTACTACTGGGGCATATGGAGGCCCAGGGAACTGGGTGTGATGACTTATGCTTGTACATTTCATCAGTTAATGGAGGAGAGTTCAAATGCTCTAACAGTGAGATGTTTAAGAGTGTTGGGAACCAGAACCACAGACGTAGAATAATACAATGAGATCCACGAACTGATTGATGAAAGAAGACAAGAATGGAAATCCAAGGTCAGCTCTGAAAACATTGTTGGGATTAGGGTCTGGGTGGTTGAGGGGCACACATTTGATTGGAGCAGATAGAAGTACCAGAAAATGGACCCTAAGGCCAAGCCCTGTCCCTAACGTCATTTTCATTGGCTAAGCTGCATGGTAGGTATTCAGATAGCTGCCGTTCCTTGTGGTGGTTTTTCTTTAATCTTTCTGTATTGAGTCTCTAAGGTTTGTACTTTGGTGGTTTTTGTTCATGTTATATATTCAAGTTCAGAATATTCTAGATACAATAGAACTCCAGAGACATCTGACTTTTTTTTGGGGGGGGGGGTCCGGTCGTGGGGCCTGATCTCTGGGCCTGGGCGCTGTCCCTCAGCTCTTCAGCTCAAGGCTAGCGCTCTACCACTTGAGCCACAGCACCACTTCTGGCTTTTTTCTTTTTGCTTATGTGGTGCTGAGGGATCGAACCCAGGGCTCAGGCATGCAAGGCAAGCACTCTACCACTGAGCCACTTTCCCAGCCCTGACATCATCTTTTTATACTTGATTCTGTATCTATGAATCAGACTTTAATTAAAATTCACAGTATGCGCTGGAAAGCCTCACCTAAAAAGCTGAATTGGGGAGAACAATTGCATTCAAAGTCTTGTCCTACCTCAGCAACAGTCTCCTTCTCTTCTGATCTGTGGCTTCCATGTTTTTTAAGATCAAACCCCAGCCTGCTTATTTATGCTTTACTTTTGAGGGTGTAAGAAGTCAGATTTGGCAATGGGAGAGTCGTTGATGGACCTTACCACATACTGGTGATCTGAAGGGGTCTTTGGAAGCTAGGAGTACAAAACTGTTGTCTCCTGGGAGAGGTTTTGTTCCTAAAACTCCTCTGTCATTTAATAGTCTGCCACTTTGCTCACAGTGAGAGCCATAACAGGCTGACCAGTCCTTGCTAAGACCAAGGACTTGTGCAAGGAGTGTACCATTATAGACCTCTGTCACCACTTCCATTCTTGTTGTAGAGGAAACCAACTCAGGATGTCAAGAATGCCCCCTCCAACCCTCAGTCCTGAATCTTCCCACTTACAGTGATTAGTTCTGCAGGACAGTATGTTAAATTACATAAATCATCCCCCTTAAAAAAAAAAAGACATACTACATGTTTTCACTTACCTGTAAAAGCTAAATGGTTAGTCTTGAAGTACTAGGGAATAGACTGATGATTACCAGAACATGAAAATGGGGTGGGGTGAGTGAATAGAAGATGGTTTATGGGTACAAGAGTGAAGTTGGATTAAATAGGTAACTGTTTTTGGTGCTGAGTTTTGAACACAGGACTTCATGCATAGAAGTGTATATTGTACCACTGAGCAAGACCCCCCAGTTTAGAAGGAATATCTATGAAAGTTAACCCATTATGGTTAAAGGTGATTGGTTGTGGGGCAGGGATGTAAATGGGGAGTATGGGTTAATGTGTAAGATGAAGAACAGATAGACAGAAAGATAGAGACAAACATATATACACACATTTATGTATAGATGCATTCATATCTATATATGTAGACATATATATGTACATACACTATAGATGAAAATAACATAAAGAACCCCTCTCAACACTGTGAACAGGCAGTTAAGGAAATGTGATAATAAAACAAAGGGCAAACTTGTTCTAAGTGCATGTGTCCATCTATGGAATATAGTAATGAAATCCTCCTGTATTATACACATGTGTGAGAATAAAAAGTAAAGATGATTTATTAACTGTCTGAAAATAGCTAGCATAAATGTGCCAGTGGACAGGCCAGTTCTGTGAGTGGATAATTAAACATTAGACACTCATGTGCCTCTGGTCTGTACCCTGTCTGTGTCTTAACCCTAGAATAGGTAAAGGGTCTGGCAACAAAACAAACACAGACAAAAATATTTAAATAAATTAAAAATGTGAAAACACAGATATTCTTGTTTTCTCTTCTCTCAGGAACTGTGTTTAGCAAAGCTCTGGGCAGAGGCAGACACTGTCTTGATTATGTTGAGGTAGCGAAGTGTAGGTCACCTGCTGCACAATGAGCTGAGGAATTGCACAGGAGCTACAGGGGTACTGGGGGAAGACTCTATGGACAGTGCTCAGAATTCTCCAGTAGAGCAGATGGAGTGACATTGTGTCCACACAAGTAGATTCTGGGGATAAAAAGCTCTTTGAGGAAAAAGGAGGCCTCTCCCTTTCTGGGATGTTTCACTTTGACAAATTAATTCCTATTTAATTTACAGCGATTTATGTTCCCAACAGCCTTGAGCAATGCAGAAGTTCGGTTTGCATGACAGAAATTGCTAGTGGGGCAGAGTAAGGAAGTGCTGGATGACATACAGACAAGTTGACAGAACTAGGAAGTGAACTCACCCTACTGTCAGAGAGGCAGTGTTAGACCATGCTTCTACATTGATACATTCATATATATATATATACACACACACACACACACACACACACACATACATACACATGTATATGTATAGATAGGAATATGCATATATGTGTGTATCTATGTATGCATATATATATATATACATATATATATATATATATATGTATATATATATATATATATATATATATATGATTTTCTTGGTGGGCATATCTGAAAATCCAAGACTATGCATTATATTTCTTGGTTTTCTCTTCCTGTCTTCACCATCCGTTTCTCATCTGTGATTAGTTCTCTTGGTGGACACAGTCCTCCCTGACTTGGAGACAGTGTCTGTCCACATCCCAAACAGAAAGAGTTTGGAGATCTCTGGGCAAGTGAATGTTTCCTTGCTGCATTCCTTCACTCGGGGGGGACAGGCCGAGCACAAGTGTGGCTGTGAGGACCGGAGCACAGCTGTGGTCAGCGCCAGTTGACACGGTGGCACATGGAGTCCTGCTCACATTACTCCAGTGTGTTAGACCAAATATGCTGTGAGATTGGCATTTAATGGGGCCACACTTGGGGGAAGAATCCTGTGCACTCTGCAGGAACAATTTTGCAACATCTCATGTCCCATTTGCCACACTCTTCATAAAAATCTCATGAATCCAAACTTGTCTTTATAAAGCCAGTTGGCTGCTTGCTTGATTCTGGTTATTCCTTGAACTTGCAAATTTTTGTTTGCCTGGGAGATCTTTGAATAACATGTATTTTTGTCTCAACATTAACAAGGCAAAATTAAATACATTATATACTTTGTACAATTAATGCTAAGTATAGGAAAAAAAGGGCCACAAGGAAATAAATCATTAATAGATTAGGTAGTGACTTGCTAGCAGGTTGTGAACCCTGAGAATGTAAGAGTTCACTCACAACTAAGAAGAGTTAATGGAAATTCTCCTTGCTAAGTTTTAGGTTTTTTTAAAATGTAAAATGATGAGATGAAACTTCACAATGTTTCCTTTTTTTGTTATTTTGCAGAAAAAAACCATGTCTGCAATAATCAAGGAGGTGTGTGATGGGTAAGTGTTGCAAAGATTCTTCTGAAGCATTCAGTCCATACTTTGGCAGGAACATAGAGTATTTCCACTGGAGGGATAAAATATTATCCATAATCCTGTAAATGAATGATAACCATAAATCTTACTCATAACTCTTCATGTGACCTACCTAGTCACAAAGAATTACCTTGTGAGAGTTACCCTTCTTTTTCCACCAAAATCTTTCCCCTATTCCTCGAAGATTAGAAAGCATGGAATGGCTGGCTCCATGTGTACAGTGGGTTGGTGTTATTTCTTTTAAACAGTTGTGTTCCTTTTGTCCTTCCAAACAGGGAACCTTTTGACTAAAGGTTCCTGAGAGTTAAATACACACTATCTGACATACACTGAAAGCATCCCTCAGGCCCCTGTGGAAGATGGCAGAATTAACAGACAAGTCCATGGGTAATTGTGTGCTTTGTGGACTTTTCTCACTGACTGACATGGCTTTTCCCCTTCTTCGGGGCTGTCCTAACAATCCTGGGGAAGGGTACATTGCAAAGTCGCATGGTATTTCTTGACTTGTAAAGCAGAACTGTGAACAGAATATCATGAGGATGTTAGAGAAGACTTAGTTGGTGTATGTATGGAGTATCTGTATGGAGTGGACTGATTGTGAGTTAGAGAATTCAGTGACAATTGGCATTGTACTAATTCTCACACGTTTAAATTGCTGCCATTTGCCTTGCTATCATTTCTCTGCCTCAATTCTTCAAAAGAAGAATGTTGCCACTCACAGTTTAAGTCCCCCACCCAAGCCTTGAAGATGAAATGCTTAAAGGTGAGCAGTAGCCTTGGTCTAGGAACTTCAAAGAGGAAAGCACTGTTGGTCTCAGTGTAATAGGTGAGTTAAAGTCATTTTGTTTAGAGATTCCCCATTGTGCCTATTTGAGACTGGCTCTATTCAAATCATGGTGAATGTAATTCAGCTCACCCCCAACAATTAATAAAAATGAAGATAAACACTTTTGTTTCTCTGATCACTTATGCTATGTTTTGTAGGTGGTGTCTTGCCAACCATGAATGCTTTGCACTGCAACATGCTGACAGTTCAAACTTGTATATCATGGAAAAGGTAGGCCAGCCACATTGTTTAATCTGGGATACTTACACTGAAGAACGGTACATAGAGTCTAGGATTTCTTCTATGTAGGGCCTAGCATGCTACATTAAGTTTTATATCTTCACTGTCCATAATAATAGGGTCTATAAAAAATAAAAAACAAATAAAAAACCAGCAAACTAAAACCCTACTACTTCTTACAAGAAGATAGTTACTCTTTTCAAGACTAAGTATGTTTCTGAATCCTGTTAGCAAATTAT
This sequence comes from Dipodomys spectabilis, assembly GCF_019054845.1. Taxonomy (NCBI): domain Eukaryota; kingdom Metazoa; phylum Chordata; class Mammalia; order Rodentia; family Heteromyidae; genus Dipodomys; species Dipodomys spectabilis. The sequence goes on from NW_024870769.1 coordinate 14,574,586, forward strand.
ATTTCCTTTTTAGCAATTAAGTATTGCTGGGTTAGAGAATTTACTTGATACTGGATAACTTAGTTTAGTTTTCTTGCCTCAGCTTGTAATTTCTCCTGTAATTTTTCCCCCTGGTCCTGGCCTAAGTGCTGTCTTTGGGTTTCTTTTGCTCAAGGCTAGTGCTCTACCACTTGAGCTGCAGCTCTCCTTCTGTGTTTTTTTTTTTTATGTAATTTATTGGCCATTACAGTCTCACTGATTTCACTGCCTGGGTTGGCTTTGAAACATGATGTAACTAGGATTACAGGCGTGAGCTACCAGCACTCAGTTTCCCCTGTGTTACTAGTTTTTTAAGAGCTTAGAACAGGGACAGGAAATCTTTTCAGCTGTGGCACTGTGTAGTCACTTGCTTATGACTGTTGGAAACCAACTTTCTTCCTGGGTGATCTTCACATTCTTTAGAGAGCTTGAATGAGGGCTGGGAAGGTGGCTTATTGGTAGAGCGCTTGCCTTGCATGCTTGAGGCCCTGGCTTCGATTCCTTAGCACCACATAAGAAAAAAGAAAAAAGCCGGAAGTAGTGCTGTGGCTCAAGTGGTAGAGCGCTAGCCTTGAGCTGAAGAGCTGAGGGACAGCACCCAGGCCCAGAGTTCAGGCCCCACAACCGGACCCCAAAAAAAGAAGAAAGAAAGAAAGCTTGAATGAGAAGCGATTTGTTTTTTTTTTTTTTTTTTTGTCGGTCGTGGGGCTTGAACGCTGGGCCTGAACGCTGTCCCTCAGCTCTTCAGCTCAAGGCAAGCGCTCTACCACTTGAGCTACAGCGCCACTTCCCGTTTTCTGGTGGTTTATTGGAGATAGGAGTCTCACGGTCTCTTCAGCCCAGGCTGGCTTTGAACCGCGATCCTCAGATCTCAGCCTCCTGAGTAGCTAGGATTACAGGCGTGAGCCACCAGCGCCCCGGTTATGAGAAGCGATTTGTAAAGACTATAAATGGACCTAGAAGCAAGGAAATTTAGTACCCAAAAGATCTCTAATGGGAGAATGGGAATCTAGCATTTGCAGAGCACCTCTACTGGGTACCAGGCAGTGAGCCAAGCAAATTATATTGGTTTGTTGATTTTTTTCCTTACAAGATAATATAATGTATGAGAGGCCAGATGATTGAGCTCGTACAGCTACACCAGTGTCACTTACTTGACTCTTTAGTCAAGAAGTGAGATTTGATTTTTGTGCCTCAAGTATTTTATGGAAATATCCAGAATGGATTAGCATTCAGCTCACATTTGGGGCAAACTCCCTAGTACTGTATTTGTGGGTGATGACTATGTGGAGAGAAGATTCCCCAGGGCAATGGTTGACTGTGCAGTGTGGTAGCCTTCCCTGGGAGGAAAGGGATATGAAAATACCATCTATGTCATATTAATGGCATACATGGAGGTGACACGTATATGGGATCTGCTGAGAACATAGACATGACACATATGTGCCACCAACCACCTTCCATTCTGCTTTAATATGTTCAGAGAGGTAGAAAATGAGGATGGAATGAAAACAGGATGCTCTATAAAAGACTAAGACACTTTAACCTTTAATCCTATAATCCTTTAATGCTTTAATCCTATAACCCTTTAACTCCTTCAATCTGATTTTTGTCTCTTTATTCCCAGAATTTGACATTCATGTAGCCAGGTGATGACAAAGAAAGTGACTGTTTTAGTTGTTTGTCATTTTGTGCTGCTGAGATACAGGTCAGTGGTGACTGTGTCCTCAGATTTAAAGCAGGGGTGACTAAGGTGAGTCCCGTGACTGTTCCAGTAGGGTGATGACTCTCGTTGAGGTACTAGGGGATGCCACCACACCTTCTGTTGAAGGAAGACATACACACTGGAAGAAGAAACCAAAGAGTTGGGTTTACAAATTTTCACATCATCATCATCTTACTTTAATATCCTGTTGACAGTAGCCAAAAGAAGATGCATAAAATAAGGAGCAGGAATGGTGAATGGTCCACATTCAGTATGAATCCTTGATTTATTCGGAAAATAAAGTCTTTCATATTTTCCTCTCTCCTGTTAAATGGCAAAACCATTGCAAAAGTGCAGGGTGCAAATGTGCTCCTTGTTAAGAGAAAAGTCATTAGCTTGGTCAACAGAGAGTGGGAAATAATGGCGAAATAGCTTGTTCTCAGGTCATGTAATGCTGTCAATTGTTACCTAAAAAACATTTTAAAGAGATTGCATTTAGGGCTGGGAAGGTGGCTCAGTGGTAAAGCGCTTGCCTTGCATGCATGAGGCCCTGGGTTTGATTCCTCAGCACCACATAAGCAAAAAGAAAAAAGCCGGGAGTGGCGCTGTGGCTCAAGTGGTAGAGCGCTAGCCTTGAGCTGAAGAGCTGAGAGATAGCGCCCAGGCCCAGAGTTCAGGAACCATGACCGGACCCCTCCCCCCCCCCAAAAATGATTGCATTTATGTGATTTCACTAAACCATATTTTATCACTGTGAGATAACACCTGGAGGAAAGGTGTATTTGGGGTTGTGGCTCCAGAGGTTTCAGTCCTTTGGCTCTTGACTATGGTGCTGTGGTGGGCAGAACATGGTGGTGGGTGTCTTATGGTAAACAGTTCATCACCTCATGGGAGCTAAGAAGGGTAAAGAGTGGAGAGGTGGCGGTCACTATTGCTGCCTCCCTGCTCTCCCCCACCCCGCCCGCACACATGTCCTCCTTGCCTCCCTCCACACATAATATTTGGATGTAACTTCCTCCTACTGGGGTTCACCTCTTAAAAGCTTCATGAGCTCTTCTTAGCACCAGGGCTGGGCACCAAATCTCAATTTTATACATGCCTTTGGGAAACATTCGTTCACACCACGCCCCTTGAGAACAAAGTGGGTGTTTGAATAATATAATATATACTTCTCAGAAACATTTTGGCCTCAGACATCAAAGACATTTTGCTCCTTTACCTTGTATGGTTTTTTGAGGCATGAGTATTTACTAGAAACAAAATTTCTAAGTCTACTTTCATTATTATATTCCTGTGCATTTATACTTTATTTGTGTTTCTCTTTCACAGTATAACAAAATTGTACCTGGCGACACCTTAAGAGGGGATGATGGGGGATGAAATTCGGAATATGTTGGTAAGTATCTTTATAGTATTGGCTAAGCTTTCCTGTACAGTGGTGTTCATTACTACAATACTTGTAGCTACAAACAACTGGTTATCCCTTATGTTAGACAACGAAGGACTGTTCAGATTATGTTTCCTTCTTTGCATATCTCAGCTCTGAAAGTCACTGTTTTCTGTTCCTCCATCTTGTAGCTTTGGTCTCTGGGTCTGGAGTCTTCAAAGGTTATCCCAAACCATGAACTAATGACTCTTACAACTAGCCGGAACAGTAGACTTCCAGTTCATCCATCATCCATTTCCAAAGCCATAGGAAAATCATTTCCTCTCTGAAAACAGTGGACAATTTTATGCCCTGACTGGATTCCCTGTGCCTGTTTGCCTGTCTGGGTTTCTGTTTGTATGTCTGTGGATGTGTGTTCATTCAGAAAGACATCTGAGACAAATACCCATCCTCATCCAGCTACTTGCCATGAAGTGTGTCTTATGGATAGAGAAGAAGTCACAGATGGTAACTTTGTCCTTTGAATCTTGTAGAGGATGTGGTTGAAGTTTCTCTCCTTGGTCATTCAGATCTACATGAGCCGTGAATGTCAATTGCGATGCATGTGAATTCTGTCAGGATCACCTATGCTGAACTATGCACTATTTTTGCTCCCATCCTAAAAACTTGGTCATGCTTCCACTGTGGGTACATATAAGAAGCATGCTTTGTTTCTAAGTAGAAGTTTGGGGAATGGAAATACCACAGAACACACAAAGCTTTCAGTGATCAAATTTCACCACACTTCAGAAAATAGGCCTTTCTAAACACCACACCTCTCATTATCATGATTTTGAGCCAAGACAGTGACATTCTATTGTTCCCCCCCCCCCCCCAGAAATGTATAATGTTACTGTGATCAAACCTGATGATGTGAATAGTAGAAAAGCTCTGCAAATTAAAAACAAACAAAACAAAAACAAAAAAGAAAGTCACATTTGCTCACGATAGTTTCATTTATTTGAGAAGTTACAATACTACGGATAATTGGGAGACAAGCTTGTTTGTAACAAAATAAAACAAATGCAGTGATGTATGGGGTACCTCTAAATGCTTTGGACATTCTGTGTTTAAAAAACCACAACTGACTGACCACTCTAGCCATTCTTACTAAATAACATTGCTTGAACCACCAACCTATATCACTTATAAAAACTATCTACCATACAGTGGATTGTAACAAATAGTATTTCTGTTTAATAATTGTCAGCTCACATCAACTTGCTTGATTCTTTGTGCCTTAGGTCTGTGACTACAAAAGATGATTTTGGTGTCTTTCATTCTTTATTTCCAGCCCCTCTTCATCTTTCCTTCCTCCTTTGTTCCATCATTCCTTTCCTCTGCCTTTACTTCCTTTTCTTCTTTCCTCCTTCCTTCTTTGCTTTGTTCCTGTTTCTTTTCCTTTCCTTCCTCCCTTCCTATCTTTCTTCGTTCCTTCCTTCCTCCCTCTCTCCTCCCTCCCTTTTTCTCTCTTGCTTTCTTTTTCTCTTCCCTTCCCTCCCTTCCTTCATTCCTGCCTTCGTTCCTTCCTTGCTTCATCTTTCTATCTGTCTGAACTGGAATTTGAACTGAGGAGCCTTGTGCCTACATTGCTTCTTCATTATCTTTTAACCTAAAATTCTTTAACTTGATTTTGTTATGCTGTATGTCATATTATTTTCGCTGTTATTTCACATTATCTGGATCTTCTCTATTCTCTTCTTCTCACCCTGCTTTCTATCAACTTTATTCCTGTACATCCTCCTGTTTTTCTTCTTTGCCTAGTTTTGTTCTCAAGTACTATGTTTTCCAATAAATTTCATTCCTATTCATCATAACTAATATCTTATTTCATGGAATATTACCTTATGTCCTGTTTTCATCTACTCTTTTTGGAATTGTGGGATAATTACTTTTGCCTGGGGGCTGCTCTTTTTATTTCCATGGCTGCTTTGTCTGTCAGCTATGGAACAAAGCCGGTTCATCACCTCACTAGGAAAACAAAAGAACGACATAACCCTTGAAATGTGCATTACAAACGCGCGCGCGCGCGCGCGCGCGCGTGCGCGCGCACACACACACACACACACACACACACACAGATTTCATCAAGTTCAATTGGAGAAATTCCATTCCAAAGAATGATTCCAAGAATGAGGAACGTATACAAATACAATGCAGTTACCTCTGCCTTCCATACATCCTGGATTATAGGTGTATCCCATATGCTTAGTTTCCCCAGGGAATTGATGGGGTCCTTCCATGATGTGCATGTAAACCTGAGTGACTTAGTCATGCCTGTACATAACGAGCTTTTACTTGTTTTTCATGTGATCTCACATCACATCTATAGATAGCCCTCTGCAAGACAGCCCAATGCAAGATTAGTTATAGAAGCAGAGGAGACAAAGATGCTCAGGGAAGAGGAAGAAAGATTTCTTCAATCAAATGGCAGAGGAGGTAAGAGGCTTTGAAATGAGCTATTGTATATTCAGAAATAGCCAGGGATTCTTAGGAGCTCCATCTTTAAGACAGAAAAGCAAAACAGTATGGCCAAAGAAATGAGCCTGGGGGGGGGGGGGGTGCTGGGAAGGTGGCTCCGTGGTAGAGCGCTTGCCTTGCATGCCTAAGGTCCTGGGTGCGATTCCTCAGAATCACATAAGCAAAAAGAAAAAAGCCTGAAGTGGCACTGTGCCTCAAGTGGTAGAGTGCTAGCCTTGAGCTGAAGAGCTGAGGGACCGTGCTCAGGCCCAGAGTTCAGGCCCCACAACCGGACCTTCCTCCTCCCAAAAAAGAAAGAAATGAGCCTCCGGTGTTTCTGAACCTATCCATGTTATGGTGTTGAGCAGATTGCAGCTCTGGGGAGATCTCTGTTAGAAGTAAGGACACCCTGATAAAACGGAATGTGTGGCTCTGTGCTTTGTGACAGACTTCTTGTCTTCTGCAAGGGAACAGTCAGATATTTCCTATAATTTTGTGACTAAAGGCTCTCTGGTCAAGGTCCCAGGAATGCTTCCACCCATTCTTTATCCAAGTCCTTTCTCCCAGATAGGGTTATGAACACTAAATTTGCTCAAGTCCAATAATGGTAAATATTCTCTCAATTGTTCCAGTCCCATTCCAAGTGTCCAGTAGCCACCTGTGACTATGGGGTTGCAGAGCATTGGGAGATGTTAGTCACAACAGAAAGTCCTACTGCACAGCAGTGTGCAGATAAGAGCTGGCTAGCCTCCTCAACCTATTGTTTCTACCTCCTGTTTCCACGTGTAGCTCACAAAAGCAGCTCACAGACTCCAGGCCAAAACTAATTTGTCATCTTCTGTGGCTGTGACCAAACACCTGACCAAAGCCTGTAAAAGGACAAAAGGATCCTTTTGGTCCAAGGTTTTATGGATTTCCATCCATGGTCACTTGGCCACCTTTCTTTGAGCCTGTGTGGAGGCAGAAATCATGACAAAGCTGTTGAGCTGGTGATGGTCAGGAAGCAGAAACGACATAATGGCAAAGCCAAGGTCCCAACAACCCTTCCCATGGGGACCCCATGACTTACTTCCTTCTGTCTCCTAAGTAACACCAGAAGCTAGTGGCCAGCCTTGAGCACATGGGCTCTGAAGCAATTTCAGTTGCAGGTATTCATAGATACTGGCTGGAGCTCAGAAAGTTGTATGCTAACATTCCCTGCAGATGTAAACCTCCCAATGCTAGAAAAGTGATTGACAGACTGAAATTCCAGTGTCTGTGAGCTGTGAGCCTGGATCCCTCAAAGTCTTTTCAAAGCAGGACACGGTTTAAGGATAACATCCTCTTGCCCAAGACGGTGAGGCAGGGATCTCACAGGCCTTTCACTGTAGCTGCCATTGTAGTCCACTGAAATCAAGAGTCTGAAGGAAGCAGTTTGTCCTTTTATTTTGCAGCCTGACTTTGATGTCTCTGTCCCTGATGACCTCTGGCCCCCACTATATTCTAGTGATTTCAATGGGAACAGTAGGTGAAAATTCCTTGGAGATTACTTCTCAGTGGTGCAAGCTAAAGAAAGGAAATGAACTCTATCACTTGGGGGGTAAGGGGAGTCATGAGGACAAACACTGGGAGAACCGGAGGGAAGGGGTGACACTTTTGAAAAGAAATGGACTCAGGGCCTAACTGTAATCCCTCTGTATTTCACCTTTACAATTAAAAGAATCATCTGAATCTCAGAATGAGTGTGAAGCTCAGCCCTTACCTAGAATGATAAAGAAGAAATGGGACAGGTAGCTCCAAGCAGGAATTCCTGTATTGTGTACAGTGTGGAAGGAGTCAATGAAGTGTTTGGCCCACACCCATCTCACAACTGAAGCACAAAGGTTTCTGTGTTGAAACCCCAGTATTTCTTCCAGTCCATCTGAAGCTGTGTCTTCAGAAAAGCTAGGGTTGTCCCAAGGACATTTGAAAGGGAAGAGCTTTTTCTGCTTCTCATTGTGAACATGAGACCCAGCCCTTCAGTCTCATGGCCTTGGTCCTAAGGCATGGATTGGAGCTATGCATTATCCCTCCCTAACCAATCTCTTATCCATCTCCTCACATCCTCCTTCTACCTACCCTGTGCCCGAAAAACATTACATGAGGTTGGAAACATGACTCATGCATGCAGTCCCAGCTAGTGTGGAGGTAACCATTGGGAGGAGCACAGTTCAGGGCCAGGCTGAATAAAACTGTTAGCATGACCCCATCTCAGACAGTAAGCTGGGTGTGGTGACAAGCACCTGCGAGTGTAGCTCTATGGTTGACTGCAGATTTAAAGGATCCTGGTCTAACCTGAACTAGGACAAACCAGGAGGTGCTATGACAATTTTGCCTGAGAGAAGAGTAGGGAGTAAATTACTGGTGTGGTGTGTCAACAACAGTGATAAAACTGATATCATGCAGGGCACTGGTGGTTCATGCCTGTAATCCTAGCTCCTCAGGAGGTTGAGATCTGAGGAGCGCAGTTCAATGGTGATAGAGGGAGGAAAGTCCAAGAGACTTATCTAAAATGGACCACCAAAAAGCCAGAAGTGGCAACCTTGAACATAATGTATAGGGGCAGTACCTATGCCCTGGGTTCAAGCCCCATTATCAAAACACACACACACACACAAACACACACACACACACACACACACAACTAACCTCATATAAAAGTATATAAGAGTAAATTATTAGGAAAAATATTTTATGTTAAAATAAGAATAGAAAATTCATCTACTATAGGCAGTGGATCACAGGGCATCTGTAGTAGATGCAATAGCAATACACTATAGATCTCAAAATACATTTTCTGTTTATAAAGAAAACTCTACCAAAAGATTGTAAATTGTGATACACATTTTCTGGTTAACATCCAATAAAACTGGAAATTCACGATAAGTAGTTGAACCAAAATATCCACTTGAAAAGAGGATTTTGAAGACAAAATTAGAAAGGAGCGGAAAGCTATCTGAAATCTCCTCACAGGAGAAAGGAAACATTTCTCTTTACAAGTAAACATTGTATCTTCAGGTGTTTCCCCTCTCATCACATCCACCACTGATGCTGTTACGTCATTCATTTGGGCAGTGATTCCATTAGGAAGTTGGGTTGACTATTCTATTCTTGCATCTGATAGAATTTACCATTTTGTGAAATGTAGCTTTCATGCAAAAGCTGAACTCTACATGATTTCTGACCATGTAATCTATCACTGTATGGCCATGGATATGAAGATTTAAGTTTTGACCGTTTTGTGTTTGGTTTCAACAGTCTACAAGGATATCTGGAATGACAGCGTGTATCTCAGTTGTATAAGGTTGAAGATCTCAGGCTGTTGAGACACTGAAGTTGCAGATATTAGTCACAAGCACCTGGCAGGTAATTTACAGTGGAGGATTGAAACAACAATTATCCTCTATTGTGCATTAACCTCTATTGATCTCTTGCTGGGCACCTTTGCTACTGCTGTGGAGGATTCTAGGAGCATAGTCCCCATTTTCCTTCCTGGTCATGTGTGTCTGCTTGGCCGGATGGACATTTTGTCCACTGCAACTCTGGTATTGTGAAGTAAACACAAAGGGGAAGTGCTCTTGCCATGGCTTTCTTCAACTGTGTAATGGAGAAAAGATAATATATCTTCCTATAACAGGCATAAAAGCCCAGGGGGGCAACTATTCAAGAATTATTTGAACAATGAAATAATGAGGGAAGAGGGTTTATATTCCCTTAGGAATCTGTGAGTGGCTCTGGCATTTGACTGATGTGCTTTCTGTGATCTGTATCTTCTCCTTTGCATGTTTCCCTGTGTTTTGCTTCATCTGTGTGTTTATGGATTTAGGAATGTACTTGGGTTGTAAGAATTGTGATTTTGGTTTGACTGAGTTTAGCACTTCTGGCAGTTCAGCAGTGTCTCCCTCCCTGGAGCACTGCCCTGGGTCTGGTGTGGCATCAGGTTGTTTTTCCCCCAGGGTCCTGCAGTTGTGCATGGCGACTCCAGTCCCTCCCAGCAGGTTGAGGGAGGCTTCCCTACCTGCATGGAAGTAAGCCAGCAGCTTCCCACACAGATGATGGCTGTTACAAAGGAGACTTTTCAACACTCAGATTTCAAGGCTTGTGGAACAGTTCATGAGAACACCTGACTGACTGAAAGCCTAGCTGCTAGCGGGACCTGCTCTTGCTCATTCTGCAGAGAAAAAAATTACCTCAAAGCCCGAAAGGATTTCATCTTAGAATAGGATATGCAGAAGTCCCTGCCATTAACAAAGACAAAGAAAAGCACCGACCAAATCCTTGCTCTTGTAAAGAAATGGTTTTAACAGACTATTAGTGTTTCCACATAGGTTTTTAATCTAAATGACCCACCCACCCTTCCCAATGGGTAAACTGTGACATTTGAGTCTTTGTGCATTGTGCAATGCATTTCCCATCATGCACTGGAGATTAGGATTTTCTGTGGTTGGAGTCCAGGCATCTGGGCTGAAGAAAGGACAGGCTAGGAGAGAGCCCCATGCCCAGCTTTCCTGGAGGGCTGGGGGCTCAGGAACGGCAAGATTCCCTCATATTCTGTCATCTTTGCCATGCAGATATTTGGGGCAGACCGATATAATCGTTTGCTGTGTGAGGGAGGCTTGGGTGAGCAGCCCAAGTGCACGCTGGGTACATGTCTGCCACTCCCACCGCTGAGCTGCTCATTTGTCTCCAACTGGGAGCTGCCATTGTCACTGAGCTCTCTTGTTGAAGCCTGGCAACTGAATGGAGGGACTGCCTTAATTCCAGGGCTTCCCTGAGCACACAGGGCTGTCCCACACCCACTGCCCCCTGGGCTTGAGGCAGACTTCATTTCTGCTCAATTCCAAGTAGCCCTATGCCCAATCCTCTGAGGACCACCGTGGGACCCCAATGAAGGAAGTGAGGTGGGCAGAGGTCAGGCCACACCACCCAGACAAAGGCTTGTGTGGCAGGTGGTGGGATGGCAGCCCCAGCTCATCAGGCTGCCTGTCCCACCACCCAGACCCTGGGGAGTCCCTGGCCCCTGGGCCAATGTACTTACTTTCCGGAGGGCTTCCTCAGGGGAGGGCTCCTCTTTTTCCTGGTGAGGACAACTACCCAGCGGGGAGGCTCCAGCTCCCTGGATAGCTTGGAACTAAGACAAGAAGTAGCTGGTTGGACAGCAGGCTCCACCCTGAGGGTTCCCTCCCAGGGGCCCTGGGGACTCAGGAGCTCATACACCCTTCCTTCAACAGGTCTGGTGGGAGGCTGACTCAGACAACAGGCTCTCATGGACTGGTGCTGGGGATTCCCATGTTTGTTGCCCCCACTGCCTACCCCAGCTCACCTTTCCAACTCATTTAGGCGGTTCATGTTGTTAAACCAAGATACAAAGTTCATGTCAGGAACCACCTGGAGCTCCTGACATGAGCCCTTTAGTTCCTTCATTAGTGCCATCACCTTGAATTCCTGGTTGAGAGAAAGGACACAGTGGTGATGGACCTGGACCAGGGCAAGGTAGGCCAGGCAGCTTACTTCGGGTCGTCACTTGGCTTCACCCTTATCTCTCCGGAACACACATGCCTTTCTCTACTGAGGTCCAGTGCCCATCCCCAGCAAACTGCCCTAGATCCCCAGCTCAGGGCCCTATCTCCTGTACTCTGGAGGACAAGAGATGTGACCATCCTCAGAGGGAAGGAAGGACCTAAACCACCCGCACAGCTGGCTGCCTGCGGTGAAAGGTGTCATTTTCTCACCTCTCTTCGTCTTTTCATATTGAGCCAAGAACCCTGCAAAGCAAAGAATCAATCTGTTAAGAAAAAATCTGTTAAGAAATGAAGGCTGCCTTGCCACTTGCCGCCCTACCAAGTCCTTCCAGCAGAGGGCAGGCTGGGTGCACAGCTGGACTAGGATTGCTCTCAGTCTAGGGCAGGGAGGCCTAGGTCCTGAGGACAGGGAGCTCACTGCTCAACTCTCTGTGGACATGGCAGAGACTTGAGGCTTCAGTGACAAGGCCATGCTATTCACACATGCTATGTCAGCTTGAGCACCTGCTGTTACACTGCCACCCTTGCTCACCACCCTCTGAGAGATGGCCCCATGTCATCAGCAGCACTGAGGTCTGAGGGCATAGGGCATCACAAGTAGGATTGCTGTGGTGCTTGGCACTCTGGGGCTAGGGAGGATGTGGGCTCTTGCTGGAGGTCAAGGGGCAGGGAGAGGCTCTTTGTCTCCAATCTGCTTTCCCAGGGCTGGGGCCCTGTTCACTCACATCCTTGGAATCTTGGTCTTTGTGCAGTGAGGCCAGGTGTGTGAGGATGGTGCCCAGGTAAGGGACTGTGCCCTCGGGATAGTCCTGTGGCATTAGGTGAGTCCTGTTAATCTCTTTCCAAGAACCCCAGACTTACCCCCACCCCATGGAGCCATCTATCTAGCAGAACTTGGGGCAAGACAGGCTCATTACTCAATAATCTACCCTCTACCCCATACCAAAGACACAGCCCTGAATGGGGAAATCTATTTGGGTCTGGGCCCCTCCAGGGCTGGCACTTGATACACGGGCAAGGTCTGTGGCCCTGCCCTCCACCTGCTCCTCTACTCTGGTGCAGGCCTTAGTGCAGTGGCTGCAACTCATTGCTGCAACATGCCATCTGAGCAGAGGCCAGGTGTGATGGGGCATTAAGGGAGTGGGCCAACAGGTCGGTTGGGTCGGGGGACCCCCCTCAACTACTCCTTCTAGAAAGCCCCTGGCCTCAGGCATGCACACTCACCAATTGTTGAGGCTTTCTGTGGCCTCTCTTGAGTTTCTTCCAGAAGGTCTTGTATCTGGATTCTCGCCCCTGGCAGCAGTTAGCATGGATGATGAACATATTCATCCTCTAACCATTCAACCCTCCAGAGTCCCCTCTTTCCAGGTGGTGTGACAGCCATGGCTTGGGCCCTAGGATCTCAGGCTCCCTGTGACCATCAGCACTGTATCCCTGGGCAGGCCAGAGCATATGCCAAGGCCTGTCTCCATGGTGGATGTGGCCATTTGCATCCCCTGAAAGATGTTTCTGTGGCTGCCTGATCTGAAGGGACCTCCTGACCTCACGTGACTGGCTAGGCTTCCCTCGTGGTACGGGAAGGCCACCCAGAAATAGAGCCAGGGCATGGCTTGGGGGTGCCAGGCTGGTGGGGTGTAGAGAGGCAGCCTCAACACAGGCCACACTCAGGAGGAAGCTTGACAGGAAATCTCAGCAGCAACCTTGACAACCCAACCCTGTCACTTTCTCCACCCTCCTCAGACACCCAGGTGGCCTCCTCCACTCACTCCACGGGGTCCCCAGGGACCTCCTGTTCCCCATACAATCTGTCCCAAACCCAAGTCTACAACCGACGCTTCTCCTAGCTATGTTGGATATGCTCCTTGAATTCCATCAGAGAGAAAATTTCCCTCCCCTCCGTCCAAGCGTCAAATCTTATTCCGGGGCTCATACAACCTTGTACACTTGCTCCTGGCAGTGTATCCTCCTCAGCTCCTGATAGACAGCTACTCTCTCCCTGGACAATGGGCAGATACAAGGTGACAGATGGGAGAGGGAGGGAGAGGAGGAGTGTGAATGGATTTCCCATTTTGAGGCAGGACTTTATGCTAATGGGAACAGGGCTGTGCAGGGAGAGCCACTGTGACCCTAAGGTCACATGGTTAGGAGCAAAGTCTTGAGGGGAAACCTCCAGCTCCACCCCAATTCCCAGAGTGGTTTTGCTTGGAAGAGCACTGCACAGACTGGTGTAGCTGTGATGTCTCTGAAGGAAAACGCCCCCAAGGGCCTTGTGCAATGTATGGCAGAAGAGGAATCCCAACCTAGTAGGCAAATCCTAGGCAAGGCCATAGAGCTGTGGTCTCTGCCATGGGGCACTGCCATTGGGCTCCCAGAAGATGGATGCTAAGCTGAGGAAGCAAGGGTTGCCCAGGAGAAAGGTGCACCCACCTGCAAACCAATCTCCACGTCTTCTTCAGGCCTTGGAGCTGGCTGCTCTGCAGAGCACACACAATTCCAAAGAAGGTACAGATATTTTTTCGTAGGTGGCACTCCTAGGAGTGAAGAATGGGTGAGGAGAGCTGTGGAGGAAACTCCTGGGCTCCCCTGCTTGGCCTGGGGCTGGGCCTTTGTTACTAGGCTGAACTGGGACAGCTTGGGGGAGGGGAATGGCAGTGGAAGCAGGGCAGGAATGCACACAGCCCAAGTGAGGGCAGAGTAGGAGGAGGGCTTTAAGGCTAGGCAGTGGCTGTGAGTGAGCAGGCAGCCACTTGGTGGGAGTGGGAAAGGGAAGAAGGGTCCCTGGGCCCCTCCTGCTCATACCAGAGCCACCTCTATCCAGTGCTGCACCACTTGGGCTCTCTCTGCTGCCTCCATGCTGTGGTCCCCGAGGCACGTGGTGATCACACAACTGGAGACCTGCTCACAGTGCTCCAGTATGGGAAGCAGAGTGGGTGCCAGGCGCTCCAGACACTCCTCCTGGTCAGGTTGTACATACACATAACTCAAAAGGTGGTAAGGGATGAGTCTTTTGAACAGTTTCTGAAAAGAAGAAATAAATGGTCAGCATGACTCTGCCCTGAGGCAGGTGTGGCAGTAGAGGTGCAAAGGAAAGCCCGCACGCCCAGCCCTGCCAAGCTACTTACGACGGCCATGATGGAGAACTGATCCGCCTTCTCTTCGGGCAGCCAATCTAGCACTCGAGCTGTCTCCTCATCACTGTCTAACTCCAGCATGGACATCCGGGCTGGCCCCCTGGAGGAAATCTGCACATCCTCCATCTCCACGCACTCCCAGGGAGCTGGGTCCCCAGATGGACCGAGAGACTCCACTTGCTCCCCAGCTGGACTGAGAGTCTCCACTTGCTCCCCAGATGGACCGAGAGACTCCACTTGCTCCCCAGATGGACCCAGAGACTCCCCTTGCTCCCCAGATGGACCGAGAGACTCCACTTGCTTCCCAGATGGACCGAGAGACTCCACTTGCTCCCCAGATGGACCCAGAGACTCCACTTGCTCCCCAGATGGACCGAGAACAGACTCCAGGCTTTCATCTCCTGGAGCCTCTAGCTCTGGCCCTGAGCTGCTCACTACAATAGGTTTGGAGGGCTCTGGTTGAACTGCAGATGCGTCTCCTTCTTGGGCGGGTTGCAGAATTGGGTCACACTGGCCTTCAGGCAGCTGGGCTTCTGGAGTGGGCACTGGCATACCCTCATCACTGGCATGTATTGGTGCATCAATGGCTGGCTCTAGAGCCATTGCTACCATTGGGCTAAGTGCCCCTGGCACTGAAGGATCAGCCACTCTTTCTTCATTTGATACAACTAGAACAAGACTTGAGTATTGCAGGTCAAGATCCAGACTTGGTACTGGAGATGGTGCAAGGCTGTGGGCCATTGGCTGACCTGCAGGTGGATTGATCTCTTCGGGCAAAGATGATGGGGGTGAGTCAGACCATCCGTCTACATGGGGTTCTTGTTGGAGCTCCACTGCAGCTCCTGGAGCTGAGGGGGCCTCTGAGGCTACAGCTAGTTCCAGCTCTGACTGACATGGTAGTACTGCTTCTACGCAGGGTGTTGGATCCAGTGGGTGTACAGTGGTTTTCTGATAAAGCCTGGCAGTTGGTGGAACAGCTGCAAGAAAAGATCCCCTACAGCACTTCCTTCCCCTTAGTCATTCCTACAGCCACGAGACCCCTGCCTGCTGAGAAGCCCTAGTCCCTGGACTCCACCCCAGGAAGCCCTGCCAGGACAGGTTTCATGCCAAGGCATCCAGGTTCCCTGGCTGTCCTGTTGATGGCCCCATGGTAGCATGGGAGCTGCCTTCAGGTGAACAAAGCTTGGAATCCCACACCTGTTCTCTCCTTTGCCAGCCCATGCTACTCACCCTCCAGCTCTGGCTTCTTGAGAAGCATGTGCTCCAGCTGGCTGAGCAGAAGGCGGGCCTGCTGCTCCTCAACAGAGCCAGGCATATTGAGGTGTAGATATGTTACCAGGTGTTGCAGGCAGGACGTGTCCGGTGCTCCAGTGAAGTCTTCTGGGTACTCCCTCATCCAGGAGCCCAGTATGAAGGAGAAGGCTCTAGGTGCAGAGGGAGAAGCAGCAGAGTCAGAGGCTGGGCCTACCCTCCTTTCAGACCCCCTCAAACACAGGTGTATGAATTGGGCTCCTGGGCCTGCCCATGCCCATAGCCCATAACGGGCCTGGTCACCTGGCTGCACTACACACATTGTCTACACGAGCGATGCGACTAGACCTACATCACAGATGAAACCACCCCACCCACACCCACCGCATGGTGTCCCTGGGCATGCTCCCGAGTCATCTTTGGAGTGCTTTGTCCTGTTGCTTGTTATCTCCAGAACCCAGAATCTCCTCACTTGGGCAGCCTCTAGTGGCCTCTATGTCTTGAGCCAGGTGTGAACAGTCTTGTCCTGACTGAACCCAAACAGCACATCCTGGCCCTTGAGCACTCCCTGAGGCCCCTGGAATCTCAGGGGATTGTCCATGATGGGGAAGAGTGGGCCTCCCTGTTCTGTGTAGCCCTGAGGTATCCCAGGGTAGGCAAATGGGACTGGCTGGTCATGGTGCCAGAAGCTTCTCCCACCCTGCTCAGGCACAGAACAAGCCAAACTGGCTCTCTGCATGCACACATTTCTACCTGGACTCAAGCCCTCCCTCAGGAATCTCAAGCCAAGTGACTGCCATTTCCCTTGGTCCAGGCCTCCCCAAAGGCAGCTCTCCAATGCACCCACCCTCAACACATGCCCTCCTTCCTCCCCCAGGCACACTCACTGCTGCAGGTGCTCCTGCGCGCCTGCCTTCTCCTCCTCATAAGCATCAAACCGGCAATATCTAGGAGACACCGTAAGAATGTCACACACACTGTCTATAGGTGACCTCTACAGTCCCAATGGTCTCTCTGAGCAGAGAATCGAGCTCAGGATGACAAGGATTTCCCTGTTCTTTCACTGAGTGGTGCCAAGTGTCTGGAAATGCATCCCCACACAAGATGAAGAGCCCACTAGCTTCCTCCCACACACACATCTCAATGGGCATGGGATCTCTCAGTGTTTCCCTTAGGCTTCCTAGTGAGGTTCAGGTAGGTCAAGATGCCCAGATGGAACATCAATCACCACTGTCAATTTGGAAAATGCTTTTCTTGAGGTCTTATTCATAGGAGCCCTTGATGTAGAGAAGGGGGCCTTCATGAGAGAAGGGGCATCTCCCAGCTCCGCCCACAGCCCTGCGCTCCCTGGTGTGTAAGGTCATGATGTGGCCAGGCCTGTTCAGGACCCATCCCACGCTCCAGCCTCAGGCAGTGAGGATGTTGGTCCTAGGATGCCAGTAGTCAGGATCCGAGCAGATCCTCACTGGTGCAGCACATGTCAAGGCCTAGCCAATGGGCCCATCCCTAGGATCAGAGGTGGCACTTACCTATTGAACAGCAGGTTCAATACGTGATGGGCAGTCGTGAAAGTGCGGTATGTCCCCAGAAACACTGGGATAAACACAGCATCTCCGAAGAGCAGGGAAGGCACTAAGTGGTCTACTAGCTTCTCCACTTTGCCTCCCTGCAGGTATCCAGCCATGCAGGGATCAGGAAGGGTTGGGGCTAAAACCCACCCAAACTGGGTGAAGAAATGATACACAAATCAAACATGAAAGAGCAGCACATCGGGAAAAGGCTCAGGGCCATACAATGAAAATAACCTGAGGCCACGCACACACACACACACACAATCACGTATTTACACCCCACTCGAATGTCAACACATATGGGGTCTGAGGCTGCCAGAAGGTAGTGGGTGAGGGGACTCTCCCTCCCCCCTCCACACCTTCCCTCCTCCTTGATTCACCTGTGGGTTGCATGGTGGTGTTCTGCTCTGGTGACTGGGACAAGGGATGACCCAGCGCCTTTGTACTATATCAAACTCGTTTTGTGTGGTTGTTCTGCGGAAAAGCCGGCAACAGCAGGAGAACATCCTGCTGCCCCTAAGCTTTGCATACAACTCAGCTGGCTCAGCCGCACAGCTTTATTGGTGCTGGTAACCAGCACCAACTCCTGCCTGGCCCTTTGTGACATCATCTCTGGAGAGGACATCATCAATGGCGGGAAGTCCCCTCTTCTGAACTCAGCCTCAGACCAGACCTCTGCAAATGTCCCCTGGGTGCTGGCTGGGCCAAATGGCAAGTCAGGAGCCAAACTAGATACACTCCACAACCACAACCAATTGTTCTCTGTCCAGTTCATGTTGTGGTTATGAGGAAACACTTACTGAGTTCACACCCGACCCCTTGTTCCGGTTTAAATGTCACCCCGTGTACAAGTGCCTGTGCTTGCCTGCCTCCCCCAGTCACCCACTCTTTCCTAGTGCTTCTACCCAGTACCTGCTTGAGCATGTCATACACTGCATAGGACCCTGTATCCATGCAATGCTTGAGAATCCTGAGAGCTGGTTTTAGTCATTTTCACTGCACTCTTGTAGAGATCAATTCCCTGCACATTGTGTCTAGACAGAGAACAAACTGCAAACCACTTGTCTTGGTCTCCCATTCCTGCATGGGGAACTTCTGGGAGGAGGATACCAAGTTCAAGGCTACTCTGACCTAGGCAAGAGATACTGTCTCAAATCCGTGCAAGCCAACTATGAACAAAACAAAAAGGAAAAACAAGACCTGAGCTCTATATGGGGATGAGAATTTCACAAGTGCACACATAGATGAGGTCTTCTCTATTTGGAAGCCTACCCATGACAGAGTCCCTTGTGAAACACACAGGGGACACACATTCATCCACACAGACAGTGGCACACATCTGTATTCCCGCATATGGCTCCTCACATGCACGCATTGAAGTGAGATGCTGAATTCAGCTTTGCCTGCCACAAGGTCTGTGTGCTAAAGAGAGGGTGGGTGAGAGGTGGGGTGTTTGCTCAGTGTCCTGTATCCTCAGCTCTCCACTCTTCTGGAGAATCAGAAAGGTTAGCAGCCTGGGATCCAAAAGAATGTGAGGCTAATCTCTGGGCTCACTTGGTGGATTCATGGAGTGACCAGTGAGGGCATGGACAGCCAGTGATTTCTGCACCATGTTCACTGACGTAGAGGTGCAAAGGGCACAAAGGGATCGGGCTACTGGAATGGAATGAACACAACTCAGCTCTTAGGGCTGAGAATTTTCTGCTGCCACTGCGCATGGGGAGAGGAGTTACTGTGAGAGCAGCCTGGACGTGGAGTTTGTTGATGTGGAGAAATGTGGAGATGGGAGGCCTTCACTTGTCAAGGGACAGGGAAGTGGACAGGTGCCTCCACCACGGGGATCCTGGCAGGGAAAGGAGAACCTTGGCATCCTTTGCCTCTAGATTCCTAGGTGTGCCCTTCCCTGTCTGCTCCTTCCCTAGGTCCACATCTCCCTTGCTCAAGAAGTCACAGTCAGGGCTGGGAAGGTGCCTCAGTGGGAGAGTGCTTGCCTTGCATGTGTGAGGCCCTGGGTTCCATTCCTCTGCACCACCTAATCAGAGAAAGCCAGAAATAGCATTGTGGCTCAAATGGTAGAGCACTAGCCTTTAGCTGAAGAACTGAGGGGCAGCGCCCTGGCCCTGAGTTCAGGCCCCAAGACTGATTAAAAAAAAAAAAAAGATGTCACAGTCAGTGCCCAAGACTCTGATGATGGCAACTTATACTCACTGGCATTGTTCGTGCATGTAGGGCCAAGAAGGTCTATGCATTCAGCTCGACTTGGAGCCATGGCGGGGGCTTTTTCATGGGAATCAGAGGCCAGGGTATCCTTCTCTAAAGCTACCCAACAGAAGTCCTTGAGGCAACGCTCCGACGTGGTTTCTGCTACCAAAACCAGGACCATGTTACTGGTCCTGCCGACCATGGCGCTGATCCTGCCATCTATCCTGATGACAAAGTCCCTGACTCCTCCTGCCTGCTCTGAGGAAGTGACCACTGCATGAGGGCTGCAGGCAGAATCCAGGCCTATGACATATGATTTGATGCACCTGTTCTCATTATTTTATATCATTATAGACTTTATCTTTTTAATTTCCAAAAGCTAATATACCAATGACAACTGTCCACCTCCCTGGATGGTGGGGGAAAACCAATGGAGCCAGAGGTATGGCAAAAGCCATGGTACTTCTTTGTACCCACCTCCAGGGTCCCATTCCCAAATCTCACTCCCACGGTTGGTAGCAGCATACTCATCCTCTTTCTCCAACATGTTTAATGGTAAGAATGGAAGCAAACAGCCGAGAACATCCAACTGTGATCCGGTGCTGATGGTACCCACCGCTTCTTCTCCTACTTCTCCAAGCAGCAGCACCTCTGCACCACCTCTGCCAGCACCAGGCAGTGCAGGATGAGCTTCCTTTCTGCAGCCAGTTCCTTCTAAAGACCTGGCCCCAGAGCTTCTGCACAAACAGATTTGACTCTTTCTGGAAACTGTTCTTGGTGACACCTCCATTTGGTACATTCTCCAGGGATCCAGATTTCAAATGGAACCTTCAATGTCTGTTTCTTTGAAGACAGGCCATTTCTCCTCAAGCCAGATTAGCAGATTGTAAAAAGACAGGAGAAGCCTCACTTTAACAGTGCATGGTGGGGAGCAGGTGGGGAGGCTTGCCCACCTTCTTCAGACATGGCCTCACTGTGCACTCAGCCTCCTTGCAGCTGTGGCTCAATGTGGCAGCTCAGTGACAGCAGATGTCCATCACGCCACAGGCCATCAGAATTCTTAGTGCTCTTCTCATCACATTCTCCTGACTCTCTCAACCTAAACATGCCAGAAAATACCAACAATTGGGTCCAAAGCAGACAGGGTCCTCTGTTTCCCTTCAGTTTCCCACTGAAGCTCCCATCAGAGCTCCTGAAAACCTACAAAGTAGGAAAAATATCACTTCTCCAGATTGTGACCCCTTTCTCTGGGTTGTTTCTTTCTGGATAGCAGGGAAGAGTTCTGGTGTCTGCCTGTGCAATAGTGAGAACATTTTCCTGGGTAAATTCTGTCCTAAAGGAAGGGTCTTGTCCATTCATGATCTGGGTGTTTATGGCAACTGAAGCCACCCAGTCCATTGGAGCCAGGCCTGGGCTCACTGAGGGGGCTCATCTTTGATATCACTCATGAATATTTACAAATGCAACTACTCACCAACCAGGGCACTGGCAATTCATTCTTCTCTTTGTAGGAAGCTGTCTAGCCATAGCCACACATGTGTCAGCATGTCAGCACCTGTCTGTAGGCATAGCTGAGAGGTGATTTTTGAGCAAGTCCTGAAGAACCAGGCAGGGCACAGACCTGCGATCCTCCATCCACAACATCCCGAGGACCTGGATACAGATGTTCTGTCACTACTTCTAAATTGGATATCTGCATGAGTTTGTCGAACAAACGGAATGCATACTGTTACAAAATTTAAACACAGCCAATAAATTAATAGGGACTGTGGTATGTGAGGACTGTGAGAAGATGCAGACAGTACCATGTGTGGTCTATACTTGTTTCTGTGTGCTTCCCGCATGGCTGGGGAGAATGCACACAGTGTGAGGACCGCAGAAAGGCAACTGGAGTGAGGACTGAAAATCCCTGGACCAGTTACTAGTTGAATAGGAAATGTTGCCTTGGTCCTTTGCTTGTGGACCTAGCGGGGGCAGTGCTGGAAACTCAGCAGTTGGGACCTAGTGTAATAGGTCACTGGGGTCATGTGTGTACCTGTACTGTGCAGCCTGCTTTGGCAGCATGAGGGAAGCAGCCTCTGCCATTGCTCACTGCTGATGAGATGATGTCTGCCTCACCACAAGCCTCTCACAACCAAGCCTGGACTGAAGAGGCCGGAAGCAAGCCAAAACACTCCTTTCCTCCTTGAAACAGTTTCTCTCGGCCACTTGTTGTAGACAAGGAAAGTCTAACAGCATCCTTGCAAAGTTTCTTAAACTTTTGTGCCTCAGTTGCCCCTTCAGGGAGTCAGTATACAGATTGAGTCAGAAAACATTTGTAAAAGGCCAGACCATTCTGGAGCAGGGTAATATATAAGGATTCCACTTCTGAGCATTTACCCAAACAAGGCCATACTAAAGCTACCAGCACAACTATGTCTATCGCAGCATTATTTACCATAGCTGAGATATGGAACCAACCCAGATATCCCTCAGTAGATGAATGGATCAAGAAAATGTGATGTGATATGTTTGTGTGTGTGTCTGTGTGTGTGTATATATAATGGAATTCTATGGTTCCATCGGAAAGAATGAAACCGCCCCATTAGTTAGGAAATGGCAAGACTTAGAAAAATTATATTAACTGAAATAAGCCAGACCCAAAGAAATATAGCTCCCATGGTTTCCCTCATTTGCAGTACTTAGTATATATCTAGGATAATTTCGTCAGATGAGCAGTTCTATAGCTATATACATGACCATAGAAGATGATGCTAGGTGAAATGAAGCCCAAGATATGGACCCAAGAGGTCTTTCTTTGTTGTAGTTTTTAATGTACTATGTGAATTTTTTGGTTTCCTTTGTATGTTCTTCCCTCTATGGTATAAACCCTGTTGTCATTGTACTTGATTTTGGTACCCTGCATCTTGTATATACATTTGTCTAATTTGGGGAGGGAAAGGGGAATAACAAAACTCTGAACCAAGGACACAGGATGACCTATTGCAACAATGATACCCAAAAGACAGTGTATTGGAAATGAACTTTACAACTGTGCTGCGGGAGAGGAGTGAGGGAAATGTGGGAGGGAAGGGACAGTAGGAGAACAACAAGGGAGTGGGTAACAATGCTTGACAAGAAATGTACTCATTCCTTACTCAAGTAACTGTAAGCCCTCTGTACAGCAGCTTTACAATAAAATAAAATTGAAAAAATTTGGAAAAGGCCAAGCCGTGCTACTCATAAGACATTGCTCCTACTGCATTTGTATAGCAGGGATTGGAGGGACAACCTCTTCTTTTTTAGACAATTTGTGTGTGTGTGTGTGTGTGTGTGTGATGGGGCTTGAACTTGGAGTGGGCACTATCCCTCAGCAATTTAGCTCAAGGTGAGCACTCTACCACTTGAGCCACAATGCCACTTCAGTTTTTCTGAGTCTCACAGAGTGTCCTGCCAGGGTTGCCTTTGAACCGCGATCCTCAGATCTCTGCCTCCTGGGTAGCTAGTATTGTAGGCGTGAGCCACCGATGCTCAGCTTTTTCTAGGAATTTTATGGGCAACCTTCATAATCACCCTGTGTCCTCATTCACTCAACTCTACTGTCCAAAGGTAAGCTAAGGAATTTTGTCCTAAGCAACAGTCATCAGTAGCTCTTAATGTGTGATGGTACGCTCCAGACATATGCCATGTTTGAGCTGAGGTGTCTCATTCTAGCTTACAAAATGGGATAAACTGGAGGGAGAGAGAAAACAACTGGAAACATGCCAAAGCATTCCTCCAAGGCACCATCAGAAGCCAGGAGTGCAGTCACAGGTTAAGACAGCTCAAAGACATTGGATATAAATACACTTTAGGTAATATAAACAGTCTGATCTATCTCAGAATGTTTATCATGTCTTCAGATATGAGGCATTGCAGAATGGCAAGATGTTTCTCACACCTCCATTTCCTCATCAGTAAAGCTGGACGTAGGGGTGCAGGCCTAGAGTCCTAGCTATTGGGGAGTTGAGGCATGAGGATCACTTGAGCCAAATAGATCAGCATCCTCCTGAGAAAACCAGTGAGAAGCCCATCTCTAAAATGAGTATACAGTCACAGTATCAGCTCCAGAGCCTGTGCTGTGGCCCTGTCTGGTCAGTGTAGGAACCTTCTCAATAAAGTTGCTTCTTTGAAAAAATAAATAAATAAAATAAAATGAGTAGGGGCTAGCTGGGAAGGTGGCTCAGTGGTAGAGCGCTTGCCTTGCATGCCTGAGGCCCTGGGTTCGATTCCCCAGCACCACATAAGCAAAAAGAAAAAAGCCGGAAGTAGCGCTGTGGCTCAAGTGGTACAGCGCTAGCCTTGAGCTGAAGAGCTGAGGGACAGCGCCCAGGCCCAGAGTTCAGGCCCCACGACCGGACCCCCAAAAACAAAAAGAAAAAAAGTAAAATGATTATACAAATAAATAGATAGATACTAAAGATTCTATTATTTGCCTTGGGAAACATGCTTCAATTCTGTAAGCAACAATTCACTTACTGGACAATGGAGGCCACACAAGCAGGACTGATTTCTAGCTCTGCTGCAGTGGGACAACTGGCCGTGTCCCTTGGGTTTTCTCTGTTGTCACCCTTGTGAAGAATGGACAAAGCCCAAAGTCTCTCTCTGTGCAGGTTTCTCACCACTTACCATCTGTCTTTGGTCTGCAGATGCACAGTCATTTGCATATACTGCTCCTCTTCTTGCTCTTCCAAAGTGGCAGACACCAGAGAAAGCTCACCCAACAAGGATACCAGCCAGGTCAGATGAAAGATGCCACCGAAGCTAGAAAGCCATACTGCTCTTCTTCCAGTGGGCCAGCGGTGGGGAATCACAAACTCTGTGAGGACTAGGAAGAAGAGAATGCCTGACAAAGAGCAGGACCCAGGTACATGGGAGAGCGCATGGACACAGGGACCTTGCATTACCAGGCGGCCAAATGTAGCCTCAAATAAGCAAGTCTCTTGTAGGTTTGAACTTCAATTTTGCTAGTAAAATGAGGCATGCTACTGGCAATAGCACACAATTCAGCTAAACAGTATGATGAAAAGATCTAGGCTTTAAATATAGGAAGTTTACATGTACTTAGGTAGACACACACATACAAACACATACATTTCACACGTGCACACGCATATACACACACACCTCTTCAATAAATGATTTAAAGTCACCCGGCAGCCAGGCACAGTGGAGCAAACCCGTAATATAAGCTACTTGGGACATGGAGACTGGAGGAGTATGCTTCAAGACCAGCAGTCTGGGAAAAAGTCAGTGAGGTTCTATATAAAAAAATAAGGACCTGGGGTCCCAGTACTTGCAGTCCGGAGTGAGGAAGGTCACTGACTGAATCTGGCACCAGGTAAATGTTCAAGACCCTTTGAAAAACTAAATTAAAAGGTGTTGAGGCATAGCTCATGTGTAGCAGGTAGAAAGTCCTGAGTTATTTTCCTCTGCCACCAAAATTGTTAAAGTCTTCTGCAAGAGGAGAACAACGATGGTTTGCTAGCTCCTAAAACCCAGAATCTTATCAATGGCACACATGAAAACGGAAACAGAGAAACAGCAACACCTTTCAGCTAGTTCAAGAGCATCAAGTTGATGGAGTGCTAAATGTTTCCTTATATCTTCACAAAAGCACACTCTGAAGCGTGTATGAATTAGAATTTCTGCTTGATCATGAAACTGACAGCCCACTCTTGTCCTTAGCCCAAATCTTAAACAGAACTAGACTTAACACTTCATATATGTTGCATTAAATTTGTCAATCAAGTCTTATGATTCTGACATTAACACTTAAATCAATGAGCATGTTCTTGAGAAATACAAAAAGAAGTTGTAGCTGAGTGCTGGTAGCTCATGTCTAGAATCTTAGCTACTTGGGACTGAGATCTGAGAACCACAGTGTGAAGTCCTTTGGGTCAGGAAAGTCTGTGACACTCCTATCTTCAGAAACCACCATAAAGCCAGAAGTGGAACTGTGGTACATGGTGGAGTGCTAGCCCTGAGAGAAAAAGCTAAGAGAGAACACACAGACCCTGAGTTCAAGCCCCAGCCTAGATACACAGAAAAATTCTAAGTAAACACACAAAAAGATTCATGGAGGCACTAGGACCTAAACGAGTATCAACCTTAGAAGCAAAATCAGCTCCCTCCAGGCTTCTCACCATCTCCTATAGTTCATCTCCTCTGAACACCTTACAGAACAGCTCCTACCACCTCCTGCCACAAACTGAATCTAACCTGGTTCTGTCACATGACTGGTGTGTGAGCTCAATGCCTGTGAGCTTCTATTGCTTTACCTGTTCTGAGGGTGGTAATTACCAATTTTACATAACCATTATGTGAGTTTCTGACACTTTCAATTGTTATCCTTCTTGTCCTAAGTCTCCTACATCATTTTCAAGCATCAGGACAATGAGGCTCCATTGTTTTGAAACTCATGAGGAGATAAAGCATCTTATCACCCATTGAGGTTAAGGATCCTAAAGATCTTCTTTCTCTAATAAAAGACACTCAGGTGGTCCTGATAACCACAAGAACATCCATCCAAACACAAGAGCAGGAATTTTCTAACAGGGTCCTCTTCTACTGTTCAGGCTCAAAGAATGATTACCAAACAATAAATGATCTAATGTACAATACATGAAATACTGTGCACCCGACCAATGTTCCTGTAACTTCCGGGACAAGGAAAGGAACAGCAGACTAAAACTGACCTGTGAAGACAAGGGACCCCTTGAGCTGTTCTTTCCCCATGACTTCTTTTTTCAGGAATGCAAATTCCTCCATCAAGAGTTCTCTGTGGTCTTCCTGCAGGACTTTTCCTATCATGACAAAAATGGGTTACATAAGCCAATTAGCAGTACTGGGTACAGCTGCACATCTTGAGAGGCTGTGTCAGCCTCAGGACAGGGCAGGACTCATGTCCCTTACAAATATTTCTCTTAGTCAGGTCCCACTGTCTCACTACGGTAATCCAAGCTACTCAGTTGGCTGAGATTTGAGGCCTGTGCTCCAAAGCCAGCCTGGGCAGGAAAGTCAGTGAGACTCTCCTCTCCAATTAACTGCCAAAAAGATGGAAATGGAGCTGTGGTAGAGCAGTAGACTTGAGACACAAAAGCTCAAAGACAACATTCAGGGACTGGGTTCAATCCCCAGGACCAGCACAGAAACATATACTATCCTAGTCAGGTGTCTAAGCTGACCTAGACCACACCTGAACACACCTCCTTCTACGTGCCAGCTGAAGCAGACTCCAGGTCAAAGCTGAAAACAAATAAAACTCTTAAGAAAGCAGAATGGTAGCCACCTGTCTCCACACACACCAGGAAACTGCAGAGTTGCCTGAGAGCCCACAAGTGATTAATTTGTGTTTTAGAAAGGATTCAGTGCCTGCCACAAACACACACACACACACACACACACATGACTTGAAGGAAGGCGTTAGACAGACTAGAGGAAGAGATAATGTATGACTCTATTAAAACTCAAGGAACAAATAAAATAAAATAAAATAAAACTGAAGGAACAATGATTCACCAATGATCGTGTCTTCAGGGTCACTGAGGAGAACATTATTTATAACTCAAATCTTCAGTTGTACCAGTAAGATGTTAACAGTTTTTGATGTATGGTGGCATTTTCATATCTAGGTATGATGCTTTCCTGTATGTAAAACAAACAGGCTCAGAGGTTGCCTAGACTTACATGAATATCTAGAATAAAATAGAACACACAGATTTGAGGATCATGTTTCAAAAGCCAGCTGGGGCATGAAAAGCTGTGAGACTCTTATCTCCAATTAACCACCAGAAAACCAAAAGTAGAGTGCTATCCTTGAGCTCAGTGACAGCACCGAGGCCTTGAGTTCAAGCCACACGACTGACAAAAAATAATAAAATAAAAATTGTATCCAGTCGAAGAATGGCAATGCCTCTGATTTACATGCCAGGTTTCTCACAACTCCTTGGTTAAGGCATCTGGGTGGGCTTGGGGGGGATTCCCGGCCAACGCACCAAATGTAAAGCTGAATTTGGAAATCCTTACCCAAAAGACCACCAGAGACCGTCACCAATGTAAAAGCAAAGGAGTCTTTATTGCAAGCTCGAGCTTGGTCCCCCCATGCACATGGCAGCAGCCCATGATGCTAAGAGGCCCCGAGCCCAGGGTTACAACACTTTTTATACATTTTTTAGGGAAGGCAGGGGCTTTGCATACATCATAACTTCTTGTAACAAATGACTACAAACCGCGGGAAAATCATAAAACAACTCTATAGTATGATTGGCGCACTACAAAGCGGGAAAGGACCAGAAACAAATTGTCGGTTAGATCCAGGGGGCTGACGTACTTTAAACTGTGTTGGCTTGCACCACAGGGGAGTCTCAAGAGGATAGGTGCTCAACTGCAGGGTGTCTGGTTTAGATAATGGTCACCAGACCCTAGGAGGAGCTGCTCTGGAGTTGCAGATATCGTAATTCCAGGCAATGGGGCTGAAGTGGGTCAAGGGTTAAGTTGCAGAACTGAGATGGGGGTCTTAGTGAAATGGAGTTGCTTAGGTTCCTCAATGCAAGAAGGCCCAGACCTGCTTTTTCACAGCTTTTATAATACACAGTGAGCAAACTTGGGAATTTCATTTAGGCCTACACTTGATTGGTTGACAATACCCTTACACATGATTGTTTAACACTTGATACTGTAGACATAGCAACTGCAGACATAGCACTTTGTTGGTGCAATCTGGCTGATCTTGCTTCCAGTTTGAAATGCAAGGGATCTTTGTTCTGCTTATCCTAGGTTCTTTCCACCTATTCCCTTTTCCATGGTGATTGGCTGACTTGTCCTGTGGTTATCAGCAAGCTCTAGCCTTTTCTGAGACTCAAGGACTACCTTAAGATTAGAGTTACTGTCTGGCTCTTCAATACCAAAGGAAAATAGTAATTTCTTCCTAAAAAAAAAAATTGTATCCGGTCTATTCATAGTGAAGCTGTCTTGGGTGAAGAACACTGACTACCCATTCAACACTGCTAGCTGCAGCAGATCCCAACGTGTCATGTTCCCCTCCTTTCTTAGCTATCCTGCAACAGGGTAAAATAAAACTGCTCCAAAGCATTATGAAGGCCAGCATGTAGATGCCCAGGTCCCGTCCTTCCCAGATCATACCTGAGATGTACTTAAGGAAGCTGAACATCCAGGAGGATGTGGAGGTTCTGGAGCAGTTTGGCAACCTTAGTATGTGAGCAATCTCTAAGACATGTTCAAGCAAAGATAACCATGACCTCCACTGACACTACTATTTTTCCAATACATGCCAGGCATTCTGCTTCAGGTGAAAAGTGGCAGGGAGGGAAAAATATGGAGGGAAAATATAATGCCTGGTCAATATTTGCACAATGATGTTCATTGTGGCATTGTTCATAATCACCGAGAGATAGAAACAAACGCTCCTCACTATGTGAATGCCTAAACAAAACTATGATGTATACACAGAATGGGATAGTACTCAACAAGAAGGAAGTCTCAACATTTGCCACAACATGAGTGATTACAGAGGAGGAAAAGCTAGTCCCAAGAGACAAGCAGTGTAATGACAATAAATATGATTAAAGTAGTCAAACTCTTAGAAAGAAAAAGGTGAATGCTGGTGACCAGGGGCTGGGCAGAGTGAATGGTGGGAGTTGTTCAATGGCAAGTTTCAGTCAGGCAGAATGAAAAAAGTTCTACAGGTCTGTTGCAGAACTGTACAAAGGTGGCCAATATCACCAAATACCATACTTTAAAATGTTCATCGTGATACATTTCATGTTCTTCTTTTTAGATGTCATGGTTTGAATTCGGAGCCTCATGCTCACTCAGCATGCTCAAGTCTTGCTCTTGGTGGTTCTTTTAGAAATGAAGTCTCATAGATATTTTTACCTGGGTTGACTTGGAACTGTAATACTCTGTATTTTGGCTTCCTGAGTAGGCAGGATTATAGGCATGAGCCACTGGCACCCCAGCTATGTTGCTTTAAAATACATGCATGCACACACACAGACACACACAAACACATACACACGCTAAAGAATTTTAAGCTGGGCTACTGTGGCTCATACCCGTAATGCTAGCTACTAAGGAGCTGAGATCTGTGGATCCCAGTTCGAAGCCAGCCCAGGAAGGAAAGTCAGTGAGACTTTTGTCTTCAATCAAATCACAGAAAAAGCTAGAAGTGGTGAGGTAACTCAAGTGGTAGCCTGATAGGCTTGAGAAAATGGAGCTCAGGGACAGCACCTAGGCCCAGAGTTCAAGAGTTCAGGACTGGCAAAAAGAAAAAAAAAGAAAGAAAAAAGAAAGAAAACAGGGAGAAAAAAAGAATTTAAAAACCAAATAATTTTCTGACCCAGTGAAGGACATAGCCCTCAGCAGAATTCAGCAGAAAGCACCTCCAGGAAGCTCACACACATTAGGGTTTTGCAAATAAAACATAAAGTTGCCTAAAACCTACTGGATACTATTGATCATTTCTATTAAAATTTTAATTAGTAAGTAATTTTTTAAAGCTATCATTACTGGAAAGTTACTTTTGTGCTGATTTTTGGGCCTTTTTTCATGGACTCTTCTTAGTGACTTTCTTTGACAAGCACCTCATCTCAGTTATATATTGCTGCATGAAAACAATCCTAAAAGGCAGCAGTTCAAACAATACCAATAGTTTTAGTCGACTTATGAGAGGGCCAGGATTGGTCTGTGTTCAAGCAGAGTCAACTGAACAAGGGCTTACTGGATGATTCACTTGCAAGACTGTCATTCACATGGCCAGGAATGGTCCCAGGCATTTACCAAGAGCTCAGCCAGGCCTGCAGGCCCCAGGCCTCAATGACTCCCACATGAGTGTGGGCTTCCTCAAGCATGGATGCTGGATTCTAAGAGAAATACATGTAGATGCTTAGCATTTTGATCATGTAACTTTGCAAGGAATATAGTAATCAATTCCACTATAGTCTGTCAGTCAGTCAAGGCTGTCATAACATATCCCTGGAAGACCAAAGAGAAGACACATAAACCCTACACCTCGAGTGAGAGGAGTAAAAAGGGAGCAGTGTGTCTATCTTTGGAAAAATTCAATATGCTACAGAATTCTTGATATCATCTCCATTTGGAAGATGGGGAAGCTGAACCTAGACAGACACAGTTTTCTAGAGACCCTGAGTTTAGGACTGTTGAGAAAAAGATTCATATGATCGGTGAGCATATTTTTTTCCTTGTCTGGTCTGTAAAAATTTGACTTGCTTTTTGATAATTATCAAAGGCACTTCAACAAGCACCTTCACAGTCTGCACGTCTCAGCATGGAGGAGAACAAATTCTGTGCATGGCTGCAGCTGTGTAAATACTGAGGAGGGAGTTTGAGTCTTCTTCCACTGTGATCACTACCTGAGGATTCTGGCCCTGGCACCTTATCAGCTGCCTGGCAACACCTCAGTTAAGAGACAGGTGCCAGTGGCTCACACCTATAATTCTAGCTAATAAAGAGACTAAGATCTGAGGATCCCAATTTGAAGCCAGTCCACACAGGAAAATCTGAGTCTTATCTCCAGTCAGTCACCATATAGCTAGAAGTGAAGGCATGACTCGAGGGGTAGAGCAACAGCCATGAACAAAAAAGCTAAGGGACAGCATCCAGGCTCTGACTTCAAACCTCAATATTGCCACAACATCAAAATCTCAAGAGAAAACTAGGTTAATGGAGAAGAGAGAAGTACTGAGTACTTACAAGCAGCACTTTCAAGTCAGGGAAGTGTTAGAAGAGTGCTGTGACTGTGCTGTGCGAGGTGTCAATAATTTCCAGGGCTTTAATTTACTGTTGGGGTGGATTGTTTTGTTTTAATTGATTTCTAATAAAAGGAAAATTGTGCTGTTGTTGTTTTTATCCATTACTAGTTGTTGCAAGGAAGAAATCTGATAGTGTGTGACCACACTGAGAAACAATTCAGCAAACTTAAGATTTCCTTGTGTATTAAAATGTAGGGGTTAGGGGCTGGGAAGTTGGCTCAGTGGTAGAGTGCTTGCCTTGCATGCATGACGCCCTGGGTTTGATTGCTCAGCACCACATAAACAGAAAAAGCTGGAAGTGGCGCTGTCGCTCAAGAGGTAGAGCACTAGCCTTGAACTGAAGAGCTGAGGGACAGTGCCCAGGCCCAGAGTTCAGGCCCCACAACCGACCAAAACAATAAATATATAAAAAAAGGTAGGGGTCAGTATCATTACTTCATATCATTAATAATTGCACACTGTTGGCTAGATGCAGGAAAGCCCGTCTGTCATCCACATATGAGTATGCTAAAATCTTCATATCATGTATTTCGCTCATCATTTATGGAATTTAGACCAAAGTCTCTCAAACTATGTGGCTTGTCCTTATAGGCATCTACCCTTGCACAAAATGTTTCAGTCATTGCTCTAAAACTGAATGCAGGAAGACAATCACATTTCCATTTACTTCTCACTGGAAAACTAGGCTGTTTCCATTTCCTCCCGCACAGCTAAAGCAGAGTGAACCTTTTCAAACAAAATTCTTGTGCAGAGTGCAAGATAAAACCCTTGAAACTTTTACCAAGTTCCAGGCACTACATTATGTCCTGGAATTTCTGCACCTTGCTCCCAGTCATCTTACCAGCAGCCCTGAGGCATGCGCTCTGGTTTCACCCATTAAATAGGAGGAAGGAGAGCATTCAGGTCAGGGAGGGCAAAGCACATGGACCGGCACACTGGCTGGGTCCCCATCAGGCTAGGATCTGTCATCTAGACAGATCACAGGGGAAACCACATAGGCCAAGTTCACAGTCACAAGATGGACAAACTGCCTCCTAGAAAGGCAGGAGCAATTTTACCCTGCAGAGCTATCCTGGCGTGGCCAACAGCAGGACAGCAGTTTTATTAGGCTTTGAGCCAAGGACAAACACATTTTATATATGATCATCTAGGCACAGGGGTGCATTTGCCATCCAGCTTATAAAACCCTTCCCATGATTGAGCCCTTGCTATTCTCCTTGCAAATAAAGGTTTTTTTTTTCCTTTTGTCACTAGTTTGGTGTTATTTTATTAATGCAAGCCCTACAACCCTACATCCATTGTCTAGCAAGACCACTGGGGGCTGTGGCAAACATAATGCTAAGTGCACTATGCCAAAGGTACTTTCCATAGCCACACATTTCCCAGGCACCTTGGCACTTGCCACTACTTCAAGGAACACAAGTAGAATGTAGGCCCCAGGTTGGCAATGCCCCTAAACAGCCCCATTCGCACTACATCAATATTTTGGGGTCACTTATATTGGATAAAACTCATAAGAGGACACTGATTGGATCAAACCAGTAATGGATTCACTCATGTTAATAAATAAGCTATTAAATCCAAGAAGGAACTCTTAGTCTGTCCTGGTAGCCTGACTTCAGTTAATGGCAGAAGGACAGACAGTTCATTAGAATAAGGTAAAACATAACTAATTAGAAAATTGCTGTCACCAACTAGAACCTGTCAATATCTAATTTTGACTTGTGTCTAATCTGGCAGGCCCCAAGTTCTCCTAACTTGTTTGTGTCTCTGAGCTAACAATGCTGTTTTCTTTTGTTTTGTTTTGTTTTTAACTGCTCTGTAGTATACTCTGCTGAATTTGATTAGTCTAAGAGGATATTGTTTTCCTCTTAACATTTTGAAACAGCATTTATCCTTAACTAGGTAACTAAAGACAGCAATGTCTTCCAAGAATGAACCACTCAAGTCCCACTAGTCTCTTGGCATGTCTGAGTCCAAATTACCTAGCTAATTTGGCATCTTTTGTTCCTGTTTCCAACCAAGCCATCCAGTGTGCCCACTGGGCTGTGACAGTCTTAGAATTTCAGAGCTGGAATCTCCTAATATCAGGGCATAAGCAGGACCCAGAATTCCTAGCCACTGTCTTCCTTAGGCCTAAATATACACTCTGCACCAGGCTTAGCTGTCTACTGAGGAGGCAGAGTGAGAGGCTGAGTTGAACAATTCCTCCAAACAGTTTAAAATCCAGAGTTGTCTGCAAAGGAGCACAGATGTTCTGATCTCTGACAACAGCCAGAATTTGTTGCCAACAAATCAGCC
This sequence comes from Dipodomys spectabilis, assembly GCF_019054845.1. Taxonomy (NCBI): domain Eukaryota; kingdom Metazoa; phylum Chordata; class Mammalia; order Rodentia; family Heteromyidae; genus Dipodomys; species Dipodomys spectabilis. The sequence goes on from NW_024870769.1 coordinate 14,608,001, forward strand.
CATTGGAAGAAAAAAACAAACACAAAATACCAGATCTATGTTACTCTGTTTCTGCCTGACCTAGCATCAATTTTGTGATCTCCTAGGACACACACACTTGGCGATTACCAGCTAGAAAGGCTCAATGTCACTAGCACCCTTCAGAAACCTCTGTACTCCAGCCAACAACCTTATCAAAATATCACGGTTCATTTGGGTCACCCGCCAGATACGATAAATCTTTCCCTACGAGGATTCTCTCCACATATCAAAGCAGAGAACACTTGAGCCTGGAGAGTCTCCATCAGAATCAAGACTTCTGAACTCTAGGCTGATTGGAAGCTGACCTCAATTCACCACCTGGCTTCTTCGGGATTTGAATCTGAAGCCAATGAATGAAGCAGCACCAACGGTAGGAGGAGAAAGTTTAAGTCTGTCTCAAAACCGGGCACTGTGATGGATCTTCTGAATATTCTCCCAACAGGCAGTGATGGAAATGGCCAGGTATCACAACTTCTGCAGGAGAGAGCTAGCCAGGGGATTAAGTCACTTTCATTGGCCAAAACTGACCTAGTGCTTGGAGTTTGCAAATATACTATGGGGTTTAACTACAAGGAGCAGGACCAGAAGTGATGGGTGGGTGGGTCAGTCCTGAGTGAGACCAGGAAGCCATTGTACCCTCCCCAAATACAGACAAGGAGTGCCTCTGTCCCCATCCAAGTGGTAACCTTTAAAATATGCAGTTTGCAACCCGAGTGCATTGTACAACTAAGATATGTGTGGCCTTGTCAGACTGGTAAGCTCTGATGCTTAGGACATCTGACCAATGAGGTGAAAGCCAGGTGTAGCCAGAGTAGAGCAGCCCACCTTGATGCCAGCATCAGATTCATCTTCAGCCCCAACCACCATCACCATGCAAGCAAAACAGGATTTATTGATTATTGATGACACTGGTAATGTCCAGAGAAATAAATGCAATGAAGAAACATGGCTGTCTTATTCATCAACGTCTTATTCAGCCCTGAAAGAACCTTATTTCTAAATCTCCACAGGGAATTTATTCAACACGCTGGATATTATTGGCTTAATTCATCAGGTTGGTTTTTAATTTTACATGTGCTTTACTTTGGCCTGGGGGGTCTAACACAAGTCAGAACACATGTGTGGCATCAATGTGGAAGCTCATGTGGCTCTTGGCAAGAACAGATAACACTTTTAGGGAATCTGGTTTTGTTAGGAAGCAGTTGCTTTTCACTGGCTTGCCACATTCCTGTGGCTGTTCTAACAGTTGAACAGGCACATAAGCAAAAGAGGCAAGCGACAGTCACCTTCCTACTCAGGAGAGGGTCTTAGAACATGTTCACTAATTGTCAAGTAGTGTGTTCTGTACTGCAAGATGTCCCATTGAAAGAACTTGCCAAATCCAAGGATGCTTTGAGTTCCTTTGTGGGCTTGCTATGAACACTTGGAAATTTGTACACTTTTCTACTTATAATTCATAGGAAAGGGAGGCTACAGGTATGTGTTGAATGTTCCTATCTTGCGGAGGAAGAACAGGAGATTTTCAAGCACTACCTACTTTAGAGTCTCAATCCTATGACACTGAAAAAGGATCCAGGTCTGACTCTTCCTGACTCCAGGCTCTCTGCCCCACACTGATGATGTCTTTCGCCATGACAGGACATTTCCTAAGAATATGCAAGAGGAAAACCCTCAAGACTTCCCTTCAGTAACATATGACATGATTTCATCTGCCATTCCCTTAAGACACCAGTGGTTCATGCCAGTAATCCCAACCACTCAGGATGCTGAGATAATAGGATCACGATTCAAAGCCAGGCTGAGCCAAAAAGTTCATGAAACTCTTACCTCCACTTAGCCAGCAAAAGATCAAAAGTAGAGCTGTAGTTCAAGTGGTAGAGAACCAGTCTTGAGCGAAAAAACTAAGCAAGAGCAGGAGGCCCGGAGTTCAAACCCCAGTAATGGCACACAGACATACACACACACAAAAAGACATTCCTCTGGGGCTGGGAAGGTGGCTCAGTGGTAGAGCGTTTGCCTTGCATGTCTGAGGCCCTAGGTTTGATTCCTCAGCACCACATAAGAAAAAAGAAAAAAGCCAGAAGTGTCACTGTAGCTCAAGTGGTAGAGTGTTACCCTTGAGCTGAAGAGCTGAGGGACAACGCCCAGGCCCAGAGTTCAGGCCCCATGACCCGACCCAAGGAAAAAAAAAAAAAAAAAGACATTCCTCTTACAACCCATGGCAAACTGCACATATGACTAATCTATGACATACCTAACCTGTAAAGGCTCACCTTCCCCTCTGAAACTAAAGAAACTCACAGTTATCAATTTGTCAAACCTCTCTTCTTAATCTTCCTATGTATTTCATTGTAGCTCTTTCCTCAGATATAAAGGTCTGCTATTGCTACAATCCACAAAGCCATGTAGAGGGGAATCATTCTTTCCTGGAAGTGCCCTCCTTGGGATTTACCCCAAGAATCCTGCAAATGAAGCTGAAAGATGGGGATCAGATTGCCTTCCCTTCCTCTTCCTAAAGGTGTGAGGGCCTGTACCTGAGAGTGGCTGCATTCATAATCAGTGAAACTCCCTCTCTTATGTTTCTCATGCCTGTCCCCCTGCCTCCTCAGAAGCATTGGGAGATGACAGTCTGAGAGCTCTGCAAGGTGGTGATCTAGGATACTTGGGGGATACCCCTGGAGCAGGGAGTTCCCAGTGACAATGTAGACTAAGGCCCCTTGAGGAGAGACAGAGCATACTGTCAAAGGTCAGCCCTGGGGACCGTGCTGGACCAGCAGCTTCCATGTACCAGCTCCTCTGGGGATAAAAAAAGACTGAGGGTGGGCTATCATTGCTTTGTTGGCTTTCTCTACCTTTCCAGCTAGCATTGAGCATCTGGAAAGCTCAGAACCATTTGTACAAGGGGCTCAAAGCCTCTTGCATCATTTTATTTATTTATTTATTTTGCCAGTCCTGGGGCTTGAACTCAGAGCCTGGGCACTGTCCCTGAGCTTCTTTTGCTCATGGCTAGTGCTCTATCACTTGAGCCATAGTATTTTCTGTTTATGTGGTACTGAGGAATTGAACCCAAGGCTTAATACATACTAGGCAAGCACTCTACCACTAAGCCACATTCCCAGCCCTCTTCCATGGCTTTAGTACTAACCATTTTTCTTATGTCTTCATCTTCCTGTGTCAAAGTTGCTATGCATGCATCTTTTTACTAGTCCTTGGTCATTCATGGGCAAAAATGCACTAGACAGACTGGAAAACTGACAGCTGCGCAGATTGCCCAGGACCCTCTCATTCAGCCCCGGAAGCACTGACTGGTCTGTACGAGAACAAATGACACACTCTCCAAGAATAGGTTGATATAAGCATTGGGGTAAAGCATTGACAATTTGGGTATTTTAGTAAGAGGGCCAAGAGTTTAGGTATCTGCCAGAGAGTTGAGGGGATTTATAAACTTGGGGCTATAGCACTGCTTACCAAGGCTGAGAAATGTACAGAGATAATTTTCAAGCAGAAGTCTCATATACAATCTCTCTTCTAATTGGTGTCTGAGGTCAAGGCTATTACTATGAGATCAAAAGAACCACTTCCATCTGGGGACCTCTCAGGACATTTGGCTTTCAACTTCCTAAAGCATAATGCATCCTAAAAGTAGTGGCTATTGTTGCTCATTGATCTTAATCGTATTCTATTATTCACTTGTCTTTGGTTACAAAATAGGAACCATTTTGGAATCTTCAACAGCTTGTTCATTTACTTAAAAAGTACTGACTTTTTAAGCCATGTTGGTCCTACCCACTGCTAGAAATGAGGAAAATAAAGTTGAAAGGTAAAGGCAAGCCCTCCCTCTCCAGGATGCCCAGCGAAAGCACACATTTCCCACCTCCCCAGACTTGCTTTCTTTGTCAATTCAGCCTGCTCTAGCAGCTTACTGAAGCCTACATGGCTGAAACAACAGAGGATTCTTTCTCTCTACTCCTGAGTCTGGAAGTTGGAGATGGAGGGGTAGTGTGCTTGGAAGGTTGAAGACTGACAACAGCCTATATGAAGTTATGAGGGACCAGGACGAGAATTCTTGTGTCCTCTCTATAGGCACTTGCGGAGTAACTCATCACAACTTCATTTTCCACCAGTGAACACCAAGAACGGAGGGAACGTCACTTCCTTCCTGCATTCTAACAGAGATGCATCAGTTAGGAGTACTGGGTATTGGTGATGCACACCTGTAATCCTAACCACTCAGGAGGCTGAGATCTGAGACTCATGGTTCAAAGTCAGACCAGGCAGGAAAGCCTATGAGACTCTTATCTTAAAATAATAACTAAAAAGGTGGAAGTGAAACTGAAGCTCAAGAGGTAAAGTACTAGTGTTGAACAAAAAACCCAAAAACAGTACTCAACCCCACGACCAGCAGCCAAAAAAATAAAAAGAGGAGGAAAAGGGAAGTGTAAATAAAAACAAATCCATTGGAATAACTATGTGAAATTATTCATGTGTCTTTCTGGGTTTGGGGCTTGGGGATTTGTGGCAGTACTGGGACTTGAACTCAGCACCTCACACTCTGCTGCAGAGCTTTTCCATTCAAGGCTGGCATTTTATCACTTGAGCCACAGATCCACTTCTGGCAGTTTCTTAGCTAACAGGAAATAAGGGTCTCATGAACTTTCCTTACCAGGATTGCTTGGAACTAAGATCCTCAGATCTCAGCCCTCTAAGTAGCTAGGATTACAGACAGGAGCTACAGTGAGTGCCTGTCCCAAAGCCTTTCTAATCTTCTAACAAAAGCACCTCCCTATTGAAGCACAATCCAGAGAACTGCAGGCCATCTTTCCATTCAACTCTGCCTCTGTCGGGATCTACCACCTTCTATGAGTTCACTCTCTGAACTATGAACTTTTCTTTTCTTTTTTTTTCTTTGTGTCCGGTCGTGGGGCCTGAACTCTGGGCCTGGGCACTGTCCCTCAGCTCTTCAGCTCAAGGATAGCACTCTACCACTAAAGCCACAGAACCACTTCCAGCTTTTTTCTTTTTGCTTATGTGGTGCTGAGGAATCGAACCCAGGGCCTCAAGCATGCAAGGCAAGCGCTCTACCACTGAGCCACCTTCCCAGCCCTGAACTTTTCTTAAATGAAATAGGAGTACTAATAGTTAAAAGGCTGCAGTGAGGATTAAATGAGATAGGCTGACTCCCTCACTGAGCACCCTTCTTTGCAGTGAATGCTCCAAATGCAACTGTCACCATCACCAACACTGAGGTTTCAAGCTATGTCCTATCCAGCCTCTGCACCAGCTCAGGCCCCACACAGGCTCTGCAGTGCATCAGTGCTGCCCAGGCCTTTTCTTGACCCAATTATACTTCCTATATCTCTTAAAATCACTGCAACTTAGTCTCATCTGAAGCAAGAACATCAGTCCATCACAAGTCTGCTGTGCTCACTATGCTTCATCAAATATGGGTTAAAAGAAACAAACAAACCACCATTGAAGTATTCCTTAAAAGCCAGCAGGAACATCTCACACATTTCTTCCACATTCTGCAAACTGTTCACTCAGCATCCTCATCCAGAATCCTATCCCTAAAAAGTCTGTAGCTTCCTTCTGGAAAAATCACAAGCCAACCTCTGCAAACTCTCCCCTGAGCCTCCTAAGGCTGTGGAGAGAGGTTCAGAACAACAGGGGATGTCTTTGGAAATGATCTTCAAACCACTGACTGTCTAGAGTGTAACCTCGACAGCTCCCCACCCCCAGGCCTAGGTGTTAGCTCTGATGGCAGCCTGGAAGGTTCTAGAACCTTAGCAAGAAGGGCTCAGTGGAAGGAAGTCAGGTCACTGGAGACTTGTCTAAGGGATGGTGGGACCCCACCCCTTCGTGTTCCTCTCTTTTTGCCTCCCGGCCACCATAAAGTAGGCAGCTTTGCTCCATCCTGTGCTTCCACCATGAGGACTTGCTTTGCCACAAGGTCCAAAGACAAAGGGCTGAGACACCATGACCCATCTCTCTGAAACCCAAATAAACCTTTCTTCCTTAGAGTTTGGCCGTCCTGGGTGTTCAGTCCCAGTGACAAAAGCTGACAAACAGGTATGGAGCCGACCCTATGGCTTTCCTAAGTCAGACTGACACCCAGACTGCTCCTGTCAAGAATGTTAACCTATGTACTTTGGTGAAATCAAATGGCTTGTCTCCATGGTCAACTTTTTTGCAGTTCAGTTGAGAGAAGAATAAGAACTCTCTGTAATGAGCTGTATTCCCTGAGAGAGGAGAAAAAGTTTTCTTTGGTGGTGCTAGGGTTTGAACTCAGGCCTCCCATTTGCTAAACAAGTGCTCAGGTTATTGAGTCACTTCAACAGTTGCTTGATGCAGTGGGTTTTGTGGGGGAGGGGGTTGGGGGGTTGCTGTTTTTTGGTTTCTATTTTTGTCAGTTGTGGAGCTTGAACTGTGGGCCTGGATGTTGTCTTTGTGTTTTTCAGCTCAAGGTGAGCACTCTACCACTTAAGCCATAGCTCCATTTCCAGTTTTCTGCTGGTTCATCGGAGATAAGAGTCTCATGGGCTTTCCTGCCTGGGCTGGCTTTGAACTATGATCCTCAGATCTCGGCCTCCTGTGTAAAGAGGATTACAGGCATGAGCCACCAGCACCAGGCTGCAGTGTTTATTTTCAAGGTGAGGTCTCAATTTATGCCCCAATCAATGTAGACTGTGATCCTCCTATTGGCGCTTCCATTCAGGGATGATAGGCATGGACTGCCAAGCCCAGTGATTGATTGAGTGGGTCTCAAGAACTTTTATGCCCAGGCTGGCCTCAAAGTACCATCCTCCAATCTGCACCTCCCGAGTAGCTAGGATCACAGGCTGGAGCCACAACATCTGGCTGAGGAGCGCTTCATAAAGATATAAGTTGGGCTAAGATTTTTCCCAAGTTCTGGAATTGACAAAAATCATGCAATAGATATGATGGTCCTGGCCAAGAATGAGAGGCCCAGCCTCCTTCCAGGAAAAGCTCAGAGCCCAGTCACATCCATAAGAAACAGCAGCAGCCACTACACCATAGGATGGCAGCAACCTGCACAGACTATGAATCATAGCTCACACCCACAGAGACCCTCCTTTCTATGGGGCAAATGGAAAGCCACTGCTGACATGGGGGAAAGTAAGCATCATTAAAATGACCTAACATGAAATTTGAAAAATCTGCTATGGACTCCAAAAGCTCAGCCCTTTCATGGAAAAAAAAGCTGTTACTCACACATGTGTGTGAATGCATCTATGCATGAATACATCTGTGTTTGCATGTATTGGGGCATGTGTGTATAAATACATATATATGCATTTGTGAGTGTGTATATGTGTGGGCATTGTAAGCATGTGTGTATGCATGTATCTGTGTGTGCCTGTGCATATATGTGTGTGAGAGCATGTACCTGTGAAGTCATGCATATGTATATGAGCATGTGTATGCATGTGTGTGCATGCATTTCAGAATGTGTATGTGCATGTGCACATGTGTGTGCGGCTGTGTGGTCATATATGCATGCATCCATGTTTGTGTGTGCATGTGTGTGCACACATATGCATATGTTTAAGGAAACAGAGCCCACAGTTCCCTTTGGAAGAGAAGAGTTCATATTCCAGATGTGATTAATCCTGTAAGCCTCTTCCTCTAAGGACACATCCCAGGGAAAAAAGAAGCAGGTCAGAGGCACAAAGCAGTCCATAAAATAATAAGATTCTAAAGCTAAAATTGCCCCTAGTAAGACAGGAAAAAAAAGTGAGTGATGACTTTTGGCATCTGTCCCCAGATACTAAAATTGTGTAAATGTGAAAGTATAACTTCAGAGGAGCTGTCCATACTCAGGACAATGAGGGCTGCTCTGCAGCCACTTAGCAGCTCTGGGTAAGGGGACACCGGGTCCACACAGGGAGAGGACACCCCAGTGAACAAGCAGGGACATGCTGCAAAGCCCAGGGCTCCCACCTCCTCTGCACAACCACCAGGGCCCCTGGCCCACACGGGATGTACCCGTCCTCATACAAGTCCCCAAGTCCACATACAGCCTAAAAGATGAAATCAACGCAAAGGAAAGGCAAATTACCAACACCTCAAACCACACGCTTGCCACACTTTTACATTTTCACCAACTCAAAGACTCCACAGAAAAAAGCAGCGCAATTCACCGCGGAGGGCGGAGGTGGCCGGTGGCCAGGCCTTCTCCCTGGGCCCTCGGTGCGTGAGCTCAGTCTGGGCGCGGGCTGTGGCCGTTCCCTCTGTGTGAGGTGGGGACGTGGGGAAGTCGGGCCCCGCCCTCGGCGCGGTGGGCGGCGGTTGGGGGCGCGAGCGCCGGCGCGGGTGGCCGGCGGTTGGAGGGAGTTGGCTGGGAAGCGCGCGGTGCTTTGCGCAGGTGCAGACGGAGGCTGCGGCCGGCCGGCCGGCGGGAGGAAGAGTTGGTGAGAGCCGCGGCGCCTCCCGACTCGCAGAGTGAGTGCGAGCGGAGTGGCAGCGGAGCCGGGGACCGGCGGGGAGCAGCGATTCGCCGCCCGCCTGGCCGGGCCGCCGAGCCGCGGGGCCTCAGTGCACTGCGCGGGGGGGTCGTCGGGCTCCATTTGCCGGAGATTCCCACACCCCCTTCCCCGGCCGCCGCCGCCGGGGAGGTTCGTAGTTTTCTGGCCCGCACCGCGCGGGGTCGCTGACCTCCGGCCGGCGAGGAGGGGAGAGGGCTCCCGGGGCCGGCCGGGAGGGGAGAGGGCTCCCGGGGCCGGCCGGGAGGGGAGAGGACTCCCAGGGCCGGCGGGGAGGGGAGAGGGCTCCCGGGGCCGGACGGGAGGGGAGAGGACTCCCGGGGCCGGCGGGGAGGGGCCTGGACCGGGTGTCGGCGTGGAGGGCTCCGGGGTGCGCGGGAGGGGACCGGCGTGGGGCGGTGGGGATGGCGGGCAGGGGGCTCCAGGGCGGACGGGGAGGGGGTCGGAGCCGGGCAGGGGCCGGGTGATCAGCGGAGAGGGCGCCCGGGCCGGTGCGGTATCCCGGGACGCCTCAGGGCCGGAGACCCCAGCGAGACGTGTGGACCGAGACCGGCTCGCGGGGCGTCGTGACGGCAGAGTCCGCAGCTGCAGCAGCTGCTCCGGGACGCGGCTGGCGGGGGCTGGACCGCGCTCGTGGTTGTGTGTAGCCGAGAAGCTCCCCGGGAGCGCTTATGGGACCGGCCGCGGTGGATGAGGCCGAGGAGGCACAGGGGGCGCCGTGGACAGCTGCGATCCCCGCAAACTCCCGCTCCTGGGGATGCGTCGGGGCCCCTCTGGGGTCCGGGCTGGAGGCGTGGACCCGCCATGCACCCCGCAGGACGAGGCAGTAGTGCCAGGGGATTCGAGCCCGAGCGGAGAGCATGGCCCGGTGGCCCTGGGACGGTTTCCAGGGCTGAGGGAGTAATGCCTCCTGTCCCGGGCTGAGCATGGGGCCGGGAAAGTCGGGGGCCTGGAAAGTCGGGAGCCGCGGGTGGGAGCGTGAGGCCAGTGCAAGTGTGGCTGAGGGCGTCTCCCCTCCCACTGATCCTGTCTGTCCAGGGGCCCCTTGAAGATGGCCAGGAGGGTCAGGAGCCTTTGATTTCAGAAGCAGCCTGGCTTATTGCCAAAGGGCCTTCCTCCAGCAGGGCAGGTTTCTAGAGGAAAACACCTTAAAATGTTTACACACTGGATGGATTCCGCCTTTACTTATGGAGCACCTTAGTAGGTGCTTCTTAAATGTCTGTTGACTGACTGCAGAGATGCACACTTCATGGGCCAACCTTATGTCACCTCGGTATAGTTACCTGAGGGAACAAAGTGCAGCCACAGAGGTTTCCTTTCTTATAAAAATCTTTAATGAAAATAGCTATTTACAGAGCAGATAATAAAACAGATGCTTCTAGCTCCAATTCCCTTCCCCCAGCCAGGCACAGAGGTAAAGCAGATACTTCAGGTGGCTCTGGCTAATGGAAACTGAGATTCCGTTTTCAAGAGAAGATAGGGAAAAAAATCACATTTTTTATGCTGCCTCTGTAGTTGATTCTCCTCTTTTCAAAGTCATGGAGTAAGACACTTAGCTAGGTGGCAACCTGTTTTACATATCCCTATATAAAACGAATGGATTCATAGGGTAGCAAAGACATTTGTATGAAGTTGGTGGCCACGGTGTTCAGCACCCTGACAGCTACAGGGAGACAAGGGACAGAATCCTACTCTCAGACCAGCTGATGAGGCAGAAAAAGGTGCAAGGACAAAGGATGGGAAAGGAGGCCAGGTGGTGCCTGCCACAGCTGCATATGCAGGTAGTCCTGGGAAGGGCGGTCACTGGCATCCACGATATCCTCCAGACTCCAATGAGAACACCCACTTGTCCTAATTTCCCAGGAGCCTCTTGGCTTCTTCACTTTGAACCTGAAGGGTCTCCCTGGCTTATTGCTGAAGCAGTTTCATTTTCTTCCTTTGCACCAGGGCCTCTTCAGTCTCCTGCTGTGATGGCACAGGAACATGAGCAATGAACTTCAGCTGCCCATCCTCCCCTGCCTTCTCCAGGCTGCCTTCCTCATCATACTCCTCCTCAGTGACAGCATAAATGTTGATCTCCTCTTCCTCCTCCTCCTTTTTCGCCTCTTGCCAGCCGAGCCTCTCTCTCTGCTTTCCATTTTTCCACCAGCTCAGCTCTCAGTTTCTTTTCATAGTCTTGCTCCAAAGGCACAATAACACCATCATCTTCATCTAGGTAACCATAGTATTCATCAGCTCAGCACGTGTCTTTCTGGGAGGAGGAAGAGGTTCTTTTTCAAACAGCTCTCTAACACCAGGTAAATCTCTTGCTGCTCCAAAGTGCTTGTAACCTCGGTTTCCTGGGACTGCTTTCCCTTCATGATCCAGCATTTTAGGACCAACTTTCCCATAATCAGGGCCATCAAGTTCTTTTATCCGCACCTCCCAGTGACCTTTTTCTCTTAACAGCTTATTGATCTCATCATTCCGGTTTCAAATTTGGAATTCACCCAAACCAGCATTCTGAATCTGAGCTACTTTTTTGGAGATCTCTCCAATAATCTGTCGTCTCCACTTCTCTGCTTTGGGCAACTCTGTACATTCTGAAGCAAGGAAAGGTCTTCGTTCCTTCACTTTTCCCTCTTCCACCTGGGCTTGGCGAAATCTTGCTAAGGCCCTCATGGCCTTTTCTGCATTTTGGGCCATGGCACCAAGGTGCAGCCGACGTCTCCTAGGCCCTTCTTTTTTTAAGTTTTCTTTAATAATCCAGGAAGTTCTAGGAATCTACACTTTCTGCCAACTTTGTAGTGACTCTGAGAATATTGAAATAAGAAAGACATAGCTGTTTCTGGTGGCTGTTGGTATAATCTGTAAAAGACACTATTTCTAAAGCTTGAAGCAAGAGCAGTAAATGTCAGTCATTGGCTTAACTTAAAAAAATATGCCTCTTTAGGCAATTTTTGTCTTCTGTACTAGAGTTTGAATTCAGAGCTTTGTGTTGCACACTGCCATGTGACCCAGGCCCTTAGTTCTTTCTTTTCTGTAGTTATTTTTTGAGATAGGGTCTTACTTTTCATCCCTGATGGGGTGAATGGACTGGTGGTCCTGTGCTAGCAGGTGCACACTGCTGCTCCCTGCTGAATTTTCTGTTGAGGTGGAGTCTCAACATCTTTTTGGCCTGGGCTGACCTGAAACCTAGATCCTCTGATTTTTTTGTCTGCTTATGGACCACAGCAGTGTGCTAGGCCCAAACATCACCCTCCTGGAGGGATCAGAGACCCAAGACCATGCTTTTCACTGTGGTGATACAGAATTACTTAGTTACTGCACTTAGAAGTAAATCTATTTGCTAGTTTAGAACTTTGAAGATTTTTGGAAATTTACTCTGGTATGCCTTCCTTTTCCTATTTTATGCTGAGCAGTTGTCATATGTTTGATTTTAATTAAGAGATTTGCAGAGACACTGGCAGATCTCTTTTGCTAGCAGCCACAGTGCTGCAGTATCTGATTCAATTAGGCATTTCAGCCAGTTGGGACTTGAGACCCTTTATCTAAAGAAACAAGCCAAGGGTTTCTAACTTCAGCACTGTCAAAACCTAAGGATGTGAAAGCCAGCCCTACATCCACAGTTCCGGTGTGGTCCCTGGAAATTACCCGTCCCTCAGCCTTGCAGTATGTCAGCGTTGTGTTTGCAGGCTACTAAGCAAAGCCAGCTCATGTGCAGCATGCACACAGGTTGTTCTGCTCAGTTAGTTCTGAGCATAATTTAGGCTGTGTGATTATTAACTATCATGACCTACCTAACATAACCACAACTGAAGCCTGACAGACTTCAGTTTGCATGATATACAGTGAAATTAATGGTGTCTTTGCAGTACATCTTCTGATGTTTTGCAAAGTCAGTGCTCTCATAATTTGAGCACTTTTGTCACTGTCCTAAAGCCAAGGGAGGTGTGTGTGGGAGGTGATGGGAGAGTGGAGTCTGAGGAGATAGAAGTGCATGTGAGCACAGGAACGCTAGCTCACAAAATGGAATCAACTGTAGGCACAACCTGATATAGTGGTGAGTAGAGAAATTAGTCACATGTATAAATAGAAGGAGATGCTGGTCAAGGTTTCTGAGGCCGTCTTCCCTCCCCCCCACCCCCACTTCTCCTGTCTTCCAGAAATGGAGCAAGATTATTATTGGAACCACAATTTTAAGAATTGAGGCTACAGTTTGGGCTCTTTTAGTTGTAAGAGTTAATAATGTAGGAACAAAACTTTACCTCAGTTGAAAATGCTGGATTCTTGGTACTTGATCTGCTCCAGGGAGAACTGTATTTCTGCACAAAGAGCAGTATTTGGCAGGATGGTGGGTCGGTAAGCACTAGCACATGGGTTGGAGAACCAGTGTGGAGTTAGTTGATTCTTCCCCTGAGCAGGAACCCTTTTCTCTCATGCAATTTGGAAGCCCAAGGAGAGTCTGCACATAATCCATCTCCTGACACCTAGGGCTTGGAGGAGTGAAATGTCTCAGGGGTATTTGGAGAGCATATCTGAGCCTAAATCCAATTCTTTTGATTCTTTTTTCTGCTACCCTTTTTCATCTTCTATATCTGATGTCTGAATGTACTGGTTGATTGCTTCTCTTGTTGGTTTTCCTGGACTTGCCAGCCTCAGAGACTAGAATGCTTGAGTCAGACTTTTCCTGCAGTAGCTTCTGGGGAGGATCATCATCATGCATGCTGATAGAAATGCTCAGTGGGCACCTGTAGTTGTTAGCACCTGTAATCCCAGCTACTCAAAGGCTGCAGCTGAGGATCATGAGGATGAAATTGGTGTGGTTCAGCTGAGGGAGTTGCTCAAGTTGCATGCCACCTTGACTTCACTCCCCAGCACCATAAAAAAAACAAAAACAACACAAACAAACAAAAAAATGAATGTTGTTGCTTGTGAGGGATGGTTTCCGGGTTGCCATGGAAAACAGGGCTACCTGCTGCCACTGAGGCAGAACTCTGTAGAGCTGACTCCTCTTTGGATTTGCCATTCTTCAGATGACCTTGGCTTTCACCTTCCCCTAGGGACAGTGTGCCCATCAACCTAGCCCAGGATAGATGTACTCTGGCATGTGAGCCAGAGTGCAATTTAAATCATCAAAAGAACTATTTGCCCTATAGAACAAATGTGTGTGTGTGTGTGTGTGTGTGTGTGTGTGTGTGTGTGTGTTTCTTGTGCCAGTACTGGGGCTTGAACTCAGGGCTAAGTTCTCTCTTAGGTTTTTACTGGTGCTCTACCAGTTGAGACACACCTTCACTTCTGGCTTTTTGGTGGTCAATTAGAGATGAAGAGTCTCATGGACTTTCCTGTCCATGTTGGCTTGGAACAGGGATCCTCAGCTCTCAGCCTCCTGAATAGCTAGGATTACAGGCCACTGAGTCACGCTGAAGACAGGAGCATAGGCCCCAGGGTGCCTCTGCTATTTTCAACCATAGATGAATCCAGAGTCTGTTAGGCAGGATGGCTTTCCTCATGGGGGATGCTCAGGTCTCTGGTAGTCTTTTTTTCTCTACTTGCAGAACTGCCCTTGAAATTGGCCGTCTATTTCACAAAGTCTGAGTCTCAATGCTATTGACATTTCAAGCTTTATAACCAAAAAGTTTCCCTCCCCACTTCTGGGGACTGGCTTGCTCATGTGTTGGGATAACCAAAAATGTGTCTACACTTTCCAGATTGTCTTCTCAGGGAGCAGCCTATTCCCTTTTCCACTCCTCCCTAGCTGAGAACCCCTGCTTTGTTCTCGCTAAGAAGTGAGAGCAGTTGTGTGATATCAGAGCTTCTAGAGCTTTCTGCAGCAGGTGGAAGCTGCGTTTTCATTCTTTGAGGCTAGAAGTAGGACTCCCGCGTAGAAGATTCCCACTTGGGGGTCTGTCCTTTGTGTTCCTTTAATTTTCCTTGGGTTCTTTGCCCTTTGTGTTGCTTTATTTTCCTTAGGTTCTCCACATTTCCTCCCCAGTTTCCTTCACTCCTAAAAGGCCATTCATTGTCTTCCTAACACTCCCTAAATGCTTTGCAATTTGGACCTTCCCGTTTCTTTCTCTTACTTACCTATATGATGGTGGAAGGGAGAAGTGGTGGCTGGTGAGTTTGAGTCTTAGTTTTCTAGCAAGGTTTGGATTCTGAGTGCTTCTCACTGAATTGACAGCTACCTTCAGAGGCTAAGAATAAGATGGATGGAGGAGGGTGGGTAACTGGGCCAGCATGGCATACTTAGTGGTCTGAGTCAGAAAAGAAAGACGTGTATAGGACAGGGGCAGTGAGTAAAGAGCCACACATCTCTTTCTCTGTCTCTCAAGTCCTCTTGGCTAGCTGGGTAATAAAGGATATTGGTACTTGGTCAGTGTCCCCAGTAGAAGGCTAGAGATACTTGTTTACTTGATTAAATTAAATTATTTTGGTTTGTCACTGGGACTTGAGCTTTTTTCTTTCAGGCTGGGACTCTACCACTTGAGGCATACCTTTCCTTCTTGCCCCCGGCTTTTTTTGTTTTTAATAAGTTTTTTATTGTAAAAATACTGTACAGAGGGGTTACAGTTACATGAGGAAGGTAATGAGTACATTTCCTGTCAAGCATTGTTGCCTTTGTTTTTCCCTTACCATCTCTTCCCTCCCACCTCCACAACTGCACTCCCCCCCTCACCTAAATTGTAAACAACATAGTGTCCTGTATATCTAATTGTTATAATGGGTCAACCTGTATCCCTACTTAAACACTTTGTTTTTTCCCTTCCCCTCCCCAAATTAGACTGACATTAAATACAGTGAAAATAAGTGTTATACCGTGGGGGAAGAACATACAAAGCAACAAAAAAAATCATATGGTACATTATAAATACATTAGGAACAATAGCAAGAAAGAAAAAACCACTTGTGTCCCTATCTTGGGGTTCATTTTGTTTAATATCATCTTTTCTGGTCATATGTACATAGCTTTTGACCTTTTCTGCTTGTCACAGACATATACTAGTTTTTGCAAATAAAGGAAACCATGGAACCTATTTTTCTTTTGGCCTGGCTTACTTCCCTTAATATAATTTTTTCCAAGTCTTTCCATTTCCTAAGAAATGGGGACCCCAGGCTTTCTGCTGATTAATTGGAGCTAAGAGTCTCATGCACTTTTTTGTCCAGGGTGGCTTTGAACTGTGATTCTCAAACCTCACCTTCCTAAGTAGTTAGCATTACAAACATAAGCCACCAGCACCTGGTGGTCCCACATTTGTGTAAAATCTTTACCCAGTTTGCCTGAGGGGATTTGTGTCCTAACCCAGCCACATTCTATTCTTATATAATGACTTTCCTTTTGTTTACCTTCTCTGTTTGGCTATTGCATCTGGTGGCTTAAGCTGCATCCCTGGGCTGTTGATTAGCTGAGCCCTCCCCAAGGAGCCTTCTCAAAAGTCACAGCCACCCACCTTCCTTCCTTCCTTCCTTCCTTCCTTCCTTCCTTCCTTCCTTCCTTCCTTGCTTCCTTGCTTCCTTGCTTCCTTGCTTCCTTGCTTCCTTGCTTCCTTCCATTTTCAGTTTGAAATTGCCAGGGTTTAGGATTCTGGCGATCAGTGGCCCTGAAATCCTGTGTGAGCTATTTTTTTCCATGCGGCTACACACAATTAGCCTTGATTTTGAAGTGTAATGCATTTCCAAATAATTGTGTGTATTTGTGTGCATGTGTGCACTCGTGTGTGTGTGTGTGTGTGTGTGTCTTGGAAGTACAACCAGTTGAAGGGTTTGGGGCAGATTGCACATTTTTTGGCTGAGCAAGATGTGAATTCCAATAAGCCTTGGAAGGATGGTTTCTCCATAACTCCTGCCCACCCTGATCCATGCTGCCTCACCATGGCCAAGACTTTTTCAGTGAATTCATGACCTAATTCTTTCTATGGCCACTTATGGAAGTTACCCCTTAACATTTTTTGACTTGGGGGAATGAGACTCTTCTATATGCTAGTTGATAAATAGGTGCTGAGTGTGTCAGATGCACACACCTACACACACTCAAGCAGTTATACTTAGAATGGAAGGTGGTCAGCAGCAGAGAAACAATTCTGTCAACGACAGAATCCCATTTTCTCTGGTGTGTGTCGCTTTTACAGTAAGTTGGCTCAAATCTCCTCAATTAAAGCTTTGGCCAAGGACTGGGTGTGTTGGTACCACATCTAGCCTTCATTTAAGACCAATGACAGACTCTTTTTTATTTTATTTTAGTTTAGTTTAGTTTTTTATTGTAAAAATACTGTACAGAGGAGTTATAATTACATGGGCAAGATAATGAGTACATTTCTTATCAAGCATTGTAGCCTCCTCCTTTGTTTCCCCTTCCCATCCCTTGCAAGCCTCCTCCCCCCACCCAATCCTCCCCCCAAATGACAGACTCTTTAGAAGTGCTTTCTCAGTTCCATTCCTCAGCCGAACCTGTTCTAGAAACCTTCACTCCATTCTGGTGGGAGAAATATGACAATACTTTATTTCTTCTAAGTGTTGGAGTTGTAGGTGATGATAATGTGCAAACCCAGCATGCATAAGGCTTTACTATTCCAGGCCTTCCAAAGTGGGGGTAGAGAGGAAGAAAAGAAAGCAATAAAAAAGAACTGTGAAGCATATACTGCATTTTGGCAGTGCTCATGGCTTGGACCTCACTGGTAGTAGTTTGTTGCTCCACCACTTGAGTTATGCCTTTAGCCAAGCTTTTTGCTGGTTATTTTGGGAGAAGGCATCTCCTAGACTTTTCTGCCTACGCTTGCTTTGAACTGGGATCTTCTAGCTCTCAGACTCACAAGTAATAAAAATTACATGTGTGAGCTACCTCTGGGTCTGGCTGAGGGAGTTATATATTTAAAATTTATATAAATATTTTTAATTGACTATATAATACCATATCAATCCATCATCCATCATCTATTCATCATCCATCTACCATCCATCCATCATGCATCATGCACCATCTATTCATCATGTATTTATCCAACCAGTCAGCCGTGTGAGAGTTGCTCTGATTACATTGTATATTCTGGGGTCAGAGGACTCATGTGGAGCATAGGATTGAGTGCTGAATTAGAGGAAGGCCTATTAAAAGACAGCAATAATTAAATATACTAAATGTATGTTTACAGTGTTTGTAGAGGAAGGAGTTCACAACTGATCTGAGTATTAAGGAAGATGACATGCCCATGGAATTCTACAAGCAGTGTAAGGCGGTCTGGAAGGGCCCGTGCCAGCTCTGCTGGGAGCTGGGCATTTGAAATGAGTGGGAAACAAAGCTAATGGATCTTAGGGGAGGGAAAGAGGCAGTCAGAGTTCCCTGAGAATTCTTCTCTCCCAAAGTGGAGGATGATAGATTAGATAATATAGCTAGCAGGAAGAGGCCAGGACCAATGTGAACTGTGAATTTGTCTTCTAGGCCTACCCAGGTAAACAGCATGGTCTCTGCTAGATCAATCAATCAATCAATCAATCCAGTAGTGTGCTTAGTGTGCAAACGCGATTTGAAATCAGTTCAGCCCTCCCAGACTGCCCATCTGACACCCCATGTGCTGATGCTGGATGGGTCAGGAGAGGCAGATGTTTGCTCCTGATGTTCACAACCAAGCATGGATAAGAACACTAAAGGATTTGCTAATTGATTGGATTTGGGGAATAGGAAAAGAAGGAGTCTTTGAAGTCAAAGCTAAATAAGGGTTCAAGTTTGTTTCTGAGTATACCAGCTGGATGATTGGGGTAATTCAGTGATCTCCCTCCACCTCAGCTTTTACTTTTCTCAGACAGAGGTGGTCTGAGCTGTGTACCTCATGGTGCTGAGGTGGATAAATGTAATCCAATGGATTGCCCCCAATTCATCCGATTGGCCAGTTCTGTTGATGTTATTGTTAATCATTTTGTAATTTCTACTCAGGTTCTTAATTCAGATATGGTGCCAGAATCACTTAAAGATCCACATTGGCTATTTCATCACTCCTCCTAAAATCTCAACTCATTATTTTTGCTACGTAATTCCTTCAAGAATGCAGAAGTGCCCTGCTGACATATAGGCAAGGATGAATTACAGTCATTTCTAAATGAAAAGAACTGGTGTAATGCATTCTGTTACCAGTTGGTTTGTATTCCCTTAAAAGCTTTGTTAAACTGAGGCCTACCTCTACTTCTACTAAAACAACCTGAGATTCTGCTGTTTTATTGTAGTTTTACTTTGGAGGGAGAGAATGGATGTTGGTAAGATGCTCTCCCTTGTTCTCAGGTTTTATATTCATTCTGAGTGTGCATGTGAGTGCATGCGCATATACACACACACACACATACACACATACACATGTACTTGCCAATACTCAGCTTGAACTCAGAGCATTAGGCTCTTGCTTAGTTTTCACTAAGTCTGGTGCTTTGTCATTTGAGGCATACCTCATAGCCTTGAGTGGAAAAAATATTTCAACTCAGTCTAGTCAGATTAGCAGTTACAGGAAATCAACATAAATAGTGGCACGGAAGGGAAACGAGGGAGGAACCATCATGCTGAATATAAACTAGTCCAACCACTATGGAATCAATAGGAAGGTTCCTCCAAAAACTGAATGCATACTCACCTATAATCCTACCACACCACCACTGGGCATATACCAGAAGGCATGTAAATACACAAGAAAGACACCTGCATACCTAAGTGGATTGTAGTGCTGTACACAATAGCAAAATGGTAGAATCAGCTCAGTTTTGTCTGGAGTGAAGTGTCTTCTGAAATGAGGTCTGGCTGGATATTTCTTTAACAATATTTAATAATAATAGTCTAATCACCACCATATTGTGTATAATACCCACCTACCTTGATTTTTTCCAGCAGGCTTTAAGTGGCAGGACCTTTGCAAACATAATATCACATCTCATTCCTTGCCTCTTAATTCCCTTCTCTTAAATGGTATGGCTCTCCAGGCTCCAGTTCACCCAACTCAGCAGCTCTGATGGAGATGCTGTGAGATCACACAGGTCTCTGAACCCTGCTTGCCATTGGCTCAGGCTGGACCAGACAGCACTGCTCAGCTAAGCTCCATAGTGAATAGTTCCACTTGTGTGTACACACACATACTCAGCAAAGCAGGTTAGCATTGTAGTATTCCCTAAACCTGTCCTATGCACTGTACTTACTATGTGTTGAATATCACGTGTGCAGTGTTCCTGAATCATTTATCAAACAATAATGCATCCACAAACAACCAGTTCCCCTAAAACCTGAAGACCTCTAATATGAGCAACAGTTGTGCTCCCTCTGCTGGATATTTATTTTTCTGCAGTTAGTGAAACAATTGGGGTCCTTTCTGAAAAGGAGATTCAAGTACAAACCTGCACTATTGATTATCTCATAAAAGCCACACTATGCCCCATTAGGAAAGAATAGCATCAAACCATAGAGACAGCTCCAGTGGCTCCTTGCAGTCCTGGGTGGATTGAAGGCTGAATTTCCTGGTGTCAAATAAGGTAACGTTTGCAAATAGCCTGTGTCTGTGAATCATGGTAATGCCTGATAAAATGCAAATGCAATGCGAATAGTTGGTACGTTGCATTTTTAAGAGAAGAATGTCAAAGAAAAACTGTACATGTTCAGAATAGGAGTAAACTGTTCTCTAGTATTTCCTATTCTTCATTGGGCTGAACATGTATATGTATGGCATAGCAAGAAGGGTATAAGAAAAAAATCAATATACAATCCTTATCACACTATTATTCAACCCCTAATGGTACACTTGTTATAATACAAGCATTGTAAAGATGAAGCACAAGCCACCTGTCAAGACAATGTCTACCTCTTATACTTTGGTATTGTAAACTAGTTCCTTCCAGCCCCCCTCTTTGTTCTTTTGAAAGCATGAGAAGTTATAGTTTCAAGAAAATTTTCTAGAGCTAAGCTTAGAAAGGAGTACACCCCTGTTGCTGACCAGGGTATGAGGGAACTTTGCGTGGATTTCCTTCACCAGCCTGGGCTGCAGAAACCCTGCTTAGATAGTGATGAGCTTAGGTGACAGAACCAGACTCTATTTTCACAGGCAAAACCCTGACCCCACTGAGTAGGAGTCTGGAGCCTCTGGAAGGCAATCAGCCAAAGCCCTTATCAGAAGTGAAGCTTAGCCAAACACCTGTGCTCAAGTCTGTCATCCTAGCCAATTAGGAGGCTGAGATCTGAGAATGGAGGTTCAGAGCCTCCCTTGGCAGCAAGGTCCCTGAAACCTTTATCTCCATTTAACAACCTAGATGCCAATAATAGAGCTGTGACTCAAGTGGTAGAGCACTAGCCTTGAGCAATCGGGCTCTGAGTTGAAGCCCCAGGACTGGCACAAAAATATTAAAGACCAAAAAAATAGAGGAGGAAGTTTGGGTTTTGTATGTCTGGGGAAAGAAGTGGAATTATTTTCCTTCTTTACACTTTTCTGTATTTTCTCCCATATTTGATGCTGCAAATGCAACTTTAAATATTCAGAGCAATGTCATAAGGACTATTATGTTTCTTCTTTAACATCTTTAGGTAGTTTTATAATGTCAGTTTATGGGTGTAATATATCTTGATCAATGTCACCCCTTTTATCATCTCTGCATCTCTCTCAACCCTACCCGTCTTACAGTTACCTGCTTCCATTTTCACCTATGTGCCTTGAGTATTATGACTGTGTTTTCCCATCCTTCCTTTCCCCATTCATCGGGACCCTCTCCTAACCTGTCTCCCCCTACAGCACCTGTGCCATCTTCCTGCGGTTCAGCCAGCTCATTGATGATTTCAATGCTCCACAATGGCTCCTTGTTATTGGTCATGGTTCTTAGTAGACAAAAAATTGTTTCTAGCAAGTTTCAGCAGGAAGACTATTTTCCTTCACATTTTTCCCTCATAGGAATTGGTGAAAATTACTTTCAATGAGAAATAGAAATCAGAATTTTCACTTTCATGTAATTATTTCTTGACTGGATTCTTCTCTTTGACCTTTCGATATGATTCAATGTTTTTAGTTTTAAACTACCATTCCTCTATACATCATCATAATATGCTTTTGTACAGATACCAACCATTCTCTACCACCTCACAGCTACTAAATTGCTTCAGGAGTTTCAGTGTTTGTTTTCTAGTCCTTTCCATCCTATAACCCTTCAACTCCTTCAATCTGATTTTTGTCTCCTTATTCCCCACAATTTGACATTCATGTGGCCAGGTGATGATAAACAAAATGGCTATGTTTTAGTTGTTTGTCATTTTGTGCTGCTGAGATACAGGTCAGTGGTGACTGTGTCCTCAGATTTAAAGCAGGGGTGACTAAGGTGAGTCCCGTGACTGTTCCAGTAGGGTGATGACTCTCGTTGAGGTACTAGGGGATGCCACCACACCTTCTGTTGAAGGAAGACAGACACAGTGGAAGAAGAAACCAAAGAGTTGGGTTTACAAATTTTCACACCATTATCATCTTACTTTAATATCCTGATCACAGTACCCAAAAGAAGATGCATGAAAATAAGGAGCAGGCTTGGTAAATGGTCCACATTCAGTAAGAATCCTTGATTTATTCGGAAAATAAAGTCTTTCATATTTTCCTCTCTACTGTTAAATGACAAAACCATTGCAAAAGTGCAGGGTGCAAATGTGCTCCTTGTTAAGAGAAAAGTCATTAGCTTGGTCAACAGAAAGTGCGAAATAAAAAATGGTGAACTCTGGGCCTGGGCGCTGTCCCTCAGCTCTTCAGCTCAAGGCGAGCACTCTACCACTTGAGCCACAGCGCCACTTCCGGTTTTCTGGTGGTTTATTGGAGATAGGAGTCTCACGGTCTCTCCTGCCCGGGCTGGCTTTGAACCGCGATCCTCAGATCTCAGCTTCCTGAGTAGCTAGGATTACAGGCGTGAGCCACCAGCGCCCGGCTACCCCATTTCTTAAACTTGGTAGTGTGTCCGTGTCAGATCCTCTCCCCACCTATTGTTGCCATCCTGCCACGAACTGCTTGGCTTAAGGCTTATGGGGAATGTAGGCTTGTCCTATGATTAATTTCCAGTTTGTTTCCAGGGCCATCTGTCTTACCAGATTAAAAAATAAAAAGATGTTCACGTGGTCCCTGCTACAGTGTGAAAAAAAAAAAAAAAATGGTGAAATAGTTTATCCTCAGGTCATGTAATGCTGTCTATTGTTGCCTGTTCTAAGTTTTTAAAGAGATTGCATTTCTGTGATTTCACTAAACTACATCTGGAGGAAAGGTGTATTTAGGGTTGTGGCTCCAGAGGTTTCAGTGCACAAGCTCTTGACTATGGTGCTGTGGTGGGCAGAACATGATGGTGGGTGTCTTATGGTAAACTAAGTTCATCACCTCATGGGTGCTAAGAAGGGTAAAGAGTGTAGAGGTGGCGGTCACTATTGCTGCCTCCCTGCTCTCCCCCACCCCGCCCGCACACATGTCCTCCTTGCCTCCCGCCGCACATAATATTTGGACATAACTTCCTCGTGGGTTTCACCTCTTAAAAGCTTCATGAGCTCTTCTTAGCACCAGGGCTGGGCACCAAATCTCAATTTTATACATGCCTTTTGGGAACATTCATTCACACCACACCCCTTGAGAACAAAGTGGGTGTTTGAATAATATAATACTACTTCTCAGAAACATTTTGGCCTCAGACATCAAAGACATTTTGCTCCTTTACCTTGTATGGTTTTTTGAGGCATGAGTATTTACTAGAAACAAAATTTCTAAATATACTTTCATCATTATATTCATGTGCATTTATACTTTATTTGTATTTCTCTTTCACAGTATAAAAAAATTGTATCCTGCTACACATTAGGAGAGGATGATGGGGGATGAAATTAGGAATATGTTGGTAAGTATCTTTATAGTATTGGCTAAGTTTCCTGTACAGTGGTGTTCATTACTGCATGACTTGTAGCTACAAACAACTGGTTACCCCTTATTTTAGACAATGAAAGACTTCAGATTATGTTTCGTTCTTTGCATGTCTCAGCCCTGAAAGTCACTGTTTTCTGTTCCTCCATCTTGTAGCTTTGGTCTCTGGGTCTGGAGTTTTCAAAGGTTATCCCAAACCGTGAACTAATGACTCTTACAACTAACCGGAACAGTAGACTTCCAGTTCATCCATCATCCATTTCCAAAGCCATAGGAAAATCATTTCCTCTCTGATGACAGTGAACAATTTCATGCACTGACTGGATTCCCTGTGCCTGTTTGCCTGTCTGGGTTTCTGTTTGTGTGTCTGTGGATGTGTGTTCATTCAGAAAGACATCTGAGACAAATAGCCACCCTCAGCCAGCTACTTGCCATGAAAAATATGGATAGAGAAGAAGTCACAGATGGTAACTTTGTCGTTTGAGTCTTGTAGAGGATGTGGTTGAAGTTTCTCTCCTTGATCATTCTGATCTACATGAGCCATGAATGTCAATGTGAATTCTGTCAGGATCACCTATGCTGAACTATGCACTATTTTTTTGCTCCCTTCCTAAAAACTTGGTGATGCTTCCCCTGTGGGTACATATAAGAAGCATGCTTTGTTTCTAAGTGGAAGTTTGGGGAATGGAAATACCGCAGAACACACAAAGTTATCAGTGATCAAATTTCACCACACTTTAGAAAATAGGCATTTCTAAACACCACACCTCTCATTATCATGATTTTGAGCCAAGACTGTGACATACTATTGTTTCCCCCCTTACGCCCCCCCTCCCCAGGGGGGAGAAAAGTACAATGTTACTGTGATCAAACCTGATGATGTGAATAGTAGAAAAGCTCTGCAACTTAAAAACAAAACAAAATCAAAAAAGGAAGTCACATTTGCTCACGATAGTTTCATTTATTTGAGAAGTTACAATAAGTGTATGGATAATTGGGAGACAAGCTTATTGTTTGTAACAAAATAAAACAAATGCAGTGATGTATAGGGTACCTCTAAATGCTTTGAACATTCTGTCTTTACAAAACCACAACTGACTGACCACTCTAGCCAGTCTTACTAAATAACATTGCTTGAAGCACCAACCTATATCACTTATAAAAACTATATATCATACAGTGGATTGTAACAAATACTATTTTCTGTTTAATAATTAGAAATTGGATCTAATTGTCAGCTCACATCAACTTGCTTGATTCTTTGTGCCTTAGGTCTGTGACTACAAAAGATGATTTTGGTGTCTTTCATTCTTTATTTCCAGCCCCTCTTCATCTTTCCTTCCTCCTTTGTTCCATCATTCCTTTCCTCTGACTTTACTTCCTTCCTCTTCTTCTTTCCTCCTTCCTTCTTTGCTTTGTTCCTGTTTCTTTTTCTTTCCCTCCTCGCTTCCTATCTTCCTTCCTTCGTTCCTTCCTTCCTTCGTTCCTTCATTCCTTCCTTCGTTCATTCGTTTGTTCTTTCCTCCCTTCCCTCCCTCCTCCCTCCCTTTTCCTATCTTGCTTTCTTTTTCCTTTCCCTTCCCTCCCTTCCTTCGTTCCTTCTTTCGTTCCTTTCTTCCTTCCTTCCTTGCTTCATCTTTCTATCTGTCTGAACTGGAATTTGAACTGAGGAGCCTTGTGCCTATATTGCTGCTTCATCATCTTTCAACCTAAAATTCTTTAACTTGATTTTGTTATGCTGTATGTTATATTATTTTCTCTGTTATTTCACATTATCTGGATCTTCTCTATTCTCTTCTTCTCACCCTGCTTTCTATCAGCTTTATTCCTGTACATCCTCCTGTTTTTCTCCTTTGCCTAGTTTTGTTCTCAAGTAGTATTTTTTCCAACGAATTTAATTCCCATTCTTCATAACTATTATCTTATTTCATGGAATATTACCTTACGTCCTGTTTTCATCTACTCTTTTTGGAATTGGGGAATAATTACTTTTGTCTGGGGGCTGCTCTTTTTATTTCCATGGCTGCTTTGTCTGTCAGCTATGGAATGAAGCCGGTTCATCACCCACTAAGAAAACACTAGACGACATAACCCTTGAAATGTTCATTTCTCACACACACACACAGATTTCATCAAGTCCAATTGGAGAAATTCCATTCCAAAGAATGATTCCAAGAATGAGGAACATATACAAATACAATGCACCTACCTCTGCCTTCCATACAGCCTGGATTATAGGTGTATCCCATATGCTTAGTTTCCCCATGGAATTGATGGGGTCCTTCCATGATGTGCATGTAAACCTGAGTGACTTAGACATGCCTGTGCATAATTAGCTTTTACTTGTGTTCCATGTGATCTCACATCACATCTATAGATAGCCCTTTGCAAGACAGCCCAATGCAAGATTTGTCATAGAAGCAGAGAAGAAAAAGATGCTCATGGAAGAGGAAGACAGATTTCTTCAGTCAAACGGCAGAGGAGGTTAGAGGCTATGAAATGAGCTATTGTGTATTCAGAAATAGCCAGGGATTCTTAGGAGCCTTCCATCTTTAAGACAGAAAAGCAAAGCAGTATGGCCAAAGAAATGAGCCTCAGGTTTTTCTGAACCTATCCATGTTCTGGTGTTGAGCAGATGGCAGGTCTGGAGAGATCTAAGTTAGAAGTAAGGACACCCTGACAAATCGGAATTTGTGGCTCTGTGTTTGTGGCAGAATTCTTGTCTTCTGCAAGTGAGGAGTCAGTCATTTCCTGTAATTTTGTGACTAAAAGCTCTCTGGTCATGGTCCCAGGAATGCTTCCACCCATTCTTTATCCAAGTCCTTACTCTCAGGTAGGGTTATGAACACTATATTTACTCAAGTCCAATAATGCTGAATATTCTCTCAATTGCTCAAGTCCCATTCCAAGTGTCCAGTAGCCACCTGTGACTATGGGGTTGCAGAGCATTCCGGGGATGTTAGTCACAACAGAAAGTCCTACTGCACAGCAGTGTGCAGATAGAGCTGGCTAGCCTCCTCAACCTATTGTTTCTACCTCCTGTTTCCACATGTAGCACACAAAAGCAGCTCACAGACTCAGGCCAAAACCACCACTTTTGGCATCTTCGGTGGCTGTGACCAAACACCTGACCAAAGCCTGTAAAAGGACAAAAGGATCCTTTTGGTCCAAGGCTTTATGGATTTCCATCCATGGTCACTGGGCCACCTTTCTTTGAGCCTGTGTGGAGGCAGAAATCATGACAAAGCTGTTGAGCTGGTGATGGTCAAGAAGCAGAAACGACATAATGGCAAAGCCAAGGTCCCAACAACCCTTCTCATGGGGATCCCATGACTTCACTTCCTTCTGCTTCTTAAGTAACACCAGAGGCTAGTGGCCAGCCTTGAGCACATGGGCTCTGAAGCAATTTCAGTTGCAGGTATTCATAGATATTGGATGGAGCTCAGAAAATTGTATGCTAACATTCCCTGCAGATGTAAACCTCCCAATGCTAGAAAAGTGATTGACAGAATGCCTGGAGTCCCAGTGCCTGTAAACTGTGAGACTGGATCTCTCAAGGTCTTTGGAAAGCAGGACACAGTTTAAGGATAACATCCTCTTGCCCATGATGGTGAGGCAGAGATCTCACAGGCCTTTCACTGTAGCTGCCATTGTAGTCTACTAAAATTAGGAGTCTGAACTGAGCAATTTGTCCTTTCATTTTGCAGCCTGACTTTGAAGTCTCTGTCCCTGATGACCTCTGTCCACTATATTTCAGTGATTTCAATGGGAACAGAAAGTGAAAATTCCTTGGAGATTACTTCTCAGTGATGCAAGCTAAAGTAAGGAAATGAACTCTATCACTTGGGGGGTAAGGGGAGTCATGAGGACAAACACTGGGAGAACCGGAGGGAAGGGGTGACACTTTTGAAAAGAAACGGACTCAGGGCCTAACTGTAATCCCTCTGTATTTCACCTTTACAATCAAAAGAATCATCTTGATCTCAGAATGAGTGTGAAGCTCAGCCCTTACCTAGAATGATAAAGAAGAAATGGGACAGGTAGCTCCAAGCAGGAATTCCTCTATTGTGTACAACGAGGAAGGAGTTAATGAAGTGTGTGGCCCACACATCTCACAACTGAAGCACAAAGGTTTCTGTGTTGAAACCCCAGTATTTCTTCCAGTCCATCTGAAGCTGTGTCTTCAGAAAAGCTAGGGTTGCCCCAAGGCCATTTGAAAGGGAAGAGCTTTTTCTGCTTCTCATTGTGAACATGAGACCCAGCCCTTCAGTCTCATGGCCTTGGTCCTAAGGCATGGATTGGAGCTATGCATTATCCCTCCCTAACCAATCTCTTATCCATCTCCTCACATCCTCCTTCCACCTACCCTGTGCCCGAAAAACATCACATGAGGTTGGAAACATGACTCATGCATGCAGTCCCAGCTAGTGTGGAGGCAGCCATTGGGAGGATCACAGTTCAGGGCCAGGCTGAATAAAACTGTTAGCATGACCCCATCTCAAACAGTGAGCTAGGTGTGGTGACATGTACCTGTGAGTTTATCTCTGTGGTTGACTGCAGATTCAAAGGATCCTGGTCTAACCTGAACTAGGACAAACCAGGAGGTGCTATGACAGATTTGCCTGAGAGAAGAGTAGGGAGTAAATTACTGGTGTGTTGTGTCACCAACAATGATAAAAACTGACATCATGCAGGGCACTGGTGGTTCATGCCTATAATCCTAGCTCCTCAGGAGGCTGAGATCTGAGGAGCGCAGTTCAAAGGTGATAGAGGGAGGAAAGTCTAAGAGACTCTTATCTAAAATGAACCACCAAAAAGCCAGAAGTGGTAGCCTTGAGCATAAAATTTAGGGGCAGTACCTTTGCCCTAGGTTCAAGTCCCAAGATCAAAACACACACACACACACACACACATACACACACACACACACACACACACACACACACACACACACAACTAACCTCATTTAAAAGTATGTAAGAATTATTAGGAAAAATACTTTACGTTAAAATAAGAACAGAAAATTCATCTACTATAGGCAGTGGATCACAGGTCATCTTTAGTAGATGCAATAGCAATACACAACTTCATTCATCTCAAATACATTTTCTGTTTATCAAGAAATCTCTACCAGAAGATTTTCTGCTTATCATCCAATAAAACTGGAAATTCACGATAAGTAGCTGAACGAAAATATCCACTTGAAAAGAGGACACTCTTTTTAAATGATCTTTGAAGACAAAATTAGAAAGGAGAGGAAAGCTATCTGAAATCTCCTCACAGGAGAAAGGAAACATTTCTCTTTTCAAGTAAACATTGTATCTTCAGGTGTTTCCCCTCTCATCACATCCACCACTGATGCTGTTAGGTCATTCATTTGGGCAGTGATTCCATTAGGAAGTTGGGTTGACTATTCTATTCTTGCATCTGATAGAATTTACCATTTTGTGAAATGTTACGTTCCTGCAAAAGCTGAACTCCACATGATTTCTGACCATGTAATCTGTCACTGTATGGCCATGGATATGAAGCTTTAAGTTTTGACCATCTTAAGTTCTGTGTTTGGTTTCAACAGTCTGCAAGGATATCTGGAATGGCAGCGTGTACCTCAGTTGTGTGAGGTTGAAGATCTTAGGTTGTTGAGACACTGAAATTGCAGATGAGTCACAAGCATCTGGCAGGTAATTTACAGTTGCGGATTGAAGCAACATTCCCTTCCCAGATGATGAGTGTGCATTATCCTCTATTGCTCTCTTGCTGGGCTCCTTTGCTACTGCTCTGTGGAGGATTCTAGGAGCATAGTCCCCACTTTCCTTCCTGGTCATGTGTGTCTGCTTGGCCGGATGGACATTTTGTCCACTGGAACTCTGGTATTGTGAAGTAAACACAAAGGGGAAGTGCTCTTGCCATGGCTTTCTTCAACTGTGTAATGGAGAAAAGATAATATATCTTCCTACAACAGGCATAAAAGCCCAGGAGGGCAACTATTTAAGAATTATTTGAACAATGAAATGATGAGGGAAGAGGGTTTATATTCCCTTAGGAATCTGTGAGTGGCTCTGGCATTTGACTGATGTGCTTTCTGTGATCTATGCCTGCTCCTTTGCATGTTTCCCTGTGTTTTGCTTCATCTGTGTGCTTATGGATTTAGGAATGTACTTGGGTTGTAAGAATTGTGATTTTGGTTTGACTGAGTTTAGCACTTCTGGCAGTTCAGCAGTGTCTCCCTCCCTGGAGCACTGCCCTGGGTCTGGTGTGGCATCAGGTTGTTTTTCCCCCAGGGTCCTGCAGTTGTGCATGGCGACTCCAGTCCCTCCCAGCAGGTTGAGGGAGGCTTCCCTACCTGCATGGAAGTAAGCCAGCAGCTTCCCACACAGATGATGGCTGTTACAAAGGAGACTTTTCAACACTCAGATTTCAAGGCTTGTGGAACAGGTGACAAAGCGACAGATGGAAGAGGGAGGGAGAGGAGGAGTGTGAATGGATTTCCCATTTTGAGGCCGGACTTCATCCTAATGGGAACAGAGGGGTGCAAGGAGAGCCACTGTGACCCTTAGGTCACATGGTTAGGAACAAAGTCTTGAGGGGAAACCTCCAGCTCCACCCAATTTCCAGAGTGGTTTTGCTTGGAAGAGCACTGTACAGTCTGGTGTGGCTGTGATGTCTCTGAAGGAAAAAGTCTCCAAGGGCCTTGTGCAATGTGTGGCAGAAAAGGAATCCCAACCTAGCAGGCCAATCCCAGGCAAGGCCATAGAGCTGTGGTATCTGCCATGGGGCACTGCCATTGGGCTCCCAGAAGATGGACGCTAAGCTGAGGAAGCAAGGGTTGCCCAGGAGAAAGGTGCACCCACCTGCAAACCAATCTCCACGTCTTCTTCAGGCCTTGGAGCTGGCTGCTCTGCAGAGCACACACAATAGCAAAAACAGTGCAGATATTCTTACAAAGGTGGGACTTCTAGGGCTGAAGAATGGGTGAGGTGAGCTGTGGAGGGAGCTCCTGGGGTCCTGCTTTGGCCCTTGGGCTGAGCCTTTCTTACTGGGCTGAACTGGGACAGCTTGGGGGAGTGGAATGGCAGTGGAAGCAGGGCAGGAATGCACACAGCCCAAGTGAGGGCAGAGTACTAGGGGGCCTGTTGGGCTAGGCAGTGGCTGTGAGTGAGCAGGCAGCCACCTGGTAGGAGTGGGAAAGGGAAGAAGGGTCCCTGGGCCCCTCCTGCTCATACCAGAGCCACCTCTATCCAGTGCTGCACCACTTGGGCTCTCTCTGCTGCCTCCATGCTGTGGTCCCTGAGGCACGTGGTGATCACACAACTGGAGACCTGCTCACAGTGCTCCAGTATGGGAAGCAGAGTGGGTGCCAGGCGCTCCAGACACTCCTTCTGGTCAGGTTTGGCATATACATAATGCAAACAGTGATAAGGGAGTAGGTCTTTGAACAGTTTCTGAAGAGAAGAAATAAATGGTCAGCGTGAGTGTCCTGAGGCAGCTTCGGGAATAGAGGTGCAATGGAAAGCCCGCATGCCCTGCCCTGCAAGCTACTCACAACAGCCATGAGGGAGAACAGCTCCGCCTTCACTTCCGGCAACCATATCACGGTCTGTCTCCACATCATGGTCTAACTCCATCAGGGAAATCCAGGATGGCTCCCTGGAGGAAATCTGCACATCCTCCATCTCCACACACTCCCAGGGAGCTGAGTCTATTTCTGCAGGCCTGTCTGCCTTGCTATATGGTGTGCAAGCAGACTCTGGCTGGACATCACAAGGCAGAGCACCATTGGTGTCTTCAGCCACAGGCAGCTTATGGTGTTTGTTAAAGTCATTAATTGGATCACATAAATAAGCCTGTGTCAGCATCCAGCTTCGGAGATGGGATGGGTGCTACATCACGGTTGGGCGGCAGAGGCTCCTGTGCAGGCTGCTCTGCCTCCCCGGCAGGTACTTCAAGGCAGTCAGCCTCTCCAGCAAGCGGGCAAGACTCCACTTGCTCCGCAGATGTACCGAGAGGCTCCATGTGCTCCTCAGATGGACGCAGAGACTCCACTGGCTCCCCAGAGGGACTGAGAGACTCCACTTGCTCCCCAGATGGACCGAGAGACTCTACTTGCTCTTCAGATGGACCGAGAGCCTCCACTTGCTCCCCAGCGGGACCGAGAGCCTCCACTTGCTCCCCAGAGGGACTGAGAGACTCCACTTGCTCCACAGATGTACCGAGATGCTCCATGTGCTCTTCAGATGGACCGAGAGACTCCACTTGCTCCCCAGATGGACCGAGAGCAGACTCCAGGCTTTCATCTCCTGCAGCCTCTAGCTCTGGCCCTGAGCTGCTCACTACAGTGGGTTTCGGGGCCTCTGGTTGAACTGCAGATGCTTCTCCTTCTTGGGCGGGTTGCAGAATTGGGTCACCCTGGCCTTCAGGCAGCTGGGCTTCTGGAGTGGGCAGTAGCATACCCTCTTCTCTTGCATAGACTGGTGCATCGATTTCTGGCTCTAATGCCATTAGTACCACTGGGCTAAGTGCCCCTGGCACTGAGGGATTAGCCACTGTTTCTTCACCTGCTAGAGGACTTGCGTATTGCAGGTCAAGATCCAGACTTGGTGCTGGTGACAGTGGAAGGCTGTGGGCCATTTGCTGACCTGCAGGTTGCTTGATCTCTTTGGTCAAAAATGGTGCAGGTGAGTCAGAACATCTGTCTGCATGGTGTTCTCGCTGGCGCTCAGCTGCTGCTCCTGGAGCTGAGGGGGCCTCTGAGGCTGCAGCTAGTACCAGCTCTGACTGACATGGTAGTACTGCTTCTACACGGGGTGTTAGATCCAATGGTTCAGGTGACTTTTTTTTTTTTTTGGGTGTGGTCATGGGGCCTGAACTCTGGGCCTGGGCGCTTCCCCTCAGCTCTTCAGCTCAAGGCTAGCGCTCTACCACTTGAGCCATAGCGCCACTTCCGGCTTTTTTCTTTTTGCTTATGTGGTGCTGAGGAATCAAACCCAGGGCTCAGGCATGCAAGGCAAGCGCTCTACCACTGAGCCACCTTCCCAGCCTTAGGTGACTTTTTGTACACTAATTTTCTCATCAAGCATTAGAGCTGATGGAACAGCTGCAAGAAAAGATCCCATACAGCACTGCCCTCCTCTCAGTCATTCCTAAGGCTATGACACCCCTGCCTGCTGAGAAGCCCTAGTCCCTGGACTCCACCCCAGGAAGCCCTGCCAGGAGAGGCTTCATGCCAATGCATCAAGGTTCCCTGGCTGTCCTGCTGATGGCCCCATGGTAGGCTTGGAGCTTCCTTCAGGTGGAGAAAGCTCAGAATCCCCGACCTGTTCTCTCCTTTGCCAGCCCATGCTACTCACCCTCCAGCTCTGGATGCTTGGGATGCATGTGCTCCAGCTGTTGGGCCTGCTGCTCCTCCACAGAGCCAGGCATATTGAGGTGTAGATATGTTACCAGGTGTTGCAGGCAGGACGTGTCCGGTGCTCCAGTAATGTCTTAAGGGTACTCCCTCATCCAGGAGCCCAGTATGAAGGAGAAGGCTCTAGGTGCAGAGGGAGAAGCAGCAGAGTCAGAGGCTGGGCCTACCCTCCTTTCAGACCCCCTCAAACACAGGTGTATGAATTGGGCTCCTGGGCCTGCTCATGCCCATAGCCTATAACGGGCCTGGTCACCTGGCTGCACTACACACATTGTCTACACGAGCGATGGGACTAGACCTACATCACAGATGAAACCACCCCACCCACACCCACCGCCTGGTGTCCCTGGGCATGCTCCCGAGTCATCTTTGGAGTGCTTTGTCCTGTTGCTTGTTATCTCCAGAACCCAGAATCTCCTCACTTGGGCAGCCTCTAGTGGCCTCTATGTCTTGAGCCAGGTGTGAGTGATCTTGTCCTGACTCAACCCAAACAGCATATCCTGGTCCTTGAGCACTCACTGAGGCCCCTGGAATCTCAGGGGATTGTCCATGATGGAGAAGAGTGGGCCTCCCTGTTCTGTGTAGCCCTGAGGTTTCCCAGGGCAGGCATATGGGACTGGGTGTTCATGGTGACAGAAGCTTCTCCCACCCTGCTCAGGCACAGAACAAGCCAAACTGGCTCCCTGCATGCACACATTTTTACCTGGACTCAAGCCCTCCCTCAGGAATCTCAAGCCAAGTGACTGCCATTTCCCTTGGTCCAGGCCTCCCCAAAGGCAGCCCTCCAATGCACCCACCTTCAACACATGTCCTCCTTCCTCCCCCAGGCACACTCACTGCTGCCGGTGCTCCTGCGCGCCTGCCTTCTCCTCCTCATAATCATTGAAATGACTGTATCTAGGGGACACCATGAGAATGTCACACACACACTGTCTGCATGTGACATCTACAGTCCCAATGGTCTCTGAGCAGAGAATGGAGCTCAGGATGACAAGGATTTCCCTGTTCTTTCACTGAGTGGTACCAAGTGTCTGGAAATGCATCCCCCCACAAGATGAAGAGCCCACTAGCTTCCTCCCACACACACACCTCAATGGGCATGGGATCTCTCAGTGTTTCCCTTGGGCTTCCTAGTGAGGTTCAGGTAGCTCAAGATGCACAGATGGAACATAACCACCATTTTGAATTTGGAAAATGCTTTGCTTGAGGTCTTAGTCGTGTGAGGCCTCAAAGTAGAGAATTGGGTCTTCACGTTAGAGGAGGCTTCTCCCAGCTCCGCCCACATCCCTGCGCTCCCTAGTGTGTAAGGTCATGATGTGGCCAGGCCTGTTCAGGGCCCATCCCACCGCTCCAGCCTCAGGCAGTGAGGATGTTGCTCCTAGCATGCCAGCAGTCAGGATCCAAGCAGATCCTCACTGGTGCAGCACATGCCAAGGCCTAGCCAATGGGCCCATCCCTAGGATCAGAGGTGTCACTTACCTATTGAAGAGCAGGTTCAATACGTGATGGGCGGTCATGAAAGTGTGGTGTGTCCCCAGAAATACTGGAATAAACAAGAATCTCCAAAGAGCAGGGCAGGCACTAAGTGGTCTACTAGCTTCTCCACTTTGCCTCCCTGCAGGTATCCTGCCTTGCAGGGATCAGGAAGGGTTGGGGCTAAAACCCACCCAAACTGGGTGAAATGAGACACAAACATGAAAGAGCAGCACATTGGGAAAAGGCTCAGGGCTATACAATGAAAATAACCTGGGGACACACACACACACACAAACACAATCACATATTTACACCCCACTCAATGTCAACACACATGGAGTCTGAGCCTGCCAGAAGGTAGTAGGTGAGGGGACTCTCCCTCCCTCCACACCCTTTCTCTTTCTTGATTTACCTGTGGGATGCATGTTGGAGTTCTGCTCTGCCAAAAGGGACAAGGGATGACCTAGTGACTTTGAACTATATCAAACTCTCTCTGTGGAGTTTTCTGTGCTAATCCTGCCATCTATACGGATGGCACAGTGCCTGACTCCTCCTGCCTGCTCTGAGGAAGTTACCACTGAGAGAGGGCTGCAGGCAGAATTCAGGCCTATGACATATGATTTGATGCACCTGTTCTCATTATTTTATATCATTATAGACTTTATCTTTTTAATTTCCAAAAGCTAATATACCAATGGCAACTGTCCACCTCCCAGGACGGTGGGGAAGAACTAATGGAACCAGAAGTATGGGACAATCAATTCAGCTCCACCATGGTACTTCTTTGTACCCACTTCCAGGGCCCCATTCCCAAATCTCACTCCCATGGTTGGTAGCATACTCATCCTCTTTCTCCAACATGTTTAATGGTAAGAATGGAAGCAAACAGCCAAGAACATCCAACTGTGATGTGGTGCTGGTGGTACCCACTGCTTCTTCTCCTACTTCTCCAAGCAGCAGCACCTCTGCACCACCTCTGCCAGCACCAGGCAGTGCAGGATGAGCTTCCTTTCTGCAGCCAGTTCCTTCTAAAGACCTGGCCCCAGAGCTTCTGCACAAACAGATTTGACTCTTTCTGGAACCTGTTCTTGCTGACACCTCTATTTGGTACATTCTCCAGGGATCCAGATTTGAAATGGAACCTTCGTCTGTTTCTTTGAAGACAGGCCCTTTCTCCTCTAGCCAGGTTAGCAGATTGTAAAAAGACAGGAGAAGCCTCACTTTAGACAGCGCATGGTGGGGAGCAGGTGGGGAGGCTTGCCCACCTTCTTCAGACATGGCCTCACTGTGCACTCAGCCTCCTTGCAGCTGTGGATCAATGTGGCGGCTCAGTGACAGCAGATGTCCATCACGCCACAGGCCATCACAATTCTTAGTGCTCTTCTCATCACATTCTCCTGAGAACCTACAAACTAGGAAAAATATCACTTCTCCAAGTGGTGACCCCTTTCTCTGGGTTGTTTCTCTCCAGATAGCAGGGAAGTGCTCTGGTGTTTGCCTGTGGAATAGAACATTTGCCTGGGTAAATTCTGTCCTATAGAAAGGGTCTGGTTTGGGGCACATGGACAGCAAAGATGGCGCTGAGAGGGAGTTCAGTGGGCAGAACCTGATGGGTGTTCAGTGTGTAACTAACCCGTGGAAGCTTAGGTGCATGATAGGGTGTGACCTTTATAGTGATTGGTCCTTTTCATCCTCTCCTATGTCACCTGCTCTATTTTGCTTTTAAAAGTGCTTGGTGTGTGTTAATCAAGTTTGAGTTCCTGCTTGACTCCCTGCTGCGTCTGATTGTCTCCTGGGCTGAGGGAGGCTGGGGAACGGGCGGGAGAGTGGTGCACTTACCTTTCCTACCACCCCATCCATCTTTCGTGGGACGGACGAAGACCCAACATGTGGCTCCCAACGTGGGGCATGAAAGGAAAAGATACTGGCTGAGGCTAAGCGGTCTCTCAGGGTAAGTGAAACCCTTAGCATGGATAATGCTATCTCACAGAAGGAGGGGGAAGAGGCAACATTAGGCCTAGAGGGAGTAAAGGAGGACTTGGGAAGTGAGAAGGAAAAGGAATGGGTCAAATTTGAGAACGCACTGAAACATGCACAGTGGAAGTCAAAATGAGGGTGAAGGTTACCCCTCTGACTCAGGTGCCCCTGACGGTCATAGGCCCCCTCCCTATTACCCCTGTTGCGGGGAGGTACGGCGCCTTACACGACCTGCGAGAGGGACCTGCAAGACCCGGACCCCTACCAACCTTCCATGGAGGGGCGGAGGGCTGGGGAAGTAACCTACTCGGAGGCCTGCTCTTTAAGGGAAGTGCCACCCAGGATCCGAGGTCCTAGGTCACAGGATTGGCTTTCTCATGTGTATCCAGTCAATCTGGCACCAGGGGCTAACAGGCCCTTGGAATGGTATCCATGGGAAGCTAAGGATCTTAAAGAGTTCCACAAGGCTGGGGTGGAGGATAGCCCAAATTCTCCTTGGGCCCAGACCCTATTACAGGACATTGCTTATCACCTGTGTGTCCCTAAGGACTGGCTGGATGTGGCCAAAGCTGTCCTCACCAGTTCTGTTTATTAAATGGTGTGCTTTAAGGAGGAATGCAGAGTGCAGGCAGGGAATAACCGACAGTCTCAACCTACGATACCTATTACTTATGCCATGTTAACAGGGACAGGGGAAGGGTACTCCACTGGCGTCCAACAGGCCGCAATACCTGGCGTGTACTGTGACCAGGCGAGGCAGGCTGGACTTGCCACGTGGTACAAACTGGATGATGGGCCTTCTGAGTCCCCCATAGCAGGTGTGAGAGAAAAACCTGGTGAGCCTCTACCTGAGTTTGTAGACCAAGTCCAACAGAGCGTTCACCACAAGCTGCCGTTAGGGAACCTCCGAGATCAGTTTGTAAAGCTGCTGGTCTGGGAAGGGATGAATGCAGACCACCGCATGGCCTGCATGGGATTGAGAGAGAGTTCCCTGGGCAGATGGGTGGTGGCCTCGCAGGATGTGGGAATGCAACAGCACCAGTCCCAATCACTAGCTTTAGCTTTACAGGCTCAGACATCTGCAATGACTGAGGCTATTACCCAGGCGCTGGCAACCCAGGGCCAAGGAACCCCCAAGACCATCAGGGAGAGGGACTTGCTTTAAATGCAGGCAAGAGGGGCACTGCCAATGGGGGGGTAACCCTCCCCCTACACCCTTCCTCAGGGGCAGGAAGGGATACCATTGGAAAAAGGATTGCTGATCCAAGTTTGATTTAGATGGGAAGCCTTTAAACTATGGGAGGGGCATCCTCCAGCCCTGTTAACTCAGGAGGAACCCCCTCTGCTGTAAGGCCCAGGCAGCCTCGTGGCAGGATGACCCAAACCCATTGGACCATCTCCCTGGTGGAAGGACTCCGCCCTAAAATGAGTATTCTCATAGGCGGAAAGAGGTTTCACTGCTTAATTGACATGGGGGGGGGGGCGTTCGAACCATACTCAGGGAGGAGGAAGTGCCCTTGGACTGGAAGCTTGCACCCGGGCCCCCGATATTGGGGATAGGGGGCAACTCCCAGTCTAAAGAGATGGTTGCCTTTATCACATGGACTAGCCCAGATGGAGAACAGGGAAAGATATGCCCTTTAGTGGCAAAAAAACCTCACTGCCAATTTACTAGGGCAAGACATGCTAAAACAAATGGATGCCATAGTCACTACAGACCATCAAGCATCCTATGATGATATCCTGGATGGGGAAGAAGCACAAAGGCTTAAACAGGATCTAGAGGGAGTTAAGGAAAAGGATTATTTTTTAACTTTCATAATTACAGAGAAGAACATTGGGGGCCTGCTCGGGTGCACCCCAAATCCTAAAGGCCACTGCGCCCGAGTACCTCCTATTAGGTGGAAACCGGGAAGCCCTATTTGGGTGGAGCAGTGGCCATGACCAAACCTAAACTTGTAGCCCTCCACCTTCTGGTGGAGGAACAAATAAACCTTGGGCACATAGGCCCTTCTATGAGTCCTTGGAACACACCTGTATTTGTTATTCAGAAATCCTCCAGGGCTTGCCCTATGCTCCAAGATCTATATAAGGGAAATGAAAGGATGAAGCTAGTAGGAACGCCCCTAAGAGGCATGCCCTGGACTCCTGATGTACCTTCAGTATATACGTTGGTTGTGATTGATATTAAAGATTTTTTTTTTCTGTCCCCCTGCGTTCAGATGACTGCCAGAAGTTTGCTTTCTCCATCCCTTCTCTTAATTTTTCCCAGCCTGAACGGAGGTTTGAATGGATGGTGCTGCCACAGGGAATGGCCAATAGCCCAGCCTTTGGCCAACAATACTTGACCACATTTTTAGGGCCTGTGCTGGGTTCAGATACCTCCCTTGCCTATGCCTCCATGAATGACATAATTCTGGGGCACCAAGACCCAGGCTACCTGGAGGGCCTTCTGGCTCAGGTTCTCGCCATATTAAAAAGGGGGGGGGGTTTACCATAGCCCTCCATAAAATTCAAAAGGTACCTCCTTTTAAGGTGCTCAGAACCCACCTTACCTAGACTCAGGCCAGCCCCCTGAAGCCTTTGCTGGATATTCCAGCCTCTCTAACCTTAACCCAACTTCAGAGTCTTTTAGGGGAAATCAGTTGGCTCTTGCCATGGGTTCCCATCCCTAAAGATAGTCTTGTGCACTTATTTGCCCTACTAAAAGACAGGATGCCCCAAGAAGTTATTACAATTACAGACAGCCATCTGGCAATATTTTTGCAGTTCCACAAAGCCCTAGATGAAGTTTCCCTGAAGAGGTATTCTATTTTTGAGCCCATTTCCCTTTGGTTGTTTGCAGGTGTCACATTGATTTTGAAATGTCCATTCCTCCAAGAACACTGGAGACCACCGGAGACTCAGACACTTGAACTGCAAAACACAAGGTTTATTCAGAATAAGCCAAGGCTGGGCCTCATCCCATACATTCTGACAAGCAGAGGGAGGGAGGAGACCAGCAAGGTTTATAAAGGCAAAAACTACAAAGTGACAAAAGGATACATTAGCAAAACCCACAAAGTGACAAAAAGATACATTATCCAGGTGTTCAAACCGAATTACATGTGAATACAAATCTGATTGGCTCAGGGCTAGGGGTAACATTCCAGGGTGGTTAGCATCAGCAGGGGATTATAGAACCAGATGGGTCATTTGTGTGTGTGGTGGGGGCGGGGTAGTTAGGGTCTGATGGTTTCAGTATAAACAACCTCTTTCCCTAATTTGTTCAGGTTCTGGTCAATTTCAACATAATACCTCTCAATACAATGGCACTTCTCAGAAACATCTTGGCCAGCAGGGCTTAGAACAAAGGCAAAAAGTTACTCATGAAATGTCGCCTCTGTGTCGCCTGAGTAAAATGGAGTTGTTTTTGCTAGAATTATTTTTGCTCTCTTACTCTCTCAATTTCTGCAGTTAAAGGGGGAGCCATTTGAGTGGGTTCACACTCCCCTGGGGGGCACACCTCAGGTGTCTCTCAGGTGACCAACTTGTAGATGCTGAAAGATAAAAAAATTAGAGTTACATTTTACAATTGCTAACTGCTGATTTTGCTTCTGTAAACTTGCTTGCACTAGCACCAACTCCCCCCCTCCCCCACCCCCGGAAATAAGAAATTGAGTAAAAAGTTTCAGAGTCCAGATGCCGGCCCGGGACAAGGTCTGTAGTCATAGATAAAGAACAAACGAGTATGTTCTTCTAAGTTCCTGTGTGAAAATTCCCCAAATGGGACCCATCTGGCGAGTCCAGCAAACTAGGCCAAATGTCAACCAATCACAAGCCTGAAACTATGTGAACTCCCCTAACCCTTGCCATCCAGGGTGACCACCCCCCTAGACTCGCCCGGGCCAATCGTTTTACGAAGAGTGTTACAAAGTTTCCCGCGTAGCAAAATGATTGCTGGAGGACACAGTGACTTTTAAATGAGCCAATCCCGGGACACCTGGTGTCGTATGCTAATCTTGTGGGTTTTGCCTTTAAAAATGCCTGTAACTGCTGCTCCGGGCTCTCTCCTTTCCCGAGGCAGAGAGTCCGTTTGCGCAAATGCCAAATAAACTCCTCTTGCTTGTTGCATCTACTGGTTTGGAGTCTGGGTTTCTGGGGCGCCCTCCCGTTGACGAAAGTATCCCAGGAGTCTGGGGTCTTTCAATGCTATTGTCAAGGGAAGGACCCAAGCTCAAAGGCATTATGGGCTCAACCCTCACTCCATTTGTTTTTCCTTTTCGAATGGCAGACGTTAAGTGGCTAACTTGAGCCAATGCTCATCTTGCTCTCTCCTTGGAGGGGTTTCTAGGCCAAATTGACTGCCATTATGGGCCATCCAAATGGACTGTCATGTTATGGCGACTTCCCCTCCAAATGCCTTCTCTATTTTCTCCTATGCCTATTCCTGGCACCCTCCATGTTTTTACTGATGGAGGTAAGGCAGGCTCGGCTTATGCAGCCTTTGAGGAGCAACAAAAGACCCCGAGCCAACAAAGATTTCAACCTTGTCAAGGGTCAGCACAATATAAAGAAATGCTGGCTGTAATTATGGCCCTTCAGTACATTCAAAAACCCTTTACTTTGTATTCTGATAGCCTATATATGATTAACTTGCTCCCTCATATTCCCCAGGCACATATTAAACTGGATGAAAACCCTATTTCCCCTCTTATGGTTACCCTTAAGGGCCTATTAGAAGAGAGGGGAGCCCCTATTCATATTCAATATTTGAGAAGGTATTCAAAACTTCCTGGGTTTTTATCCCTAGGCAATAATTAGGCTGACCAGTTAGCTACTGGCCCACAAGCATTAAAGTTACAAGAGGCTACCTGTTTGCATGATTTAACCCACATTAATTGGAGAGGTCTTCAGCATAGATTTCCTCAGATTCCTGTAAAGGACCTCAAAAGGATAGTACATACCTGTAAAACATGCCAGCCCTTCTTAAAAGTACACCATTACAACCACCAGGGGTGTAAGGTCCACTCCTGGATGGCGAGAAGACTCCACCCTCCTCGCAGCAAAGTCTCCACCCAGTACCTGTGTTACCTAGGCAACTGGCACACCTGGAAGAGGTCACATCTGCGTTCCCTGAGGTCACATCTGAATTTGATGTGGCCACACCCTTCTCCACCCACACCCTAGATAAGGCGTACCCAGGCCCAGACGCTCTTTTCTAGCTCATTCCTTCTCAGCTCATTCTCAGCTCTCTTAGCTCTTTTTCCCAGCTCTCTCTCTTTCCCTGCTCTTTCCCAGCTCTCTCTCTTTCCCACCTGTTTCCCAGCTCCAGCTCTCTCTTTCTCAGGTCTTTCCCAGGCCTTTCCAAGTCACATGGAGTGCCAACCTGGCCTGGCAAGTCTACTGAATAAACCTACCCCTTACCTGAATACTACCTGCATGGTGCTGTTCTTACTCGGCTACCTCTTTTTAAAAACTAACAAGGGGTAAATCCCAGAGGCCTTAAACCTAACGTCCTCTGGCAAACGGATGTTATTCCTTTCCTAGCCTTTGGTAAGTTTAAATATATCTTTGTCTCTATAGATACCTA
The DNA here is from genome assembly GCF_019054845.1 of Dipodomys spectabilis. NCBI lineage: Eukaryota > Metazoa > Chordata > Mammalia > Rodentia > Heteromyidae > Dipodomys > Dipodomys spectabilis. The sequence goes on from NW_024870769.1 coordinate 14,649,818, forward strand.
CTCTGGAGCATGCTGGGCCACAGCACATACAGGAGAAAGAACTAAACATTCACAAGCACATGTTCTTCAACGCTTTGCCACCTTGGGTCTACCAGCACAAGTTAAAACCGATAATGGATGCTGTTTTGTTAGTAAAACAATGTCAGAGTTTTTTGACAAATGGCATACTAATCATACTACAGGAATTCCCTATAATCCCCAAGGCCAAGCAATTATAGAAAGAAATCACCAGTGTCTTAAGGAGCAATTATTAAAACAAAAAGGGGAGTTTGCCCCCATATACAGTTACAGATAGCTTTGTTTACCATTAACATTTTAAATTTTTCAAAAGGGGCAACTGAATCCAGATTTCAGAAGCACTGGGGACAACTAAGCCCCAAGTGAAAGTCAGGTGGAAGGACCCCCTGACACAACAATGGAGAGGACCTGACCCCCTAGTTACCCTGGGCAGGGGATTTGGGTGCATAGGGGAGACAGCCCCCATTTGGATCCCTGCCTGGAACCTTAAGTTTTTACCCATCTCCTCTATGCAGGAGGATGCCCAAGGATAAACTAACCAACAAGGAAAGAAAAAAGGCTATGGTGGCCGAGGCTTGTGTTTAAAAGAGGAAAAGCCAGAAAGATAATTACTAACCATCCCCAAGGGCAACCAGACCTTGAGAAGCTCTTGTGTTCTCTAACATGTGCAGATGTCCTGACCCTCCCAGTCCTGGCAATGGCCCTGCAGAATCTGCACCAACCTCAACGGGTCACCTGGGCAGTGATCAGCACTGGCCGTGCAGAAATCATCAAATAACTTGTCTTTAGATCCTTTTCAACCCCACAGGCAAATAGCCAGATTAGAACAAGCCCCACCTCTGGACTCTGAAGTGGCAAAGACTGCTATCCCATCCCTGACTAATGTTAAAGGACTGCTAATGACATTGGTTGGCCTGCTAATGCTTTTGCTGATGGTTTTTCTATGCCTTCCTTGCATTATACATGCACTGCAAAACTCTTAGGAGCTTAGCGAGCCAGTTACATAAGATCCAGCTCCAAGTGAATGAATTTCCCCTGAGAGGAATCACAGCCAGAGATGGGTAAGAGGGGGGTGTCAGTCTGACCAACCTAAGACAGGGCCTTCAGCTTCGCTATGAAGAAGTCCCCAGTGATGGGTGAGGCAGACAAGGTGATCCACCCAACCTAAGACAAGTGGGTTTGCTTCTTTAAACAAGAAGGCAGAGATGTTGGGAGCTGACAGTAAAGTTCAAAGGTCATCTTGACCCTGTGCTCCATTAAAGGCACGTACAAGGAACTGGCTTACTGCCCAGGATTGCTTTGCTATGTCTGCAGTTTGTTTTAAATTTTCCTTGTTTTTCTGGACTATGGTAGAATGGCCTGAGTGTGGAGGCCCACGAGGATGCACCATGCCATGTCGCATGTGTGGAACTCCCAACGCCCAGGCTGCTCCCATGTTCTGAAGACAACTACGACCTTACAACATACTGACTTTTATATATGCCCAGGAATTAATCGAACTGCTTCAGACATTTCTAACCGTAGCGGGGCTGATGTTTATTACTGTGCTAGGTGGGGATGTGAGGTAACTGGGACGGGCTCTTGGATCATGCACAAGGGCCCTCCCTATCCTTGTCTGGTGAATCTCTCCCCCCAGACTTGGCTCGAACCCCTTGCGTGGCCAATGCTATTCTTACCAATGTAATCCTGTTAAAATGACCTTTATAATGGAGGAAAAAGGATAACTAACTGGGAGGTGGGTCTGCCATTAAAACAAAAAAGGGGGAATCTGTGGAGCACATGGGCAGCAAAGATGGCGCAGAGAGGGAGTCGAGTGGACAGAGCCTGATTTGCTGTAAGGCACATGGGCAGCAAAGATGGTGCTGAGAGGGAGTTGAGTGAGCAGAGCCCGATTTGCTTTATGTTCAGTGGTTCAGTGCATAACCAGCCCCTAGAAGCTTAGGTGCATGATAGGGTGTGACCTTTACAGTGATTGGTTACTTTTCCTCCCCTCCCATGCACCCGCTCCTTTTTGCTATAAAAACTGCTTGCTCTGTGTTAATAAACAAGTTCCTGCTTGACTTGACTCCCTACTGCGTCTGATTGTCTCCCAGGATCTAAGGGAGGCTGGGGAACAGGCGAGCAGCCTCACTTACCTTTCCTCGGATGGGGTCCATCTTTCATGGGACAGACAAAGACCTGCTTGTATGGCAACTGAAGCCACCCAGTCCACCAGAGCCAGGCCTGGGCTCACCGAGGGGGTTCATCTTTGACATCATTCATGAATATTTACAAATGCAAGTACTCACCGACCAGGGCACTGACAATTCGTTCTTCTCTTTGTAGGAAGCTGTCTAACCATAGCCACATCTGTGTCAGCCTGTCAGCACCTGTCTGTAGGCATAGCTGAGAGGTGATTTTCGAGCAAGTCCTGAAGAACCAGGCAGGGCACAGGCCTGCGATCCTCCATCCACAACATCCGGAGGACCTGGATACAGGTGTTTTGTCAAGACTTCTAAACTGGATATCTGCATGAGTTTGTCTTGAACAAACTGAATGCATACTGTTACAAAATTTAAACACAGCCAATAAATTAGTAGGGACTGTGGTATGTGAGGGCTGTGGGAAGATGCAGACAGTACCATGTGTGGTCTATACTTGTTTCTGTGTGCTTCCCGCATGGCTGGGGAGAATGCACACAGTGTGAGGACCGCAGAAAGGCAACTGGAGTGAGGACTGAAGATCCCTGTATCAGTTACTAGTTGAATAGGAAATGTTGCCTTGGTCCTTTGCTTGTGGACTTAGCTGGGGAGGTGCTGGGAACTTAGCAGTTGGGACCTAGTGCAATAGATCACTGGTTAAGTGTCTGTCCTGCCCCTTCCTGTACTGTGCAGCCTGCTTTGGCTGCATGAGAGAAGCAGCCTCTGCCATTGCTCACTGCTGATGAGATGATGTCTGACTTACCACAAGCCTCTCACAACCAAGCCTGGACTGAAGAGGCCGGAAGCAAGCCAAAACACTCCTTTCCTCCTTGAAACAGTTTCTCTCCGTCACTTGTATAGACAAGGAAAGTCTAACAACATCCTTGTGAAGTTTCTTGACTTCTGTGTCTCAGTTGCCCCTTCAGGGAGTCAGTATACAGACTAAGTCAGAAAACACTTGTAAAAGGCCAGACCGTTCCGGAGCAGGGTAATATATAAGGATTCCACTTCTGAGCATTTACCCAAATGATCACAAACAAAACCATACTAAGGCTACCAGCACAAATATGTTTATCGCAGCATTATTCACCATAGCTGAGATATGGAACCAACCCAGATGTCCCTCAGTAGATGAATTGATCAAGAAAATGTGATATATATATATATATATATATATATACACACACACACACACACACACACATGTATATATATATATACACACACTCATATATAAAATGGAATTCTATACTTCCATCAGAAAGAATGACACTGCCCCATTAGTTAGGAAATGGCAAGACTTAGAAAACTTATATTAACTGAAGGAAGCCAGACCAAAAGAAATACAGCTCCCATGGTATCCCTCATTTGCAATAATTATTACACATCTAGGATAATTTTGTCAGATGAGTAGTTCAACAGCTCTATAAATATGACCATAGAAGATGATGCTAGGTGAAATGAACCCCAAGATATGGACCCAAGAGGTCTTTCTTTGTTGTAGTTTTAATGTACTATGTGATTTTTTGGCTTCCTTTGTATGTTCTTCCCTCTATGGTATAAACCCTGTTTCACTATACTTGAGTTTGATTCCCTGCATCTTGTATATACATTTGTCTAATTTGGGGAGGGAAAGGGGAATAACAAAACTCTGAACCAAGGACACAGGATGACCCATTGCAACAATGATACCCAAAAGACAGTGTATTGGAAATGAACTTTACAACTGTGCTGCGGGAGAGGAGTGAGGGAAGTGTGGGAGGGAAGGGACAGTGGGAGAACAAGGGAGCAGGTAACAATGCTTGACAAGAAATGTACTCATTCCTTACTCATGTAACTGTAAGCCCTCTGTACAGCAGCTTTACAATAAAATAAAATTGAAAAAAATTGGAAAAGGCCCGGCCATGCTACTCACAAGACATTGCTCCTACTGCATTTGTACAGCAGGGATTGGAGGGATAAACTCTTCTTTTTTAGGCAATTTGTATTGTGTGTGTGTGGGGGGGGGGGAGTCATGGGGCTTGAACTCAGAGTGCGCACTATCCCTTAGCAATTCAGCTCAAGGTGAGCACTCTACCACTTGAGTCACACGCCATTTCAGTTTTTCTGAGTCTCACAGAGGGTCCTGCCCGGGGTTGGCTTTGAACCGCAATCCTCAGATCTCAGCCTCCTGGGTAGCTAGGATTACAGGCGTGAGCCACCGATGCCCAGCTTTTTTTTTTAATGGGCAACATTCATAATCACCCTGTGTCCTCATTCACTCAACTATACTGTCCAAAGGTAAGCTAAGGAATTTTGTCCTAAGACAACCGTTATCAGTAGCTCTTAATGTGTGATGATAAGCTCCAGGTATATGTCATGTTTGACCTGAGGTGTCTCATTCTAGCAGAATGGGATAAGCTGGAGGGAGAGAGAAAATAACTGGAAACATGTGAAAGCATTCCTCCAAGGCACCATCAGAAGCCAGGAGTGTAGTCATAGGCTATGACAGCTAAAAGACATTGGATATAAATAAACTTTAGGTAATAAAAACAGTCTGATCTATCTCAGAATGTTTATCATGTCTTCAGATATGAGGCAGTGAAGAATGGCAAGATGTTTCTCACACCTCCATTTCCTCATCAGTAAAGCTACATGAAGGGAGCTGGGCGCAGGGGTGCAGGCCTAGAGTCCGAGCTACTGGGGAGGCTGAGGCATGAGGATCACTTAAGCCAAATAGATCATGATCCTCCTGGGAAAAGCAGTGAGAAGCCCATCTCTAAAATGAATACACAAATAAATAAAATACAAAGTATAGATTCTAGTAGTTCACTTGGGAAACATGCTTCAATTCTGTAAGCAACAATTCACTTACTGGATCATGGAGGCAACACAATCGGGACTAATTTTTAGTCTTTGGAGGGTGACAGCTTTGCTGCAGTGGGACAACTGGCCGTGTCCCTTGGGTTTTCTCTGTTGTCACCCTTGTGAACAATGGACAAAGCCCAAAGTCTCCTTCTGTGCAGGTTTCTCACCACTTACCATGTGTCCTTGGTCTGCAGATGCACACTCATTTGCATATACTGCTCCTCTTCTTGCTTTCTCAAAGTGGCAGACACCAGAGAAAGCTGATCCAACAAGGATACCAGCCAGGTCAGGCGAGAGATGCCACCAAAGCTGGGAAACCAAACTGCTCTTCTTCCAGTGGGCCAGCTGTGGGCAATCACAAATGCTGTGAGGACTAGGAAGAAGAGAATGCCTAACAAAGGGCAGGATCCAGACACATGGGAGAGCGCATGGACACGGAGACCTTGCCTTACCAAGGGGTTAAATGTAGCCTCACAAAAGCAAGCCCTTTTAGGTTTAAACTTCAATTTTGCTAGTAAAATGAGACATGCTACTGGCAATAGCACACAATTCAGCTAAACAGAATGATGAAAATTTTCTAGGCCTTAAATATAGTTAGTTTACATGTACATAGGTAGACACACACATACATATGCACACATGCACGCCCCCACACACACATACACCTCTTCAATAAATGAAAATCACCCAGCAGCCAGGCACAGTGGAGCAAACCCGTAATACAAGCTACTTGGGACATGGAGACTGGAGGAGTGTGCTTCAAGCCCAGCAGTCTGGGAAAAAGTCAGTGGGGGTCTATATCAAAAAATAAGGACCTGTTGTCCCAATACTTGCAATCAGGAGTAGGAAGGTCACTGACTGAATCTGGCACCAGGTAAATGATCAGGACCCTTGGAAAAACAAATTAAAGCAAAAGGTGCTGAGGCATAGCTCATGTATAGCAGGTAGAAAATCCTGAGTTATTTGCCACTACCACCAAAAATGTTAAAGTCTTCTGCAAGAGGAGAACAACCATGGTCTGCTAAGCTCCTGAAACCCAGATTCTTATCAACTCCATGTGAAATGGCGCACTTCATGAAAATGGAAATAGAGAAAACAGCAACACCTTTCAGCTAGTTCAAGAGCATCAAGTTGATGGAGTGCTAAGTGTTTCCTTAAGACTTCATATATGGTGCATTAAATTTGTCAATGATGTCTCATAATTCTGACATTAACACTTAAATCAATGAGCATGTTCTTGAAAAATACAAAAAGAAGTAGCTGAGTGCTGGTAGCTCATGTCTAGAATCTTAGTTACTTGGGAGACTGAGATCTGAGAACCACAGTGTGAAGTCTTTGGGTCAGGAAAGTCTGTGACACTCCTATCTTCAGAAACCACCATAAAGCCAGAAGTGGAACTGTGGTACATGGTGGAGTGCTAGCCCTGAGAGAAAAAGCTAAGAGAGAACACACAGACCCTGAGTTCAAGCCCCAGCCTAGATACACAGAAAAATTCTAAGTAAACACACAAAAAATTCTGACAATTCAATTGTTATCCTTCTTGTCATAAGTCTCCTACATCATTTTCAAGCATCAGGATAATGAGGTTCCATTGTTTTGAAACTCATGAGGAGATAAAGCATCTTATCACTCATTGAGGTTGAGGGTCCTAAAGATCTTCTTTCTCTAATAAAAGACACTCAGGTGGTCCTGATAACCACAAGAACATCCATCCAAACACAAGAGCAGGAATCTCTAACAGCATGCTTTTCTAGTGTTCATGCTCAAAGAATGATTACCAAACAATAAATGATCCAATGTACAATACATGAAATACTGTGCACGCAGCCAATGTTCCTGTAACTTCCGGGACAAGGAAAGGAACAGCAGACTAAAACTGACCTGTGAAGACAAGGGACCCCTTGAGCTGTTCTTTCCCCATGACTTCTTTTTTCAGGAATGCAAATTCCTCCATCAAGAGTTCTCTGTGTTCTTCCTGCAGGACTTTTCCTATCATGACAAAAATGGGTTACATAAGCCAATTAGCAGTACTGGGTACAGCTGCACATATGAGAGGCTGTGTCAGCCTCAGGACAGGATAGGACTCATGTCCCTTACAAATATTTCTCTTAGCCAGGTCTCAGTGTCTCACTACTGCAATCCAAGCTACGCAGTTGGCTGAGATCTGAGGCCTGTGCTCCAAAACCAGCCTGGGCAGGAAAGTCTGTGAGACTCTCCTCTCCAATTAACCGCCAAAAAGACAGAAATGGAGCTGTGGTAGAGCAGTAGACTTGAGACACAAAAGGTCAAGGACAACATTCAGGGCCTGAGTTCAAGCCCCAGGACCAGCACAGAAACAAATACCTAGTCAGGTGTCTAGGCTGACCCCACACCTCCTTCCACATGCCAGCTGAAGCAGACTTCAGGTCAAAGCTGAAAACAAATAAAACTCTTAAGAAAGCAGGATGGTAGCCACCTGTCACCTGTCTCCACAGACACCATGAAAGTGCAGAGGTGCCTGAGAGCCCACACGTGGTTAATTTGTGTTCTAGAAAGGATTCAGTGCCTGCCACACACACACACACACACACACACACACACACACACACACATCAATGACTTGAACAGGAAGGAGTTAGACAGACTAGAAGAAGAGAGGTAATGTATGACTCTCTTAAAACTGAAGGAACAATGATTGATCAAATGATCATGTCTTCAGGGTCACTGAGGAGAACATTATTTATAATTCAAATCTTCAGTTGTACCAGTAAGATGTTAACAGTTTTTGATGTATGGTGGCATTTTCATATCTAGGAATGATGCTTCCCTGTATGTAAAACAAACAGGCTCACAGGTTGCCTGGACTTAGGTGAATATCTAGAATAAAACAGAACACACACATCTGAGGATCATGGTTCAAAAGCCAGCTGGGGCATGAAAAGCTGTGAGACTCTGATCTCCAATTAACCACCAGAGTGCTATCCTTCAGCTCAATGACAGCACTCAGGCCTTGAGTTCAAGCCATACAACTGACAAAAAATAAAAAATAAAAACTGTATCCGGTCTATTCGTAGTGAAGCTGTCTTGGGTGAAGAACACTGACTACCCATTCAACACTGCTAGCTGCAGCAGAGCCCAACGTGTCATGTCCCGCTCCTTTCTTACCTATCCTGCAACAGGGTAAAATAAAACTGCTCCAAAGCATTATGAAGGCCAGCATGTAGTGGCCCAGCTCCAATCCTTCCTGGATCATACCTGAGATGTACTTAAGGAAGTTGAACATCCAGAAGGATGTGGAGGTTCTGGAGCAGTTTGGCAACCTTAGTATGTGAGCAATCTCCAAGACATGTGGAAGCAAAGATAACCATGACCTCCACTGACACTACTATTTTTCCAATACATGCCAGGCATTCTGCTACAGGTGAAAAGTGGCAGGGAGGGAAAAATATGGGTGGAAAATATAATACCTGTTCAATAATTTCACAATGATGTTCATTGTGGCATTGTTCACAGTCACCAAGAGATAGAAACAAACGCTCATCACTATGTGAATGCCTAAACAAACTATGATGTATACACAGAATGGGATAGTACTCAACAAGAAGGAAATCTCAACATTTGCCACAACATGAGTGATTAGAGAGGAGGAAATGCTAGTTACAAGAGACAAGCAGTGTAATGGCAATAAATATGATTAAAGTAGTCAACTCTTAGAACATTCTAACAAAAAGGCGAATGCTGGTGGCTAGGGGCTGTGCAGAGTGAATGGTGGGAGTTGTTCAATGGCAAGTTTCAGTCAGGCAGAATGAAAAAAGTTCTACAGGTCTGTTGCAGAACTGTACAAAGATGGCCAATATTAAGAAATGACATTCTTAAAAATGTTCATTGTGATACAATTCATGTTCTTCTTTTCTGATGTCATGGTTTGAATTCAGGGCCTCATGCTCACTCAGCATGCCTTTAGTCTTGCTCTTGGCTTGTTCTTTTGGAAATGAAGTCTGATAGACATTTTTACCTGGGCTGACTTTGAACTGTAATACTCTGTATTTTGGCTTCCTGAGTAGACAGGATTATAGGCATAAGCCACTGGCATCCAGCTATGTTGCTTTAACACACACACACACACACCACACACACACACACACACACACACACACACAAAAGAATTATAAGCTGGGCATCTGTGGCTCATACCGGTAACCCTAGCTACTAAGGAGCTGAGATCCGAGGATCCCAGTTCGAAGCCAGCCCAGGCAGGAAACTCTGTGAGACTTTTATCTTCAATCAAATAACAGAAAAAGCCAGAAGTGGTGCTGTAATTCAAGTGGTAGAGTGCTAGTCTTGAGAAAAAGGAGCTCAGGGACAGGACCTAGGCTCAGAGTTCAAGAGTTCAGGACTGGTAACAAAAGTAAGAAAAAAGAAAGAAAAGAGGAAAAAGAATTTAAAAACCAAATAATTTTCTGACCCAGTAAAGGACATAGCCCTCAGCAGAATTCAGCAGAAAGCAGCTCCAGGAAGCTCACACACAGTAGGGTTTTGCAAATAAAACATAAAGTTGCCTAAAACCTACTGGATACTATTGATCATTTCTATTAAAATTTTAATTAGTAACAGTAATTTTTTTAAAGCTATCACTACTGGAAAGCTACTTTTGTGCTGATTTTTGGGCATTATTTCATGGACTCTTCTTAGTGACTTTCTTTGACCAGCATCTCATCTCAGTTATATATTGCTGCATGAAAACAATCCTAAAAAGGAGTGGTTCAAACAGTACCAATTGTTTTAGTCAACTTAGGAAAGGGCCAGGACTGGTCTGTGTTCAAGCAGAGTCAAGGAAACCCAGGCTTACTGGATGATCCACTTGCAAGACTGTCATTCACATGGCCAGGATTGTTCCCAGGCATTTACCCAGAGCTCAGCCAGGCCTGCAGGCCCCAGGCCTCAGTGACTCCCACATGAGTGTGGGCTTCCTCAAGCATGGACACTGGATTCTAAGAGAAATACATGTAGGTGCTTAGCATTTTGATCATGTAACTTTGCAAGGACATGCCTGGGTGCAAAAGATGAGGGAACCCGATGAAATTAAGCATGGACAAAATGGGAGAGGATGAGGGCCTTGGCCTGGGAAACCCAGCCGTAGGCTCCACAGGAAAGATGAGAATCAGCTAACCATTGGGTCACTATGACACTTCCTTCTGTCTCTGGTTCCAGTTAGGGTTGACAAAGACCTCGTGGAAACTGGCTGCTATCCACCTTGGGAATATGGTTGCATCTACAGATGATGGTAATGACAGGGACTGGTCTGGTATCTTTACTGAGTAGAGGTGTCTGCCAAGGGCAGCCCTGATGAGGTTCTTCTTTCTGACTTGGCTTCTGGAGCAGGCATTGGGAGCTATGGTTAGACTCCTTGTATTGATCACTTCCATGGCCTTGTGACTTTAGTCTCATATGAATCTCCTAGCAACACAGGAGACTGGAACAGCTATATGGTCTGCCATTCTCCCTTCCTTCAGTGCTCTTGTACACACCACTGGTGGCCATTCTCTAAGGAGGTCTTTCTTATGCCCTCCTATGTAAGGGCTCTATATGTGTATCCCTTCTGAGTCATCCAATACAACATTTTTTCTGGACTAATATTGCTAATTGTTCATTTATTCCCCTAATTGAAGTTTTAAAATGACTAGTGCTTTTTCTTCCTATTCTTTTTCATTCAGGGTCCTTATAACTACTGAGAATGTATAATCTAGTGAAAATGCATAATCATCTGTATTTTCTTGGAGGAGAGTAGGTGAAAGGAAGCAGTGATTAATATACATCTAGATAAGCTTCCTGAGAGTTTAATTTCTGAGAGTGAGTATATATAGGAGTAACTTTCCACAAGTTAGCTTTTCAAATGACTTTATTTTCTGGTACTGGGGCTTGAATTTAGAACTTCATGTTCTCACTTCACTTTTTCCCCCCAGGGTGGCACAATTCAATTTGAGCTACTTTTCTACTCTTGACATCATCTTGTTAATTAGAAATAAGGGTCCTATTAAATAGGGATACAGGTGGACCCATTGCAACAATGCGACATTCAAGTTGTTATGTCAAAAACGAACTTTACAACTTTGGTAGGGGAGGGACGAGGGTTGGGGGGAGGGAAGGATGGCATAGGAAGGGGAAACAAAGGAGGAGGCTACAATGCTTGATAAGAAATGTACTCATTATCTTGCCCATGTAATTGTAACCTCTCTGTACAGTATTTTCACAATAAAAGAAAAAGAAAAAAAAGAAATAACGGTCCTGTAGATTTGTTTGTAGATTTGTCTGACCAGGCTGGCTCTGAGACATTATTTTTCACATCTTAGCCTTAGGAATAGTTAGGATTATAAGCAAGAGCAACCAGTGAATGACTTGATGTGTCTTTAAATAAAACAAATGCTCATTGGCTCATGTTCCATTCAAGGATTATAGGGACTTAGCTATTATTTTTGTGACAAGTGGTTGTTCTAGGGCTAATTTCAATTTGCTTTTCAGGAATTCCTCTTCAGTTACTTGGTAGAATCTGGCTTTTAAAAAAATTTCCCTGGATTCTCTAAATCTTTTTCATTTACATGCTTTACAGGTTTTTCTTTTTTCCTTTTGACATAGTTTTCCATGAATAATTAATTGTGCTTACTGAAAAAAGGAAACAGAAATTAAAAGCCCAGGCTTAAGCCAGTTACTGGTGGCTCATACCTATAACCCTAGCTACTCAGGAGGCGGAGATCTGAGGATCATGGTTTGAAGCACAGACAGGAAAGATTGTGAGACTGTTATCTACAATTAACCAACTGAAAACTGGAAGTGGAGTTGTGATTCACTGTGGTAGGGTACTAGTTGGGAGCAAGAAAGCTCAGAGACAGCACCCAGGCTCTGAGTTCACAACCCCATCCCCTACAGGAAAAAAAAAGGCAAGGGATAAACTCTAAAATCACATCAATCACAAAACTCAGAAATGTAAGAAATGGGCCCAAGGAATGCCCCATCTTTTGAAGGAAGTAGGTATGACCAGGGGGCAGGTAACAAACGATGTTGATTTTTAATTAAATTGTCTCTCTGAGGAATCTGAGTAATTGGTACCAAGTAAATCTGCGTTCTGTACCTTCAACAAAGGCGTTTCTTCACTTGGTGCTAAAAAAAAAATAAAATATTTAAAAGACGTAGTCTGGAGCCTTATTGAGACCCTGACTTCAAGCCCTAAGACCAGCACAAAAAATGTACTTTGATCTGAAAGATTGAAATTGGGGCTATGTTCATTTTACAATATGCTAACTGCTAATTCTGCTTCTGTAAACCTGCTTGCGCTAACACTGACTCTTCCCCTCCCAGAAATAAGTTACAAAGTTACAAAGTCCAGATGCAGGCCCAGGAACAAGGTCTGCAAACATAGATAAAGAACAAAAGAGTATGTTCTTCTAAATTCCTGTTTAGAAACTCTCAGCAAGGGGCTCAAGACAAGGACCATCTGGCAAGCCCAGCAAACTAAGTCAAATGTCAACCAATCACGAGCCTGTAACTATGTGGACTCCCCCACCCCCCAAGCCTCCCCCTAGAGAGCCAACCAGTTTACGACTAGTGTTACAAGACTTCCTACACAACAAAATGATTGCTGGAGTATATGATAAGTTTTAACCTGAGCCAATCCTGGGGAGCCTGGGGTCTTATGCTAATCCTGTGGTTTTTGTCTTTAAAAGTGCCTGTAACCACTGCTCGGGGCTTCCAGTCTGCCTTGGAAGGGGAGCCCGTTTGCGCAAACGCCTAATAAAATCCTCTTGCTTGTTGCATCTGCTGGTTTGGAGTCTTGGTTCTTGGGGTGCCCTCCCGTTGAAGAAAGCATCCCAGTGAGTCTGGGGTCTTTCAGTTGGGGGCTCGTCCGGGATCCAGGCGCCCCCAGACCCCAAATTCCAGGACCGGTAGGAGGTAAGATAGAGCTCTTGTCTCGTGTCTTTCGTGTTTGTCACTTCCGTTTTGCATTCTGGGATCCAAATCTGTATTTGGACTAGAGGGAAAAGCAGACGTGCCCAGTACCCTAGTCCCGCCCTGGAGTCCTGCTCCAGGGTCGTCTGAATCTGTATTTGGGCCAAAGGGAAAAGCAGACGTGCCCAGTACCCTGGTCCCGCCCTGGAGTCCTGCTCCAGGGTCGTCTGGAGGAAGGAGGAGATCCGAGTGTCTCTGTTCTGGGGAGTTAAGGCGAGGCCAGCCACTCCCATCTGTAATTCCTTCCTCATCTGCACTCGGTTGCCGCGCGGCGTCTAGTTTTGTCTGTCTCTGTTCAGTGTTACTCGTTTTTAGTGTGTGTTTTGTATTCTCTATAGAGATGGGACAACAAGTGAGCCCACTCCTAGGACACTCGAGACCTTGTCCTAGTTCGTTTGAAAACTGCTGGTTCTGCTTTTGTAACTTGCTTGTTTGTCAATTATGAAATTGCCACTGACCACCTGCGAGTGGCCCCAGTTAGATCTCAGCCTTGGGCCTTGGCTTGGGGGGGTCTGAGCGTGGGGGAGAACCTGTCAGTCTGAGGGGACTGCCGCTAGGGACTTTTGTCCCTTGCCCCAAGATGACTGGGAATTCTCCTCCGCCTTGGAAGGCCCCTAGGTCAACGTCTGCAGGAATCTAAGAGAAAAATCCTCTGGAGGTGATAGGGGGGTTGAGTCCCCTGGTAAGTGAATGGTGGTGAGATGTGGCCCCATTCACTGAGACTTGATTTTGTCTTTGTGGCCACTTTGTCTTGTTAACTTTAGTGTGTGTTTGTTTTATGTTTTCTGGGGTAGGGAAGTTCTGGGTGAGTGGCAGGCTCACTCAGCAGACTCTGGATTCAGCTTGCTGAGTGGGAGCAGCACAGAGTTCCGGTAGGGATAAATTGGGGCCTTCAGTCCTTGTCTAGTTCTGTTTTAGAATTGGTACCAGTTTTAAATGTGGATTCTTGGTTTTTGTGTTTATCTGTGTTTTTGTTATTTTTTTAAACATCTCTGGGGGAATAAAAGTTCCAGCTGGGCTTGGTCACAGACCTGTTGTGCCTCCCTCCCTGTGAGGCATGGAAGGTTACTGGGCTAGTTCGGTTCCCTTCAAGCCTCAGGCTGCATTTTCTCCTTGTGGAGGCTGCCAGCAGGGAGGGTGTAGAAGGCTGTGTACCTAGTTTGGACTTTTTCAGCTAGTCCTGACAATGTAACAATTTGTAAAGTGCTCTTGTCTAAATTGGATAAACAATCTGGCCAGTTTAGTTTAAAGTGACCCCCTCCCCCAGACCTCCTCCAACAGAAGGGATTCAAAAGACTAATTAGTGAATTGCCTTGCTAGACAAACAAGCTCTGGGAAAATAAAGCCCAACAAAGGTACCTAGTTTAAAAGAAATACTGTCTTAAATTTTTGTTTAAAAACTTTAAAAGGTGTACGTACGACTGATTTTGATTTTTGTGTGCTTTAAGATCCGTGTGTTTTGTGTATGTCTGTGATAAGAATTGTCAGCATGCTGTAACAATTGGGTGAGTTAAAATTTAAATGTAAAGGTTAGTTTAACACTGTCAAAGATGTTACCTGTTCTGTCTGTCTAAAACTGTGTATTTCATTCGAGAACCAAGAGATAAGAAAAGGGAAAACTAAAAGCCAACAGAAGACCTATCTTTAGGGGTGAGGGGTGAACGAGCAGAAGTGCAGTTCAGCTGGTCATGCATGGTGGGACAGGCCCTGGGAGGAGCCCACGCATGGTGAAAGAGGGTAAGCTGGCACAAACACAGTTCATCTAACCCTAAAGAGTCGGATTGGGTGTGTGCCCATTCCATAGAAGGGGCTGAGTGGCCCATCTTTGTTCTCTCTCTTTTCCCTGCAGATACAGACTGAAAACATGATGGTTAAAATGAGTGATGTGATGATCTGATTAGTATTGCTAAAACTTCCCCCTGGATGTGTTAACATTAAAATTAGGATTATCAAAATGATTGCTATTCCAGTTTGCTCTTATAGGTTGTTTTTTTTTAAGTTTCCAGCAAAGTCCAGAGCAAACCACAGAGGATTCTTAAAAGTTTGTCAGATGTAACTTTGACTCTCAATAAGTTTTAGGTAAGAGCATGCTTAAAAGCTACTTCTATGTTGACCCCCTTGTTGCTTTTAATTGGAGTAAAATGGCCTTTTATAAGACTCATTGATCGGAAACTGGTTCAAGGCCAGCCCGGGCAGAAAAAGGTTCCTGTGAGATTGTCACCTCTACTCAGCCAGCAGAGTGCTGAAAGAGCAAGCAGAGTTGCTTTGGGACTCAAAGTGGCAGAGTGCTAGCCTTGAGCTGGAGAGCTGAGGGACAGTGCTCAGGCCCGAGTTCAAGTCCAGTGACCAGCTAAAGGGAAATGCCAATGAGGCATTTATCCCAAAGTGGAGAAGACACTCCTGGGACAAGAGCAATGGAGGAGCATCCAGAGGCAGTAAGCCACTGCTTGGATGGCAGAAATGTCAGATCCTAGAGTCATTTGTGCGTGGCCCTTCAAAACTGGTCAGAGCCGGGAGGTCATGGGAAGAGTTTGTAAGCATGCCTAATGTTCATGACTACCTTGTAAGGAACAGGAACTTGCCACTTGCCAGTCCTCTGTGATAGTAAAAAGCTAATGTTATGAAATGTGGGGGATAGTTTAAATCTCAACCCCTTTATGTGCCAAAAGCTTTAATTGGCAGTAACTATTGAGCTGACATCAGCTACATGAAATTCATCTGCTCAGGAAAAGTTTGTAAACCAGAGAGTCCATTGATATCTGTCTAAAGGCCTGCAAAGGTAACTTAGGCATTGTTAGGGTCACTAGAGATCACGTTCCTAAATCATCCAAAAGGATGTTTTTGCAAACCAGAGTGCTAAACAAGCTACACTGCTGTAGCCGGAGAAAAGGTCTGTGCAGTTGTCAAAATATTGTTCTTAATGACATCTAACCCTGATGGCCTCTTTGTAAAATAGGCTAAGGTTATAGGTTCCTGGCTAGGTAAGATCAACGCCCCTGAAGTCAGCTTGAAAAAGTTACAGAAGATGGACCTTCGCTCTTCTACCCCCATTTTAAGATCAAGGGTCCAGAGTCAGTTTTGGAGAAATGAGGAAAAATAGATAAAATAATTTTTTTAAAAAAAGACATAAAAATAGTGTTAACTGTTATAGGTGTGCAAGGTGTGGAGACTGCATCTGTCAGAGATGGTTACAAGATGGTTACAAGACTGAGCCTTCTGTGTCAATTTACAAAAATATCTGGCTAGTAAAAAGTTGTGATTTTGGTAAATTGTCCTGGGCTATTGTTTAAAGATCTTAAAAACCAGCAGGATCAAAGCCTGCCAAGCCTATGCAATGTATCTTTAACCAGTCTGTGTAGGAATTTACAGCCCAGCATAAGTTGTGACAGTCCCTCGGAGCCACTGAGAGACCCTGCTGCTGCTGCTGCTGCTGCATACCCTAATGGGTAAAGTTCAACGACGGCCTGACAGCCACCTGGAGAAACTCCTGCCTGATTCCATCACCTGAGTCTGCTTCCTGTTTGACTGCTGCTAAATCCAAGATCTGGTGGGACATTCTTTTGGGTAATATCCAGAAACCCTCTCTTCCCATAGTGGATATTGGGGACAAGGATATCACTGGCTTGCTTGCCTTAGGCAATTCAGTGCATAGTGACTGGAAATCCACTGGTCATAGCCTAGTTTGGCTCTGGTATGGTAATAACCTGAGTATGTTATCAATGGAAGTAATAAACTGAAAAGGAGAGGGGGTTAGTAAAGAAAGCCTTGGGAAAGGAATTGGGGAAAAATTGGTATCCCCTTTGGATAAGAAAGGATTTGAAAAGTAAGGATTGTCTTTAAAGAAGACAAACCTCAGAAAGTTTAAGTATGTCGCAGATGGTATGAGTATGTCTTAAAATTGGAGCTTACAAGTACAGCTGATATAAAATTAAGTTAACTGTGATACACGGAGTCAGGACTGGTGGAAAAAAATGTAAGGGGCCCTGGTCAACTGTTACTTTTGTTACAATCGGACCTTGTATACTCAACAGACTTGTAAAAGAAAAAGATCAGCTCAGTCCGTCTATTAGTTCTGAGATCCAAATACCAAGCATTGAGAACAACTGACACCCCACAAGATAATATAGAGACACCCTAAATTTTAAGATTAAAATTAGTCCAAAGACAAGAGGAGGGAATGAAAGATTGAAATTGGGGCTATGTTCATTTTACAATATGCTAACTGCTAATTCTGCTTCTGTAAACCTGCTTGCGCTAACACTGACTCTTCCCCTCCCAGAAATAAGTAAAAAGTTACAAAGTCCAGATGCAGGCCGGCCCAGGGACAAGGTCTGCAAACATAAAGAACAAGAGAGTATGTTCTTCTAAATTCCTGTTTAGAAACTCTCAGCAAGGGGCTCAAGACAAGGACCATCTGGCAAGCCCAGCAAACTAAGTCAAATGTCAACCAATCACGAGCCTGTAACTATGTGGACTCCCCCCCCCCCAGGGAAGCCTCCCCCTAGAGAGCCAACCAGTTTACCACTAGTGTTACAAGACTTCCCACACAACAAAATGATTGCTGGAGTATATGATAAGTTTTAACCTGAGCCAATCCTGGGGAGCCTGGGGTCTTATGTTAATCCTGTGGTTTTTGTCTTTAAAAGTGCCTGTAACCACTGCTCGGGGCTTCCAGTCTGCCTTGGAAGGGGAGCCCGTTTGCGCAAACGCCTAATAAAATCCTCTTGCTTGTTGCATCTGCTGGTTTGGAGTCTTGGTTCTTGGGGTGCCCTCCCGTTGAAGAAAGCATCCCAGTGAGTCTGGGGTCTTTCAGATCATATTCATCAACAATCATCATCTCCATTGTCCTTCCATCTAACACTCATCTCAGCTCCAAACAGACTGTTTTACTTGTCTCTCATGCATCCTTTAGTATATATTTGTTGCACACCAAGTTTCACCATGGTATTTCACACATACAGATTTAATAATCGAGTCTGGTTAATCTCCTCTATTGCTCTCTCTTTCTTTATGTTCCCATGTATTCCTGTGGTTCAATGGCTTTCAGTGAGATTTCTTATGCCATCTTCACATAGGCATAATGCATTTTAAAACCTTTTCTCCATCCTTCTCTTTCACTCTTGTTCTGCTAACCAACCCCAATGTCACAATCATGTTTGTTTTCTTAACCAATAAACAAGAACAAATCTGTAAAATGAAAACTGAATTTAGACTGCACATTTTTATAGTGAGAAAGATAAACGAAATGAGTTGATAGCTCAAGAAAGTGGTGGTAACAGAAGCAGGGCAGCACAAGCACCTGAAGAAACTGAACACAAGTGAACTAGGAATGAGGTGGTGGACTGTGACTGAAAACAGAACTAGGTAAGAAGCTCTCCAAAATGACTTAGTTCACATGCAAGTATGCCCTATGGTAGTAACAGTTTTATTTATCTTCACCATGTTAGAAGTAAAATCCAGGTACATGAAACAAGAACCAACTATATAAACATATAGGTGACAATTATATACATTAGTTGGAGTCCCTGGTAACCTGAAAGCAGTTTAAATTAAAAAATTAACAATATACCCTTTTAAAAAATGACTTACAGGTTACCCTAGAGTACTAAGTAACCATGTTTAGATGAGTTCAGATATTAAAAGTAAAATTGGCTTCAACCTTCATTAAAACCTCAGTAAATATAGTATAGTATGTACAAGCAGCACATAGTGCCAATTTTGTTTGCAGCTATTATCATCGTACTCTAACTCAAGCTGACAAGTTACACCTTTGTCAGAGCTGCAGTTAAATCTTGAACTAGTGCAGAATCCAGTTGTGGCAGATTGCTGACTTGGCATGTCTAGATGTAATGTACTTGTTTTGGGAGTCATGTTCTTTGTCAGCCCCAAATTTACCATGAGTATATTCTTAGCTAGGTGGTGCATAACAGAAAGAGATTCCTCTTTTTCTTCAAGTAATGCTAAAGAGGTATTGTCCATTCTCCTTCACTAAGAATTTCTCCAGGCTAGGCACTGGCTTATTCCTGTAATCCTAGCTACTCAGGAGGCTGAGATATAGGGATCTTGCAAGGTTTGAAGCCATCCTGGGCAGGAAACTCCATGAAACTTATCTTCAATAAATTACTCAAAAAAGCCAGAAATGGCGCTGTGCTTCAAGTGGTAGAGCACTCACCTTAAGCAAAAGAAGGTCAGAGACAGAGCTCAGGTCCAGAGTTCTAATCCCATGACTGGCAAAAGAAGAAGAAGGAGGAGGAGGAGGAGGAGGAGGAGGAGGAGGACGAGGAGGAGGAGGACAAGGATGAGGAGGAGGAATTATTTCCAGTGCAAAGCTGCAATTTAATGAGAAAGGTATACCATTTCATAGTCCAACATAGTCAGTTCCATCAGGTATTTGGCTAAAGTATGCTGCTCTATATCCACATCTCCAGTTTTCGATGGTCTATGAAGGAGGTACAGGGGTCAAGGGTGGCCCAGACTAAAGTTCATAGCTCTTAGAGTCTTCCACCTGTCTGATTTGGTGTTGAGTTCTATCCTGTGTAAATTCTGTTGTCTGCTAAGATCTGACTTGTAGGTGACTTTCCACATTTGTTACATTCATAAGGTTGCTCTCCTCTGTGAATGCTCTGATGCACACTCAGATTAAATTTCTGCTTGAAAGACCTTCCACAATTGTTACATTTATAAGGTTTCTTTCCTGTGTTTGTTCTCTGATGAACATTGAGGTTTGTCTTGTAGTAGAAGGACTTTGCACATTTGTTACATTCCTAAGATTTCTCTCCAGTGTGCTCTGATGCCTGTGTAGATTTGATATCCATCTGAAATACTTTCCACATGTCTTAAATTCATATGGCATCTCTGATGCTTAGTGAAAGCTGAGTTGTGCTTGAGAAACTTTCCACATTTTTTTTTTTACATTCATAAGGTTTCTCTCATGTGTGGATTCTCTGATCATTTCAGAGATTTGATTTCTGGCTGTGTGTGTTCTCTGATGCACACTGAGGTGGAACTTGCAGTAGACATTCCACATGTGTTACATTCATAAGATTTCTCTCTTGTATGTGTGCTCTGATGCTTACTGAGATTTGATTGATGGCTGAAAAACTTTCCACATGTGTTACATTCATTCATAAGGTTTCTCCCCTGTGTGTGTTCTCTCCCCTGTGTGTTGACGCCTGTGGAGATATGACATCTGTCTGAAAGACTTTCACATGTGTTACATTCATAAGGTTTCTCCCGTGTGTGTGCTCTAATGCATGCAGAGATGTGATATCCATCTGTAAGACTTTCCACATGTGTTACATTCATAAGGTTTCTCCCCTATGTGTATTTTCTGATGCATATTGAGGTTTGACTTATAGACAAAAGACTTTCCACATGTATTCCATTCATAAGGTTTCTTCCCTGTGTGTGTGCTCTGATACATGGGGAGGATGAACACTTTCCACATGTGGTACATTCATATGGTTTCTCCCTCGTGTGTGTGTGTATGTGTGTGTGTGTGTGTGTGTGTGTGTGTGTGTGTGTGTGTGCTCTGATGCTTGAAGAGATAAGACATCTGTGTTACATTCATACGGCTTCTCTCCTGTATGTTCTCTGATGCACACTGATCTGTTATTTCCAGTTGAAAGACTTTTCACATGTGTTACATTCGTAAGATTTCTCGCCTGTGTGTCTTCTCTGATACACACTGAGGTATGAGTTTTGCTTGAAAGATTTTCCACATGTATTAGATTCATGTGATTTGTCTCTTGTGTGAGTTCTCTGAGGCCTGCTGAAGTCTGATTTCTGGTAATTACGGTCATTACATTCATAGGGTACCTCTTCTGTGTGAGTTTCTTCCTGTACAGTGAGGTCTGGTTTATAGTAAAAGGGTTTCCTCTGTTTTATATACCTAAAAAGCCTAACTTTTTCCTCCACTGTGTTGCTATTGGTGATCACAACTTGCAACAGATGTCTGTCTGGAATTTTCTGGCACATTTCAATGAAGCCAACTACTTGCTGGACATCTAAAATGTTTACCAAAAAAGAAGAATAAAATCATGATAGCATCCAAGCATTTCTTAGAGACTACTCATGTAAAGGTAAAGACATTTCCTCTCACCCTACTTATTAAAGATTCAGAAATAATAGCACTAGGAATGGATTTATGAGAACTGTATGCATTTCTCCCTAAGGAGTTACTTAACAAATACTGATATAGTCATGTTCTTCTCTGGTTCTTTACATTTTAGTCTCTGTTTTAATATCAGAGGAAATATTTAGTCAAAATACTCAAAAATTGACTACTAGTGCTTTTCAGCTAAGTATACAAAATCTGATATTTATTTACCTTCCTTTTTTCTTTTATTTTAGAGAAGATTTTTGGTTCATTTTGTTTTGCACCAATTATGGGTATTTTGTACTACTTTCCTACTGGAATTGAGATCGGTTCTCTGATCTTAGACATGTTTTTAGAGATGTATAAAAGGGTAAATTGCCTGTGACCTCACTAGGAGAGGTGCTTGAGAGGGAGGATATGTGTTTATGTTTTACAAACTCTTAACTTCTCCCTGAAAATTCTAGTTGGCATCTATGGGGATTTTCAAGTCTTTTCTTCTCTATGTTCTACAAAATGTCTTTCAAATTCCTATTTTCATAGAGTTGTCTCCCAGAACCACAGCCTACATGGGAGACACTAGCCCCTCAAATTGGGCATGTTATCTTCACTTAAAAGCCTCAGTTCTGAATCCCAGGTTCGTGTTCCACCTTTGAGAAACCTTTTCTCACTTATCTGAGGCCTGCAAATCTGCTGCTGTAAGTTTTTCATTTTCTCTTTTCTTTTAGGATGCTTTCCACGAAGACATATGAGAAATGTAAACCTTAAATGTAAACCTTAAATACTCACTCACAGATTTTAGGATGTTCCAAATGAACTGTTGGCTCGCTTGGCATTGAGTCTAAAGAATGACTTCTCTGCCCCACCCAGTGTAGGGACCTTAGGGTTCTATGAGAACTATGAGTACTTGGAGAATGGCTGATGCTGGCAGAAAACTGATGGATGAAAGAGTCTTTAACCTGTGTTGGAGTAAACACAGGATTATGGCTATCTAAACCGCTGGAATAATCCTGTCAATAAAAGGAAATGTGCCTTGAGCACTTATCTTATTGCCTTCTGATATTTGGTTTTTTTAGTGCTTAGAATATTCCCTATTGTTCTGTTCCTGTAATTCCCTTAAACTAGTCCTGGTTAAAAAAAAATCTGAAGGGAAATAACAAAATGTTGAAATAAGGATACGGGTTGACCCACTGTAACAATGAGATGTACAAGACATTATGTTGAAAATGAACTTTACAACTTGGCTGGGGGGGAGGGGGGAGTTTGAGGAGGTCCGGAGGGAAGGGATGGTAGGGGAAAAACAAAGGAAGGAGTAGTGACTATGCTTGATAGGAAATGTACTCATTACCTTACACATATAACTGTAACCCCTCTATACAGTTTCTTTACAATAATATATATATATTTTAAAAAATCTGACCATATAGAAGCAGAAAAAGGGGAAACATTTTCTGTTAAGTCATATCTCTCAGTTAAATTCATTCCTTCTCTCGTAGTGTTTTTAAGAGATTAGTGCATGTCTTCATCCATTGCCCCAGGACCTGCTGGAAAGAATCAGCAACACAGGAATGCAGATCAGGGATGTGAATGAACATCTCAAGAAAGTCACATCTTCTGAGGTCTGCTCTTTTCAACATCCATGTCCAGCAAATGCTGACTCACTTGTGATACTCCTGTCTGGGGCTTCTCCCAGCATGGCTCTGCCCCTTGCTCCAGCTTCACAATCACTTTAGGTTTAGGAACACAGTGCCCTGTTAATGGGAAGTACATAACTATGGCCTCTCTACTGCAACCTAGTAGAGAAGGCTTCTCCTGAACCTATTTTCTCATTTCTCACCAATTCTATAGTTGACTTCCATAAATATGTGCTTTTGATTTTAAATTGCTGATTTCCAAATTCATGTCTCCAATAGTGATGTGTACTTTATAACAGATTGTATTTCAACCTATATACTAGATGTCAACTTTGGAAAAGTGTCACCTTAAAATTAAATTATCTCTAAGTAAATAATATCTTTCATCTATATATTTTCTCTGTCTCATCCAGGTTAACCTATCTTTGTTGATTTCATCTCACAACTAAACATATTTGGTTTGGGGGTTTTCCTTTGTTCTAAAAATAGTATAAGTTCTTTAACAGGAAATATGTTTGGTGTATATTAGCATAAATACACCAGCACATGCGAATTATTCAACTAACAAGCATTGAAGGAATACATGAGTTATTAATAAATGCTTATGGGAAAAGATTGTAGAAATGGATGGTCAAAAAGCAACTGAAAATATACAAAAACTAACCAAGAAGAAATTCTATGAGTCATAAAGTGACTGGAGTCTTAGTAAGACTTAAAGAAACAAAAATGGGGAGGTAGATTTATACAGGAGGCACCAATGAAGACTACGTAAGGCAGATATACAATGCATGATAGGAGCTGTCCTCAGATGTGGAAGCTGTGGAAACTGTTGAGAACAGTTCAGCACAGCCACACTGGCTCTGATCTTCACAACCTCCCTATCCACAATTCACTGAATCAACTGGTGAGTTCTATTCTGAGAGTTCTTCTCCCATCTATGGCTCTGTTGTTAGCTCCAGCATCATAATTAACTCAGATTTGGTAACATAGTGCCCTGTTATTGGAAAGTAATATAGAACTTTCACCAGACTACTCACTCAACAGCTTGAGGAATGACAAGAGGTTTGGCTTCAGGAGTTGTGCAACCAAATTGAACTTTCTGTTATGGGGACATAATGGTCCTCAAAGACTAGAAGGTAATATCCAAATAGCATTAAAGGGCTGGGAATGTGTCTTAGTGGCAGAATGCTTGTCTAGCATGTATGAAGCCCTGGGTTTGATTCCTCAGTACCATATAAACAGAAAAGACCAGAACTGGCCCTGTAGTAGAGTGATAGCCTTGAGCAAAAAAAGCCCAGGAAAAGTGCCCAGACCCTGACCTGAAAACCCAAGACTGGATAAATAAATAAATAAATAGCATTAAATCTAATACATGTTCATCTATCCATCAAGAACAAAGCCCTTGTTCCTGGGAATTGATGTGACATTTGCTCACCCAAGGACACCAGGCTGCTATAGATCTCCAGCATTACATCCTTATACAGGGTCCTCTGAGCATCATCCAGGTCCTTCCACTCCTCCCAGCTGAAGTCCACAGAAAAGATATAAGTAAGGTGGTGTGGAAGTGGCAGAGTGCTAATCTTGAGCAAAAGAATCTCAAAGATAGTGTTCAGTCTCTGAAGCCAGTATTAGCATACATTCATGCTTTTTCTCTCTCTCTCTCTCACATACATACACAAAGAATAGCTATGGTAGAATTTCCTTTACTGACGTTCCCAGGGTCAACAAACTCATAGAGACAAAAAGCAGAATGATGATTCTAAGAGACTAGAGTAGAGAGAAGTGGGAACTGCATGTTTCATGAATATGTACAACTTTGTATAGGGAAGATGAAAATACGGATGGATGGAAAAGGAGGTTGCATAAGCCCAGGTCTCAGACAATAATAATAACAATGGTTAATGAGCCAGGTATGATAACAAACACCTAAAATCCAAGAATATGGGAGTTTGAGGAAAGATTACTAAACAGCCTATGCTATATATCAAGTTCTAGAAAATCTTGGACTATACAGCAAACTTGTCTTCAAATTTACGGTAAAAAAGTAATGTGACAAATATTAAGTTATATAAATTAGCTTAAAATATACTATGTACATATATACCTATTTTCCTTACTGACTTTAAGTAATTAATAGAAATTACAAAGAAAAAAGAAAAACAGGTAATTTAGAAGAGTTTGAAAGAAGGGCATCAGTGGCTCACATCTGCAATCATGGCAAGTCAGGAGGCTGAGATATGAGAGTTACAGTTTGAATTCAGCCCAGGCAGGAATGTCCATGAGACTCTTAACTCCAATTAAGCAACAAAAAGCTGCAAGTGGAGCTACGGCTCAAATGGGAGAGTATTAAGGACAGTGCCCAGTCATGAGTTCAAGTCCTAGGTCTGGCAGCAAAAGAGAGAGGGAGAGAGAGAGAATTTGAAAACATGTTAAGTGATATTTAGCTGGAAATTCAATGATATAATACAAACTTCAAATGAAATTACTAATAAATATACAGGGAAAAGATAGAAATTATTAGATTCTGTGCCTCTTGATTTTATCCTTTGTATATCATTGACTGTATTACAAATGTGTCTCACTAACTCCTGAACACTTTCTCCCAGTTGAGTCCTAAGGAGATGTTGCCACAAATATTGGCTAAAAGCAGAGTTCCTGAGGGCCCAAACCTTATTACTGAATAAACGTCCTTTAGGTATGTGAACAGTCACATTTCTAATGCAATAAACCAAGTCCCTGTATTGTATGCTAGAACCATCACCTCCTATTCTTATAGACCCAACCAATGAAAATAGTAAAATAATGTTCTAAGAGCAAATCAAAAAGCAGCATCATATTAAATGAGGCCAAACCTAACAGAGGATGCAAGAAGGAGAAATCCATTTCATTGCAGTTGATAACTTTATGGAAGGTAGCATGTTTCCTATAGACGGTGTAAGAGAAAGTAAATTTAGAGTATCCTAAGGCAAGGAAAACTGAAGAGTAAGAAGAAGAGGTCCATAATAGAAGATTTGGAGAAGAAAGATTTCTAGACAGGCCATAGATTACATCATCAATTATATTATAAGTTCAAGTAAGAACAACACTGAAAAGCAGTCATGGGGTTTGACTATAATTTAAGCCACTAATGAGCTTTCGAAACATCATGCAACTCTATGCAGTCTGTTGCACTTCTTACAGAAAATCCACACCAGCCATGTGTGGACAGTCATTTAATGGCTTTCTCCGGCCTCTCAAACATTCAAAGAAGTTTGGGACTATACAATTCAATAGCTCCAGAAAAATGTCACTAACACATTTTAACATCATTAAGATAGTTAATATATGGTTACTGAGGATGAGATTTCAGACCAATGGCCAGCAAATCTTTGCATTCCATAAGAAGTTAGCATGCTTACTTCCTGGGTGTCAGTGGATCATGTAACAATTGTAACTACTTTTTCTCACATCAGAAAAACCAGAGACAAATTCAAGATAAATTTGCACTAAATTTAGATTAACTCTTTTTTTTTGCTAGTTCTAGAGCTTGAACTCAGGCCCTGAGCTTCTCTGTGCTCAAGGCAAGTACTCTACCACTTGAGCCACAGTGCCATTTCCGCTTTCTGGTGGTTAATTGGAGGTAAGAGTATCACAGACTTTCCTGCTTGGGCTGGCTTTGAACTATGATCCTCAGACCTCAGCCTCCTGAGTAGCTAGGATTACAGGTGTGAGCCACCAGCATTGGCTATTTTTTAAATTTGTTTGTTTTTAACAAAATTATGCAGGAGACAAACTGTTGAAATAAAATGAAGTGAATTTTTTAGCCACATGAATGAAAAATGCAAATCATCATGAAAGACAATTATGGGGAATTCATTGAAGTTGTTGCTGCTAGTAAAGACTATTTGAATCATTAAGAAAGAATGTATACCTGTCATGGGTGGCCCATCCTTGTAATTCTAGCTGAGGCTGAGATCTGAGGATCCCAGTTCAAAACCAGTCAGGAAAGTACATGAGACTCTTATTCCCAATTAACTGTCAGAAAGCCACAAATGGCACTGTGGCTCAAGTGGTAGAGCACTTGCCTTGAGCTGAAGAACTCAGGGATAGCACCCAGGCCCAGAGTTCAAGACCCACAAAAAAAGAAAGAATAAAAAAGCAAAAAAGAAGAAGCAATGTGTGCATTTTAGTTTTAACTTTTTCTGCACCCTAATAAAATTTTTTACTTTAAAAAAACATAACATAAATTTGCTATAGACTGAAAATCTCAATGATGAGACTAGAATTTTCATAGGTTTCATGGTTTTCTTTTTTTTGTATTGAATTTTGTACATTCCTACACCAAAAAATGTAAAGTTTCATATTACAGAATTTCTGTTTGAAAATATAATCTCCACTTAAAAGAGGAAGTTGCACTGGGGTGGAACAGAAGTATATTTAGTCTTATTTATTTACTTATTTATTTGCCAGTCTTGGGGCTTCAACTCTGGGCCTGGGCACTGTCCATGAGCTCTTCAACTCAAGGTAAGTGCTCTACTGCTTGAGCCACAGTGCCACTTCCAGTTTTCTGGTGGTTCATTGGAGATAAGAGTCTCATGGACTTTCCTGCCCAAGCTGGCCTTGAACCGTGATCCTCAGATCTCAGCCTCCTGAGTAGCTAGGATCACAGGCGTGACCACCAGCACCCAGCCTTGTTTAAGTAATGGGAAATAAGTTCATTATTGTACTGCAGAGTTTGTAATATTTCAAGAACATATTTAACATGGAAAATGTTCATGTTAGTAATATTTTTAAGTCACAAAAGCTACAGGAAGTGCTGAGGATAAGAAATAAGATAAGCATATTTGAAGCAAAGTATGTGCTACATTGACTTCTATCACTCCCATCCCCCCCAAAAAATCCCCAAAGTGAAAAAAGTACTTCTTTTGTAACTAAATGGGTAACACTAGCTAAATCTTCAGGATACTTAACATCTACAAACCATACAACATTGAGCAGTATACATCACCTTAAATTGTGATTTGTCATTTTTGTTTTAAAGCATAAGATCCTTAGCAAGCATTTCCTGAATTGCCAGAAAAATCATTAGGTAAAAGCAAGTACCAACATATCTCTAGATGGAACATTTAATAACAAGATACATTTGGGAGAGCTCGCATTCTAGCTACAATAGTGGGGTTAGATTGAATCAGAGAGACTGGGATAAAGATTCTTCCAGGTGTGACAAGATATCTCTCCACTTCAAATCATAGCCTGCTATCCCCTCTGATAATTCAGCTCTGGCTTATTCCTTGGTCCAGCTCACCTCTCTCTTCTCAAAGTTGAAGAGTGGTTGGGAGCTTTGGAGAAAGTTGTACCAGGTGAATCTTGTGCTCGGGAAAGTCGAATCAATCATTGCTAGGGCAAGGGACGCTAACTAGATCTTCCCGTTTCTAGTGCTTCTCTGCCTCTGCTCTTTAGGGCTAGTGACAGTTCACAAGGACAGTGTTCTTTCAGGATGCACACTCCTGTTCAGAATCTGCCCTCCTTCGAATCTGCCACGCTTACTTAATTCCAAGGAATACAGGTCCATCAGCCAGTCGTGTACAAACATGTGTGAACTGGAGCCAGGAGTGCTAAGAGGGCTACAGCGCCCAGAAGGGGACTAGAAACGTCCCCACAAGAAACAACACAGAACCCCACCAACACAACTGCCATAGCACATGACTCGGCCAGCACACCCTTCACAGCCTCACTAGAATTGTGACTCGTCCATCGTTCAGTGGACAAATGATGTCATCACACTGGCTCACAGCAGAATCAGGCGTGGAACAGAAGCGCAGGCCTCCCCAGCTCTCCTAGTCTGGACAACCTTCTAGCCTGCCCGCGAGCCTTCCCGAGCCAGCTAGGTTCCGGCACCTGGAAGGACACTGACTCTGGCAGAACCGACTCTGACAAAGCAATCACGACCCCAGGCACAGTCACCCAGACCGGAGGGACCCGGCAGTGCGTGGAGCCTCCAGGCTACCCGCCCGGCTCCAGCTGCCGCCTGCAGCCCGTTTTCCTGCCTGCCTGCCATCCACTCACATTTCAGGTCCCCACGTTCGCCAGGTACGGCGGGACCTCTTGCCACCCTGACTGCAACACTCAGCATGCTAAACATTACTTCAGAAACTTCCCAAGAGCATGGCAAGGCTCCAGAAACTGGAACTCCAGAGCAGAAAACACCGCGAGTGGGCGCCTAGGCGCATGCACAGAAGAAGCCTGGAAGAGCCCATCTAAAGGTTCTGTCCCTGAGGGGAGACTACATTTTCCACTATGCGCTGCCCCATACAGGTGGAAGTGCGCATATTGGGTTGCTACCCAGAGTCTGACTGGAGATCCTTAGGCTGCTAGGGCTGAGTGGGGACCTTATGCTCCCTGTCTGAGCCTAGTGAGTGAAAGTATTTCCTAAAATCCTGGCTTTCCTCTGAGAGATTTTGAAACCCACTACAGAATTCCTAACAGTGACTGCCTCATTGAGCTTACCGTTTGAAATCTGGCAACAATACACAAAGATGCTCTGTACCATTTCAACCTCAGTACCAGCAGGCCTGACTTCCCAGTGAAAGCTAAATTAAATAGGCAGGTTTAATTAGGGAGCCGAAGAACGAGAATACCACATGGTATTCAGGAAGAGAAGTTTTATTTCCAGGGGTGGAGAGAAGGTGTGGCCCAGATGTGGCCACAATGAATGCAGATGTGACCTCAGGGTCTGGGACCCTCCCAACAGTCCGTGGAGAGGGGAGAATGGGGGCTGCCCAAGATGTGACTTCTGAGGAGGGGATAGTGACTGCTTCCAGGTGTCCCAGGTGTCCCAGTTACCTAGGTACCACAGGTAGGTGGGGAGACATCTGCACAGGGCCTGCTTGGCCTTACATCCAGCTATGTTTGGGGATGTGAAGTAAAAGCTCAGGCTTTAATTCCAAAACAATCTCCTATGTGATTTAGCCAGGCCTGCTCACACATACTAGAGAAGTGATAGGTGCATGCCATCATGTGTTTATCAAATTTTTGCAAATTTCCAAGTAGATAAACCAGCAGGTCAAGGAAACTTCCCTAACTATTGCTGCATTGGCCCCTGGTTCGTTGTTTATAACTTTAGTATATAATGGAAAATGTATGTGAAGGAAACTTCCTGAACCAGGCCAAGAGACTTATACTGCAAGTCCAGTTATTTTGGGGCTATTAGGAGAATTGCTTGAGTTTGGAGCCAGCATGGACACCATAGTGATAATGTTGAAACAGGATAATCTTGGAAAACATAGAAACATAGAAGTACCATCTCTTCTTCAAAGAGAGACAACAAGATGCATTCCTTCCTGAAGGATGCATTTCTCACACCAAGAATGAACACCTTGTCTGTAAGGATCTATGCCTTCCTGAGAAAAACGTTCCTCCCAAAACTTAAGCAACCTGCTACCCAAAATGCAGATAACAAGGCACCATCCTTATCTCAAGGATAAAGACCTGTGTTGTGGCAGGATGTATTCTCACCTGGAAGAAATACCCCAAAACATCCAGAAACCCAGAAAGTAACACCGGGAGTAATACAGCAAAGATAAAACACCTAGCTTTGTACAACTTCGAAGCCAGACCCCCATCCCTTTACCATATAAATGCCCCTAAACAGCCAACGACCTGTGTCTCTCTCCGTAGGAGAGCACCCACACTTTGTTAGAGTGTGCTCCTGTCCTTCTGTTTATGTCTGTCTGTGTTTTGTCTGTTTGCTTGCTTGCTTACTTTACTTACTCAATAAAGCTCCACCATGTTTTCTTACCATCATGACTTGTCCAGAAATTCTTATTTTGCCATCAAAGTCAAGGACCATAAGTGAAGACTCCCTACATTTAAAGGAAAACATTACAAACCCTCACCTGTGTACGGTGACACTGCCATCTCAAAAATAAATATAAAATAAGTTTCCTAGTGTTTCATTGACAGAAGAGGAAGATGTAAAACGTTTCCAAGAGGAGCAGTGAGAGAAAAGATAATTTATATTACAGTGGTTTACCATTTAAGATGTATGTTAACATTTCATTAATTGTAAGTCAGGTCTTATTTTGCTGTATACAGCATTGATTCTTTTTCTCTACAAAATCAAATTCCTTAGTGTTGATATAATAGGCTTTAAACAATCTTTTAAATTTACTTCTTTTGGCAGGTCAAAATTGTGGCTTGAACTGAGCCTAGTGTTCTTGCCTGTTTTTTGATTTTTGTTTTTGTCTTTTTCACTCAAGGCTGATGCTTTAAAATTTAAGTCATAGTTCCACTTACAGCTTTTTGCTAGATAATTGGAGATGAGTCTCACAGACTTTTCTGCCTGGGCTGGCTTCAAACCTCAGTCCTCAGATCTCAGCCTTCTAAGTAGGAAGGATTACTGGTGTGAACCATCAGCACCTGGCTAAGTGTATTTTTACTTGACCCATAAAGACTGTGGGGCTGGGAATGTGCCTTAGTGGTAGAGAGCTTGCCTAGCATACATGAACACCTGGGTTCAATTCCTCAGTACACATAAACAGAAAGAGCCAGAGTGGCACTGTAGCTCAAGTGGTAGTGTGCTAGACTTGAGCAAAAGAAGCTCAGGGCCAGTGCCCAGGCCCCAGGTTCTATAAACACTGGCCCAAAAAACCAAGCAGACACAGGGTCACATAGAAGAAGGAAGCATTTATTGTCAGCCAAAGCTGACAGGCTATCTCTCGCGGGATAAAGAGTAGCAAGCCTGCTCTCAGGCAGGGGAGACAAGGCATGAGAAGGGGTTGGGGGCAGGAAGTCTTTGTAGTTGCAGCTGGACACTGGAGATACCAGACAGCCAGGGCAGGACATTCTATAGCTGGCTTGTAGCTAGGGAAAACATTTCATATCTGGCATGTAGCCGGGACAATACATTCTGTGGCTGACACCTAGCCAGGGAAAACATTCTATATCAGGCATCTTGCAGCTGGAACTAGAACTAGTGTGCGACTGGGAATAGGCATCCGGACTATGTCAGCAGCATGTTGCTGACGCAGTTGGGGCTGGAGATGCGTGCAATTTGGGTGGGAATGGGCAGCTGCAGCTTGTAGATGACCCAAAATGAAGGCTGTAAACCCAAAATAGGAGTGAATATGCTTACAAGTTCAAACCCCAGGACTGGCAAAAAAAAGTGCATATTTATAAGATGCCTAGTGGTGCTGCAAAAAATACAATTCTACAATATATAATGGTCAGATCAAGGAATTTAGCATATCCATAACTCACTTTTTAGGATTTCTTTAGTTTAGGAGCATTCACAGTCCTTTCTTCTAGCCACTGGGAAACAAACATACACTTAATTATGGCTAGTCATAGTTACCTTCCTACTAATCTCTGGTCCCCTGCATAAAGATGATTTAACACATAGATTTGGAAATTGGGAGAAAACCAAGCTCTAGAAAGCAGCACAATCACAGAGCTGAATCTCTGAGATGCTGATCACAGAGGTAGGTCTCTTTCAAAATGGCATTACAACTTTGGGTACAGTATTAATGTTCAATTCTGGGAAGGGTTCCAGGTGCTCTCTGGGTTTGTTGTTGTTGTTTCCGTTCTGGAGCTTGATCTCAGACACTTATACTATTTTAGCTCATCAGTAGTGGTGTACTACTTGAGTCACGGCTCCCCTTCTGGCTCTTTGCTGCTTAAAGATTCACTTGGATTTGTCTGCCTACTATGACTTTAAACCTTGATGCTCAGATCTCAGCCTCCTTGAGAAGCTAGGATTAGGCATGAGCCGCAGGCACCTGGCTTCCATGTCTTAATTCATGAACATTAAGCTGTAATGATTTTTATTCCAGCCTATGGAGATTTCACATTTTAGGAATAATCCATTTATTTTACCTTCATATTTCCTAAAACTAGCATTCTCACTGTGGTGTGTGTGTGTGTGTGTATAGATATAGTGAATCAAGTGGTTTTCTTTGCAAGTTGAGGATTTTACTTCTCCAACAGTGTCTCTCTCCCTGGAGTACTGTCCTGGTTCTGGTGTGCCTTTACTCTTTCAGAGTCCTGAAGTTGTTCATGGTGATCTCCAGCCACTCCCAGCAGTTTAAGGGTGACTTCTCTGCCTTATAAAATGAGGCCCTGGGAACAACCCACACTGTGAATTGATGGTGCAAAGCCTACTTTTCTTTTTTTTTTTTTTTTGTCGGTCGTGGGGCTTGAACTCTGGGCCTGGGTGCTGTCCCTCAGCTCTTCAGCTCAAGGCGAGCGCTCTACCACTTGAGCTACAGCGCCACTTCCGGTTTTCTGGTGGTTTATTGGAGATAGGAGTCTCACAGTCTCTCCTGCCCGGGCTGGCTTTGAACCGTGATCCTCAGATCTCAGCCTCCTGAGTAGCTAGGATTACAGGCGTGAGCCACCAGCGCCCGGCCAAAGCCTACTTTTCAACAATCAAACTTCAGGGCTTTGTGGGATGGTCCATGATAACACCTGAAAGCCTAGCTCCAGGAATTATGAGGCACTGGCTTAAGGGCCTCACCCTGAATTCAGGCTCTGTGCAAGGGGGATGTGTGTTTCCTTGTGGATGCCTGAGATAGAGGTGAGGGTGGGACTGCTCTTTCTAATTCTGCAATAAATGACTTAAGAGCCTCAAAGATTTGGTGAGGTATATCAAGTAGGTAGGTTTCATTAGTTAGCTGATGAAGAGAGTACCACACACTATTCAGGTAGGAAAAGAAGTTGATTTACTGAATTGCTGTGCCCACTGTGCATGGTGGATAGGCATGGACAAAAAGGAGAGACCCACCCCCAGGCCAGAACTTATCTAAGCCAGGGACAGGAAGAGGTGTGGCCAGGTGGGGGAAAGGTGTGGTCACATTGGATCTGGATGTGATCTTAGGGCCTGGGACCCTCCTATGGCCAGATGGGAGGCTGGTGACCAGAGGTGGCCCAGGATGTGATCTAGCAGGAGGGGGAGGTGACTGCTTCCAAGTGTGCCAGTTACCTAGGTAACAGATACTGGGCAGAAACTTAGCCAAGAGGTAGGGAGGTGTCCGCACAGGGCCTTTGTGGCTGGGGGCAGACCTTATAGATTTCATGTTAGTATAGGATTTGTGCACATCTCTGTTATAAACTGAAGAAAAGAAAAACACCCACAACAGCCTTGCTCTAGTAAAGAAATCATTTCCTATTAATATGCAAACAGCATTTTTATCTAACCCACCCAGCCATCTACTCCCATGGGTAAAGCATTGCATTTAATGCTTTTTCTTCCCCTCTGTATGTATTGTGCAGTCATATAGGTCCCAGGTTGCATTGGTGAATGGTATTTTCCTTCATTGGAGTCCAAACCAATGTTGTGAGCGCCCCAACACCTAAATGGATTGGGAGTTTGGAAGGCCTTCTCCCAACTCTCAGAATGCTGAAAGTTTCCTGGAAAGGTCAATCAGTCCTGGCTTAACAGGAATTCAGATTTCTATCTAGAGTGTGGGCTAACACCACCCTAAATTGTGTGGGAGCCTGTGGGTAGACTTAGGTTTATGCAAATTGTAAGCTGTTTACTGGTTCGCTCTTATTCGCAGAATAAGGTCATCTACCACTTGTATGCAAAATATTGTCATGTATTAAAACTTTGTACCTTACTTCTTTACCCAAGACCAATAAAAACCTTGGTTAATGGAACCTTGGGATCTGAAACTGGAGAAAGGATACAGGTCCCTGGTACTCCAAAACTCAATTCCACAGTCCAGTCTCCATTCTTGCTTTGCTCCCCATCATGGCAGAGTATGGAGCATGTGTCAGGTTGCAACAGTAAAGCATTGCATGTAATGCTTTTTCTTTCCCTCTGCATGTATTGTGCAGTCATATAGTTCCCAGGATGCATTGGTCAGTGGTATTGTCTTTGATTGGAGTCCATACCAATGAGTGGAACCAGACATCTGTGCAGAAGAGACTGCAGTCTCTGCAGGATATGGCTTCATCCCCATCTCTTCCTGGAGGGCTAGGGGCTCAGGAAAGGCAAGACTACATATTCTGTCAGAATCTTTGAGACATAAACATTTGGGGCAGAGTTATGTAAGTGAGAGGAGTGCAAATCAGGACTGGCTGAATAGCCTGACTGCATGGTGGGTGTGTGGCTGATATTCCCACTGCTCAGCTGGGCACCTGTCTCCTACTGGGAGCTGCCATTGCTACTGAGCTCTCTCTCAGAAGCCTTGTGACTGAATGGAGGGATTGCCTTAATTCCAGGGCTTCCCTAAGCACACAGAACTCTCCCACACCCCACTGGCCCCTGGGCCTGCAGCAGCCTTCATTATTCTGCTCACTTCCAAGTAGTCATTTGCTCAATCCTCTGAGGACCACCGTGGGACCCCAATGGAGGAAGTGAGGTGGGCAGAGGTCAGGCCACACCACCCAGACAAAGGCTTGTGTGGCGGTTGGTGGGATGGCAGCCCCAGCTCATCAGGCTGCCTGTCCCACCACCCAGACCCTGGGGAGTCCCTGGCCCCTGGGCCAATGTACTTACTTTCCGGAGGGCTTCCTTAGGGGAGGGCTCCTCTTGTTGTTCCTGGTCAGGAAGCCTGCCCTGTAGGGAGGCTCCAGCTCATGGACAGCTTGGAGCTAAGACAGGAAGTGGCTGTGAGGACAGCAGGCTCCACCCTGGGGCTTCCTTCTAGGGCTCTTGGGGACCCAGGAAGCCATGTGCTCAGCCTTCAACAGGTAACAGGGATGCTGATTCAGGCTACAGGCTCTCAGGGGCTGGTTCTGGAGATCCCCATACTTGCTGCCCCATTACCAGCACCATCTTTCAAACTCGCTGAGGCGTTTCATATTCTGAAACCAGGCTACAAAATGGAGCAGTTACCACGTGGAGCACCTGGCATGTGGACTGCAGTTCCTGGTGATTGAAAGTACTTTGAATTCCTCTTTGAGAGTGAGGACAGGTGGTAGGCAGGAAATATACTCTGGGTCTTTACCTGGGTTCACTCCTCCCTCACTCTAAAGCCACCCCCTCCACCCCCACAGCCTCCTCTGTGTTTCTCTGCTAGGATCCGGTGCCCACCCTCAGGAAGTTATCCTAGATCCCCTCAGAGCCCCATCTTCTATCCTCTGTACCAAATGTTGCCATCTTCAGAGCAAGGATGGACCTATGTGGACTACACAGCTGGCCACCCTGTGGTGGAGGGCTTCTTCAAAGAGCCATTGTGCTTAGAAAATGGTGCTTCCACACTGAAGGCTGCCTTGCCTCTCGGTGCCCTACCAAGTCAGTCCAGCAGAGGGTAGACTGTGTCCACACCTGAACTATGGTTACTCTGAGTCTAGGCCAGAGGGCAAGGATCTGACTGTTGAACTCTCTCTCTGGACATTGAAGGCTGAGGCTTGCAGTGAGAAGGCCATGCTGGTT
Organism: Dipodomys spectabilis; assembly: GCF_019054845.1. Taxonomy (NCBI): domain Eukaryota; kingdom Metazoa; phylum Chordata; class Mammalia; order Rodentia; family Heteromyidae; genus Dipodomys; species Dipodomys spectabilis. The sequence continues at coordinate 14,685,929 of NW_024870769.1, forward strand.
CCACATGCAATGTTATCTCGAAGGATCTGGTGTCACACTCTTACTCAGGCTCACCACTCATTGAGAAATGGATCAAGTCATCAGCAGCACTGAGGTCTGGCAGCTTGGGGCATGAGCAGGTAGGATTGCTGTGGTGCTTGTTACCCTGCAGCTGGGGAGGACGTGGGCTCATGCAGGGATAAAGGGGCAGTGAGAGGCTTTTTCCTCCAATCTGACTTCCTAGCCCTGCACCTCTGCTCACTTATATCTTTGGAGTCCTTGCTTTGTGCAGTGAGGCCAGGTGTGTGAGGATGGTGCCCAGGAAAGAGACTGTGCCCTTGGGATATTCTTATGCCATTGGAGAATAATCAGAAGGGTCCTTTTAACCTTCTCCCTAGTTATCCCAGACTTACCCCAACCGCATGTAGCTAACCATGTGGAATCACTTGGGGGGATGGCAGGCTTCCTTTCCTTTAAGACACTCCACAAAGGCTAAAGCCCTGCATGTGGGAATCAGTCTGGGTCTAGTCGCTTTCTAGGCTGGCACTAGACAGAGCTGCATGGCCATGCCCATGGCCGGCCCTCATGCTCTTGTGGGCCCTAGTGTGATGGCTGCAGCTCATTCTTACTATATGCTAGCTGTGCCCAGTTCAAGTCTGATGGGGCAATCAGGGAGTGAGCCGACAGGGCGTGGGAGCTCCCTCCACTCCTCCTAGGAACTCTCTGACCTCAGGCATCCATACTTACCAGTTCCGTAGGCTTCCTGAGGCCTCTCCTGAGTTTCCTCCAGAAGCCATGAGCATGGTGTTAAAAGACCTTTGTCCTCTTACTACTCAGCCCTCCGGTGGCCCCTCCTTATGTGACAGTCATGGCCTGTCCCTGATACCCTGGGGTCTCAGGCTCTCTGTAACTATCAGTCTTTTTTCCTGGGCATGCCACAGAGACATATGGCAAGGTCTGGTCTGCACTGGAATGTGGAAGTTGGGATCCCAAACAGAATGTCCTCATGGCAGGCTGGTCCCAGGGCATCTGCAGACCTCATGTTTCTGGCAGTGCTTCTCCCCCTGGATAGTGAATCCTACACGGAAATGGAGCAGGGGCATGGCTTCTAGGTGTCAGGATGGCTGGGTGTAGAGAAGACAGCCCTATCACAGGACACCCACTAAGGAGGAAGGTTGACAGGAAATCCCAGCTGGAAGCTGGAGATCCTCAGTCATGTCAATTCCTCAATACCCCTCCCACCCAGACACCCTGACTGCTTCCTCTACACTGACTGGATTGGGTTGCCATGGGCTTTCTGTTCCCTATACAGTCTACCCTATCCCAAGCACAGGACAGATGCCTCTAACCTTGCTATGGGTGAGATACTACTGGAATTTATGAAAATCTCATCAGGGAGGAATTCTTTTCCCTTCTCCCCCATTGCCAGAATCTATTTCTAGGCTCACACCACCTTGCAGGTTTGCTTGTGGGAAAACATCTTAGTCAGTTCCTGTAAGATCTCAATAGTTTTGCTGTAGGATGGACAAATATGAGGTGACAGGTAGGAGAGGGAGGAAGAGAAGGAGTGTGAAGCAGCCCTTCATCCTAATGGAGAAGAGTTGGCAAATGGATCCACTTGGACCTAAGGATGCATGAGTCTGGAACAAAGCCTTGTGGGGGAATCTGTGGGCTTCCCCCCACATTTCCACAGGTTGTTTTTCTTTGGAAGAGCACTGGACTTAGAGTGGCTACAATATCTAAACAGGAAAAAGCACCCTGTGTCTTTGTCCAATGTGTGGCAGAAAAGGAAGCCAGCCCTAGCAGGGAAATCCTGGGCAAAAGTCTGAACTTTACAGAGCAGCAGCGCCTGTCCTTGGGGATTGCTAGACTGAAGCATCCACAGTTGCCAAGGAGATAGCCCACCTGGAAACTGCTTTCCATGTCCTTCTCAGGCCTGGGAGGGTTCTGTTCTTAAGTGTGGGAAAGATTGCATACAGGGAGAAAGCATTTGTCAGCAGATGACATTCCTAGGGATGGTAAATGTGTGAGCTGAGCCATGGAGGGAGCTCCTTGTGGCCCTGCTTTGGCTCTGCTATTGGGCTGAATGGTGGGGGAGCTTGGGGAAATGGCATCATCCCAGTAGAAGCAGAGCAGGATTGCAGCCAGTCCAAGCAAAGGCAGAGCATGAGGAGGAGCTGAGGACTCAGGCAGTGGGTTGAAAGTGAGCAGGCAGCTGATGATGAGGACTGGAAAAGGAAGTGGGGTCCCAGAGCCCCTCCTGCAGCATACCAAGGCCACGTTGACCCAGTGCTCCCCCATCAGAGCCCTGTCTGCCATCTCTATGCCATCCCCAAAGCAGGTGGTAACAACCCAGCAGGCCATCTGGTTCAAGTGCTTCAGGATGACAACGGCAGTGGGCACTAGGTGCTCCTGACACTTGTCATTGAGCTGGAAGTAGACACAAAGTAAGCACTGTTATGGCACCAGTGTTTTGAAGAGGTCCTAGGGAGAGGCAGGGGTCAGCATTATTGTATCCTGAGGCATCCAATGTCCCTGGCCCATGGTGGGATGTAGGGCTAGGGAATAGACCTAAGAAAGTCAAGGAGGGTCTCAAGGTCTCAGAGGGAGTCTCTGGCTTTTGTTCCTGGACTACTGGAAGCCCCTGACATTGTGGGAGGAGGAAGAGGATCATAATTCTACCAAATTATTTTCTTTCTTCCAACCCTAAAGTGCTTCAGGCTGCATGTCCCAGGTAGCAGATCTGACTTGTCTCCACTACACCTCCGTTCTGTCACCAGTCCACCTGCACTTTGGCTCCAACTTGTATCTGATCCTATATTTGTCATGGTATCTCAATAACCATCAAAGAAGCCCCAATAAGGGCTAAGAGCTGTTGAAAGACACATGGAACCTGGCTTCTGGCTGTTCCTCCATGTCATTCCTTGAGCCTCCAAGGTCCCTTTGGGCTGTGTGGGTCCTATGGGCCCTGGGCAAAGGGACTTTGCTTCTTTGGCTGGGTTTGGTCTGGGTTTTGTAATAGTGGAGTTGCGATTTGGACTGAATTATACTCTGGACTGGAAATGGAACGTTTGGTGAGTCGGGTTGAAAAGGATGCATGCCAAGGCCTGTCAAGTACTCATCACAGCCATGAGGGTTAACTGCTCTGCCTTCAGGTTGGGAAGCCACCTCCAGATGTGAGCTGTCTCCTCAGCTTTGTCAGCATCCATTATGGAAATCCAGGAGGCCTCACTAAATGATACTTGAGCATCCTCTAGCTCTAGGCCCTTCCAGAGAGCTGGCTCTAATCTGGAGCATGTACTGTGGCCCTGTCTTCCTCTATAGCTGGTTGTGGCACTGACTCTTGCTCTGGAACACAGCATGGGGCCAAACTGCCCTCTTCAAGAAGCATCTGGTCATGTTCTGTGTCCAGATCAGGAACTGAATCAGAGTCCCCTCTTAGACCTTCTGCATCAGGGTCCAGGTCTCCACATGCTGCAGGGGCTACATCTGGGCTGGAGGGCAGAGGGTCATGTGCAGATGACTTTGGCTCCTCATCAAGTGAGGAAGTGAGACATCCCCTCCACCTACCAGGAAAATGTCCTTTTACTCTGTAGCAGGACCTGAAGCCAACTCAAATCCTCCATGGATTTCCAGGGGCCTCTAGCTCTGGTCCTGAGCTATCTGCTGCAATGGGCTTGGGAGCCATTAGCTGAACTGCAGATGCTTCTGGCTCTTCAGCTGATGGTAGACTTAGTTCAACCTTGCCTTGAGGCATCTGGTGTTTCAGATTGGGAAGTAGCACTGACTCTTCTCCTGAATACACTGGTGGCTCTATGTCTGGGGCTGAAGTCATTGGTACCATTGAGCTAGGTGCCCCAGGTAGAGATGGAGCTGCCACTACTTCTGTCTGAAATAAGGGAACTGAATCTTGGAGTTCACATTTGGGGTCTGGTGGTGGTGAAGGCAGACAGCTTCGTTTTATCAGCTCATGTATAGCTGGCCTTATGTCTAGAGTAGGTGATGGTGAATTTAAGTCAGCCTCTCCATCTTGCAGTGGCTTGTGCTGGAGCTCTACAGCAGGTCCTGGAGTGGCCTCTGGTTCTGATGCTGCTCTTGCCTCTAGCTCTGACTGAGATGGTAATGTTGGGTGCTAGATCCAGTGCTTGAAGTGGTTCTAGCCAGAAACACCTTGGTTTGTCATCAAGTACTGGAACTGGTGGGACAACTGCAGGAGAAGAAAAGATCCCCCTGCTGCCTTCCCCTAAGTCTTTGCTGAGACTCAGGAGACTCCTGCTTGCCCAAGGAGCCCCAGCTCCCTTGACTGTACACAGGAAGACTTCCAGGTTTCAGCCCAAGGCCTCTGAACTCCCCAGCTCTTCTTATTCATGGCCACATGGCAGGATTGGAGTCTCTTAAAAGTAGAAGAACTCAGCCTCCTCCACCTGTTCTCTCCTTTGCTAGTCCATGCCACTTCCCCTCAAGCTCTGCCTGTTTGGGACCCACATGCTCCAGCAGGGTGAGAAGAAGGAGAGCCTGGCGCTCCTCCATGGAGCCAGGCATGTTGTACTGTAGGTATGCTAGAAGGTATTAGAGGCAAGGTGTGTCCAAGATTCTGTGAAATCTTCCAGATAATCTCTCATCCAGGAACCTAAGATGAATGAGAATGCTCTGGGTGGAGAGGGGCAGCTTTCTGCCATCTTCCACCTGCTAATGAATCTCTGGACTCCAGACCTCTTTTGGGACTACCAAATGAAGTGTGTGCCATTTGGCTTTGCCCAGGCCTCCTCAAAGCCGGCTCTCCAATGCACCCACCCTGAAGACAGATTCCCTCCCCCTTCCCCCAAACCCCTTCACTGCTGCAGTAACTCGCAGTCCATTCTAGTCAGTATAGTTACAGAAGCAATCATATCTAGAGGAGACCACAGGATGTCACTTGCACTGTGCCTGATAATGACATCTAGAGTTCCTGGTGGTGTCCCTGAGCAGAGGATAGAGCTCGGGACAACAATTTCCTTGTTCTTTTCAGGAGTTATGCACACGTCTGGAAATGCATCCCCATACTGGTGCTTCCTACAGGATGTTGCTGTGGATGATCCCCCAGCTTCCTCTTACATACCTGAATGGATATGGGGTCTGAGTGTCCCCCTAGGGCTTCCTGGTGTAGTTCAGGTAGGTCAGGACACCCACCTCCTTTGTGAGTTTGGAAAACATTTTGCTTGTGGTAGTAGACAAGTGAGACCTCAATGCAGGAAGGAGGTCTTCATGAGGAAGGAGGAAGCTTACATTACCTCCCATAGTCCTGGATAGCCCAGTGTGGAAGGCCTGGCCCAGGATAGGCCTGTGGGGCCCCTCCCACTGGTCCTGCCTCAGGCAGTGAGGGTATTAGTCCGAGCATACCATCCAAGCAGATCCACATTGGTGCTGCACATGCCAAGGCCTAGCCAGTGGGCCCATCAGAGGTGGTGCTTATGTATTCAACAGCAGTGTCAATATCTGCTGTGCTAGAGTAAATGTCCATACATCCTCAGAAATATGAGAATAAAGAAGACATCCCTGCAGAGCAGGGCAGGGACTAGGTGGTCTACTAGCGTCTCCAATTTGCCTCTTTGAAGGTAGCTTGCCTTGCTTGGATCAGCAAGAGCCAAAAGACATCCATACTGGGGTGGTGAAATGAGAATTCCAACAAGAGAACAGCAATATACTGGGAAAAGATTCCCGGCCATACAGTGAAACAGCCTGGAATGCACACACACACACACACACACACACACACACACACACACACACACACTCATGTCTACACACCCCACTCACACATGCAAACAGGCAGAAACACTCTGAGGTTGCCAGAGGTTAGTAGGTTAGTGGGATTCTACTCATTTATCAACATGGACTGCCTTGATTCACCTGTGTTGTGCATGGTGACCGGGACACCGGTCATGGTTAGTTCTTTGGAAATCCAGGCAACAATATGAGTCCACTGTGGTGTCCCAAAGGTTTCCATGCAAGTGAGCTGGCTGAGCCACACAGAAATATGGGAGCCTGGTAACCAGCATCCCAAGTCCTGCCTGGTCCATTGTACGGTCATCTCTGAAGATGACATCATCACCGGAGGTCCCCTCCTCTGAACCTCAGTCTCAGATAAGACCTCTCCAAATGGCCACTGGCTGGCTTTCTGGACCCCATGATGGGCCAGGAGGAAAATTGGACACAGTCTTATCCACATACCTCACCAACTGTCCTCTGTCTGTCCAGTTAATGCCCTAGTGGTGAGGATACATTGGGTTCACATTGATTGAATAAAACAGCAAATGCAATATTTAGAATTCAAATAAAAGTTCACCTGTATAGAAGTAGCATTTTGACCCAAGCCATAGGCAGAAGCCTAGAGACTGTGAGTACTTTAGGACATAGTCCTCACTTTCAAATCTATTATGGGTAGCAATCCCTGGGAAGAAGAGTTGAGGCTGGATACTTATGGATGCTGTATGGAAGAGAGAAGCAAGAAAACAGTATTGAGAAGAGAGTGAAGTCATGCTTCTGTGCAGATAGCTATACTGTCAAACTGAGCTGTTCTATGTTAGGGTGAGATAGCCAGGCCTTAGTCCCCTCACACTGGCCAGTCACTGGTTGCCATCCACCTTGTGTGTGAGGGGGGTTGATGAAGGTGGCTTTCCACTAGTGGAAACAATACCCCTAAGGGGTCAGAGGCTGGAGCATCCCATCCCCTAAAGCAATAAATCCTGAGGCCATGATCATGTTTCTATGATCCCCAAATTGTAAAGGTAAGAATTGACAGATGTTCTTTAGAATTAAAATTACAGTACATTACTGGGAATGTGGCTTAGTGGTAGAGTGATTGCCTTTTATGCATGAAGCCTTGGGTTCGAGTCCTCAGTACCACGTACATAGAAAAGGCAGAAGTGGAGCTGTGTCTCAAGTGGCAGAATGCTAGGCTTGAGCAAAAGCAGCTCAGGGACAGTGCCCAGGCCTTGAGTTCAAGCCCCAGGACTGGGGGAAAAAAAAACCCTCCATAACCCAAAAACCACACAAAAAAATCCTATACTACTCATTTAGCACAATAGCCTTTAGGAAGTGGGAAAAACACACAATAAAACTGATTATACAAAAAATGAAATGGACTTCCCAGATGGAGCAGAGGCATTCTGTATTGAAGCATGTATACAATCTGCAAATAGCTTCTGCTTTCTTTACTGCTTTACTGCTTTCTCTACTCATTGTCATGCCAGGGGTCCATCTTTGATCACAATTCTGACCCGGTGAAATGCTATTGCAGAGTGGAGACAAGTAATGTGTTCAGTAGATGCAGAAGATGCAAAAATACTATCCCCAGATTTCCTCTGTGCCAAATATGGAATTAATATTTTAAAAAATGTTGTCCATGGCCAATGGAATAGAATTGAAAACCCAGAAATGAACCTACAGACCTATAGCCATCTAATCTTCAATAAGGGAGCTAAAAAAATAGAATGGAAGAAAGAGAGCCTCTTCAGTAAATGGTGCTGGCAAAATTGGTTAACTACTTGTAGAAAACTAAAGCTAGATCCTTATATATCACCCTGCACCAGAATCAACTCCAAATGGATCAAAGACCTCAGAGTCAAAGCAGACACCCTGAAAACATTACAGGATGGAATAGGAGAAACCCTAGGTCTCCTTGGCACAGGCCGAAATTTTCTTAATAGAGACCCAGAAACACAACAAATCAAAGAAAGATTGGACAAATGGCATTGCATGAAATTGCAGAGCTTCTGCATGGCAAAGGACATAGCTAGCAAGATCAATAGAAAGCCCACGGATTGGGAGAAGATCTTCACTAGCCATACAATGGACAAGGGTCTCATATCTAAAATATACCTTGAACTCAAAAAAATTAAATCCCCCAACAACAAATCTTTAAAGAATCAACTGCCCAATAAATAAGTGGGCTAAAGACTTAAAGAGAAACGTCTCTGAAGAGGAAAGAAGGATGGCCAATAGACACATGAGGAAATGCTCAACCTCTCTAGCCATAAAAGAAATGCAAATCAAAACAACATTGAGATACCACCTCACTCCAGTTAGAATGGCTAAAATCAAGAACTCTAATAACAACAGATGCTGGAGTGGATGTGGACAGAAGGGAACCTTACTGCATTGTTGGTGGGAGTGTAAACTTGTCCAACCACTTTGGAAAGCAGTATGGAGGTTCCTCAAAAGACTCCACATAGAGCTCCCCTATGACCCAGCAATCCCACTTTTGGGCATATAACCAAATGTTTACAAATAAGACCACAATAAAGCTACCAGCACGACTTTGTTTATTGCAGCATTATTTACTATAGCTAAGATATAGAACCAACCCAGATGCCCCTTAGTAGATGAATGGATCAAGAAAATGTGGTATATATACACACAGTGGAATTCTATGCCTCCATCAGAAAGAATGACATTGCCCCATTTGTTAGGAAATGGAAAGGCTTGGAAAAAATTATATTAAGTGAAGTAAACCAGGCCCAAAGGAACATAGGTCCCATGGTTTCCCTTATTTGCAATAACTAGTATATGTCTGAGTCAAGCAGAAAAGGTCAGATAAGGTGATGTTAGGAAAATGAACCCTAAGATATATATTCAAATGTTTTTTTTCTTTCATACGATTGTTTCTAACACATTTATAAGATTATTTCTTTGTTGCTTTGTATGTCCCTCCCCCACAGTATAGCCCCTGCTTTCACTGTATTTGATGTCGGTATAATTTGTGGAGGGGAAGGGGAAAAACAAGTTGTTTAAATAGGGATACAGGTGGACCCATTGCAACAATGAGATGTACAAGTCGTTATGTCGAAAACGAACTTTACCACTTTGGTGGGAGGGGGGTGTGTGGGAGGATTGGATGGGGGGGGCGAGGGGAGGATGGGAAGGGATGGGAAGGGGAAACAAATGAGGAGGCTACAATGCTTGATAAGAAATGTACTCATTATCTTGCCCATGTAATTGTGACTCCTCTGTACAGTATTTTCACAATAAAAAATATGGGAAAAATGTTGTCCATGGATAACTAATGATTTGGATGCAACAATGAACACTGGTAAAAAAAAAATATATTTGAAATGGATAGTCCTGAGAATGTGGAGCGCAAGTACAGTTATGTAAAATGAAATGCAAAGGTCTTTGGTTATTTTGTTGTTGTTGTTTTTACAAGAACTGAGTCTTGGATAACCTGTTCTGAAAAGGTCAGAAACTTTCCCCCATTTCATAGCAACCCAGTTGTCGCCTCCAAGTCACCACTTGTAATTCTAGCCACCTGGGGATTCTTTTTTTTGTGGGGAGTGGGGAGAGGGATGAACTCTGGGCCTTGGAGTGGTCCCTCAATTCTTCAGCTAAAGGCAAACACTCTACTGCCTGAGCCACAGCGCCACTTTCAGTTTTCTGGTGGTTGATTGGAGATGAGTTTCAGACTTTCCTGCCCAGGCTGGCTTTGAACCGCGATCCTCAGATCTCAGCCTCCTAAGTAGCTAGGATTACAGGAGTGAGCCACCAGCTTCCGGCTGGACCTGGGCATTCTACTTGTACATAGCCAGGTTGAGGTGGCTGTATTCAGGCTACAGAGATGGTACAGTGCTGTGAGCAGGGCTCTTCCTGGGGTCAAAAGTACTGCTCTTAAGATGTCTGTGTCACCTTCTGTAGCTAACATTATATGGAAAGTGGATAATACACCATATGCAAAGTGGACAATATAGGCATCTACCATTTCTGACCTCTATGTAGCATACTATGAAAAGTTTTAATAGGGTAATTAAGTGAACAAGGAGGAAGAGAAATAAATTCTTTTTTGGGGGGGGGTCCAGTCGTGGGGCCTGAACTCTGGGCCGGGGCACTGTCCCTCAGCTCTTCAGCTCAAGGCTAGCACTCTACCACTTGAGCCACAGCACCACTTCCGGCTTTTTTTTTTCGTTTTGCTTATGTGGTGCTGAGGAATTGAACCCAGGGCCTCAGGCATGCAAGGCAAGCGCTCTACCACTGAGCCACCTTCCCAGCCCGAGAAATAAATTCTAAATGGAGGAGAAATGAATTCTATTAGCTGATGACATGATCTCAGTTTTAGACACGAGCTCATAGATATCCATGTGTACACAACATGCATAGCTGCACTTCTACCTGCAGTCAGCAGAAAGATTGCACAGTGGCATATTTATCCATGTTCATTCAAACATGTTCCCATAAAAAGTGCATGAAAATGAGTGCAACTGTGCTGCAAGAGCTGGGATGAGAGCTGGGTAGCAGAAAGGAACAGGACCTTCATTTTCAGTGCCTGTGGGGGAAGTGATTTTTGAGAGCTCATTTGATGGGCCAGTGGCATGCAGGACTGAGAGCACCAATGACTCACACCTGTTAACTCTAGCTACTCAGGAGGCTGAGATTTGAGGATCACAGATCAAAGCTAGCTTTGGGAAGAAAGTTCTTGAGACTCTTATCTCCAATTACTCACCAAAGTGCCAGAAATGGAGCTGTGGCTCAAGTGGTAGAGCTCTGAGCTTTGAATGAAGATGCTCAGAGACAATACCCAGGCCCTGAGTTCAAGCCCCACTACTGGCACACACATATAAATCATTGTATTCATAACTGGACATGTTGAATTGAAACCTCTGTACAACTAGATAATGAAAACTAAATTTTAAAAAATGATAGTTGTAATTAGGAAATAAAACATAATTCTCATTTATAGAAATGTGTAAGTAATTTCTAGGTAATGTTATAGTGGTGACTGCTTTATTACTTTTCTTTTTTGCAAGTTATGGGGTTTGGATTCAGGACCTTGCATTTGCAAGGCAGACATTCTAAAACTCAAACAATCCCTAGCTGGACTCAAGCCTGCTTCTAAAGGTCACTCATATTTGGAGAAGAGCAACTGGTAAAAAGTTGTCTCACTTTAAGTGAGTTAATGATAGCCTTTTTCAATGTGATTTCTCCTTCATTTTCCATTAGAAGTCTCTATGGTGGATATAGCTCTGTCTTCTACTAAATGGTACAAAATAAGGTCCATTGTCACAAGTAGGAACTTTCTCTTTTAGCTAGATTTTGTTACTTCCCATGCTGTTCTCAGTTCCAGTGGGTTATGCCTTCATATACTCTGCAAAAGTGCTGATAGCACTCACAGATATTTGAAATTTCTAATAGTCCTTGGCACCTGAGTGAAATTACTTGTGACTCTACCACTTGTGCCACAGCTCTACTTTGGCTTCTTACTGGTTAATTAGAAATAAGATTCTCGTGGACTTTCCCATCTGAGCTGGCTTTGGACTGTAACTTCAGTTCTCAATTTCCTGAATAGCTAATATTAGAGGTGTGAGCTATCTGTGCCTGGCAACTAAACAGTTCAATGTCAATATCTTTGATGACCTCAGGTCAGCATGGGAATCCAAACATAAAACCCAATCATACTTCCTGGTGCCGGTGGCTCACTCCTATAATGCTAGGTACTCAGGAGGCTGAGATCTGAGGGTTGAAGTTCAAAGCCAGCCCAGGAAGGAAAGTCAGTGAGACTCTTTTCTCCAATTAATTGAGAAAAAAGGCCAGGAATGGAGCTATGGCTCAGCATAAAAGCTCAGGGACAGAGCCCAGGCCCGGAATTCAAGCCCCATGCATGCACAACTCCCCTGTCCTAGCCATTCCCAGAAGATTGCATTACAGTTGTCTCCTTCTCCTGGGGAAATATTAAATCATTTATCTCATTTGGCATAAGACTATATTATGAATTTTACCTGTAAGTGCAATGCTATTTTTAGGCAGTGTTCAAGATTGGTGCTGGTCATCAAAATTTATTTTTAACATATACATCCATATATTTTAATAACATCCTTTGATCCAATTGTAAATAAGTCCCTGGTTATTTATGTTAAAATAGGGCAGGCTGAGATTTTATATTCTTGTGGCTAACTATCCAACATTATTATGTAGTACCCAAGTTTCTATAAATGCAAGCACTAATTGAGAATTTTCCTCCAAAGCCATGCAAAGGAAAGTTTCCTCTAAATTCAATACTGATAACCGCCCAATCCCCCTAACACCCAAAAGGGTATACAGATTACCTATCAGCTAGATGTTATGAAGATATCATTAGTATGGCTAGGCTTTAAGTCTTGTATCACCATATTTTTCAGTATGGAGTATTTAAATTGTTACTACTGGCATGTTGTAAAGAAACCAGCAAGGCAAAATATGTTTGTGTTTCAAAAAATCTACCTAGAATTGGCTGGATTCCCTTTAAGACCTTTCTTTAAAGGGTGATGGGTTTTTGTTTGCAGCTTTTTTTTGGGAGGGGTTAAATGGCAATATTTTGTTGGTTGCTTGGTCTTGAATTTTTATTGTTCTTTGGCAATACTGGGGTTTAGAACTCAGGACCTCATGCTTTCGAGGCAAGCGCTTAAACCATCTTTTGGCTTTTACTTTGTATATACATCTCACTTTTACCTGGGGCTGGCCCTGGACTCTGTATCCCCTATCTACATAGCTCAGGTTATATTCATGTAACACTACACTCAGAATGTTTATTGACATGGGATCCTATTGACTTCTCGTTTCCAATAACAATCCTCCTCATGACTGGAGTAGCAGAGATTACAGAACTCAGTGATAATATTCTCTTTCTTTCTAGGAAAAGTCACTTCTCCTTTTGATAATGCTTTAATAGGGACCATTGAAATGGCTTGTCTAGAGACACTGTTAGCCAGAGCTTTACTTCGTTTGGTGTAGATTTCAAAGTATCAAATCAGCCAGAGTGAACCTCAGCCTCTTCATCTGCAAGTAGAAATTGAAGAGAGTGCATTCTTAGGAGATACCAGTAGGGGGAACTGTTGTTTTTCAGATACAAATGGTTATTTGCACAATGCATCTCATCCCAAGAAGGGAATGGGACAGTATAGCATGAACAGAAAACTGTCTCTCTATTTATTCTCTTAATTTGTATTCCAGAAGATGTGTCTGTTTTGAATTTCGTCCCATTATTCCCCATCAAAGCAAGGGTAATATTTATTTATTTAGAGCCTGTCCTGGGGCTGGAACTCAGGACCTGGGTGCTTTTCTACTCCAGGCTTGTACTCTAGGCTAGCATTTTACCACTTTGAGCCACAGCTCCAATTTAAGAATTTCGGTAGTTAATTGGAGATATATGTCTCATGGACTTTCCTGCCAATGCTGATTTGAACTGTGATTCTCAGATCTCAGGCTCCTGAGCAGCTAGGAATCCAGTTGTGAGCTACTGACACTCAGCCAGAGGTAGTAATTTTCATTTACAGTAATTTACAATTCGCAACTTAGTAACTGTCCATTGGGAGCCATCAGCATAGCCTGATGGTCTGGACATTCGCTCTCTGAGATTTGGACCTGACAAATCACTGGACCTTTGGAAGGGCATGTGGTGCTGGGTTCGTTCCACAGTTGCATTCAATGCAGTCTTTTTCCAGTGTCTTTCCTTTTTGCAACAAGCATATCGGTTTGTTTCCAACTCTGGACAGTCTTTATTGGACTTTTCCTTTTGTTTCTTAGGGAGCCCTTTTTGCAAGGGCTTCATAAAAAGATTTCTGTGCCCTGTTGAATATTCATTCCTGTTAGATAGTATCTAAAAAGAAATTGCTTTGTTCCAATAGGGAGTAGTCATTTGACCAAATAAGATGCCCTGCTGGAACGTAGAAGGGGAGAGAAATTCTGTCAATGACTCATAACCTGACCAAAGCTGGGTCAGCTGTATCACATCTCCCAACTCTCTCTTGTGAATGGAATGGAAATATATAGCATAACTAGGAGTCTGGAGTGAGATGAGCCCCAGGATGAGTATAGGTAAGGCACAGTATAGGTAGGGCAAGTGGGTTTGTGGGGCTCAGAGGTGGTCAGGAGCAATATGGGAGCAGATAATTAGTGACTGTAATGGCTGGAGGCTGGGCCTTAACCTCTTAGACCCCAGAGTGTGAGGTGGCAAAGGTAGTAGCAGTACTAATGCTATGTCTCTGCTATTGCACAGTGGACCAGGCAGCAGCACAATTCTGACCAAGTAGTGAGAAATCTATCTGCTTTTCATTACTTCCAGCTTAGCTTGGTAGGTCCAGAGAACAGACCCTTTGGAGACCCAAAGCCTAATTAGATTTATTTTTAATAGGTTTATACATCTGTCAATATGCCAAGACCTTCCTCAAAAGTTCCCAGATGGAATCAACATGAAATCTCCCATAGTGAATATAAGACAGAGCACCCAACCAAACAAATGGGAATTACCTAAAACTAAGTCTAGAATCTTTTACAAAAGAACAGAGGCTGCCAAAAGAGAATCTTCTAGGTTCCCTAATTCTACTTTAAGCTGGGACTTCCAGCCCCAAATGAGGACACAAAATGCCCCGATCGAGTTGGCAAGTCCTCCAAAAGAGACTTTCACTGATATAGGAAGTTGACAGTTCTTAGTGTATATACAGAGAACACTTACCCAAACTTGATCAGGTCATCATCACTTCTTTCAAATCCTTTTCTTCCTTTTGTATAAAGTCTTCTAGTGACATGAATCAGTGAATTTCATGGGGGGGGGGCACGCAGAGAAAATGAGAGTTCTTTGGTCTTTGTCTGGGATTTCTTGCATGATAGAGCAACTCAGAGATTGTCCCAGAGCTTTACCCAGGTAAAACTTGTTCTTCCTACAAAGTTCCACTTGTACTTTAACTACTTTCTAGCTACTACTGTAGTATCCAGTATATTACATGCTAGTGTCCAATCTGGATTGCCAATTTTGACATAAAAATTCAGTCCAATGTGATTTATTCAATGGGGCTTAAGGTTTAATTATTTGGTACACATAAGGGGTGAAGTAGACTAGCATCTCCAAAGCTACAGTCTTTCCTGAAGAGAGCAGGGAGGCAGATTTGAATGGCACTAGATGTTCAATTCTATGTGTTATTAAGGCTGTTTGGTGCCCTTGATTGCCTATCTCCCACTGTATTGGGACTACTGTCTAGAGTTGTATGTATGTCTTATAGGTTGAAAACGTCCTTCACTCCTGTAGTCAAGACATAAGGAGCATGAAGTCCTCAATAGAGCTAAAAAGAGTTTTAACCTTGAGTTCACTCACATATGGAAATTAGGATTGGTGAGAGAAAGACAAAGAGAAAACAGAAAACAGGGTGGGGGGAAAGGTCTGTTTAAAGTGAGATAATCAAGGACCCCAGCAAATCCATGTGAGTGATGGACGCGGTGCAGGAGTCTGGTGATGCAGAGTAGGGAGGCCCTCAGGCCTATCCCCAGTGAATTCATGGGAGAAGCAGAGCTGTAGGGGAGTCCAGCTCTGGTGGAACCAGGAGTCGCTCGAAGCTAATCATTTTGCTGACCCAGGAGAACTAATACTGTGTTTCTAGTCCTTTGTTGAGTGATGCCAACATCTCCCTCCACACCCATCAGGGCAGATGAAAAAGGCTGCCTCAGAACTCTTCTTATAAATCCTATCAAATCCCTCTATTTCTATTTTCAGTTAGTAAAGAGTGCCTACTAAACAGCCCTATCTCAGGAGGAAATCATGGGGGTGGAGAAGAGTCCCTGACACCAGCCCTGCGGGGACAGGGTTGCCTGGTTAAGTTAGTGAGACTCCATCAAAGAACAAGCAAAGCAGGTGGCTCATGCCTACAATCCCAACTATGTAGGAGACATAGAGATAAGGATCATGGTCTAAGACTGGCTTAAACAAAAAGTGGAAGAGCTTATCTGAAGAACAGCTAAAAGTAAATGGGACTAGAGCTGTGGCTGAAGACGTAGTGTTTGCTTAGCAGACATGAGCCTCTGAGTTCAAACACCAGTGCCACTGAAGAAAATTCTTTACAATTATGCTATAAAATTTATATTGCCTCCTACAGCAGACATGACATGGAATGATCCCATTATTATTGATGTGATAGTTGATCACAGGTTGATAGTTGATCAGGTATCGCCCAGAATGCCCTTCTATTATAACATTACATTAAAATTTTTGTTGTTGTTGTTGTTGTTGTTGTGGAGCTTGAACTCAGGGCCTGGGTACTTTCCTTGAGCTCTTTTGTTCAAGGCTAGCACTCTACCACTTTGAGCTGCAGCACCACTTCAGTTTTTGAGTGGTTAGCTGGAAATAAGAGTCTCATGGGGATTTTCTGCCTGGGATAGCTTCAAACCGCAACTCTCAGCCTACAGGCATGAGCTACCAGCACCCAATTTAATGTTAAATTCTTGCAAGTGCAATGTGTGTGTGTGTGTGTGTGTGTGTGTGTGTGTATGGGGCACGCATGTGCATGTGTGACTGTGCCAATCCTGGGGTTTAAAATCATGGCCTAGATGTTGTGTTCAAGCTTTTTTTGCTCAAAGCTAGCGCTGTACTTTTTGAGTCACAAATCTACTTCCACGGCTTTTTTTTTTTTTTAAATACATAGTTAATTGGAGATAGTTTCACAGATTTTCCTGCCCTGCCAGGCTTTGAACCCTGATGCTCAGATCTCAGCCACCTCAGTAAAGTAAGATAACAGGCCAGAGCCACCAGTGTCTAGTTATAATTGCTAATTTTAAGCTACCTTTACCATAAGAATTTGGCTTTGTACATATATGCTATTCCTCAAGTATTGTTTGTCCATTGAACAACTATCCTTCTCTCAATAAATACTGTAGGGTACAAAATATAAATTTGTAATTAGGTTGTATTTATAGCCAGAAGTCTTAAGAAAAATTCCCAGAAAATACATGTTAAGGATGGTACCTGCTTACATTCCACAGATGTATTTTGGGCTGGATTGTGTCCCCCTCACTAAACTCACATATTGATGCTCTAACCTTCAGTACCCCAGAATATGATTCTATTTGGAGAATGCCTTTTGGAAATAGTTAAGGTAATAAGAGGTCATCAAAATCTAACCAGACTCGTATCCTAATAACAAGAGGAAATCTGGGCACTAAGAAACATCAGAAGCACATATGCATGAAGGAACAACCTTTGCAAACAGCAAAAGAGAGGCTATCTACAGATTAAACAGAGAGACTCCAGAGGAAAACTACAGTGCCAGGACCTGGCTATCTAATTTACAGCCTCAAGAACTATGAGAAAACAAATTCCTGTTTTTAAGTCATACAACCTGTAGTACATCCATAGTCAATTAATATATATTTTATTCTTTTTTTTTTTTTGCCAGTCCTGGGGCTTGAACTCAGGGCCTGGGCACTGTCCCTGAGCTTATTTTGTTCAAGGCTAGCACTCTACTACTTGAGCCAGAGTGCCACCTCTGGCTTTTTCTGTTTACGTGGTACTGAAGACTCAAAATCAGGGCTTCATGCATGCTAAGCAAGCACTCTACTACCAAGCCACAATTCCAGCCCTTATCATATATTTTAGTACTAAGAAGTACAGTACTTTTGTGACAAACAGCTAAAAAACATAGATGTGTCTTTCAAGCCAGATAATAAATAAGAAACTGAAAGAATTTTGAGATTCATAATACAAAAAGCCAACGTTTCCTTGTCTACAAGGAAACTGTTGATAGAAATGTAGACATGGTATGAATCTGTTTTGTGTTGCTGTACAAACTACCTGGGGCTAGGTACTTTATAAACAGTTTTATTGGCTCATGTTTCTGGTGACTGGAAGTTTCCAACACCATGATACTAGTTTCCTAGTGATGGCCCCTGTGTGCCTCACAAGATGTCAGAGAATCAGACTGATTATATGCAGCACACTGATTATATGCAGCAGGGTCAAACATGTAGGGTAGCCTCCTCTTGAGGTCAGTCCTATGCGCCTCTCCCTCTCTGTGTGGTCAGCATTAGTGGATTTATGAGGCTAGAGCCTCCAGGATTTAATTACCTTCTGCCCGGCCATATCTCTCAAAGATTCCATATCTAACACTGCCATACCAGGGCCCAAGCTCTGGGCACATGAGCCTGTGCAGGACAAACCACATGTAGACTATGGCAGACTTTGGAAGTCCCTCTTTTGAAGTCTCAGATAGGAATGGGGAGCCTGACATTAGACTGGAGAAAAGGCAATCTTTGTTATACAGCAATAAAGAAGTTGATTGATTCGAACTTATTTCTTGTCTATTGTAAAATATGGTTTGGATTAAGAAGAACCAGAACCTGAAGATTTGGGAAATTCTCATAGTACAAAAGGTCTCTCTCGGGGCTGGGAAGGTGGCTCAGTGGTAGAGTGCTTGCCTTGCCCTGGGTTCAATTCCTCAGCACCAGATAAGCAGAAAAAGCCAGAAGTGGCACTGTGGCTCAAGAGGTGGAGGGTTAACCTTGAGCTGAAGAGCTGAGGAACAGCGCCCAGGCCCAGAGTTCAAGCCCCAGGACTGGCAAAAAAAAAGTCAAGTGACAAGATATGTATAAATTGTTAATATTGTATTATCATAACAAATCCATGAGATAAGTCAACAGCAGAGCAAATAACAGAAGTAGCTAGCTTACTCGAGTAGTTAAAGTTAGCAATGGAAATACCTAATTTACTAGTGAAAAGGGAGACAGGAGAAAAGACTTTTATTCAAGACTAAATAGATTTCATTAGGAAAGATAAGTAAGTGGGCTTTAAGGAGCACAAAGGGAAATAAGAGAGTTTCTAATAATGCATTTCTAATTATTCTAATTTCTAATTATGCTGGAGGAAGTTTTTGCATCTTGTTCTCAGAAGGGATTAGGATAGGTTTATTCTTAGTTTTCTTCTTCGGAGTAGATCTGCTTGGAACAAAAAATTATGGAAAATTGCAAGGGGAGTTCTGAGAAGATATCATTCTGCATTCATTGAAATTATAAAAACTACTGCCTGGATAAATACAGTCAATGTCCTATCTATCACCCCAGCACGCATGTGCGTGCACACACACACACACACAAAATTTGGAAGGTTTTTAAGGCTCTGTTGGCTCGTGCCTGTAATCCTAACTACTAACCAGTGTTCTAACCAGGAGGCTGAGATTTGAGGACTACAGTTCAAAGCCAGCCTGGGCAGGAAAGTCCCTATGAGACTATTATTTCCAATTAACTGCTGAAAACTGGACATGGAGCTGTGGCTCAAGTGGTAGAATGACAGCCTTGTTTGATGACACTTGAGATGACCCATACCAATCTTGTCCAGGCAATCATTACTCATTTTTTATAACTAGGTTGTCTTCCAAGGTTTTAACTTTGTCTTGCAATTCACCTGGAATAGAAACCTGAAACCCCCAATACTTTGAGCACTATTGTGCAAGACACCTCACTTTACTCTTCTTTCCCACCCAAGAGGTAAAGATGGAAATGCACAGCTCACATACGTCCAGCAAACATACTCTCCCAGCTGAGTTATCTCTATCTTTAAAATACCTTTGTATTTTAAAAAATCCAAACAGCCATGATTCAGCTTTGCTGATTTATTATCACAGTCAGTCTTTAAATACAATACAGCTAAATTTTAATCTCTTCTTTCAACTCATTTCATTTCTTCCCTGGAGTCCAAATGAGAAGAA
Source organism: Dipodomys spectabilis (assembly GCF_019054845.1). Lineage (NCBI taxonomy): Eukaryota > Metazoa > Chordata > Mammalia > Rodentia > Heteromyidae > Dipodomys > Dipodomys spectabilis. The sequence continues at coordinate 14,705,374 of NW_024870769.1, forward strand.
GACTACAAAAATAACGATGGCACAAGCTGGGCATTGGTGACTCACACCTGTAATCCTAGCTCCTTAGGAGGCTGAGATCTGAAGATTATGGTTTGAAAGCCAGCCGGGCAGGAAAGTCTCTGATACTCTTGTCGTCAATTAGCCACCAGAAAACTGCAAGTGGCACTGTGGCTCAAAGTGGTAGAACATTGGCCTTGAGTGAAAAAGCTTAGAGACAGCACCCAGGCCCTGAGTTCAAGCCCCACAACCACCATCACCAACAAACAACAACTATGGCACCGAGTATGGAGGGCAGAGACAAGCAGATACCAAGATACCTTCCATCAATCATAGCCATCTCCTCACTGCTCAGCCCTTTCCAATCCTGCCCAAGTCTCCAGTTATTGTGATCCTCATAATATTTTTCAGCTCAAAACCCGAAAATTTTATCCTATTTTACTCAGAACTAAATTCATAATTCTTACAATTGACTCCAGATCTGGATCTCTATGTCATCTTTGAGTTCAGATCTCATCCTTCTATGGCAACATGGAGATCCAGCCCAACCCATCCTGACTGGGAAGTTTCTGGCCAGGCTGCTAATGGCTCAGAGCCTTTTTCATAGGTTTCTTGACTCTCTGTCCTGCCTGTAAGTCTCTATTCCTTGCAATTTGCCAAAGGAGAAGGAACCACATTTCTGTTTCATTGACAGCCCTATCTGCCTTCCAAATGCTCTACTCTTGTTTTTCTTTCTGGCACTGAAACCATCACACACACACACACACACACACACACACACACACACACACACACACACACACACACTCTTACTTTGTTGTTTATCTACTAGGGGCAGCAATTCCTTTTTTTTTTTGGCCCTTGCTTTATTTATTTTGTGAGTTTTCCTTGAAGCTCCGACTAGTGCTCTAACCAGAGTTGATGTAAATAAATGACAATTCTTTTTCATGTGGGCTCCATAACATTTCATAGAGCAGCTGCAGGCCAAGTCCATCTTTGTTGTTGTTGTTTGTATGGTACTACTCCAAGGGCCTGAACTTAGGGCCTGGGTGGTGTCCTTGAGCTTTTTCTGCTCAAGACTAGCACTGTACCACTTAAATTACACCTCCACTTCAGGCTTTTGGGTAGTTAATTAGAGAGAAGAGTCTCACATATTTTCCTGACCTAGCTGGCTTTGAGCCAGCCTCCTGAGTAGGTAAAATTAAGATCCATGAGCCACCAGCACCAGTTACTTGCTTTCAAAAGTTATGGGTCTTTTCCTATTCGCAGGTAGCTAAGCCTGTCTGGTTTGTGTCCACATCTGCACCAATCAAATGATCAAAGAACTTCTTTTCTTTTTTTGCATTTTAATAATGAATTTATTAAGCCACAGGAGCAGCGTGTGCAGGCATACAGAGTCATGGCTCTTCATGTTGTATAATAAAAATATGAGAATGAAATGAAGAGTTTTAAGCTTCTTTCTGCTGGTATTCCCTGATAGTGCAATGCCATCATTTTTGTAATGCTAGAATAAATTTTAGAAGTGTTTTCTATGCTTCTCTTCAAAAAATGATGAGTAATAACAGGAGATGGCATTTAAAAAGCCATTTTCTTCCTACTTATTTTTAGTATTAGAACCAGCATTTTTACTGTCACAGCCTACAATTTCCACTTTATCCGCTTTAATAAGCTCTATCACATCTCTGAATTCAACCCATTCAATACAAAAGCCCACACATCATCACAGATCTGTGTGTATTTGGAGAGCCCCTGAAATTGACTCTGTTCCGGGCCCTCTGAGCCAATGCTGAATCAATAGCCTTATCAAACTGAAGTAGAAAAAAAACAAACCACCTTGAAGGACAAGTTAGGGAATGAACTGTTGAGATGCAAGAGCTCATCTAGGCTCTCCTGAAGACTTTTGCCCCATGTGGTATTTCTAGATAACTGATATGCTATGGCCTAAGAGGAAGAAACTATTTTTTTCTTCAGGCTAGCATAGATGTTTACTCCCTGAGGGAGAGGGCATTTCCCAAGCAGATGGTCGGTCTCAGATCTGAAAGGAATGGAGTTGTCATGGATGGGGTGAAGGCACATACTCTGCCCGCCATATCTTCACCTGACACAGAAACCAAGGAGCTAGATTAGTGGCCCACAAGTCCAAAGGATTTCTTTTAATACCAATTCAGTCAACTAGAAGGTTGTTGTAGTAAGTAGATTCTTCATCTGCTTACTGTTTCAGTGATACTTGATGCCCTTCTAATTTGTACACAAGGAACCTGCCTGGCTGGCCCTTCTATTCTCATTCCATTCTCCATGCAGCTACCACCTCTTAAAGGCTCAGAGAATAGAAGGGTGAGTTATCAGCCTGGGGGAAGGCACAGTCAACACTCTAACTTTATACCAATTAAAGGAAGTAAAACTCTGCAGTGAAAAAGAAAAGAAAAGAAATTCTAGACATGGAGATTGACAGGTTGGATAGAAACCTAGTTGAGGTTTTCACTCTAGCAGTGGTTATTTGTATTTGTTTTTTTCTGTTGTCCTGGTCTCTGCATGCAACACTATGTATCTTAGTTGTTTAAATATATTTTTTTCTCCCTTCAGGTTTTTTTCCCCATCCAACCCCTCACCCCCTTTTTTTTCACAAGAAGTATTCGTGTCCATTTGTACATTTCTTTTCCATTTGTGGGCTCAACTGTGACAGAGTTCTAATAGGGATAGACACACCAGCATTTAGATGAGGTATAGAAAGAAGCCTTCCATTTCTCAGTCACTCAGGCTTTGGGTTTCCCTTTGACATGTCCCCCAAGAGGAGAGTCAAAACTATAAGCAGGCACACTAAGCCCCTTCCTTCTGCAGCAGTGACCTCCCCCACCTTCTCTCTCTTCTGGCCCCCGGGAGGCTGTGTTTGCAAGGATGTATGTGTGCCTGTCTTGGGGCTTGAACTAGAGCCTGGGTGCTCAATGCTGGTGCTCTACCATTTGAGCCATAGCTCCACTTCTGGCTTTTTGCTCGTTTATTGGAGATGAGAGTCTCACAGACCTTCTTGCCTGGCTTTGAACTTGGATCCTCAGATCTCAACCCTCTGCAGAGCTAGGATTACAGGCCTGAGCCTGCGGCACCATGCTGATCCTGCATCTTTGAAAACCTTCCTGGGCCTTCCTGTGGTTAAGGGGTGACAAGATGATGTCCCTGAGAAGAGGAGACCCCGCAGACGGGCTAACTGCTCGCCAAGCTGTGGAACCCCTCCTGCCCCTTAGGGCGCACTCACCCCCTGGGCTCGGATCCTGCGCCTAGGAACTCCCCCCCTCCCAGACACCCCCCACCCACCCGTACCCTCCGAGCTCCGGGAACCCTGCGCTAGCGGCGGTCGGGCGCGCGCCTCCGTGGCGGCCGGGCACGCGCAGGGCTCGGGCGCGCGTCTGGGCGGCCGAGGGCGGTGCGTCTGCCAGTCACCGGCTGGATCGCGCCGGGCTCGCTGCTCCGAGTCCGCCCGCCTGTCTATCGCGCCGGGAACCCGGCCCCGCCCCGCCCTGGCCACCCGGCTAGCCGCCTCCAGGGGAGGACGCGCAGGAGCCATGGGCCGCTGGCCCCGGAGGGCGGCGGCGCTGTTGCTGGGGCTGCTGGTGAAGGTAGGAGTCGCGCCGCTGCCGGCGCCGCCGCCAACAATGCGGGGAGCCCCGGGGAAGCCGATCCGAGCTCCTGGCCCCCCGAGAGCAGCCGCGATCCCCCAGACCCCGCGTGCGTCTCCCTGGGAGGAGCCGCCGGCCCACGGGTCCGCGCGTGTCCGGCGAGGGAAGGCGTCGGACCCCGGCGGCCGGGGGGCCCCCTCCTCCCCGAGCTTCCTCTTCCCCGCCCACCCTCGCCGGGCAGCCCCTGGCCCCCTGCGCCGCGCCCGGCAGTGACCTTTGTGCTGCCCGGGACCGGAGATCCCAGTTCAGGGTCCCCAGAAGCGGTCCCGTCACTAAGGGCCGGAGCGCGAAGCCCGTCCGTCTGGGGTAGACCGCGGGCGGCTTCGGAGGGAGGCGAGGTTCTGGAGGCGGAGGGGGAAGTGAGAAACGTAAGGGACGACTGAGAAATTGCCAAGATGGACGAACACGGTCCTGCTTCGGAGAAGGAAGCGCAGTCCTTGACGTGCAACCCGAGTCTCCGAGGAGCGCGGGGAGTGGGTGCGCAGCGCCGGCGCCGGAGCCCGGGGCTGGCCGGGGTGGGCACCGCCGCGCTCGGCGGCTGCAGAAGTTCCATCCATCCCCGCCAGCCGGCCACCCGTGCGGGCGAGAGCATCTCCAGCCTGGCGCTTCCGTACTCAGCTTCATTCTGGGGGGAAAAGATTCTGAGTGGAGTCAGGGTCAGTGGGCAATGATTAACTTACCATCTCCGCCCCTCTGCTTTGGAGACTTGCTTAAGAAACAAAACAAAACTCCCTTAACTGAGGAGTGCAGATGGACTGATTGATTCCCTGTTCTCCAGGTATTAAAAAGCAATTGCTAGTCATTGCTGGAGAAGCCTGGCGCTGGTGGCGCACTCTTGTAATCCTAGCTACTCCGGAGGCTGAGATCTGAGGGTCGAAGTTAGAAGATGAGGAAGACATAGCCAAGAGACTCTCGTCTCCAAGGAATCACCAAAAGCTGGCAGTAGAGTTGTGGGTTAGGTCGTAGAGCACCAGTCTAGAGCAGATAAAGCTAGGGTACAGTGCCCAGGACCTGAGTGTAAGCCCCAGTACCAGCACACACGTACCAAAGGAAAAAAAATGTTGAAGAAAATCTTAGTGTTTTCTCTCCCTCTTCCCCACTCCCCCCATTGATGCTGGTGATGACCCTGGCTGTGAACATGCTGGACATGTACTGTGCTACCAAGCAACATCCAGCCTCTTGTTATTTTATCTTTTTTTTTTTTCTTTGCTGGGCCTCTTGTATACTGATCAAGTGCCCTACCTCTGAGCCACATCCCAGCCTTAAAAAATCTTTTAATTGTGTGGAATCAGAAGTTGATGGAAAAGGGCTGGGAAGGTGGCTCAGTGGTAGACTTGCTTTTGCATGCATGAGGCCTTGGGTTCAATTCCTCAACACCGCATAAGCAGAAAAAGCCGGAAGTGGTGCTGTGGCTCAAGTGGTAGAGCGCTAGCCTTGAGCTGAAGAGCTGAGGGACAGTGCCCAGGCTCAAAGTTCAGGCCCCATGACCACCTCCCCACCCCCACACACAGAAGAAGTTGATGGAAAAGTTTCTCTTTGCTCAAGGTGCCATCATAGCAAAGGTTTCCTGTTTCTTTTCAAAATGTTCTCATTGATTGATATTTAATGTGGGTTTTTTGTTTTATTTTGGTAAAGGTGATACACAGAGATGGGTTTTTTTTTAAGTGCTTCAACACTTGCATTCTTGTCATTTGTTCAGATTTCTAAAACCTTATGAATCACATCCCTTCCATGACACGGAGAGCAGTGAAGTGAATCATAGGTTGTTATTTATATAAAAACAATCCTGTGGGGCTGCTTGCTAATGGCTCACATCTGAAATCCTAGATAATGAGGAGGCTGAGATCTGAGGATCACGGTTCACATCCAGTCTGGGCTGATAACTAGCAAAAAGTTGGATGGTAGAACACCACCTTGAGCAGAAAAAGCTAAGGGACAATGCTAGGCCCTGGTTTCAAACCCTAGAACAACAACAACAACAAAAAATGCCTATTTTCTCAGAGAGTACCTGCAGAATGTTTATCTTGTGCTGGGAACTGTTGTAAGTCCTTTAAAAACCTTAACTCATTAATCTACTTAGCAAATCCTTCTGTCCCTGTTGTTATTTCTAGTGGGAGGTTTTTAATAACTTGTCACCAGCCTGACTGCTGTAAAGTGAGGTGGTGCTGGGATGTAAACTCAAGCAAACTTCCTCTCCAAAATGGGCCCATATTTCAGGTAGGGAGGGAATTTGGACATTGCTATCCCTAAGCAGGGGTAGACTTGAGGAAGTCTGGTTTTGCTGGTCTCCCTGGAGAAACTCTACTCCTTGTTAGAGGGCCCATCTAATTTAGCACTCAAAGTATAATGCATGGGAAAGTTAAGTTGAATGTGTGCCTGACAGTAGATACCAAGGGATCTTGGGAAACTTGTGTTTTCTTAATCCCTAAAGCCCAGACCGCAATCTTAAAGGAACAGCACAGTTCCTCTTGAAGTGCATTACAAGGGACCTGAGCCACAAATATGGGAAGCTGGCCGCAGGCTCTGATTCCCGTGAGTTAGAAGAAGCCTAAAGCCCTTTTTGAGTCATAAAATTCATTCATTTATTATTATTTGTGCCATGAGGGAGGCTTGAATGCAGGGCTTTGCGCTCTTGCTCAGCTGGTTTGTTCCCAGCTGGTGCTCTACTACTTGAGCCATGTCTTCACTTCAGGCTTTTTAATATGTCATTGGAGGTAAGAGTCTCACAGATTGGTTTGCCCAAGCTAGTTTGAAATCTCCATGCTCTGATCGCAGCCTCCTCAGTAGCCAGGGTTATTTAGACTATAGGTCTATAACCTCAAGCCTGGCTTGAGTCATACCATTTTAAAGTTCAGTTCTTCTGTTCTGCCAGTTTGGCTGATGACAAGTCCCATAAACAGTCCTTACAGGAAGCTAGCTCCTAGAGGTCCTGGAGGAGTAATTCCCAGTGGCCTTCACTGAGCCACAGCAGAAAATTAAAAACAACGAACGGGAAAAAGCAAAACAAACAGCACATATACCCTCCCTCCAAACAAAAACAAAACGGAACTCCAGATTGCACTTTGGTTGAAATTGAAGACTAATTAGATCCTGAGCATTTGGAGCTTCCACCATCTCCCCAGGGTCTTTTCCTCCCAGCATGTAGTTTTCTAAATGTCTTCATTGAAGTCTCTTTCTAGGGGCTAGGTTGTAGACTTTTGAAAGTACTAGTCCTGCTGAAAAAGGCTTTATTCTACTGGAATAAACCTAGACATTTTTATGTTGCCATATTATTTTCCTTTTATAATACTCGGGCTTGAGTGGAGTGCCTCAATGCTTGGCTAAACAAATGCCCTGACACTTCTAGTTTGCTTTGGTATTTTGTTTTAAGTAGCATCTCACGTTTTTCCTCTAGCTGATTTTCTGACCTTTGCCTCCAGAAAAGTTTGGATTGAAGGCATTCATTTGAAGGCATTAATTACTATGCTTACATTTTTTTTTAAAACAGGTGTCACTGTTTTTTTTTTTTGCTCAGGGTAACCTCTTTCAGAAACCTGTGTGTGCTACCACTTTAAGCGAGTGCCTTGTGTTTTCTACAAAAGCCACCCTTACTGGACTGGAAAAGGGGTAGTCACTATAGAAGAGAGAACTAGAAAGTGGGCACTATATTTTTTTTTTCGTGGGGCTTGAACTCTGGACCTGGGCACTGTCCCTCAGCTCTTCAGCTCAAGGCCACTGGTCTACCACTTGAGCCACAGAGTCACTTCTGGTTTTGTGAGTGGTTTATTGGAGATAAGAGTCTCACAGACTTTCCTGCTTGGGCTGGCTTTGAACTGCCATCCTCAGATCTCAGCCTCCTGAGTAGCTAGGATTACAGGCATGAGCCACCTGCGCCCAGCAGCACTTTTATTTGTGTGTCAGCATTGAGGCTTGAGCATGGGGCCTGGGCTTTGTCTCTTAGGTGTTTTGCTCAAAGGGGAGTGCTCTACCATTATGAGCCACAGGTTCACTTCTGGCTCTTTGGTGATAAACTGGAGCTAAGAGTCTCACAAACGTTCCTACTCAGGCTGGCTTCAAATTGAGATCCTTAGATCTCAGCCTCCTGAGTAGCTAGGATTACAGGCATGAGCCACCAGTGCCCAGCTGAACATTGCCTTTTGAAACTAGGAAAAATAAGCCATCCTGTGTATTTTGATACCAAGGAATCTAAAAATTAGAACCAAATTCTGTTTAAGACTATGCTTACTTGCTTGTTTTCTGGCTTCCTTTCTTTCTTTCCTTCTTCCCTCTCTCTATCCTCCCTCCCTCCTTCTCTCCTTCCCTCCTTTCCTTCTTTTCTTTTGTCTTGCCAAGTTTTTCATGCTCTAGAATTCCAACAAATGTGGCAGCCCTTGGCTGCCAAGTTTCTGAAATAAGCCTTTTCATCCCTCCTACTCTTAGAGTTTTTAGAATCTGTACAATCTGAATGAAAAAGAAGCCTGAGGAGATTTATCTCAGGAAGCAGCAAGGAGGCTTGGCACCCATGGGTGAGAAGTGGCAGTGACAAATGAATTAATTGAAACACAAGGCAAGGGCATCTTTCTTAAGTGCAGAAAGCTGGTGGCCAGGTGTTTAGGAAATGCTTGGAGGTTCATGAAGAGCCAGGGGTCTACTGAGTCTTTGCTCTCATTTAGCTTGTGCAGATGAAGTCTAACTGGGCCGAAGCAACTCCAGAAATACAGAGGAAGGACAGGACTGGAGTAACAATCACTTTTAGTCCCAGGATGCAACTAACTTTTGTAGAACCTTCTTTTATTACGTAGTATGGATCAACATTTTCAAATGTCTCGGTGAGGTCCACATTGAAACTATTTAAACTTTCTGGACCAGCTCCTTTCCCAGCCTACCTAACTCTGATCAACTAATTTCTTCCCTTCCCAAATTCACAGTATCTATCACCTTCAAAACTACAGTGCAGTGCAATTTACCTTCTGTCTTTTTCTTTTTTCTTTTTAGCATCAAGGCTTGTATAATCAGGGCCTGGGTACTGTCCTTGCATGTGTCCACTCAAGATTAGCACTCTATCATTTGAGCCACACCTCTACTTCAGGCTTTTTGGTGATTAATTGGAGATAAAAGTCTCATGGACTTTGCTGCCCAGGCTCACCTCAAATCTCAATCTTCAGCCCTCTGAGTGGCTAGGATTTTAGGCGTGAGCCACTGGTGCCCAGCTTACCTTCTGTCTTGAAAGCAGTTTAGGGGCAAAGATTTTAATACTTTAAAAAAAACAAACCTGTAATGTTCTCAGATCCTAGAATAGTGCCTGACATACAGTAAGAAACTCAATGAGTATTTGGGTGAATAAGTTGATCAATGGGAAATAGTGATTAGTAGTATATAATTTTTTTTAAAACTTTTTTTTTTGGGTCCGGTTGTGGGGCCTGAACTCGGCCTGGGTGCTGTCCCTCAGCTCTTTGGCTCAAGGCTAACACTCTACCACTTGAGCCACAGCACCACTTCCGGCTTTTTTCTTTTTTGCTTATGTGGTGCTGAGGAATCAAACCCAGGGCCTCATGCATGCAAGGCAAGCGCTCTACCACTGAGCCACCTTCCCAGCCCCAGTAGTATATAATTTTGAGGGAAAGAGCTGGGTAGAAATGTAATAGGAGAGTGGAAGGTGAATGATTAATTATGGGCAGTCAAGAGGAGGCACTTGAGTTTGGTGCAAGCATAAATACAGCTCAAAATCATTGCAAATATGGTTCCAGAGCCCTGAAAAACAACAAATGTCACCAGAAAGCAAGTCACATGATTGTCTGTTTTCCTTGTGCATATAAAATTTGTGTTTATAACTATTATAGTCTATCAAGTATGAAATATGGACATGTGTATCTTCAGCCTGTCTTTAGTTCTGCTAGAGTTTGGATCTAGAATGTCCCCAAAGACCCGTGTGTGGAATGGTTGGCCCTCATCATGGTGCTGTTGGCAGAATATTTAATAGGAGAGGTCTACCAGGAGAAGTAGGCTCCCTCCACACTATTTTCCAAGCAGCAGGGCCAAGTCACTATGGAATTAATCATCCGGAACTATGAGCCAATATAAACCTTTCCTTTTAAGTTGATTTACCTCAGATATTTGTTACACCAATAGAAAACTGACTAGTACAATTCCATTTTGTTTGTTTGTTTGTTTGGTATGTGCGTATGTGTGTGTATGCTGTACTGGGGTTTGTGTTCTAGGCACTGTCCCTTGCTTTTTCATAAAACTAATGCCACAGCTCTGTTCTGGCTTTTTGGTGGTTATTTGGAAATAAGAGTCTTATTGACTTTTCTCCCTGGGCTAGCATTAAATGGTGATCCTCAGATCTCAACCTCCTCAGTGCTAGGATTACAGGTGTGAATCACCAACAATCTGCTAGGGTGTGGTTTTGAATCATTTCACCATTCTCATAACTGCAGGTTGAAAATTTTCCAGCACTTAACAGTTTATAGAGAATATCCATTGTTTTGAAAGAATTGGTCCTAGGAAAAGGCTACTCAAAATGAGTCCAGTTGGACCCTATTCAGAATGTGGTTAATAGTGGAACAAAAAATTGTTTGGCTCTTTAGTTTGAAAAAAACAAACAAACAAAAAACCCTCAGTCATAAAACTAATTTCAACCTGAGTGCTCATTTTAGGAGTATGAGTCAGTTTGTGGGGAGAATGTCATTTTCCTGACAAAATTCTGTGATGCATAATATAGTATCTTCACTAAAGTGACAAGCCACAGGGAATTTTCCCTTCTTCCCCCAAGCATCTCTTAGAGGATATTCAGATCATTACCTTTTAGGTACCTGTTGATCTTTATTTTTTCTTTTGCCAGGCTTGGGGCTTGAACTTAGGGGTTGGGTGTGTCCCTGAGTCTCTTTTGCCCAGGAGTAGCACTCCAACACTTGAGCTACAGCATCACTTACGGCTTTTTTTTTGAGTAGTTTATTGGAGATAAGAATCTCACAAACTTTTCTGCTCAGGCTGGCTTCGAACCTTGATTGTTAGATCTCAGCCTCCTGAGTAGCTAGGATTACAGGCATGAGCCACCAGCACCCATGGCCTACCTGTCATGTTTGTTTGTCCTTTTGTTGACTTCATGATGGTACAGTACCTTTGTGCTGTCCACAAGGTTGCTTTATGTCTGTTTGTCTTAGACTCTGTCATGACCCTGTGATTGTGTTTGATTATGGAGCTATGTGTTAGAGGGGAAATGCTGGTGAACTTTTAGAAGGAATAAGGACACAGCTAATTCTATTTTGTCCCAGTGTTTCCTGTGGGCACTTATTTGAACAATAAGCACACTGTGTTTTGTAAGTGAAATCTGATTAGCATTGTCATCATGACAGAGGCAAAAGGGGACAGATTAGGCAGAGAGGGAGGGAGAGGCACCATCCCAGTTGAGAGGATGCCCTGTCCTCTTCATGGCGACCCTGGGATGGTGGAGACAGCTTATGGAGGTAACACCTCTTTCTCTTCCAGAAGACTGCTAGGAAATTGAGATGAAGGCTCTGGCAAAAGTAAAGCTCTAGAGCCAGGCACTGGTGGCTCACACCTGTAATCCTAGTTACTCAGGAGGCTGAGATCTGAGGATTGTGGTTTGAAGCCAGCATGGGCAGTAAAGTCTATAATTTCCAATTAATCACAGAAAAATCTGGAAGTGGCTTTGTGGACAAGGAAGGTCTTAGTGAAGTCAAGAAAGTAGGATTTACCTGATGTGGAAGAAATACTTGTATTGTCAAAGCTCATAGAATTCACAAACTTTATAGACCATGATAATGAATGACAGTTTCCCTTGTGAAGGTTAAAATGTGTTTGTGACTTTAACTAAGTATCACTATTCCACAATACTGTGAGATATGTGAAATTTATGTAATCACCTAATCTCAATAAAAGTATTTAAAAAAAGAAAAATTATTTTATAAAAGAGCACTTCAAAGCTTTCGATAAAAGTGTTCTCAGAACTCTCTTGATGGATTACTTGCTTAAAGCACAGAGGTTATCTGGGTGCTAGAAAATCTCATGTTTTGATGGCAACACAACCATATATTATAGGATCTCTGTTGTTTGTGTATTGTCTGAGACCTTTAGTGTTGCTTAAGACCATTTAAGGTCTTGCTGACTTCATTGGTTCTTCTATGAAAAGAGAAATGGTTTAGTATTGATGGAAGCTCTGAGGAAGATCTCCCACTTGGATTTTTAACTGATGCCACAGGTTGGATTGAGAAGTTAAGAATATGGGCAATCATTCCCAACAGAATTCCTATTCCTAGTTCCCTGCCAAGATACAGCTATTTATCTGCACAGAAGGGCAGCTTACGTTAGCATATTGTTTAATAACTGCATTTTTTTAGAATGTCATTGACTTAGAAGAGTGAGGGGAAGGCTGGTCTTACGTGCTTGTATCAAAAATTCTTAATTTCTGCTGTTGGTGAAACAATAAAAGAGTACCAATTAGCCCACTTACTTACATTGTAGACTATTCAGATATGTTGACTTTTAATCAACTCAGAGCACTGAGGAAAAACCCTTTAGCTTTTTCGGTGGTTTCACTATCAGTCTCTCTCCTCCCCCCCCCCCCCCCCTTCATTTTTCGTGATATGTTTCACTGCCATCAAAAGAATCAACATATGGTGTTATGGAGAGAATGAGGACTGGTCTTAGATCTTTATGGGCTTGAGTGTGTGTGTGTGTAGGGGGGAAGGTATTCTTGATGATATTGCTTCTGTGGAAAGTTCTAATTCTTGGTTTTACTTCATTTACATGAATAGAAAAGTTGAGTCTGGATTCCTGTGTATAGCCAAGGACACTCTTCTAAAACAGCAGCTTCTTTTAGATAGATTCTTTAATCTTAGTTCTCTCCATTGCCCTCACCATAAATTCCAAACACTCCCGCAGATTTTAGAATCTGTTCAAAAGTCTTCCTTCTTTTTCCTTTCCTTCTTCCTTTATTCCCTTCCTCCCTCCCCCTCCCCTCCCCTTCTCCCTCCCTCCCTCCTTCCCTCCTTCCCTTCCTTTCTTCCTTCCTTCCTTCATTCTTTCCTCCCTCCCCCTCCCTCTCTTCCTTTCCTCCTCCCTGCAACTTCTCTTCCTTTCCTTCCCTCCTGCTCCCCTCTCTTCTTTCCCTTCTCCTTCCCACTTCTCTCTTGCCTCCTTTTATAATTCCTTCCTTCCTCCTTTCTTCTTCCTTTCCCTCATTCCTCTTTCCTCTCTCCTTTTTCTTCCCCTTCTTCCTCCTTCCCATCTCCTTTCTTCTTTCTCTCTGTGCTTCCCTCCTCTTTCTCCTTCCCTCCCTGCCTCCATCGATCGCTCCCTTCCTTCTTTTAGTTCAAGTGTTAGCTGGAACCCTTTTCTTTGGCTCTAAAGAGGTCAGTTTTTTTATATTCTCTTAAGTAATTTTCATAAATTCGAGTCCCATTAACATCATTTTAGGTGAGTATGTAATCTTTTTTACCACTGATTTTAAATGGTTGCAAAAGATTTGATTCCTCATGTATTGTAAAGACATGTTTCAAATAAACACTTTTAATTTATTCACTCTTTTAATTTATTCTGTGGATTGTACATGCCATTAGCAATTTGATACTCATTATCTTTCCTTTAAAAAATGCAGACATCTTCTGTAACACAGAAATATGGTAGCATTTGCCTTACTCATTGAACTCTTACTGGTTGAACTTGTACTTTCTCTACAGAATTTTATTCTGAGAAAATACATATTTATGCCTAAAAGTCTGTTTCTGATCTGTCAATTTTGTTAAAAACTGTCTGAATTAATTTTTAAGACATTTCTGTAAATAGTACTACCACAAGGTTAGCACTTTGAGTAGGCTTGAGTTCTAAGGCAGGTGTGTTTTAAGAAAGATGACCCATATCAGTAGAAAATCCATAAACTGAGTCCTTCGATAGCCTGCATATTCAAATGGCCTAAAAAGGTTTTGACCAATGACCTGACCTAGTCCCCACTGCAAATTAATGGTATTCACATCTCTGGGTATAGACAGGTCCAGTCATCTTTACTTTTTCACAGATGAACAGATGAATATTGAGGATCTTTATCTAGTCTGCTCAACCTAAATTGCTCATTGTGGGTTGCGGAAAGCACCACACTTTCCTCGACTATTTCCTTTTCTTCTGACTTTGCCATTTTATCTTGCATAATACCATTAAACCTTAGAAAATTATATCCAGGAAGACAAATCTGTTTTTCCTTCAGATGTAAGGTAGATACTCCATCTGGGCCAGCAACTCTTTGTATTCTTGGGTATCTGCCTAGTGTAAAATCTGTAAAATCTTTTGATCATAAGCTCCTAGAGGGGGCTTCCTGGTCCAGAAAGTCTTGGGAATATAGGCCTCAGTCTCTGATCCTCATCTGCCTTTCAACTCCCACAGTTTGTTTCTCTCCCTTTCTGATACTTTTCCAAAGGCTGTAGGCAGACTGGCCATTTATTTTGAGGCTGGTTCTGTTTTGAAAGTCTATTTCAATGTGCAGCTTCAATCTCAAGAGAGATTTACTTTGGGCTTAGAAGCATATTCCAATAAAATGGTTGAATTTGAAAATGGCAGATGTTTAGGAAGATTGGCTTTTGCTTGATTGTTTTCCTTTCCAAGAAGCACCAGGATCTCTCTCCTCAGTGGCTCTTCCTGCTCCTCAGTCCTCTTGTTTGAAACTGGACATGGATGTCTCCTAGGCTTAGTTGAGGACTCACTCTTCTTCTATGAAGAATCCTAAGCTACTTCATCAACACCTAAAAAGTGCAATGACAATATTTATGCTATTGTCTTCTAAATCTGTATTCTTAACCCCCAAATTCTCGGCTAGGCTCCAGCATTTATAGATCCAATTGCCAAGGCTAAGCAGCCTACCCTCCCAGAAAGCCCTACCTTAATTTCTGTCTTAGTCAGTGATACTGACAACCACCTTCCCTGTATTCTCCCAAAGCTGCTACTGAGCTACCTTACTGAAGTTTCTAGAAGGTTTCTCTCCTGGCCCCCATTTCTTCATATCTGTCTAATCCAGGCCTTTCTCCTGTGTATAGCCCTTGAGAATAGTTTTTTTCCCCCCTCTCTGCCTATATGATCATTTAAAACTCTGATCACAATTGTTCCCTCTCTACTTGAAATCCAGTAATGATATCCTATTCATCTAAGCAAAAATTTCCAATAACCTTAGGTTAGTTCAGAGTAGTCTTCTATGGTCTGTGAGTTAATAGATGAACACATTCTGATTTCACACACTTTTTCTTCTTGTCTTCTTGACCTCATCCAGGTGCTATGTTGGCAGCAGTATGGTATAGCCTTGCCTTCATATGTATGAAAGCATCATAATTTAAAATGTTTTTTCAGCTGGGCATTGGTGGCTAATGCCTGTAATCCTAGCTATTTAGGAGGCTGAAATCTCAGGATTGTGGTTCATAGCCAGCCCAGGTAGGAAAGTCTGTGGAACTGAGGCTCTAAGGGGTAGAGTGTTAGCCTTGAGTAGAAAATTTCAGGGACAGTGCCCAGGTCCTGGGTTCAAGCCCCATGGCTGACAAAAAAATAATAAATTTCAGTTGACACAATAATTGTATACATTTATGGGATTATATATGTGTGTGTGTGTGTGTGTGTATAAAGTATGTGTGTGTGTGTGTGTGTGTGTGTGTATAGAGAGAGATAATATTTATCTTCTGGTGCCTGGCTTATATTAGTTCCATGTTTCTACAAATTATAAAATTTCATTGTTTTTATGGCCAATAGTACTTCATTGTGTCTACATTTCATGTTTTCTCTGCTCATTTGTTGATGGACACTGAGGTCTGGTGTGTATTTTGGCTGTTGTGAATAGTGCTCCAATAGACATGCAGATGCCCAGGCTGGGCTTCCTTCCTTTTTGGGTAGGCTCAGCAGTGGAATTGCTATGTCATCTGGCAGCTGTAGCTCTAGTTTTTGGAAGAATCTCTATATATTTGCCATAAAAGCTGTATCAGTTTACAGCCTCATCAACAGCGTGTGAGAGTTCTGCTTTCAACACATCCTGCCCAGCATTTGCTGTTTTTGCCTTTTTGATAACAGCTATTCTAACTGGGGTAAGTTGCTGTGTCATGCTGTGTTACTGTTTGGCATTTCTCTGATGATCATTAATGAGCATTTTTTCATATACTTGTTGGCCAATTGAATGTCTTTTCTAAAGAAATGTCCACTCAGGTCATTTGCCTATTTTAAATTGGGTTTTGCAGTTAGGTTGAGTAATATATAGTATATGCATAATATGATATGTAATATATATATGTAGTCAGGATATGAATTCTTCATTAGCTGAATTGTTTGCACATAAGTGTTATATATAAATATATACACTTACTTATTATAGATATATAAATACATAGTCAGGATATTGATCTTTCATTAGATGAGTAGTTTGCACAGATGTTCTGCAGTATGTAAATTCTCTTTTCTTGATGATTTCTTTTGTTGTATCACTATTATAATCTTGTTTTATCTTATAAGAACTGGCCAGTAAGTTTAATAAAAGTTTTAGATCCTATCTTGTCAGTAGTATATGGGCATGAAGAAGTATCCTTCTGTGGGTAGTCCTGAATCTTTTTTACTGATAATATTAATTTTGTACAACTTTTGGGTTTTGAAAATCACAAATGATGAGAATGACAGAGATCCAAGATCATAAGTCACCACTGGGGTGGCCAAGATGCATCCATCCTTTGAATCCTCCTAACATAGTGTTTGTAAATGGCACTGCTGGAGTCATGCAGTTCATAGTCTAAGAGGACAAACCTGAGGATAGTAGGTTGTTGCGGCATGAGAACAGGGAATGGGTTGAAAGCTTTTACGTTTTTTTTTGTCTGTCGGTGATGAGGCTTGAACTCAGAGCCTGGGGGCTGTCCCTGAGCTCTTTTTGCTCAAGCCCCCACACAGTGCCACTTCTGGTTTTCTGGTGGTGAACAAGAAGTAAGAGTCTCATGGACTTTCCTGCCAAAGCTGGCTTTGAACTGCAATCCTGAGATTTCAGCCTCCTGAGTAGCTAGGATTACAGGTGTGAGCCACTGGTGCCCTGTTAAAAGCATTTACTTTTGACCCCTCCCCAGTTTGCTTTATTGATTTCTTTGCAGTAAATTTTTTTTGTTTGTTTTGGTCGGTGGTGGGGCTTGAACTCTGGGCCTGGGTGCTGTCCCTCAGCTCTTCAGCTCAAGGTAAGTGCTCTTGAGCCACTTGAGCTACAGCACCACTTTTGGTTTTCTGATAGTTAATTGGAGATAAGAGTCTCACAGACTTTCCTGCCTGGGCTGGCTTTGAACTGTGATCCTCAGATCTCAGCCTCCTGAGTAGCTAGGATTACAGATGTGAGCCACTGGTGCCCGGCTGCAGTAAATATTTAAAATAAAATAAAAATATTAGCCTGGTTCTGTGATGTAAATCTCATCTGTTTTGTAATCAGAAAGTTGAGTTCACAACCAAACCTAGTCATCTCTGGGTCTCTAGCATTGGGAAACACCCCTCAGCTTCTAATGCCAGTCTTATTTGGGAAACAGACCCTTTATAGGATTTTTATTGGCAACTCTTCTAAGAGCTACAGAAGTAGAAATTAAAATGTATTTCCAATGAGAAAATGAGGGAAGGGGTAACTGTTCAAGCAGAAATGTATTCATTACCTTCCTTATAGAACTGTAACCCCCCTATTCATCACATTTAAAATAAATACTACCACTACTACTAATAAAAAGAAAATGTATCCCCAAGAAAAGTTTGTTAGGTGGTAGAAATAATCACTAAGAATTACACTGAAAACTGTTTTCCCCAACTTCTCATATTGACAAAAATCAATTAGTCCTATATTTAAAAATAGCTTATGTAACAGATGAACTACAATTTCTTTCTAACAATGCCTCATGCTAGGGTAACACATACATTCGGAATGAGGTTATGAGATATAATTAACTTGTGTGTCTATACTCTTCCTCTCTGAATGTTTCCAGGTTTAATTTATTTTAGGAAGATTGGCACTTGTAATTATATTGTCAAAGTGTTGTCATCTTTGCTATAGCAACAGCATTGAAGCCTAGACAAAAAACATCAGTCTGATTGATTAGAATATTCCAAGGGACAGATTTCAGTTGACTTTCTTCCCTAAAGTATTTGAGCCTTTGTTGTCTATTTGCATTCATCAGTATGTATGTCCCAACCCTCCCCCCAGGCTCAAAGGGTACAGTCTAAGAAATCCTACTTTGTTTCTGGGCTTCATCGCTTATAAGTGGCTTAGCCCCCAGGAGACCTCTTGGGAAGACAAAGCTCCAATGTGCAGCCTTATGTCTTGCCTCTGAGTAAAGGACACCTAGGAGTTCAGACTTTTGCCCTAAGGAGGAGATTGAGTGATGTGACTTAAATACCTCCCCAGTATTTAGTGATCCTGTAATGTGGGGAAAGGGCAACGTTCATGCCACGTGGACCTGATTTTAGTACTTTCTCCCTGAAATAGAAGTTGCCTGTCTTTTTCCTGGATTCACTTGTAGCTTTGGGGAAATGATGCCTGTCTTTCAGAAAGGCTACATCATCTCTGAGAAGGCTACATATTCAGAGAACATTGTTGGTCTGCCTGATCAGTGGTAGTTACTGTCCTTTAACATGTGCCATTCTGCTTTCTGATAGGAGCAGCCACTTAATTTTAAGATGGGAATGGTGAAATAATTGCTGCTTCATCCTTAAACAAAATGAAGAGAGCAGCCTTTTAAAGCAATTAGTGACTCTTGGGAAAAGAGACAGTTGGGGGTTTTAAAATCAGCAAACTTACCTTCATTTCCTCGTTGCTATGTCTAAATTCAAAAGGTACTTCTAATTTGTCTAGGTCATCAGTGAACTGGGAGAAAGTAAACATTTCCTAAATACATCCAACCCCCTTCTTCTTCTCACCAGGGTTAGTGACCTTCTACCTACTTCATTGATCTCAAACTTCCAATCCATATCTTTTCGAACAACGTCTCTCTCTTTTTAAAAAATTAGTCCAGGATGGCTTTGTATTTAGAATCTTCCTGACTCAGCTTCCCAACCCAACACCTATGTTATAGTCATTCTTCTTCAACTTCAATTTTCTCCTCCAGTGTTTTTCTAGTTGCCTTCCTACTATATACCAAGACAGGCTCTCATCCTCCACCTCTGACTCTGATGGGTCCAGCTCTTTGTTTGCCTCCCCCACACAGTGTTTCTTCCCATAGGAAGATGGACTTAGACCTCTCTTCTCCTTGTTATTGTTCATGTACATTTTTGCTTCAGAAGGTAGGCTTGGGAGCACTCAGAATTTGATTTTGCTATGTGCATTTTGTGCTGCATCCACACTATGGGGAATGGGTTTTTTGTTTCTTTGTTTTGTTTTTGGTCGTGCAGCTTGAGCTCAGGGCCTGGGCACTGTCCCTAAACTTTTCTGTTCATGCTAACACTTTACCACTTTAGAGCTACAGCTCTACTCCCAGGGTTTTTTTTCTTTTTCTTTTTATAGTTATCTGAAAAGTATCATGAACTTCCTTGCCCAGGCTGGCTTTAGACAATGATCGTGATCCACAGATCTCAGCCTCCCGAATAGTTAGGATTATAGGTGTGAGTCACCAGCACTACTCAGCTTATGGGTTTTTTTTTTTGGGGGGGGGGGGGTCCAGTCGTGGGGCCTGAACTCTGGGCCTGGGCGCTGTTCCTCAGCTCTTCAGCTCAAGGCTAGCGCTCTACCACTTGAGCCACAGCGCCATTCTGGCTTTTTTCTTTATTGCTTATGTGGTGCTGAGGAATCGAACCCAGGACCTCATGCATGCAAGGCAAGCACTCTACCACTGAGCCACCTCCCCAGCCCCCGGCAATTTTTTTTTTTTAATCTACAAATGGTATGCTTACTGTCCATGGTACTGGGTGTTCTGTGCTCTAATATCCCAAGGACTTTGATCTAACTGAAAACTTTGGACTGAGTGCTGGTGGCTCATATCTATAATCCAAGCTACTCAGGAGACTGAGATATGAGGATCTCAGGCCATAGGTGAGATCCCTTACCTTTTTTGCTCAAGGCTGGCACTCCACCACTTCCAACATCCCCTTCCAGCTTTTTGGTAGTTAACTGGAAATAGAGTCTCATGGCTTTTTTTGCCTGGGCTGGCTTCAAACTATAATCCTCAGATATCAGGCTCCTGAGTAGCTAGGTATACAGGTATGAGCCACCAGTGAGTGCTTGGTAAGTTTCTGTATCTTAAAACTATTACAGGAGGTAAACAAAACACATCCATGCATGGTTAGTTAGAGATCACCATCCAGATCCAATTTCCAGTAGGTCTGTCTGTTCAGCAAGGAATGGAATGATTAACACACTTGGTTCTTCGTGTGCAGAGCTCTCTGGAAAAGTGTTTACCTGCTTTTCTTGAGTTTACATGAGATTGCTCAACTTCCCAGAGTTTGCAAAGATTCATAGGAACACAGAGGCTTAGGTTTATATTAAAGGTCCCTATCCTTAAATGTCAGAGAAGTGTGAGATTTCACTATAAAACAAGCTATCTTAGGGTTTGTGTGTCTGTTATTTGGCTCCAGAAAGTACCAGGCTGCTCTTCCACTCTCATTCTGCCCTGAGTGTGGGCAGGGGGAAACTTTGGTCCTGCAAGCATATTTTGTCTGGTCACCTGGAGTTTTCTTAGTCTACCGCTTCAGACTGGGGCAGGACAGGGTTGAGACTGGATGTGAGCACACCTTACTTGAGAACATGGAGTCAATATCCATTCCCCCACCACTTCTGAAAGCCACACAGACTTTCCTTGAGGCTCTACAGCTCACTTGGGACTGCTAAAACCCAGATTAGAAAGATTATGATGTGCCTGGTCTCTACCAGACAGGGCAGCTACTGGAGTAACCTGGTCAAGGGCATGCTGCACCTGGGAGCCAATTGCAGAACAATCTCTGCTTCCATGGTTTCATTCAATTGTAAGCTTCAGGCTGTTCTTCTGGGTTTCAGAGGCATTCTGGGTCGAGTGCCTCAAACACACATTTATTAGGGACCTGAGGAACCCATCAGGCCTATATATAATCTGCCTATATATAATCTATAGATAAGATGATCAAATGTTACCAACTATTACCACATCTGTACCTAATATTACCTTCAAGACACTGTGTGACCTCAGCTGTCAGGACTCTGCCACCTCTTCCACCACAAGGCCAGTGGGCCTTGTATATTTAGTGAAGGAAGGGCATAATATATACGAATTTATTTTTGTCTGTGTATGCCCGTCTTGGGGCTTGTACTCAGGGCCTGAGCCTTCCCTCACCCCCTCAGGTCTGTGCTTTACCACCTGAGCCACAGCTCCACTTCTAGCTTTTTTGGTGGTTAATTGGAGATAAGTCTCTAGACTTTCCTGCCCGGGATGGCTTTGAACTGTGATCCTTAGTTCTCAGCTTCCTGAGTAAGCATAAGCCACTGGTGCCCAGCATAGGAATGTTTTTGTAATTAAGTTTTAATTTTAGGTAATTTTAGATCTATGGAAAAATTATAGAGTGCCTTACAGAATCCTTGTATGGCTATTACCCTACTTCTACTAATTGAACATTTTACGTTGCCAGGCTGCATCTGCTTTAAAAAAAAAAATAAAGAAACTAGCATCAGGAATGTCCAGCTGTCTTTATTTAAGGAAAAGAGAAAAATATCCAAAGGAAATGATCTGTAGACTTGAAAAACAATGACAGTGAAGCATTACACATCGTCAACTGCAACCAATTAACTGATGGATGTCATGAGTTCTGTAAACGTCACCAGCCTTTCTTCAGATCTTCTCTTCAATTGACATCTTTACCATTATTGGTGGGGAGTCCTGCCCTGAGCTCCATGAGCTAATGGTTCATTAATAAGTCTTTTATAACAATTAGAACATGGCCAGCTCCCATGGTACTCTCCATCCCGCTATGGAACCCTCCCCGCCCCCTCTGTTTTACTGAGGACTGAACCCAGGACTTCGTACTTGCTGCATTCTACCACTGTAACTATATCTGTAGCCCTTCTGTTTTTATTTTGTTTCTGAGTCAAGATTTAACTGCTAGAATGCATCACCTTTCTGCCTCTGTCTCCTATGAGCCAACCTCGTAGGCCTGCACCATCTCTCCTGCCAACATCTGCCTCCTTAGCATGGTCGTTGTGGGAATTTTGAGAGTTCCTTTGTAATTTCTGTCTTTATTAGCTGGAGTTAATGAGTCCAGGACTAAAATGCACTGAAGCAGGACACAAAACAACCCTCTTCAGCAGCTCTTAGAGCTCTTAGAGCATCTGTAGTCCTGTCAGTTCAAGTACTTGACATCACTTGTCCTAACAACCCGCAGCACAGCGACTTTTTTTCAGCACAAGAGCTTCAACTGATATGTCTGTCACCTTTGGAAATAAACACTGCTGAGGACAAATTCACATGTGGCACTTGTCAGACCAAGAGGCTGAAGAGAAATGAAGTCAAAGCAAGCTAGTGGGATGGGAGGAAGAACATTTCTGTCATATTACAATATTGTAATTATTATTTTTTATGTGATAGATGCTATGATTCATGATCCATAATCATTGTCCATAGTCATATCTGGTTCCTTTTCTAGTTGTACTGGGGTGTAATTACACCTGCATTTCTCTTCAGGTGAATTTGGCTATCAATACTAGTCCAGAAAGATCTCAACAGTGAAAACTCTGCTTCCTGCTTTCCATCCAGGGCAATTTTGGCCATGTCAGTTCTGACTAGTGACAGTCATGTACTCATGTGTGTTTAGGATAGTGGATGCTGATACCAGGAGATAGGACTGATAGGGACCATCCACTCCCTCTTCTAAACACTTCATGAGGTAAAGAAGGATATGTTAAGATGGTAACAGAGCTGGGAAATTCCTACCACCCAGTGATGTCCCAGGGTCAAACAGCAAGGCAGGCCTCAGTGTCTGTGATGACATGTGAGAGGCCAGGTGCCTGCAGGTACCATGGAAAGCCAGCACTCTCTCTACTCTATAAGCACACCACCCTGCTGTGCCCTGAATGCCTTTGCTCCTTTATGTGCTTACTACCTGGTACTTTCCAGCCCTTACAGCATGTTTCTTCTTCCATTAAAAAAACAAAAACAAAATCAGCTCCCATTCTATGATCACAGCCTCATACTTTGAACAAGAACGCTAAGGGACAGCATCCAGGGTCTGAATTCAAGCCCCAATACTCTCCTGTGCATCAGTGCTGCCCAGGCCTTTTCTAGACCCAATTATACTTCTATGTCTCTTAAAGTCACTGCAGCTTAGTCTTATCTGAAGCAAGAATATCAGCTCCATCACAGGTCTGCTGTGCTCACTCTGCTTCATCAAATATGGGTTAACAGAAACAAACAAACAAACATTTAAGTATTCCTTTTAAGCCAGCAGGAAGGTCTCACACATTTCTTCCACATTCTGGGAACTGTTCACTCAGCATCCTCATCCAGAATCCTATCCCTGAAAAATCTGTAGCTTCCTTTGGGAAAAATCACAAGACAATCTTTGCAAAGCCTCCCCTGAGCCTCCTAAGGCAGTGGAGAGAGTTCAGAACTCCAGGGATGTCTTTGGAAATGACCTTCAAGCCACTGACTGTCTATGGTGTGAACTCTGACAGCTCCCCACCCCCAGGCCTACGTGTTAGGTCTGATGGCAGCCTGGAAGGTTCTAGAACATTAGCAAGAAGGGCTTAGTGGAAGGAAGTCAGGTCACTGGAGACTTGTCTAAGGGATGGTGGGACCCCACCCCTTCCTGTTCCTCTCTTTTTGCCTCCCGGCCACCATAAAGTAGGCAGCTTTGCTCCATCCTGTGCTTCCACCATGAGGACTTGCTTTGACACAAGGTCGAAAGTCAAGGGGCAAAGACACCAAGACCCAAATCTCTACAACCCAAATAAACCTTTCTTCCTTAGGGTTTGGCTGGTCTGGGTGTTTTTGTCACAATGACAAAAACTGATAATACAGGTGTGGAGCCGACCCTATGGCTTTCCTAAGTCAGATTGACACCCAGACTGCTCCTGTCAAGAATATTAACCTATGTACTTCGGTGGAATCAAATGGCTTGACTCATGGTCAACGTTTTTACAGTTCAGTTGATAGAATAATAGGAATCTCTGTAATGACCGGTATTCACTGAGAGAGGAGAAAAAAAGTTTTCTTTGGTGGTGCTGGGGTTTGAACTCAGGGCCTCCCATTTGCTAAACAAGTGCTCAGCCAATTGAGTCACTCTAACACTTGCTTGATGCAGTATTATTTTTGTTTGTCTGTTTGTTTTGTTGGTCATGGGGCTGAACTCTGGGCCTTGTTGCTGTCCCTGAGTTCTTCAGCACTCTACCACTTGAGCCACAGTGCCACTTCCAGTTTTCTGGTGGTTAATTGGAAATAAGAGTCCCATGGACTTTCCTGCCTGAGCTGGCTTCCAACCATGATCCTCAGATCTCAGCCTCCTGTGTAAAGAGGATTATAGACATGAGCCACCAGCACTGGGCTGCAGTTTATTTTCAAGGTGAGGTCTCAATTATATCTCAATCAATGTAGACTGTGATCCGCCTATTGGTGCTTCCCGTCACGGATGACAGGCATGTGCCACCAAGCCCAGTGATTGATTGAATGGGTCTCAAGAACTCAATCTGCACCTCCCAAATAGCTAGGATTACAGGCTTGAGCCATGACATCTGGCTGAGGAGCACTTCATAAAGATATAAGTTGGGCTCAGATTTTTCCCAACTTCTGGACTTGAGACAGGGAGCTCTTTGCCAATGAGGACAGACACAGAGAGGGTACTGCATTTTGGAAGGATTTGCACAGTCCTAACTTTAAACCCTCACTGGCCAACTTGCCTTACCAGGTACCACCTTGGTACCAGACACAGAACAAAGAGGAAGAGACTGGCACAGATGAAACACTCCAATGGTAGTCCCAACTACAAAGGAGGGGTTTGTGTGAGACACTTTTTTACCTTATTATTTTTATACCGAGGTCTAGTAGAGATCTAACATTCGGTTACCACCCCCTCTACCTCCCCCACCCCCCCAAAAAAACACCCCTGGCTAATATACTTTAAATCTTTCATAGAATTGCTTCTTGGTTTGGAGATAGCTTCAATGTGTCCCCCAAGCCTCTCAAACTTCACTCCCCACCCCCCTACACCCCAACCCTGGCAGTGTGCCAATGTTAGGAAGGACTGAGGCCTTTAAGAAGAGAGGCCTGAGATGTACATTGAGAACATCACAGTTGGCTGCCAGTCCCAGCAGAAATTAAGACCCCAGGCTAGAAAGGTGGTTCAGTGGTAGAGTGCTTGCCTTGCCTGCATGAGGCCCTGGGTTCAATTCCTCACCACCTCATAAGCAGAAAGCCCAGAAGTTGCCCTATGGCTCAAATGGTAAAGCACTAACCTTGAGCTGAAGAGCTCAGGAACAGCACTCAGGCCCAGAGTTCAAGCCCCATGACCCACCAAAAAAAAAAAAAAAAGACCCCATTTCAATCAATAAGCCCCATCCCTGAGCTTTTGTACTTAAGGCTAGCGCTCTATACCACTTGGAGCCACAGCTCCACTTCTAATTTTCTGGTGGTTAATTGGGCTTGAGAGTCTCATGGACTCTATAGGCTTGGCTGGCTTGGAACCATGATCCTCCACTCTCAGCCTCCTGAGTAGCGACTGTTATAGGCATGAACAACCAGCACCTGACATAAAGCAAAATATTTTTACAGAAAGCTTCAATCCATCAGCATGTTCCCTATTTCCGACCACATGTACTATGACTTGGTGGCTCTAAGCAGCTCCTGCCACAAGCTGGCAGACACACAAAAACTGTCACTCCACTCTGACCACAATCAGTCCCTGGGAATCACGGGAGGCTCAACTTGGAAGAACACTGTGTAGCCAGCAGATGGTAAACTAGACACCAGTACCACAGCCATCTTCATGGCTGTTGTACCAACCAGGTGAGCAATCTTGCCCTCTCTCCAGGAGCCAACCCTGAGCAAACCTTCTGCACAGACCACACTCATCTACTCCTACTGCTTTATCTCTGCCTGCATAAAGCCCTCAGGATGATATGAGCAACTTGTCTGACTAGTAAATTCAGTCAGAAGTCTTTCCCAGTGGTCGTATTTATGAATGTTTGCTTTTTTTACACAAAAACATTCCTGCCTACTTTGCCAACCCAATTTCAAGGACTGGGACATCCTGCATAATACATGGCTATCATTCTGTACACTCACTGAGAAATTTGCCATTCACCTGACAGAAAGAAAAGGACTCAAAGAAATTTTGGTCTACGATGAGCAAACTGGTTCTATTCCCTGTATTCCACAAATCTAAAAAGTGAATTCCTACACTCAATGGGAAAATATTTGGATTTAGAATATCAGATCACAATTACTTAACTGCTTCAGTAAGTTTTCATAACTTACACAATCCATAGCTAATCCTTAAACCTTCTGTTTCCAAAGCCGCATTTGCAGCCTCAAAAGAGCTTGTTTTGCAGGACTGGTACTTTAGTGGCCAGTCTTCTATCTAAGCAGTAGTTCCCAAGAACACTCACTGTTCTTGTCATCCACAGGAAGATCACCTAACAGCAGACAAGTCTTTGTTCTTCATTTCAGTTATTCTAGGAATTTGTGTGTGTATGTGTGTCTTTGTGTGTGTGTGTGTCTTTGTGTGTGTGTGTCTGTGTGTGTGTCTGTGTGTACTGGGGTTGAAAATCAGGACATTGTACTCTCACTTGGTTTTTTCACTCAAGCCTGACCAACACTTGAACCACACCTCCACTGACAGCTTTTGGCTGATTAACTGGAAATAAAGAGTCTCATGGACTTTCTTGCCCAAGCTGGCTTCCAACTTCAATCTGCAGATCTCAGCCTCCTCAATAGCTAAGATAATAGGCACAATATATCAGTTCCTGCCTAGAAAACTTTCTTTGTTAAAGCAAACATTTTTATGTGAATCTATCAGCAGTGCACCATGTAAGAACCATCATTTTCAAGGATTTAGCTTTCTTTTAAAGAACTTACTTTCTTTCTCAGCTCTATTCCCCAACGGTTCTTGATTTAACTCACAGAAGACAGTAAGTCCAGACACCACATTTCCTAAACAAAAAGATTTTTGCTTACTTTTCATAAAATAAAGAGGTTTCTGAAAATGGCCACATTTGGGGTTTTTTCTTTTTGCCAGTTTGTTTCTAAACTACATCTTTAGTTTATAAGCCATTTGCTGGCATGACTCCCTCTTCCCTAGAAGTGAATGTTAGTCTTCTCCTACACCTCTTCTTCCTTCTTTCTCTTCTTCCTCCTTCTGCTTCTCTCTCCCTCTCTCAACTTTCATAAAAATTGTCCTAAATTTGAGAGTTGACATCACAAATTCTGATCCCATGCACATCAAGTTGCCTTCTTTTTATATTATTATTATTTTGGGGTCAGTTATGGGGCTTGAACTTGGGGTCTGGTAGCTGTCTCTAAGCTCTTTTTTGCTCAAGGCTAGCACTCTACCACTTTGAGCCACAGCTCCACTTCCCATTTTCTGGGGGTTAATTAGAGTCTCAAAGACTTTCCTAACCAGCTGGCTTTGAATCACGAGCCTCAGATCTCAGCCTCCTGAGTAGCTAGGATTACAGTGTGAGCTACCAACACCCAGCTAAGCCACTTCTAACCTCTGTGTTTCTTCCTTGCTTAAGCCATGTTCTCTTCTGTCTACCTTCTGTCTCTTAAACATCATGACCATTCCCAACTCAGGCACAGAGAGACCCCTGTGGATCCTCTGGCTTTTTATGGAGGAGGTGGCCAGGCCAGCCTGGCAGGCGGCTCCTTCCCAGAAGACTTGTCCAGCTGCTGTCCTTCATCACAACCCCTCCCCACCCACCCATACACACACACACACACACACACACACACACACACACACACACACACACACACACACACACACACACACACACACACACACACACACACACACACACACACACACCTCATCTCACCATGACAGGCCTGGCTGCTCCTGGCAGCTGAACCACCTGCTCCTGCCTATTGCCCTTGACACCACATCCAGGGCTTCACCCAGCCCCCAGACCCACCTCAGGGCTCTCCAGGTCATTGCTGCCCACACATTTCTAACTTGACTCCTGTGTGCTGAAGCTGGCAGCAGCTCACTGGTCTACCAAGACCACACACCTGTTAGCAACTGCACATTGCAGGCTCAATTCTCTGCAGTGACAACCACCCATGGATTTCACCACTGCCCAGTGTCCCAGACCCAGGAAGAAAGTCTGGGTTAGGACTTGCCAGTGTGTCTAACCACACAGATGGAATGTTCTAGGGATGCTAGGAAGCAAACAGATACCACAAAGCCATTTAAGGTGACATGACACTTACTTTTCTTTTGACTGACTTTAGAAAAATAGGCTCTGGGCTCACCTAGCCTAAGCATGAAGGGCAGTGGTGACTCATACGTATAATCCAAGTTACTCAGGAGGCTGAGATCTAAGGATCATGGCTCAGAGCTGGCCCAGGCAGACAAATCTAAAACACTTGTATCTCCAATTAATTAGCAAAAAGCCACAAGTGCAGCTGTGGCTCAAATGGTAGTGCACCAACTTTGAGTGAAAAGTCAAGCAAAAGTTCTAGGCTCTGAGTTTAAGACCCAGTATTTTATTACGGTACTACATGAGTTATAACATTTATAAATATAACATTTCATATTATGTTATAAATAATATAATATTGTTACAGTATTATAATAATAACAATAATAAATCAATAATAACAACAAACCAAAAAGGGCTCAAGATGTAGCTTGGTGGGAAAGCACCTGCCTAGCAAGCATCAAGTCCTAGGCTCGAACTCCAAACTGCCAAAATAAAAAATTGTGAAAAGTTTCCTGAGATTGAACCACAGCTTTTAAGTCACTCACTTTGTAACATTAGACCTATTACTTCCCTTCTCAATACTCCTGTTTTCTCTTCTATCCCTAAGGGTAAAAACAATGCCACAAACAAAAGAGGGTCAAAAATGATGTAAGCTTCTTAGAAAAAACCTGATATATAGTAAGATGTTATATAATGGCACCTCCAAAGAGACCACTTACTTCTTACATTCTCTGTCTGGACACTTCACTGGTCCCTTAAAAAATGTCTGGGATAAGGTAATGAATGCCAAGGAAGGTGGTCCATGCCCGTAATACTAACTACTTGGGGGGCTAACATTGGGCAGGACCGATCTAGGCAGGAAAGTTTTCAGCTTACCTTTGCCACTGAGATTTGGGTAAAGTGGCACACATGTGTAAGCAACAAGTGGAAACTTAAAGAAAACAGGCAGATGACAGTCCATGCACATGCCTGGGCACGAAGTGAGACCCTAGCTCAGAAATAACCAGCACACACAAATTCACTCTCATACTTGGTTGCTAGACCTAGAAGATAAACATATAAGTAAACACATGCCAAGTCCTGTACCTAAATATGTGACCAATCTGATTAAAGTACCATAGATGCATGTGTGAAGGGCCATAATAAAGTTCCTGAGAAACAAGTACCATGAACTTTAACAAAAACATTAGGAAAGTGGAACATGTCCTGTCTGTGGTGTAGGAACCAGTGCAAAGGGGTGGGAGAATGGAGAGGGTGAAGGGTAGCCAAGGGGTTCACAATGTTTTATGTCGATGTGTATGAAAATAAGCAATAAAGCATGGTGAGACTGATTTAGGAAGGAGGAGAGAGGATGAAAGGGAGTGATAGAAGGGATGAGGCTGACCCAGGAGCACGGTGTGCATTAAGGACATGTCAAAATGAAACGTCAAACAAACAGCCAATGAAAGAAATGGTTGGGGTGGGGCTTGCCTAGCAAGCAGGAGGTCCTGAGTTCAAACCTCAGTGCTGCTAAAGGAAAAGGGAAAAAATTAAGAAGTGTCTATTTCCTCCTTCTTCCTTCAAGTGACTGGCCTTTAAATGCTACCTTTTGTCCTTCATTCATCATGCCTTTATTCCTAAAGTCAATTTCATCTGTTTGATAACTAGATTCTACCAACTTAAAGGCAGAGCAGCCTCTGAGATACTCTGTCATTACTCAGGCAAGTAGCTAATAAACATAGATTAAGAACACATCTGTTCTCAGATTTTTAGCTTCTCTCCCTTTTTATCTAGTCTCTGATTGTTCCTGGGGCTCAGGCAGGCAGCTGGCCTTGGGACCAGCACAGACCAGGACAGTCTCACCCCCATTCTCTCATCTGTCCTTTCTCCCATCCACATCCTCTTGCACCATTACCATTGTAAGCACAGGTTTGAAAGATTTAGGTCCTAGACTATTAACAAAAAGCTTTTCTCTTGTGCTTTGAAAGAATCTGGCAGATGCTTTATTCTGTCACATTGAGGCAATAGGACACAGCAAAGCACTTGGGTTTCCCTTTGCTTTTATAGATTGAAAATTCATTAAACATATTCTGCACAGCAGTTATGAGTAATGTTGGCCTGGGAAGAAAAGAAACACAGCTCCCAAAACACTGAGAAAGGATACTCAGATGGACCACAGCTTGGGGAAACGTTGAGGTTCAGTAATCCGTCCACCCTTAGACAGTCCGCAGGACATCCCATGAAGGAAGGACACCACTTTATTATAGTTTTATTCTCCTCCGATGAGCCAGTGACACTCTCTGAGACACAATGAGCTGGTGCAGAAGGATCTGCTGTTTGGAGAGGGGTTTTCTTAAGAGCAGTTTCTTTAGTTTGCAGGATGATTCCTAAACCATGCTTTCCTGAGGCAAAGTTAGCTGAATGTTTGGAAAGCAAGGGTGTTGACACCAGCTGTGAGGTAAATCACCAACTGAAGACTCCAGTAATCATCAGAAATGACAGGAGAGGCTCAGAACCACCCTCCAAGGCAGGAAAACGTGGTTATCAAATTAATTTTGGAAAGTGAAAGATAAAAGGACAGGCCACTTTTTTTACCACCTGGAAGAATGCTGATTTTGTTCCAAAAATGATTTATGAAAAAAGACTTGTTTCAAGCTTCATGAAGCTAATTAAACAGGAAATCTGCACCAAGATAAATTCAATCTTTGTGTCATAAAACCACTGGACTATAAAGAAGGGCAGAGGTGTAACTGATTATGAGTTATGAGACATAACTGAATGGGTAGGCTGAAGATAAAAAGCAGATAGAAAGTCTCCATGCTGTTTTCTTTTGGCAGTACTGGAATCCAAACTCAAGGCCTTGTACTTGCTCAGCTTGCATGCCCAGCTGGCATTCTATCTACCTATTGAGCCATGCCTCCAGCCCAACATTTTGCTGGTTGTTTGGAGGATTTAAAAGTCTTATGGACTTTTCTGCCCAAGCTTGCTTTGAACCATGGTCCTCCAAATTTCACCCTCCTGAGTAGCTAAGATGAGAAGCACGAACCACACATACTCTTTGACATTCTAACATTCTACTAGTCTATAGAGAGTGTATTTCTCTTCATTTGGAAAAGAAACTGCAATAGTAGAAGACATGCATACAAAATTAAAACACTGTTTGTATCAACGATATTTAGTTAGCTCCCTCTTCATCCCTATTTTATTTATTCCACTGCGATACTGCTATGGTAGCAAGGAATCATTTTCCCTAAAATTGCACTTTCTCTGATAGCAGCACCAGTTTCCCTTTTTCTATCTCCCTCTTTCTTAATCTTTAATCTCAGTCTTCTCTAGAAAGTATTTGCAGATAACTCTGGACTGTCTCACTCCACGACATTGTAATTCAGGGTTCACACAGATTCAGTCCTGGTCCTAGGTCTGCTTGCCTTCATCCATGCCAAGCAATGTATTTCTCTTCGTCAAATTCCTACATGGAAGGTTCGCTATGTTTACAGACATGGGATGAAATAAGAAGGATAAAGCAGGGTTCCCAGGAATAGCTGTCTGCTCGGACAGGCCAATTTCAACTTCCACCCAGAGTTAGGAAGGCTGTCAACTACCTAGAAGCTGACACTGGATGTAAGACAGCAGTGAAAAGAATACTGAGAAGAACTAGTGGAATACGGCATATTAAGAAGTGAGTTCAATACTTAAAGATAATAAGAGAAAAAGGAGGGGCTGGGATGGTGGCTCAGCGGTGGAGTGCTTCCCTTGCATGCATGAGGCTCTGGGTTCGATTCCTCAGCACCACATAAGCAAAAAGAAGAAAGCCCGAAGTGGCATTGTGCCTCAAGTTGTAGAGTGCTAGCCTTGAGCTGAAGAGCTAAGGGACAGCACCCAGGCCCAGGGTTCAGGCCCCATGACTGGACACCCCCCCTAAAAAAAAAGATAAAATAAGGAAGTGAGCTCAAGCTGGGCACAGTGCTATATACTTGTAATTCTGGATACTGGGAGGACTGGATTTCCAGAGCAGCTTATGTAAAAAGTTACAAAGATGCCATCTCCAAAGAAAACAAAATGCTGTGTATAGTGATACACACTTGTCATCTCAGCTAGGGAAGAAAGTATAAATACCAGGTTCACAGTCCAGAGACCAGCTCAAGAAGTCATAAGGTCTTATCTCAAAATCCACCAGAGTAAAAGGGCTGGCAGCATGACTCCTGTGGTAGAGAGCCTGCTTAAAAAGGATGAAGCCTTGGTTTCAAACTCCAGTATAACAACACACAATAATCACAATAACGTTTTATTTCTCATTCATCGTTCCTCTCTAGCACTCATCTCTTTTCACTACCTAGGGGGTCTAGGTTTGTAAGTGGAGGCACTAAATTCAGCTCCTTGATGGCTAATAGATATGCTGAGCCAGCCACCTACAGGGTGTGAAGGGACAGAGACTTCAAACAAATGCCCATTCAATGAAAGAGTGGCAAGGCAAGCTGAGCCAGAGCCCCAGCCCTGAAGAAAAACCAGGCAGGCTTTGTAGGAAAGCACCTATCCTAACAATGGCACAACCTCACCCTTCCCCTAAGTCCCCCAGCTTCAATCACTCTGTGTTGGTGTGTGTGTGTGTGTGTGTGAGAGAGAGAGAGAGAGAGAGACAGACAGACAGACAGACAGACAGACAGACAGAGACAGAAAGAGAGAGAGAGAGACAAAGTGTGTGTGTGTGTGTGTGTGTGTGTGTGTGTGTGTGTGTCTTGAGACTTGAACTCAGGACCTAGCTGCTGTTCTTAAGCTTCATTTTGCTCAAGACCAGAAATTTACCACTTGAGCTACAGCTACACTTCTGGCTCAGTCACACTTGGCATTACCTATCACCACTCAGCTGAGCCTTCTGAAAAAAAATACCAATGCTGGTAGCTACAGTTTTTGAGTAAACTACACCATATCCCCTGAACGCTCTCAGTGCTGTGTGTGCTGTACTACTGAGAAGATTGTAGGAGGCTCCTGAGGTGTTTCCTGATGTGCTCCATGACTCATTGCATAGGTAACAAAGAATTTGAATGAGACTCATATAATTCTACAGTCCTGGCTCTTGAACTCCATCCAAGTTTAGAGTAGTTGCAGCCAGGAGCAAAAAGCACAGATGCCCAGAGGTCCCATCTGAGAGGAAGGACGCTGCTACTCCAGACTCCAGCACAAAGGTAAGTACAGAGGTTTGTTTTTACAGTACTCCAGTTTGAACTCACACCTTTGTACTTGCTAAGCAGGCACTTTACCACTTAAACCACAGTCCAATACCAATCGTCTATTTTTCATTTCAATTATTTTTCAGATCTCACATTTTGTCTGGGGATGGCCTCAGATCACAATCCTACTATATATGATTTCCCAAGTTGCTCACTGTGAGTGAGCTTGCCATATTTTGGTGGATGCTGCCACTATCAATGTGCCTGACCATACGGAAATCTGAAATTCTACTCAGCACCCAAGTCTGTTCAAACATTTAAATATCGCCTATTTAAATACTGCCTTGCTTTCATGGATTCACTTCTTCATTAGTGGAACTTCCAATAAAAAGCAGGTTGGGACTTCTCAAACATTTCCTTTTCAGCCCAGTTTGGCTTTCACAGTTTTCATTCCTTTATCTCTCAGTGATGTTCTGGGTCAATATCTTACTCACGGTCTCCAAAATTCCAATTCTCTCTTTGGCTAAATCAAGCTCATCATGAAGTACCTTATTGGTTTTAAATAATTGTTATTGTATTCAATAGTTAAATAATTGTGTAACATTATTAAAAATGGTTAGGTATTGTTACGTAATTGTTATTGTTCCGTAGAGGTTTTCACTTTTGAGATTTCTAATTGGCTCTTTCTAGATGCACGTGTTCTCAATTTACACTGGAGTACTTTTTGTTCATCGTCTCCTGCTTCTATGGGTATCGTTCCCTATCCTTCAAAGTTCTCTCCTTGAAGAAACTTAGCACTTGATTTTGTAAGTTCTTTCTGTGTCCCTCTATCCTGAAAATTAGAGCATCAGCAGATATAATAAAGCAAGACCTCAGTGGTGGGATCATGGGACACCTGACTCCATAAAGTAACAAAGTGGGAGAGAAAATCTAGGAAGATGTCACCCAAGGTCATATGGAGGTGGAAACTAACCTCCATAGCTGTGGGATGGACCTCTGGGCTCCTAAATTTAGAAGGTGAGTAGGTCACAGGGTAGAGGCTTACTGAAGAGGCACAGGGAAGCCTGGATGTCTGTTGCTTTCAATTATCCAACCTCAAGTACCTTGTTATAATAACTAGAAGAACAAACATGAAGATTCATCATCATCACAATAGCCCATACTATGCTGTTGAGTCTCAACTGCCTTTTAGTTGGGATTCACCTCCCTGTACAGAGTTCTGGGCCCTGGACTGTGAAATACAAGGGTGCATGAGGCTTATACCTTCTGTGTATCCAGAGAAGCACCCATCTTATTAGCCTCATGTGGCCTCTTGAGGTGAAAGCCAACATCAGCCAGAGCAGAGGCCTCGAAGGAGCTAGCTAATATGGCTGACACAGCTCTTTGCACAGACTTTGACAGTGCACCACAAATTCCATTGGTTAAAAGCTCGGGGGAACATTTACTCCTGACAGCAATCACACAACTGTCACCTCCAAACTTACAAAGATGGGAAGTTACAGGCAAGTCCACTGTGGGCTGTTGAGAAATCTTCTTGGAACACAACAAGCTGAGGGAGCTGATAATCACCAATGAAGAAACTTCTCCCTATAACTCATTAACACCACAGGGAGAGCCTCAGTGTTTTGTAACAACCCTTTCTCATATCCTTCTGGTGCTTATCACAGACAGCATTAAGCCATCTCCCACCACCCAACCCCAGGCTGGCAGAGGGAAGACCCCTGCAGGAGGAACACTGGATACTCTATGTAGACCCCCTGAGTGATTTTTATTATTTTGGCCAGAGGTGGCACCTGAACTCTGGGCCTGGCATTGTCCCTCAGCTCTTCAGCTCAAGGCTAGCGCTCCACCACCTGAGCCACAGTGCCATGTCAGGCTTTTTCTACTTACGTAGTGCTGAGGAATCGAACCCAGGGCCTCATGCATGAGAGGCAAGCACTCTACCACTGAGCCACCTTCCCAGCCCCATGAGTAATTCTTGTACACATTCAATGTGTAATCTGGAATCAGTGGAGGGACATACCCGATGCCACAGAACACAGCACAGTACTGTCAAATTCACCCTCTAAATATGGCTCTTCATGAAACAGCATCTACCTACCCAGGTTATAAAGAAGCAAAGCAATAGGAGGGAGAGACACAAATTTCCTAGGTAGCAGACTACCCAATGGTTATTGGTTCAACACTTGGATGCACATGGAAGATATGGATTGTGTTTCCAGTTCCTGTGCCCAGGTCTCACTCCACTAGGAAATGACACCTGCCACTCACACTGCCATACTTGAGCCATTCCAGGGCACTGGGAGTCTGAGCTCCTCAATCTCAATGAGGGTAGAATATTGGTGATTTTATAAGAAGAGGAGATCAAAAGACATCCAGTCAGGGTTTCCAGTGACCACGGAAAAGTTCTAGAAGATCAAAGCATTACTGTGGCTCCAAAGAAAGAAGGGCTTGTGGGGGTAGGGAGACTGGTGAGCTTTGGGTTCAGGTCTGTCTCCAGTTTCAGGATGCATAATTAGAAGAGAGATGATCCCCAGAGTTGCCCCTGATCTACAGGATGCATAATTAGCACATATACACCCTCAGCCACAGCAGCACCCCCAACCCTGAGAGAGCAAAAGGCCCTGGGAGAGGCAAGAGACCCAAGGGCCCAGATTTGCTCTGCTTCCAGAGTGAACTCAGAAGACTCAACTTTGGGGTTGGCTGTGTGTGCTGCTTGGTTTCAAGAAGTGGGAGCAGCTCAGCCACTCAAAAATCAGGATAAAGCAGAGCGGCCTGGAAAGAGCCAAGATAAGATCAAGTTTCCACAGCGCACGTTTCCATAGCTCACTGACGCCCTTGATGGCTGCTAAGAAAATAATATGCAATTATAGCTTAGAGACATAAATGACTGAGGCCATGGTGCCCTCCATGTGGATAACCACATGTGTAGAAGCCCTGCCCTACCCTGGCTTGGTTAAAGATGCCTGCTTCACCCACAGAAGATGAGGGGGAGAGGGGGAAAGAAGCAGGCTGGTCGAGGATGGGTACACAGGACACGGAATGGGGCTTGACCTAGAAATGCCTCTGTCCTCTGGAGCTCTAGTATTCTCACCTGCATGGTGTGCATATGCAGGTCTGTGAGCAGGAGGCAGGTTGTCCTGAAGACCTCTGCTTTCCTCCTCTGGGGGCTCCTGATGTCCAGGACACTGGGAAACAGCAGAGCCACACCAAGATGGTGACAGAGGCCTATGGGAGATGAGGATACCAGGACCTCTGATGTGACACAAACTCTGGCCCACAGCCTGAAGCTCTCCCCTGACACAGTGACTGTGGGCAGGGTGTTTCTTCAGCAAAAATGGGTAAAAAGGGCAGTCACATGGCAGGTAGGGAAGTTGGAGAGCAGAGAGGTGTGCCTGGCTCTCCTAGAAAGGCTTTCTATAATGGTCACAGAGCCTCATACCTGGGCATCAGCGCTTCCTTCTACAACCTTCGCTGGCTCTACAGGGCACAGAACACACCTGCCAGTCCTACAGACCACTGGGAGTCATCAGCCATGAGTCTTGGGGCAAGTCATCATGACAAGGCATTTTGAGGAATAAGGCTGGAGCACTAGGAAATCCTGGATGCTCCCAAGAGGAGACAACTGAGTGGCATGCCAGACACTAAGAGGAGTTGTGGGTCCCGGTTCTTCACTTAGAAAGGAAGCTGGTTTTCTTCTGCTAACATGCTAAACTGCTTGCTACCTTCATGTGCTTTTTTTTTTAAGTACAAGAGATCAAACTCAAAGCCTTGTGCTTGCTAAGCAGGTGCTCTACTGTTGAGCCATGCTTCCAAACCTTTTTGTGCTAATATTAAAATAGGGTCTTGCTTCCTTCCTGGGTGTATACCTGGGCCTCCATCCCTATATATGAGGATTCTCATTGTGACTGAGATGACAGCCACATACCACCACACCCAGTGCTCACTTGAAATGGGATCTTGTGAATGTTTCTGCCCACGCTGGCCTCCAATGGTGATCCTCCCAATTTTGCCCTCCCAAGTCACTAAGATTACAGGCATGAACTGCAGTGCCCATCTGCATGACTTTTCTGCCATTGCTATATTTTTGCCATTAATGTTCATTTCACCCTGGTTTCGCCCAACTAGAAATTCCGGACTCCCCATACTGACTTGTTAGGGAACAGCCTGAATCTCAGCCTTACCACCACACTTCTAAGACAAATATGGAGACAATCAAGGGAACAGGAAGGTTAAAGAGAAATTCTCCTGCTTTCCTGGATCCTTGGGATCTCTGCAACCAATTCCCTACTGCAGCAATTCTGAGCTGAGCTCAGCCTCCTGCTCCAGACAGTAAAACAGAGCAGAGCCTCCCTATCCCACTCCTCATCAGACTCCTCCTCCTCCTCCTCCCTGCCTGCCCATCTCACCTCTACTCACAGAAAACTGCTTCTCCCATAGAGGTGGCAAACTACGAAGTAAAATATCTGAGATGCAGCCAGGGTGAGCTAAGGAGTCGGGAAACCTGCAGAAGGAAAGGATTAGAAAATAAATTAGAAGAAACTCAAAAGGTCTTAGAATGGATTCCAAGTGCAATGGAAGAAAATCCTGCCCAGAATTGGATGTGCAGGTCCAGCTTCAAACCCAGGCAGCATCAAGCATGCACCCAGTCCAGGCCACCTGCCAAGGCACTCCCTGGAGACTCATAATTCCTTGGGCCCATTTCTTGGTGATGCTTCTCAACGAGACTGATTAAAATCTGGGTTCTTGTACATCTCATTGTTGCAATGGATCCACCTGTATCCCTATTTAAACAATTTGCTTTTTCCCTTCCCCTCCACAAATTATACTAACATCAAATACAGTGAAAGCAGGTGTTATAACATGGGGGAGGGACATACAAAGCAACAAAGAAATCATCTTATAAATGTGTTAGAAACAATCACCTGAAAGAAACATTTGAATACATATCTTAGGGTTCATTTCCCTAACATCAACTTATCTGACCTTTTCTGCTTGACTCAGACATATACTAGTTATTGCAAATAAGGGAAACCATGGGACCTAAGTTTCTTTGGGCCTGGCTTACTTCACTTAATATGATTTTTTTCAAGTTTTTCCATTTCCTAGCAAATGGGGCAATATCATGCTTTCTGATGGAGGCATAGAATTCCATTGTGTATATATACCACATTTTCTTGATCCATTCATCTACTGAGGGGCATCTGGGTTGGTTCCATATCTTAGCTATGGTAAATAATGCTGCAATAAACATAGTCGTGCTGGTAGCTTTAGTGTGGCCTTGTTTGTGATCATTTGGGTAAATGCCCAAAAGTGGGATTGATGGGTCATTGGGGGTCTCTATGTGGAGTCTTTTGAGGAACCTCCATGCTGCTTTCCAAAGTGGTTGAACAAGTTTACACTCCCACCAACAATGCAGTAAGGTTCCCTTTTGTCCACATTCCCTCCAGCATCTGTTGTTATTAAAGTTCTTGATTATAGCCATTCTAACTGGGGTGAGGTGGTATCTCAATGTTGTTTACATTATCTAGCCCATGTAATTGTAACCTCTCTGTACAGTATTTTCACAATAAAAAAAAATGTACTCATTACCTTGCTCATGTAATTGTAACTCCTCTGTGCGGTATTTTTCCACAATAAAAAAACTTATTAATAAAAAAGAAAAAAAATCTGGGTTCTTGGCCAAAGCTTGCTTGGATGAAATTTGAGTCAACTTACTGTAAAAATGACATACACCACAGAAAATGGGAATCAGTGGCTGGCAGAATTGTTTCTCTGCTGCTGACCACCTTCTATTGGAAGTATAACTGCTTGAATGTGTGTAGATGTGTGCATCTGACACACTCGGCACCTATTTATCACCTAGCATATGGAAGAGTCTCATTCCCCCAAGTCAAAAATGTTTAATAAGAAAGTGGTGACTGCCGGGCGCTGGTGGCTCATGCCTGTAATCCTAGCTACTCAGGAGGCTGAGATCTGAGGATCGCGGTTCAAAGCCAGCCCGGGCAAGAGAGACCGTGAGACTCCTATCTCCAATAAACCACCAGAAAACCGGAAGTGGCGCTGTAGCTCAAGTGGTAGAGCGCTCGCCTTGAGCTGAAGAGCTGAGGGACAGTGCCCAGGCCCAGAGTTCAAGTCCCACGACCGACAAAAAAAAAAAAAAAAGAAAGTGGTGACTTCCATAAGTGGTCATAGAAAGAACTAGACGGTGAATCCACTGGAAAAGTCTGGGCCACAGTGAGGCAGCATGGATCAGGGTGGGCAAGAGTCATGGAGAAACCATCTTTACCAAGTCCTACTGGAATTCACTTCTTGCTCAGCCAAAAAAGGTGCCATCTGCCCCAAACCTTTTAACTGGCTCTACCTCCCAAGCCACAGGATTCCTGAAGGTCCCAGGGCAAAGTCACCTGTGGGTACACATTTAGGTTAAAGAGCCCCACCCCACCCACCCCCCCACACACACATTATTTGGAAAT
Organism: Dipodomys spectabilis; assembly: GCF_019054845.1. Lineage (NCBI taxonomy): Eukaryota > Metazoa > Chordata > Mammalia > Rodentia > Heteromyidae > Dipodomys > Dipodomys spectabilis. Next base: position 14,745,011 of record NW_024870769.1, read on the forward strand.
GGATTACACTTCAAAATTTAAGCTTATTGTGTGTAGCAGCCTGGAAAAAAATAACTCACAAAGGACTTCAGAGTCACTGAACCCTAGAGCCCTAAACCCTGGAAATTTCAAACTGAAAATGAAAAGATTCAGAGGACTGAAGGAAGGAAGGGTAGAGGATTGGTATGGGGCTGTGACTTTTGAGAAGGCTGCTTGGCGAGGCTCAGCTAATCAACAATCTAAAGATGTAGCTTAAGCCACCAAATTCAACAGCCAGAGAGAGAAGTCTCAATCTCCAAAGGCAAACTGGGTAAAGATTTTATACAAATGGTGGCCACTTGCTGGTGGCTTATACTTGTAATCCTAACTACTTAGGAAGGTGAGGTTTGAGAATCACACTTCAAAGGCAGCCTGGAGAATAGTCCATGAGACTCTTAGCTCCAATTAACAAGCAAAAAGCCAGGAGCCAGAGGTAAAGGTATTCCTCAAGTGGTAGAGCACCAGCCTTGAAAGAATAAAGCTCAAGCCCCAGTGACAACCCAAAATAAATAATTAATTTAATTAAATGAAGTACACAAGTATCTCTAGCCTTCGGCTGCAATATTTTGGGGACACTAACCAAGTTCCAATATCCATTACTACCCAGCTAGCCAAGAGGACTTGAGAGACAGAGATGAAGGTGCCCTTAAGTCACTGCCCCTGTCCTATACATGTCTTTCTTTTCTGACTCAGGCCACTAAGCCATGCTGGACCAGTTACCCACCCTCCTCCATCCATCTTATTCTTAGCCTCTGAAGGTGTCTATCAACTCAGTCACCAGCACTCAGAATCCAAACCTTGCTAGAAAACTCAAACTCAAACTCACCAGTCACCGCTTCTCCCTTCCACCATCATATAGGTAAGTAAGAGAAAGAAACAGGAAGGTCAAAATTGCAAACCATTTAGGGAGTGTTAGGAAGACAAAGAATAGCCTTTTAAGAGTGAAGAAAACTGGGGAGGAAATGTGAAGAACCTATGGAAAAATAAAGCAACACAAAGGGCAAAGAACCCAAGGAAAATTAAGTGAACATTAAGGGCAAATCTGCCATGTGGGAATCTTCTATAGGGGAATCCTCCTTTTAGGCTCCTAAGAATGAAAACGGAGCTTACACCTGCTGTAGAAAGTCTAGATGCTCTGATATCACACAACTGCTCACTTCTCTTTTTTTTGATAGAAACATTCTTTTTATTATTATTATTATCTTTAAGTAGTTGTACAAAGAAGTTCCCATTCTATAAAACAGTGTATGAGTACAAAATGTCTGACAATGCCACCCATCTCTTAATTAAAATTGCAGATATGGTGACTGCTCAGCATAAAATAGGAAACGAAAGGCATCGCAGAGTAACTTTCCAAAGATCTCCAAAGTTCTAAACTAGCAGATATACTTCTAAGTGCAGTAACTAAGTAATTCTCTTATCACCACAGTGAAAAGCATGTCCTTGGATCTCTGATGCCTCCAGGAGGGTGATGTTTGGGCCTAGCACACTGCTGTGTTCCATAAGCAGACAGAAAAATCGGGAGGATCAAGGGTTCAGGTCAGCACCAGGCCCAAAAGATGTTGAGATCCCACCTGAACAGAAAATTCAGCAGGGAGCAGCAGTGTGCACCTGCCAGCCTAGGACCAGCAGTCCATTCATGCCAGCAGGGATGAAAAGTGAGACCCTATCTCAAAACATAACTACAGAAAATAAAGAAATAAGGGCCTGGGTCACATGGTAGTATGCCTGCCTTGCAACACAAAGTGCTGACTTCAAACTCCAGTGTAGAAGAAAAAAATTGCCTCAAAAGAGGCATTTTTTAAAGTTAAGCCAATGACTGACACTTACTGCTGCTGCTTCAACCTTTAGAAATAGTGACTTTTACAGATTAAAGCAACAGGACGTGCTATACAGGACACAACTACGTCTTTCTTATGTCAATATTCTCACAGAGTCACTACAAAGTTGATAAAAAGTATAAATTCCTAGAATTTCATGGATTATTTAAAAAAAAAAGAGTTAATAAAGCAGGGGCCTAGAATAAGGCCCTGTGGTTCAGTGCTTGCTAAGCATGCATGAAGCCCTGGGTTTGATTCCTCACTAACACATAAACAGAAAGAGCCAGAAGTTGTGCTGTGGCTCAAGTGGTAGATTACTTGCCTTCAGCAAAAGAAGCTCAGCAACAGTGGGCAGGCCCTGAGTTCAAGCCCCAGGACTGGCAAAAAAAAAGAAAAAAAAGTAAAGAAAGAAAAGAAAAGACACATTGCTGCTCTTACGTAAAATTCTAGCTGCTAAAGAGGCTGAGAGCTGAGAATCGAGGTCTGGAGCCAGCATTAGCAGACAAATTCCAAGCAATATCACAAGGCTCTCAGTTTAAATCCCAGCATGGTATTAAACACACACACACACACACACACACACACACACACACACACACACACACACACACACACTCATACCACATATCAAGCCATACATTGGTCAATAAGATGGAGTGAATGCACAGAGTGACACCAGGAGGATATTCTTAGGAGAGGGTCACAGAGGCTCAACAACTATGTACATCTGGTCATATAAAATAGTATTTATCAAAATGAACTCCAGGAAAAATGGGTTTTTTTCCTTTGTTGCTGTTTTCATTTTCCTTTCCTCTTGTCTTGTTCATTTATCTGTCTTTGGGAGGGTAAAGTGGAACACCAAAATGGAGGGACAAAGAGTGAACAAACGCAGCAGGAGTATTCAATAGGCAATGTTGAAAATGGACTCTACAACTTGTTGGGTGGGGACTAGAGGGAAAAGTGGGGAGAACGCAAGAGAAGGGATGACATTGTCCAAAAAGGAATACACTCGTTACCTGACTTATGTAACTGTGACCCCTCTCTACATCACCTTTACGGTAATATTTTCTTTAAAAAAAAAAACCTCAGTATATATTTTGTGAAACAATTTCTCCTCTGCTCACCTCCACTGCAGGTTTTATCATTTGGTTTTCTTTGTTTATTGTGCCAGTACTGGGGCTTTAATTAGGTCCCAGGCTCTGTCCCTTGTGTTGGTGCTCTAACCCTTGAGAGCCACACCTCCACTTTAGGCTTTTTGATGTTTAATTGGAGATAAGAATCTCTTGGATGCTCCTGCTTGTGCTGGCCTCAAACATCTGTCCTCAGATCTCAGCTTCCTGAATAGTTAGAATTACAGACAAGAACACCTATGCTGGGCCTACTGCACGTGTTAGTCAATGCTAGTCTGAACCAACCAAATTAGTATTATCATGTCACGTACTCCTTAAGCTTGCAAGCCCTAGCCTAGTAGACAGAAGCCAAACTGAATGTGCCCAGCTGTCCCAAGCACCTTCTGCTCTGCAAGGTGGACCCATTGCAACACTGAGATGTACAAGTCCTCATGTTGAAAATGAGCTTTACAACTTTGGTGGGGGGGGGGGAGGGTTGGGGGGTGCAGTAAGGATGGGAAGGGGTGGGAAGGGGAAACAAAGGAGGAGGCTACAATGTTTGATAAGAAATGTACTCATTACCTTGCCCATATCTAACCCCTCTGTACGGTATTTTTAAAAAAAAAAAAAAAAAAGGCAGCCAGGTTGAACAATTCCCAACCTTTTCCAAATTCACAGGATGTCTGCTAAGCCAAGCCATCTGCTTGGTGGCTAGGGGCACTCAAATGTGGTTGCTGAGCTTCAGTCTGCTCCAGGATGCTGTTCTACCATATGAGACACACTTCCACTTCAGGTTTTTTCTGGCTAATTGGAGTTAAGAGCCTCAAGGACTTTCTTCCTCAGGATACCTTTGAACTGAGATCCTCAGATTTTGGCTTCTCGAGTAGCTATGATTGGAGGCATGAGCCACAGACACCTGACTTCTAGTAGCTGTTTTAGATGGAATGGTCAGAGAAACTTTGCAAACCCACAATTCAGCAGACTAAAGTAAAGGAAATAAGGGAATGAGCCTGCCTTGTGGGAGAAAGCGACTCACGTGCAAATACAGAATGTGCAAAGGCCCTGGGCTGAGAACTCAGTGAACGAGAAAAATGGGATGTGCTCAGCATGGCTGTACTGGACACATGCCATCCAGCACGGCAGCCAGTAGCAGGTCCTGAGTTTCCCCAGACTGCTGCCTGAGCCTACCCCTGGCTGACATCACCCAAGAGTCTGGTTCCTACCTTTCCCCACAAGTCCAGCCCCAGCCCCAGCCCCACCTGGAGTCCTCATCCTTATTCTTTCACAGATTACCAGTTCACCTAATTAACAACAAGCACACCAGAAACTGAGGACATGTGTAATGGGAAAGGCAGCAGGCCACACGATCTGTTCAATCTACACTTCAATACATAGGACAGAGATGACTGGTTAAAATTAAGTGTGTTGTATGTCTGCTGAAGATCTGACCTGCTAACTTAGCAGGCTCCCCAGTTCTGCAAATGAGGGAACACAAATCCTTGAAACAACCTTGGAACCATGCAAACCTGGAGCAGAGAAGGCCTCAATAACTTCTGGCAGCCTTTGCAATCTCCAGGTGCAGAGGACTGGACCAGGCCCTCGGGTCCCTAAATTGCTCTCAGAGACTGCAGACTCTTAATTACTCTTGTTTTCTAGCTATCTTCTTTCAATGCTCAAATTTTTCCACTGTCCCTAACCTCAAGTCACAGGCAGGAGCCTTTGCCTCTGGGCCACAACCCCCTCTCTAGGGTTCTGGGACATCCTACCCCTGACAGTGAGCTCCAAGAGTCCCCAGCAGAGGTGGGAGGCCTGTGCAGGCTGAGGCCTGGGGAGCTGTCCAGGGCCCTGGGCTGGCCCTGCTGCAGGAAGGCCCTTTGGCAATAAGCCAGGGCTGCTCCTGAAACCAAAGGCTCCTGACCCTCCTGACCAACTTCCACTGGCGACAGGATCAGTGGGAGGGGAGGCCCTGGCGGCAGAGCCCCCTGTGTGGTCAGCCAGCCTTGTGCACCCGCCTCCTAGCGCGCTCCTGCCAGGGCTCGGCCTGGGACCGGAGTCGTTATTTTTCTCAGCTCTCGAAGCCGCCCCAGGGTCACCAGGCCGCGCTTCTGCTCCGGCTCCGGGAACGCTAGCGCGGCGGCCTCGTCCTGCGGGGCGCGCCCGCCGGGTCCACGCCCACCCCGGACCAGGCCCCCTCCCGCCGCTCCCCAGACCCTGCCCCGCTCCAGTCCCTCTATTCCGCCTGGAGCCTCCAGCCCGCCACCCCGACCGGACCATGCCGGTCCCCGCCCCTCGCACCCCGGAGCCCTCAGCGCCGAACCCCGGCCCCGGCCCTTCCTGGTCGGCCCGGCAGCCGTCTCCCCTCCCCGCCGGCCCGAGGTCAGCGACCCGGCGCGGCGCCTCGGGGTCTCCGGACAGCGGAGGCGGGGGCGGGGTTCCCGGCATGCTGAGCCCTAACGACTCCACGCGCAGTGAATTGCGAACTCGCGGCTCAGCGGCCCGGGCGAGCCGGCGGCAAATCGCTGCTCCCCACCGGTCCTGCCGCTCCGCTCGCACTCACTCTGCGGGTCGGCCGGCGCCGCGGCTCTCACCTCCTCTTCCTGGGCCGCGGGCTCCGTTTGCACCTGCGATGAGCACCACGCGCTCCCGGGCGAACTCCAGCCAACCGCCGGCCCCGCCCGCCAGGCGCTCGCGCCCCCGTCCGCCGCCCACCGCGCCGAGGGCGGGGCACGACTTCCCCACATCCCCACCTCACACAGAGGGAACGGCCACAGCCCGCGCCCAGACTGCGCTCACGCACCGAGGGCGCAGGGAGAAGGCCGGGCCACCGTCCACCTCCGCCCCCGGGGCTGCCGGGGCCGCCAGCAGCGCCTGCAGCTCTGCACAGGCTTCCATTCAGCCTCGCACTTGGAGACGACTGCGGAGCTTCACTCAGCTCCTCCCCTTCAGCAGGGCAGAAACAACACAGAGCCAGTTGTCCTGCGTGTGCTCAGTCACTGGAACGACCAGCATGTCTCTCCACCAAGCAGCGGCCTCCTGAAGTTTGCACCTTCCATAGAAAACCATGTGTTCCCCCCACCTGCCCAGAACTGGATTTAGGGTAAATTCTTTCATCCAAACAACCTATTTTCAAAGCAGTGAGGCCCAGCCTAGCTGGCACAGAGGAATGACAGCTGCTAGAACACTCAGGAGAAACACCTGTGCTGTGCAAATGCGGAAATCCCTGCTTCTCTGGAAAAGGCCCGGGTGCTGGCTAGACTTTCTCTGCTAATGATGAAGGTGGTAAGGAAGCACAGCCTTGAGGGATCAGAGTCTAGGGGAGAAGAAGGCAATGCTCTCTGCCTTTCTCCCTCTCCCTCTCTTTCTCTCTCCTGCACACTCCTGCACATACACACATACACACGATTTAAATTTTAACCCTGTTTGCTAGCCACTATTGAATACTTGAAATGAGCAGCGTCCTGAAAAGTTTTGTAGGTGTAGAACAAGCCCAAGATTGAGTGTAAAATAAACGGAATGCAACCTAGCTGAACTTATTTTCATGTTGATTCTATCATTTCAGTAACTGAAAATGCTTACAATTTGTAACTAAAAGGTCAACAGAGTTAATATATCAGCGTAAGATATAAATATATAGAATTTAAATAGATTTCCTCAGTTATGTTCCACACATTCTAATGCATTACTAGGAAATAGCAGTGATCAAGGCCCTGAATATAGGGAGGCAGGCTTACAAGTGGGAATGCCTGAGTCCAAGGTAGCTGTAAGCCAAGTACTTAAAGTAGGAAGATTCTAGGAAAGGAAAGGAACTGAATAGTAATGCCATAATATTAACTGTGAACAGAGTTGCTAAAAAGGATGAGAGAACATTTTAGAAGCAACCAGTCAGTAGTGAGTTTGCTAGTGGTACAATGAGATGCATGAAGTGAGCAATATGCATCTGGTCAATAGCTGTCTAGCTAAGGCTTGCAGAGACCTCATCTTCAGTTCAGCTACCTGTGAGCCATCAGGTGGTGGGACTACTGTAGTCTATCTCCCTGTAACTCTGCCCCAGACAATCAAGATGGCTTAAGTTGCATCCTTGTTTCATCCCCCTTCTCTGTGGTCTCTTGGGTGAAAACGAGCAAGTGTCTCTCCCCACCACCACCACCACCACACATTAGGTTAAAAAACAAACAAAAAGTTAGATACCATGTGATATCCCAGTGGAGGATTCTGGGGTTCCTGCTGCCAAAGGGGAGAAACAGCATTCTCCAATCCTCAGGTTCATTCCAATATTAGCAATGCACTTAATGCTCTTAACAGTACATTTTCCAAACCTCATTTTCCTGATGAAGACATTTAGACACACTGTCGGGTGTCCTGAAGGAATTCACTGGTGGTCAGGAATATCACTGTAGGGTGGACAATGTCATGTTGTTATGGATAAGGGCTCATCTCACCACCTGGCTGATGAATATAAATCCTTGCATGCCCCTAGGTTGTTATTCTATGCAAAACAGCAGGCCCACGGATGAAAACTATCCCCTCAACTGCAAACACTGCACAAAGGCAAAATGACTTAACTCTGTGGAGTTCTACAACACAAGAAAACACTCAGTAAATGTGAGCTATTGCCAGTGTCTACACCAGTCTGCTAATACACACTGATACGCAAGAAACATCAACAGAGTTGCAAAAAAGAGCAATATCTGCCCACTCTTTCCACCTTGCTGTCTTCAGGTTTGTGGTAGTAAGGAGCCTGCCACTGAGGAAACACTGTGCATGCACAGGGTGCCTACTATTCAGTCTTGTGTCGTTGATGTGTGGTTCATTTTTCTATCATGCCACCTTTCAACAAATGTAAAATTTCCACTTGATCATTTCAGCAAAACACATTCACTTTTCTCTTGCTTTCAGAGCCCCACTTGATTTTTTGGAAGCAAATTTTCATAAAATGAAGGCCAGGGAAACAGACACTCAGCAGCTGATACAAGGATGTAAACACAACTGACCACAGGCCAGCGCTGCCTTGAGTGCCTGCCTCCACCCAGCTTCAGAATGGGCACTGGGAGTTTCAACTTCTGTGTTTGAATTTTTTTTTCTTTTTTTAGTTGCACTGGGTCAAACCCTGCCTGCTAAATCCACAAGTAAGGCAGATTTACTATGTCAGCCTCTGTCCACTGCAGATTTAACAATCCTGTCTCAGTACTGGTTGGAGCCTGGGACATTCAGCCATGGGGTCCATGTATTGTACTATTGGTGGGAAGCAGACTCCAAGTGGACTGATGATCTGCACCTTTAGTCAGACAACTTGGGCAGGGCCTGGACTTCGAACAGATGGCCCATTTTTATGGACACTTGAGTGTATAGGTAAGTTCATCCCAGATCTCCTCTGTAGGACCCACCCATATCAGTCTCCTGTTGAGAGGAAAAAAGAGAGCAAGTAGGGACAGATGACTAGAGAAAGATCTGAGGATCACAGTTTGAAGCCAGCCTGGGCAGGAATGTCCATGAGACTCTTGTCTCCAATTAACACCAGAAAAGCTTGAAGTAGAGCTATAGCTCAAGTTGTAGTGTAATCACCCTAGCAAAAAATGTTCAGGGACATACCTAGGCCCTGAGTTAAAGCCCCAGGATTAGCACCAAAAAGAAAACAAAAAACAAAAAAAAATGTGCTTTGTTCATTGTTGATGGATGGAGAGGTATTCAGATTTAAACAGGTCTTTACCCTGAAAGACCCTAGTATATGTTCTGCCACTAGGTCCCCCAGAGAACTTGCTGACCAACCCCCCCTTCCGCGAAACTAAGCCTCCACCAAAGAGGGCGAGGCAGGATGTTGTGGTTAAACCGTTAAACCGGGAATAGGGAACAAAAAGTCTCTGAGTTAACAATTAAAGGGCGAGTACAGACACGTCAGCTAACTCAACTGCCTGTGGAAAGCCCCACCGCTAACCCCTAAGTGGACCTCGCCCAACCCGTTCGCCTGACTCAACCCTACCAATCCCCACCCTAATCAACCATGCATCTCGCTTCTGTAACCCTGCTTCCAGCTGCCCATAAAAGAGGGTGCTCTCCTGTGCCCTGGCGCGCAAGTCTCCCGATAGACTTTGTCGCCCCGGGTACCCGTGTAACAGGTTCCCAGCCACCGACCCGAACCTTGTGGATCTCGAGGTCGTGTGTACCTGGGAGTCTGGGGCATGCCGGAATAAACCTCTTGCTGATTGCATCCGCACAAGTGGTCTCGTTGTTCCTTGGGAGAGGGTCTCTCTAGATTGAAAGGCACCCCACCCTGTCGGGGGTCTTTCATCTGGGGGCTCGTCCGGGATAGAGACCCCCCCCCACCCAGGGACCACCGACCCATTTCTGGGAGGTAAGCTGGCCAGCGTCTGTGTGTTGTCTGTGTGTTGTCTGCGTACTATCTGTAACTAAGTTGTGTTGTCAAATACTGTGCACTTGCAATTTGGGAGCCCGGCCGTGCTCATTTGTATTTGGCGGACCCGAGGAGGAGCTGACGGGCTCGTACTCCCGACCGCAGCCCCCAGGAGACGTCCTGGAGGCATTTGGGGTCTGAAAAAGTGGCCCATTTGTATTTGGAGCCCGGTTCTTTTGGAAGCATGGTTCATTTGGGAGACGAGAGATCCGGACTCTCGACATAGTCTCCATTTGGTTTCTGTATAAGTATAGTTTGTGTTTGTTTTGTTTGTTTGTTTTCTGGTGTCTACTCTAAGATTTCCCATGGGACAAACTGTCACAACCCCCCTTAGCCTTACTTTACAGCACTGGAAGGATGTTCAAGTTACAGCCCGAGCCTAGATTGTCAGGTTTTAGGAACTTGCTTGTTTGTCAATTATGAAACTGCCACTGACCACCTGCGAGTGGCCCCAGTTAGATCTCAGCCTTGGGCCTTGGCTCAGGGGGTCTGAGCGTGGGGGAGAACCTGCCAGTCTGAGGGGACGGCCGCTAGGGATTTTTCTTTTCCCTTGCCCCAGATGACTGGGAATTCTCCTCCGCCTTGGAAGGCCCCTGGGTCAACGTCTAAAAAAAAAAAAAAAAAAAAAATCCTCCGGAGGTAAATAGGGGGTTTGAGTCCCCTGGTAAGTGAATGGTGGTAAGATGTCGCCCCATTCACTGAGACTTGATTTTGTCTTTGTGGCCACTTGTTTGTCTTGTTAACTTTAGTGTGTGTTTGTTTTATGTTTTCTGGGGTAGGAAAGTTCTGGGTGAGTGTGGCCGGCTCAATCAGCAGCCTCTGGATTCAGCTTGCTGAGTGAGAACAGCACAGAGTTCCAGTAGGGATAAACTGGGGCTCATTAGTCCCCAACTCAGCCTTCAGTTCTTGTCTAGTTCTGTTTTAGAATTGGTACCAGTTTTAAATGTGGATCCTTGGTTTTTGTGTTTATCTGTGTTTTTGTTATTTAGTTAAACATCTCTGGGGGAATAAAAGTTCCAGCTGGGCTGGGTCACAGACCTGCTATGCCCACCCTCCCTGTGAGGCATGGAAGGTTACTGGGCTTGTTTGGTTCCCTTCAAGCCTCAGGCTGCATTTTCTTCTTGTGCAGGCTGCCAGCAAGGAGGGTGTAAAAGGCTGTGTGCCTGGTTTGGACTTTTTCAACTAGTCCTGACAATGTAACAATGTGTAAAGTGCTCTTCTCTAAAATTGGATTAAAAAAAAAAAAATCTGGACAGTTTAGTTTTAGGTGACCCCCTCCCCCAGCCCTCCTCCTACAGAAGGGATTCAAAAGACTAATTAGTGAATTGCCTTGCTAGATAAGCAAGCTCTGGGAAAATAAAGCCCAACAAAGGTACCTAGTTAAAAAGCAATACTGTCTTAAATTTTTGTTTAAAAACTTTAAAAGGTATATGTACGACTGATTGTGATTTTTGCGCGCATTAAGATCTGTGTGATTGCTTTGTGTGTGTCTGTGAACATGTTCAAAGATAAAAATTGTCAGCATGCTGTAACAATTGGGTGAGTTTAAGTTTACAAATTCAAAAGTTATGAGGTTTGGACATTACCAAAAATTTAAAAAAAAAAAAAATGTTCATATTGTTTTAAATGGCTGTATTTTAAAAGACTGTTTTAAAATACATAAGACTGTTTATACTGTAATCAAATTATCTGGCTTAACAAAATGCATTGGCAGTTTGGGATCTAATTCCCTTGGCTAAAATTTGAAAATAAATATTAAAAATTTAAATATAAAGGTTAGTTTAACACTGTCAAAGATGTTACCTGTTCTGTCTGTCTAAAACTGTATTTCATTCGAGAACCAAGAGAAGAGATGGAGAAAACCTTAGAAACCAACAGAAGACCTATCCTTAGGGGTAAGCGGTGAACAAGCAGAAGTGCAGTTCAGCTGGCCATGCATGGTGGGACAAGCCCTGGGAGGAGTCCACACAGGGTGAAAGAGGGTAAGCTGGCACAAGCGCAGTTCATCTAACCCTAAAGAGTCAGATTGAGTGTGCCCATTCCATAGAAGGGGCCGAACGGCCCATCTTTGTTCTCTCTTTTCTCTGCAGTCAGACACTGAAAACATGATGGTTAAAATGAGTGATGTAATGACCTGATTAGTATTGCTAAAACTTCCCCTTGGATGTGTTAACATTAAAATTAAAAAGGCCTTAAAAAAAGGGCCAAAAAGTTATTTGTATAATGTGGCTTACTTTCAATTATGTTCTACAATTAGGATGTTTTTAAAAGTTATAAAGGTGTTAAGACTAGCTTCGTGGTATAGTAAAAAAAAAATTGTCATTTGAGTTTAAAAGTTTTAATGTGAAAAACAAGCAGCCAAGAGACAATGAGTGACACTTGGCCTCAAGATTTTAAGAGGTTTTTTTAAATGCAAATAAAAACTAAAGTATATTAAAAAAAAAAAAAAAGATTAGTGGGAGATTTTAAAAAATAAAAATAAAAAATGGATTTTGGGATATAAAGTTTAAATGTAAAATTGTTCTTGACATTGGCCTCAATGTGCACAAAGGAAAAAATTAAAATTACCAAAATAATTGCTATTCTAGCTTGCTCTTATAGGTTTTTTTAAGTTTCCAGCAAGCCCAGAGCAAAGCACAGAGGATTCTTACAAGTTTGTCAGATGTAACTTTGACTCTTAATAAGTTTCAGGTAAGAGCATGCTTAAAAGCTACTTCTATGTTGACCACCTTGTTGCTTTTAATTAAAGTAAAGTGGCCTTTTATAAGACTCATTGATCTGCAAACTGGTTCGAAGCCAGCCCGGGCAGAAAAAGGTCCCTGTGAGACTGTCACCTCTATTCAGCCAGCAGAGTACTAGCCCTGGACTAAAGAGTCAGGGGACAGTACTCAAGCCCCAAGCTCAAGACTCATAGTGGCAGAGTACTAGCCCTAGACTGAAGAGTTAGGGGACAGCATTCAAGCCCCGAGTCTGGGACTCAAAGTGGCAGAGTGCTAGCCTTGAGCTGTAGAGCTGAGGGACAGTGCTCAGGCCCTGAGTTCGAGTCCAGCAACCAGCTAAAGGGAAATGCCAATAAGGCATTTATCCCAATGTGGAGAAGACACTCCTGGGACAAAAGCAATGGAGGAGCATCCAGAGGCAGTAAGCCACTGCTTGGATGGCAGAAATGTCAGATCCTAGTGTCATTTGTGCGTGGCCCTTCAAAACTGGTCAGAGCCGGGAGGTCATAGGAAGATAGTTTGGAAGCATGCCTAATGTTCATGACTACCTTGTAAGGGACAGGAACTTGCCAGTCCTCTGTGATAGTAAAAAGCTAATGTTATAAAATGTGGGGGATAGTTTAAATCTCAACCCCTTTATGTGCCAAAAAGCTCTAATTGGCAGCTCTAATTGAGCTGACACTAGTTACATGAAGTTCATTTGCTCAGGAAAAAGTTTGCAAACCTGAGTGTGTTTCTATTGATATCTGTCTAAAGGCCTGCAAAGGTAACTTAGGCATCTTAGGCATTGTTGAGATCACATTCCTAAGCCATCTAGGAAGATGCTTTTGCAAACCAGAGTGCTAAACAAGCTACACTGCTGTAGCCGGAGAAAAGGTCTGTGCAGTTGTCAAATGTTAAATATTGTTCTTAATGACATCTAACCCTGATGGCCTCTTTATAAAATAGGCTAAGGTTATAGGTTCCTGGCTAGGTAAGATCAACGCCCCTGAAGTCAGCTTGAAGAAGTTACAGAAGATTGACCTTCGCCCTTCTACCCCCATTTTAAGATCAAGGGTCCAGAGTCAGTTTTGGAAAAATGAGGCAAAATAGATAAAATAATTTTTTAAAGGCATAAAAAAAATAGTGCTAACAGTTGTTGATATGCAAGGTGTGGAGACTGCATCGGTCAGAGATGGTTACAAGACTAAGCCTTCTGAGCCTTCTGTGTCTATTTACAAAAATATCTGGTTAGTAAAAAAGTTGTGATGGGCTATTGTTTAAAAGATCTTAAAGACCAGCAGGATCAAAGCCTGCCAAGCCTATGCAATGTATCTTTAACCAGTCTGTGTAGGAATTTACAGCCCAGCATGAGGTGTGACAGTCCCTTGAAGCCACTGAGAGACCCGGCTGCTGCTGCTGCTGCTGCTGCTGTTGCTGCTGCTGCTGCTGTTGCTGCTGCTGCTGCATACCCTAATGGGCAAAGTTCAATGACAGCCTAACAGCCACCTGGAGAAACTCCTGCCTGATTCTATCACCTGAGTCTGCTTCCTGGTTGACTGCTGCTAAATCTAAAATCTTGTGGGACATTCTTTTGGGTGATATCCAGAAACCCTCTCTTCCCACAGTGGATATTGGGGACAAGGATATCACTGGCTTACTTGTCTTAGGCACTTCAGTGCATAGTGACTGGAAATCCACTCTATGATCACAGCCTAGTTTGGCTCTGGTACGGTAATAACCTGAGTGTGTTATCAATGGAGGTAATACTCTTAGCCTTAAAATCTAGCAAGCTTCTGCATCATGGTGGTGCCTTAAGGCTGTTCTACGTACTCCTGCAAATTTGGCCCCTTATCACCTACCACCCTGATGACAGCGAGAATTGACATCCCAACAGAGCTGGTACGAAGGACTATGGAACAAGTCCCCATGGTTCACTACCCTGTTATCCTCCCTGATGGGACCACTAATACTGTTAGTACTAATTCTTACCTTAGGCCCTTGCATTGTAAGCCGCTTGATACAATTTATAAAAGACCGCCTATCAGTGGTACAGGCCCTGGTGCTAACCCAACAATACCATCAACTTAAAACAACAGAGGAAGCCCCGGTTGAATGAAGGATTTCATTCAGGCAAAAAGAAAATGGGGGAATGAAAGACCCTAGTATATGTTCTGCCACTAGGTCCCCCAGAAAACTTGCTGACCAACCCCCCCTTCCGCGAAACTAAGCCTCCACCAAAGAGGGCGAGGCAGGATGTTGTGGTTAAACCGTTAAACCGGGAATAGGGAACAAAAAGTCTCTGAGTTAACAATTAAAGGGCGAGTACAGACACGTCAGCTAACTCAACTGCCTGTGGAAAGCCCCACCGCTAACCCCTAAGTGGACCTCGCCCAACCCGTTCGCCTGACTCAACCCTACCAATCCCCACCCTAATCAACCATGCATCTCGCTTCTGTAACCCTGCTTCCAGCTGCCCATAAAAGAGGGTGCTCTCCTGTGCCCTGGCGCGCAAGTCTCCCGATAGACTTTGTCGCCCCGGGTACCCGTGTAACAGGTTCCCAGCCACCGACCCGAACCTTGTGGATCTCGAGGTCGTGTGTACCTGGGAGTCTGGGGCATGCCGGAATAAACCTCTTGCTGATTGCATCCGCACAAGTGGTCTCGTTGTTCCTTGGGAGAGGGTCTCTCTAGATTGAAAGGCACCCCACCCTGTCGGGGGTCTTTCACCCTTTCTGGGGATTCAGAATTTTAAAATGAGTAGTGGGACATTAACAGAATGTCACCATGAAACTCCTTAAGTGCACAACTGGCCTTTACATTTTTTTTTGGGTCCGGTCGTGGGGCTTGGGCACTGTCCCTCAGCTCTTCAGCTCAAGGCTAGCACTCTACCACTTGAGCCACAGCGCCACTTCCGGCTTTTTTTTTCTTTTTTTTTTGCTTATGTGGTGCTGAGGAATCGAACTTAGG
Source organism: Dipodomys spectabilis (assembly GCF_019054845.1). Lineage (NCBI taxonomy): Eukaryota > Metazoa > Chordata > Mammalia > Rodentia > Heteromyidae > Dipodomys > Dipodomys spectabilis. Next base: position 14,760,036 of record NW_024870769.1, read on the forward strand.
GCCTTAGGCATGCAAGGCAAGCGCTCTACCACTGAGCCACTTTCTCAGCCCTGGCCTTTACATTTTTAATCAATGATGACAGGTATTGATCGCTCACAAACACTCATTCACAATCTATTAAGTAAAAACACTTATGGGGCACCAAATAGGACCCATGTATTTAATAATACATTTAGTAAATAGCTTCAGAATTCTGCCCCAGCTCACAATCAGGTTCAATCATGAGTTTGTTCCTCTTTCCTGTGTTGGAAATAAGGCTTCCCCTATCTGTCCCAGTTCTCAAAACTTGGGGGGAGAGAGAGAGACAGAGCAAGACAGAGACTGAGAGGAGACAGAGAGAGAGAAAAAAAAAACAGTTCCAGGAAGCTTGTGCACCAGAGATAAGTCTATGCAGCAGGCACCTGCATTCCTTAGAACAAGCAGGGAGGCAGAAAGTTCTGCTGCAAGCAAGCAAGCATTTCTTCACTGGTCATTCACTACTTCAACATGCAGAAAATGCCTTAAAGATAACTGCTAGCAGGGCATAAGGAGGCCCCAGGACTGACAAAAGAAACGTGGCATATGCCCTTCTGGCACTTCCATTCTAAGATGATAGATTCAAATGGAAACAACAATAAGGAATGTAATATCTGGGGAAGGAGAGGAGATTGCAATAGATAGCCTGCCCTCTATGGTCTCCACCTGAGGTGAGGCCTGACTTTCAGGTAAGTGAGGCAATGTGAGACTCAAGCAAGGAAAGGAAGTAGATTGGTGATAGGGAGGATTCTAAGCAAATGCATGCCTTTGTAGGAAGTCTATAGAAATTGCAGTGTAGGAGGCACCTTGAAAGTCAATGTAGCAGAGCACTGGTGTCTCATGCCTATAATCCTACACTATGCAGGAAGCTGAGATCTAAGAATCACAGTTCAAAGCTAGCCCAGGCAGGACAGTCCATAAGACTCTCATCTCCAGTTAATCACCTAAAAACTGGAAGTGGAGCTGTAGCTCAAAGTGGTAGAGTGCTAGCCTTGAGTAAAATGGCTCAGGGAATTCAAGTCACACAAATGGGAAAAAGTCAATGTGGCTGATAAGAGGGGCATTCAAAACCCCAAATTTGGAAGCCCTGGAGAGTCATCTCACAGAATCTGAGCACATTAGTAGAAAGGCACTGTAGGTTTTCTGCTTGTTCTGTGCTTCCAGTGAAATGTTCTACACTAGGGAATCTGCTGGTCAGTTTTGTTGCTAAGGCTGACTATACTATTGGGCAGAGAATGGATTAAGGCAGAGACAAAAATGCATGTGGGAAGAACAGTGCTTTATTCAGCCTGGGTCTGTCCTAGCAACAGTCCATAGACTAGATGACTTAAACAACATAAATCTATATCTCAAAGAAAGTTATTGTAGTAAAGTGAGTCTGGAAATAATGAAAAGGTGTCCTGCTTCAACTGAAGGAAGGGTTGGGACAATAAGAGAAATTCAGGTGTGGTCCGGGAGATAGCCATGTGGGATGGAGACATGCACAAATGAGCAAGTTTTTCTGTTTCTGTGTTGGCTGAAAAGAACACTGAACTTGGTCTGCTTTCTTGGTACCTGAAGACCAACATACTTACACCTACATCTGCCCCCAAGTCAGTGACCTGCACAGGAAATAAAAAGGATGACACCATTCTTGTTAGACTCCTGGTCCTCTTTGTGGCACTATTATCCTGAAATCATCTCCAACACATTCCCATCATCTGCTTCCAAACAGAAAATTATTTTGTGTACTATCTCCACCCCTTCTCTCTAGTTCTTTCACTATACTGTTGAACAGAATGTGTTTTTACCCAGTGCTATACCCATTGTCTAATCCATCTGTTCAATGGCCAGTGGCCAAGAAAATTGCACTGATACTTTGATGGGAAAGATAACATTGATTAAGATGCACTTGAGGGCTGGGAAGGTGGCTCAGTGGTAGAACGCTTGCCTTGCATGCATGAGGCCCTGGGTTCGATTCCTCAGCACCACATATGCAAAAAGAAAAAAGCCGAAAGTGGTGCTGTGGCTCAAGTGGTAGAGCACTAGCCTTGAGCTAAACAGCTGAGGGACGGCACCCAGGCCCAGAGTTCAGGCCCCATGACCGGACACAAAAAAAAAAAAGATGCACTTTACTCCTAAACTTGTATGCTAAATTGAAACCTTCTTGCATAACTACTTAAAAGTAGTAATAGTGTCTAAAAATTGTAATAACATAACTTTAAAAACAAATACAAAACATAAGAATCCTTCCAACCTTACAATGAATGCCAACAGTCTTATCATCCAGTCTTATCAGAGAAATTATGCAGAATATTTCAAGGCCCATGTATTGGAGGGCACAGGATGGAAATCCTACCTGTACTTGTAGCCATGTGACCTTGGACATTTTTTGGTCTTTGTCTTTTCTTCTGAGACCTAAGATGAGAAATGTTGGGATTAGAATGCTTCTGTGAGACAGAGCTGAGCACATACTAAATGCCCAAAAGATGAAGCCAATGGGAACAGTGTTTATAATTGCTACTAATGTATTGTAGGATAACTCAGGTAAAAATCTTATTCAATATGTCTCTTGTAAAAAGTATAGAAATAACTTGTGGGCAGGGAAAGGAGGAGGAAATTGGAGGAAAGTGAAGGAAATAGTGACATTGTCCAAAAAAAGAAAATGTACTCATTATCTGACTTATGAAATGGTCACCCCTCTGTACAACAAACACCTTAATAATAACAATAATATTGTATATTTTTCAAGTGTAGAAAATAGTAAAAGAAAAATAAAGCTACTCCCCATCCCATCTCCAGCTCTAGTTCCTTGCAATCAATACATTTAATCATCCTATTTTGAATTCATTTAATGATGAAATGCCATGATTCTATTTATATGTTCTCACTTAATTTACTTCATCTATTACCCCTATCTTTCTCAATTCTCTTTTCTTTGATCATATCATCGAATGTTGTTTGTCGTTGGATTTTCTGTTACCTGAATTTTCTGATACCTGCATTTCTGTGACTTAACTTTTCTGTCATTATTCTGTCCCTGTGGTTTTTATAAAAAAGAATCCCCAGGCACAAGGAACATCCTCTCCACAGGACATGACAAGATTTGGTCTTCATAGGCTTTCTTAGACTGTCAGAGACTTGTCTGTATACCTCCATACATATGACCCCTTAATGATGTTACAAATGTCCCAATGGACCTGGGCAGAAAAAAAAGGCTCCCAGCCTTGCAAGGGTGCAAATTCTTCTTCCACTTTCTCTGTTCTTTCTCTCAACATACTTTAATGGGATTTTATGCTGATGATTATCATTTACATTTTCCAATCATCTAATTATTTCTTTCTAATTACCTCTGTGGGGTGCTATATGTACCATTTTGGTACCACATCTCTGAGTACCCAAGGGCTGGGTGGTTTAGTCACCTTTCACCTCTGGCTGTTCAGAGGTCTCTAATGGGGGTCTTGCAGCTCAACTCCTCCCTATACCCACTACTGCTTCCTTCCGGCTTTCTCAAATATAGCTCTTAAGGACACTCCAAGGTCAACCTCCCATGTGTCAGCCTGTCTCAGAATCTGTTTCCTAGGAAACCTGACCTAATATATCTGCTCTTGTTTAATGGATGTAACCTCTTCTATTGCTGTGAGCTTAATAAGGGCACTTTCAAATTTTCACCCTGTTAACTCTATTTCATGATGACTTCTCTTCATTTTCTGAATCTCTTCAACCTAAGGCAGCACCCACTGAGTTTAGTGCTTGTCCAATTTCAGTGGCATTTATGGATTCATTCCCTTCTCCATGTTTATTAGCGACCCTCAAAGAAATCTCTTAGTCCTTGGTTTTGTCAAGACTCTAATGAGTCTAGAATTTGGGGCATGAGTGAGGAAAGTCAAGGGTAAGGAAAAATCACTAGGTTGTGTTTTTTGTTGTTGTTGTTTTGCCTGAAGGCAGAATGCTTAAATAGCCTTTTATATCCATAAGCAAAATGTTTTACACACACACACACACACGCACACGTGTGTGCACGCTCATGCACACGCACGTACATGAATACACACACATAAAGAAGGGAAGCCTCCTTTTAGAAAAATACACTATGGATTTGAATATAAGAAAGGGGTAGGTCACATGAATAATTGAGGTAAGAATCTCTTTCATTTGCATATTCATCATGGAAAATAGGAAAGTTTTGTAATATTTGGGAAAGATGGGCTGGGAAGGTGGCTCAGTGGTAGAGTGCTTGCCTTGCATGCCTGAGGCCCTGGGTTCGATTCCTCAGCACCACATAAGCAAAAAGAAAAAAGCCAGAAGTGACGCTGTGGCTCAAATGGTAGAGCGCTAACCTTGAGCTGAAGAGCTAAGCGACAGCGCCCAGGCACAGAGTTCAGGCCTCACGACCAGACCCCCCCCCAAAAAAAATATTTGGGAAAGATAATTCTGTAGTTTATTCCAAAAAGACTAATTATAAGGGAAAAAGAATTCAACATTCAGGAAGGCAGTCTGTTTGCTATGTTGCTTTTTAATAAAGATAAATAATAAGGAAGCACTGTAGACACTAACATTCCTTGTCTGAAATTTTACATATGAAGACACAAAAATGAAGTAAAGAAAGGGTTTCTTTTACTGAAGTTCAATTCCACAACAACCCGAGGAAAGATCTTTCATTATACCCATTTTATAAATGAAACAGCCCAAGAGGTTCAGTGGCTTGCCCAACTGATGGTGTTATCAAATGGCAGAATGGAAGTGTAGTCAGATTTCTCAGTTCCAAGCCAGTGACGGTCACGCTGCAATAGCACCATACAGAAATCCACCCAGTCTGGTGGAGACTGCAGAAGTCTTCCATCCAAAGTCTGTCACATGACTAAACTGGACCTGGGAAAAGAATCTTTGTTGTCACTGGGCACTGATGGCTCACACCTGGAATCCTAGCTACTCAGGAGGCTGAGAACTGAGGTTCGAAGTTCAAAGCCATCCTGGGCAGGAAAAGCTGTGAAAATCTTTATCATCAATAAACCACCAGAAAACCAGAAGTGGCACTGTGGCTCAAGTGGTAAAGTGCTAACCTTGAGCTGAAGAGCAGAGGGACAGCACTCAGGCCAGAGTTCAAGCCCCATGACTTAGCATCATGACTGGAGTCACAGGCATGCATCACTGCATCCCACTTCCCTCCATGGAGATGGGTGGGGGGGAGGGGTCTCAGGGATTTGCTTTGCCCAGGCTGGCCAGGTACCAAGACCCATCCAATGTCAGCCTCCCATCTAGCATGGGATGACAGGCATAGGTTGAAAGGGGTTTCACAATCTTTCTTGCCAGGGCTGGACTTGATCCATAATCTTCCCATTCTCAGCCTCTCAAGTAGCTATGCTTACAAGCATAGCTTACAAGTGTGAGCCACCAGTAGCTACATCTTGATGCAATCTTTTAATTCTTCGAGATTTTGATCACTAATCTCTCTCTTTGGGGGAAGATTACAGGTATTGGGGCTTGTACTCAGGGCCTTGCTTAGCTTAGCTTAGCTTTCTCCATCAAGGTTGGTGCTCTACCATTTGAGCCACAGCCACAGATAAGAGTCCTGGGGGGTGGGAAGGTGGCTCAGTGGTAGAGTGCTTGCCTTGCATGCATGAGGCCCTGGGTTCGATTCCCCAGCACCACATAAGCAAAAAGAAAAAAAGCCATAAGTGGCGCTGTGGCTCAAGTGGTAGAGCGCTAGCCTTGAGCTGAAGAGCTGAGGGACAGCGCCCAGGCCCAGAGTTCAGGCCCCACCACAGGACCCACCCCCCACCCCCAAAAAAAGAGTCATAAACCTTCCTGTCTGGGCTGAGTGTAAATTGTGATCTTCAGATCTCAGCCTCCTAATAATCAGTAATCCTAATACTCAGGATTACAGGTGTGAACCACTGGATCTCTGTTAATCCCTAATCATTCTATAAACCAGAATCATCTGAATACTAGTCTCCCATGCTAGTTTCAAATGTTGAATGAAATGTCAGCTATTCTTAGTTCCATTGTGTAGGATAGACCAGAAGGTGACAAGAAAGTAATGATCAGAAGGCCTCTCCCCCACTCCCCCACTAGCTATTACAACTCATTTATTGCCTAGAGCTAGTACTCCTTGGTCTGTTGATGTTCCTCTGATTGCTTGACTTTGATACATAACACAAACAACTTAAGGGAAGAGTGAGAGGAGACAGATTCTTTTCTGTCATGGCTTCAGCCTGTACTGGTAGGCTTGCTCCATTTCTTTGGGGCTGAGGTGAATGAAAGTATCATGAATGGAGGCACATATGGACAGGAGGCTGTTCACCTCCTGGCTGGGGGAGGGGGTTGGAAAGGAAGGGAAAAAGGAGGAGAGAGAGAGAGGGAGAGGGAGGGAAGAGGAGAGAAAGAAAGAGAGAGAGAGAGAGAGAAAGAGAGAGAGAGGGAGGGAGGGGGGAGAGAAACAGGTCTAATCTTCAAAAGCATCATCAGGCTCTGAGTTCAAGGATCAGTGCACAAAAAAAGAAAGAAAGCATGCTCTGTTTCGATTATTCGCTTGAATAACTTTTCCAATGAAAACAAGATGAATGCAGATCCATAAAACTTGAGGGAGTGGGGAGCCAAGACCTAGATAGTCACTTGATGGAGAGTTTAAAATTTTAAGTAGAAAGTGCAATTTCACAACTGTGGTTCATTGAAGCTACTGAAAATTTAAAAAAACAAAACAAAACAAAACTAACCTGGTTTTGCAGGTGGGAGTCAACTTTAAATACATGTAGGGAAGTATGTTTTGAAAGGGCTCCACTCAAGATTAAAAACTTGAGTCCAATGCTTTTATTTTATTTTATGTTGGGCTTGTTCTAGGGCTTGAAATCAGGGCCTGAGGGCTGTCCCTGAGCACTTTTTGCTCAAGGCTAGCTCTTTACCACTGGAGCCATACCTCCACTTCCAGCTTTTTGTTGGTTAACTGGAGATAAGCATCTCACACAGACTTTTCTGCACAGCCTGGCTTAAAAGCCAGGCTTTTATGATCCTCATATCTCAGCCTCCTGGGTAGCTAGGGTTACAGATGTAATCCATGAGCACCCAGCGAGTTTAATGCTTTTTAGCCAATAACAACGATGGATGTTCTAATGACCATCTGAGAAAAGAATCTTATTTATAGAAGTTCCATTTGACCAACATATACATTGCCTCTGAGTTAAGAAGAGAAAATAACAAAGAGATTACATTGGATCTCCAAGAAACCATCATCTAATTAAAGACAGAAAAGGTATGCAAATCACTGCCAATTTAGGATTTAGAAAAATTGTTATCCTAAGACTTAAAAGAACTGGGGCCAGGTGCTGGTAGCTCTGAGCTACTCAGGAGGCTGAGATCTGAGGATCCAGGTTCAAAACTAGTCTGGGAAGAATGTCCTTGGGACTCTTATCTTCAATTAACCACAAGAAAACTAGAAGGGGTGCTGTAGCTCAAAGAATCTGAGCACTAGCCTTGAGCAAATTTGCTTAGGGACAGCACCCAGGACCTGAGTTCAAGCTCTATGACCAATTTAGAAAAAGCTCTAACTAGAAGTTTGCCTTAAACTCATTTTCTGATGCATGTTTTATTGAGTGTGTATATAATAAGAAAGATTTCTGATAGTGAGTTTCACAGGACAAACAACTGTGACTCCTTGGGAATTGGCTTACATCTTTTTTAAAAAATTTATGTAGGCATTGCATTAAATTTTAGTTTATTTTACATCTTTTTTAAATTTATGTCGGCATTGCATTAAATTTTATTTTATGTTTTAAATGAATAAATATATGCTTATTGTAGAAAACACTAAAAATTAAAAATAAACAAAATATAAAACATCCCATATGTGTAACATGCCATATGTTAAATATAAATCTTTAACAGGCATTTTGAAAAGCACAAGTAGAATGATACCATGAACCTAAGGTTGCTTGCTGTGTTTTGATTTTTTTTTTTTTTTGGTCTGTCGTGGGGCCTGAACTCTGGGCCTGGGCGCTGTCCTTCAGTTCTTCAGCTCAAGGCTAGCCTCCTACCACTTGAGCCACAACACCACTTCTGGCATTATCTGCTTATGTGGTGCTGAGGAATCGAACCCAGGGTCTCATGCATGCAAGGCAAGCATTCTACCACTGAGCCACCTTCCCAGCCCCGGTGTTTTGATTTTGTTACTGGGTTGCTATCTTTATGTTTTACAAATAAAACAGCAGAATCATCTATGAATATTCAGCATGAAAACCAATTGTTTGAATCATCTTTACATGAAAGGTGAAATTTACAAAGCTTTTCCTTTCTATCATAATCACCTTAATTCCTGACTTTTGTAACATAATTCTGTTTGTGACTAAGATTTCTGACAAACAATTTTTTTTCTTTCTTTTTTTTTTTTTGCCAGTCGTGGGGCCTGAACTCTGGGCCTGGGTGCTGTCCCTCAGCTCTTCAGCTCAAGGCTAGCACTCTACCACTAGAGCTGCAGCACCACTTCTGGCTTTTTCTGCTTATGTGGTGCTGAGGAATCAAACCCAGGACCTCATGCATGCAAGGCAAGCACTCTACCACTGAGCCACCTTCCCAGGCCCCATAAACAAATTTTTTTGGCATATATATTTTCTTTGCAAAAAATATTATTTTTATTTTTATTGAGATTTGCTTTTGGTTTTTGAAGTAAATTTTCAGCATTTGTTTGAATTCAGTGGTACCCCCTCTTGCAGCCTGTCTCAGGCACAAAAATATATACTCTTGTTAGGTGCAGGTGTCTCATACCTGTACTCATTGCTACTTGGGAGGCTGAGATCTGAGGATCCTGGTTCAAAGCCAGCTGGTGCAGAAAAGTATATGAGACTCATCTCCAAGTAATCTCCAGAAGGCCAGAAATAGAACTGTGGCTCAAGTGCCAACCTTGAGCAAGAGAAGTTCAGAGGAAGTGCCCAGTCCCAGAATTCAAGCCCCAGGACCAACACAAATACATAAATAGATAAATAAATTAATACATAAATACATTATTGAGTCTTCACTTTCTCTTTCACTTAACTGGATTACATAACTTTCTTAGAGCAAACAAAACCAATTTTTTTGATTGTGGTAGGGATTAAACTCAGAACTTAGCCCTTGCTAGGCAGGTGCCGTGCCACTTGAGCCACACTCCAGCTCAGATTCATCTTTTAGAATAATTGCAAATCTGAGACTATTGATTTCACACTGGAAGATTATCTTGCATATGGTAAATTTATGGCACAATTTTCTCCCCTCAAGAAGAACTCTTCCAATCATGTGGCTTTGGCATTTAGTGTCACGGAGACCTGAGTGATTGTTTTTTCCAGTCCTATACTGCATAACCTACTTACCCACTACAGGCTTGTCTTTAATCTCTTTGAAGTTTTTATAAATTGAGTATTTGTCAAGATGTAATCTAATTTTTGTAGGAATGTGGTGAAACTTATTGAGATTCACTTCCCAGTGATTTTTTTTTCAGAAGGAGAAAGAATTCTACAATTATGTGTGATTCTTGCTCTTGCACCACTTTTATCATCTCCATTGCCAACATTTTCCACTCTGTTATTCTTTGTCTATGTTTTTGAGCATTTCTTACTCTCACCCTCTGGGGCACTGATTTGATTTTTCTGAATTGTCAGGGTTTCCCTCCCCTCATAATTGCTGTCATTTGGAGTTCTATGACCAAAGTTTTATGTTTTCTTGAATACTTTCCTCAACACACATTTCCCCCTTAGCATCTCAGATTCTTCTATTCTTTATTTTCCTATTCCATCTTTTTCTGTTTTGTTCCAATTGCCAGTGTGGCAACTAGGCAAGAAAAGGATGCAGATGAAGAAATCTCTTTTAATCTCCCTGGATAAAATATGATTATGTTCTCCTATCCAATCTCATCAGCTTCAGAATTAAGAGATGTATTCTAAAAGCCAATCACAGTAAGAGCAGAAAAAGGGACATCTAGGTCCATCAGGACAACCCCCTCCCCTGAGGTTCTACATCTCTCACCATGGCCCTGAGTGGTCCTCTGTGCAGGCCCGTGGGCCCTACAGCATAGCATCATGAGCTGTCACACGTGCAGTCCACTAGGCATCACATCATAGCCCATTGTCCTGGAAGACCTACATGTGAACAGCAGACTGAGGGAACCCCACAGTTATCCAGGACCGAGCAACTGGTCAGAGGGAGTAAGGATGCAGATCTCAAGAGTCCTTGGACCTTATTCACTCCTGCACAACACACCCCAGGCCATGCCCACTCGTGGGGCCCTCTTGTCTATCAGGAGCTCTGCTTATCTTTTTCTTCAACAAATCTTTGCTGGTTTCACTTCTCCCACTGTGTCTGTGGCCCTCAATCATCAAGACAACAGGGATAAAGAACCAGATCCAGGGTTTGTAAGTTTTCAGTACCAGTGGACAATAGCAAAGCATGGTATTTGATGATGCCTAATATTCCCTCTTCCTCTCACATTTTCATCTGCACTGAATTTTCCTAAGCTTGCAATTGCCACTTTGGGAACCCAGAAACTGATGTCAGTTTTGTTTACTGCTATCTCAGTTAAAGGACAAGAGAGATTTGGATTCATGGTTTCAGAGGCTGTAGTAGCCTGTGATCAGCTGGCTCTGTTGTGTCTGTGCCATGGCAGTGCATCATGGGAGGAAGGAAGAAAGCTGATTAGTTCATGGTGGCCAGGAATTAGAGAAACAGATGGAGAGGACTCCTGTGGATGCACCCCTGATGATGATACCCCACTAGAACAAGCCCCTCTCAAAGACAAGCCCCTCCAAACACAATCCTTCCTAGGACAAGTCCCCCTCACCCCCAGGACAAGCCCCCAAGGACTCAGTGTCAGTGACCTACTTCATACTTGAACCTTTTGAGGGAAGACTTTATATCCAAAACAGTAACATCAACCATGAAAATAACTTCCTGCTGGGTGCTGGTGGCTCACACCTGTAATCCTAGCTATTCAGGAGGCTGAGATCTGAGGATCGCAGTTCAAAGCCAGCCTGGGCAGGAAAGGCCATAAGACTCTTATCTCCAACAAACCACTCAGAAAACCAGAAGTGGCGCTATGGTAGAGCACTAGCCTTGAGCTGAAGAGCTCTGGGACAGTGCCCAGGCCCAGAGTTCATGCCCCATGACCAACGAGAAAGAAAGAAGGAAAGAAAGAAAGAAAGAGAGAGAGTGAGAAAGAAAGAAAGAAAGAGAGAGAGACAGAAAGAGAGAGAGGGGGAGTGAGGGGGGGAAAGGGGAGGAGAAGGGAAAGGAAAGGAAAGGGAAGGGGAAGAGAAGGGAATGAAAGGGAAGAAAAGGGAAAGGAAGGTAAAAACTGATTGCACACTCTTCTCTCTAAGGCTCTGTGCTTTCATTGATCAATAGGAGCAACTGTGACACATCAAGCTGGATTTCCACCACCAGATGGACAGAGCTCTCTTGCCATCATCAGCATATCTAAGTCACCTTTCTGGCAGGTCAAGAGTTGGAAATGAAGCTTAATTCTACCCCAGGAGCATTTTCTTATAAATTCGGAGAAGCACATGATCCTCAGATCTCAGCCTCCTGAGTAGCTAGGATTACAGGACTGAGCTACTACTGCCCAGCTCTCCTCTGGTCATTTTTAGGTTTGTTTTTATTTGTATCTCACTATTACTGGGTTGTAAGAGTTCTTTATACATGCTGGCTACGATATCTATATCTGATATATGATTTGCAAACATTTTCTCCTATTCTGTGGCTGTTTTTCTACCCTTTACAACGTGTTTTGAGCCTAAAAGTTTTGCATTTTGACAAAGTCCAACTTACGTATGTGTTTCACTTGTTACTTGTGTATTTAGTGTTATTTAATAAGAATCCATTGCAAAATCCAAGGTCACAGAAGTTTACCTCTATGTTTTCTTACATTTAGACTTTTAATTTAATTTTTTTTTTTTTTTGTTCAGTGGTGGGACCTGATCTCTGGACCTGGGCACTGTTCCTCAGCTCTTCAGCTCAAGGCTAGCACTTTACCACTTGAGCCACACAGCCACTTCCAGCTTTTACTGCTTATGAGGTGCTGAGAAATCGAACCCAAGGCCTCATGCAGGCAAGGCAAGCACTTTACCACTGAACCACCTTCCCAGCCCACATTTAGACTTTTGAGTTGCTTGAAGTTAATTGTTGTGTAAGGTTTTTAAGTATGGCTATTTTATTTTCCTTTTCATTTTTAGGTCTTAAAAGATGAAATCAAAGCTGGATGCTGGTGCGCCACACCTGTAATCCTAGCTACTCAGAAGGCTGAGATCGGATAAGCATGGTTCAAAGTCAGCCTAAGCAAGAATGTCTGTGAAACTCTTATCTCCAATTAACCACTAGAAAACCAGAAGTGACACTGTGGCTCAAAGTGGTAGAATGCTAGCTTTGAGCAAAAGAGCTCAAGGATGGTGCGCAGACCCTGAGTTCAAGCACCATAACTGGCAGGGAAAAAAAAATGAAATCAAATTATTTACTGAACTAATTGTTGATGTGAAAATGTCACATGGAAACATTAATAAACTATTGTTGTCAAAGAATGGGAAAATTTGGACAACAAATCCAGTGAGCTTTGTGTTTTATGACATCTTATATGATCTACATAATGTCTCCTGGATAATATTGTGGTCAAACAATATTTAGAATAATTTCATCTCTGCCTCCTTCTTGACACTAGCAAATGAACTCTTCTATTTTACTTATGAATATTCATACCTTGTTTCCATTCTTGCTGTACAAGCCCATTCAGTGTTGCTTACATAACCCAGCTTTTGTTTTGCATTTTTAAATAAATTCTGCTTCATCCACAGGCACATGGACACACACACACACACACACACACACACACACACACACACACACACCCTACTCCTGCAATTCATTCTTTCTCCACCTTTCAAGTTACCTATGTGTTTGAAAATTTCTCAGTTATTTTTATGAGCACATTTCAGCATGAGGGCAATCTGGATGAGAGGGAGGAAAAAGTCACAATGGAAAAGCAAGGGCGAGACACACTGTGTAGTCACTCCTTTGTGTTTGCGTAGAAGAATGTAAGATTTAGCCACACAGTAAACATAATGTATAATCGTCACATTGGGATGCTGAACACAGACATGCATTCGCTCTGCATAGAGAGAGGTCTGGTTCGCTCAAAATGCAGGTTTTGCATTTTTCCCCCTAGCAAAATCAGTGCGTGGGTAGGGAAGGAGTCAAGCATGCAGATGATTATTTCAGAATACTAATGCCTACCAGAGGCAGTGGCAGTCTTGTGTGGAACAGTCTTCTCTGGTCAGACCCAAGAGAAGTTTTCTTCCACTCCTTGGACATCTTCAGCAGCAGCCGCAGCCCAACAGGTAATTTGGATAATCCATTGCACCTCAACGGAAGAAAACAGTATCTGGTGAATTATTTTTCACTCTGGTAATGATACTGATTTCATTGTTACAAAATAAATGAACAACACTTCAGTCTCAGTGTGTGTGACACCCAAGCTAAGGGCATTAGGGATACAGAGGAGGGAGGTCCCTGGGTCTGGGGGTAGGGTGGTAAGATGCCGAGAAGGCTCATTCTGCCACACTGTGGGTTGGAACTGGATTGTGGAGAATAAAAACAAAACAATTTAAAGTAAAAAAAGAAAAAAAAGAAAAGAAAACAAGGAGGGTACAAGTGAGAGAATGGAGGGACAGAAGCAGAGTCTAACATTGTAGCTGAGATAGACAGGCAATGGGAAAAGAATGCTATAGCCGGGCGCTGGTGACTCACGCCTGTAATCCTAGCTACTCAGGAGGCTGAGATCTGAGGATCGTGGTTCAAAGCCAGCCCGGGCAGGAGAGACTGTGAGACTCTTATATCCAATAAACCACCAGAAAACCGGAAGTGGCGCTGTAGCTCAAGTGGTAGAGCGCTTGCCTTGAGCTGAAGAGCTGAGGGACAGCGCCCAGGCCCAGAGTTCAAGCCCCATGACCGACAAAAATAAAAAAAAAAAGAATGCTATGGATTTTTAAGAGGTGGTCATCCTTGGGGAATCTTTGACCTCTTCTTTATGGACTCATAGTTTCTAAGCAGCAACATCATGTTCTGATCCATAGTTCTGAGTCTTTTCTCTACTGCACACTGTAGAGATACTAGACTACTGACACGAAGACTAGAGTTACTATTAATTCTTTTTGTTTTTATTTTTATTTCTTTTTTGCCAGTCCTGGGGCTTGAACTTAGGGCCTGGGAGCTGTCTCTGAACTTTTTTTTGCTCAAGGCTAGCACTCTACTACTTGAGCCACAGCACCTCTTTTGGCTTTTTCTAAGTAGTTTATTAGAGATAAGAGTCTCCTGGACTTTCCTGAAAGGTCTGGTTTAGAACTGTGATCCTGCTGGGAAGTTGGCTCAGTGGTAGAGCGCTTGCCTTGCATGCCTGAGGCCCTGGGTTTGATTCCTCAGCACCACATAAGCAAAAAGAAAAAAGCCGGAAGTGGCGCTGTGGCTCAAGTGGTAGAACTGTGATCCTCAGATCCCGACCTTCAGAATAGCTGGGATTCAATTGTGGGCCACAGGCACCTGACTTATTATTAATTCTTTATCTTCCAGCTCTGAACACAGCCATGTTCTCCTGCCTGTCCTGCCAGGTAGCCCTGAGATTGAGAATCACTGTTGCAAATCAGTGGGCTCCAAACTTGATGATATATTATCTCAGAGTTTAAACACTTATCTTTTACTAGCCTCCATGCCACTAATATACCTGAAGGGCATTTCTGGGTACTGGTGGCTCATGCCTGTATTTCTAGTTTCTCAAGAGGCTGGAATCTGAGAACTATGATTCAAAGCCAGCCTGTGCAGGAAAGTATGTGAGACTCAACTCTAACTTTAAAAATAACAGAGAGAGAGAGAGAAAGAGAGAGAGAGAAGTGGAGCTGTGGGTCAAGTGGTAGAGCACTCACCTAGAGCCAAAGAAACTCAGGGACAGTGCCAAGGCCCTGAGTTCAAGCCCCAGGCTTGGCGCGCGTGTGCGCGCACACGCACACAACACACACACACACACACACACACACACACACACGCACATACACATACTCACAAAAGCATGCGCACACCACCACCAAAACCCAAACAAACAAAAAAACAACAACAAAAATTACCTAGAAGGTCCAGAGGTGAAATGTTTCCTTAGGTCTCTTCTGATTGTCCCTAAATTCAGCACCCATACCTATGCAAACAAAGACATGAGCTAAGTCTTTTTTATTCTATGGATTTGATGCTTGTGGGGTCTTTGTTGGCTTGAATTATTTCTTGTATATTATACCACACCATCTTTTTTGGGAACTGGTCTTACCTAGTGAGAGAAAGGAGATCCAATGGGTTTTTCCCAGCCAGGAGACTACTGTGGACCAAAAGATCATCTTCCTGGAATTGAAGAAAGACTAACCTGTCTGTGGGCACAGGGGAGGATGCACACACCAGCTGCTCTCTCCTGGCTCTCCTTTATTCTTTCGACAAGACTTTGTTAAACCCAGTCTTTGCTGTTTCTTTTTTTTCAGGAGTTAAACAGCAGTGTTGTTCTACTCTCTTTATAATTTGTGTCCAATGGAATAGAAAAGTGATGGCTAGAACTGTGCCGGTTTCTCCACAATGGACAAAAATGGAGTTTCTGAGTGGAGTAAGGAAAAAGAGGAAGGTAGATCATTACATTTATTTATGTGCTCATTATTAACCCCATTTGTAATCTGATGGAGTGCCAAGATGTAGATGTGTTGTGGGCAGCTTGCGGTCAGCAGCAGCATTTAAGCATTGCTTGATTTGGTTCCCAATTGAAGTGCTTGATTAAGTACCGTGTTCATCCTGCATCCATCCATAGCAACGTGTTACTAAGGCATCACGTGCATTCCACATGGACAGGTGGTTGGAGATTTGTGACAAGCAGCTTTGAAACCTGAGGCTCTCTAATAATACTGAGCATGCTGCAGTCCTGGACAACCTCTTTTCCAGTGTAACAAAACCAGGAAACATCTGGTGTTGAAATTCACTGCCTTTTTGTATCCAAGCAGTCTGAAGTGGTCTTCCAGTCTTAGTTCATTTTCCCCCTTCTGCAGTTATCATTCCAGCATTATAAAGTGTCACTTTGCCCATAAAATGTTTTGCCTTGCTGTCAAGTTTTATTTGGTTCATCTTGGAAGTCAGGAGCACTTGTGGCTGAACACTCCTGCCTATGCCAAATGAATTTTCCTAGCTACCGTGTTGATTTTTATAAAGATATACTTTGTTTTTAAAGATAGTTTTAGAATAAATATTCACTAAAAGTCTAATCTAAACTATACAATTTCCAGAGCTATAATGAACCTAAACAAAATTTGACTCAGGTCTGATGGAAAAACCTTTCCTTCTCTCTCTGCTCTTTTCTAGCTTACTCAGCTCTTTCCTTCTCTTCTCTTTCCCAGCTCCCTTCTCTTTCCTAGCTCTCTCTTTCCCACCTTTCCCAGACACTCTCTTTTCTAGCTCTTTTCTCTCTTTTCTAGCTCTTTTCTCTCTCTTTCCCAGCTCTTTCTCTTTCCCAGCTCACCCAGCTCTCTTTCCCAGGCCTTTCCCCAAGATGGCCTGGTGCCAGCCAGAACCATGAATAAACCTTCCCCTTACCTGAAAAAACAAAAACAAAAAAAACTTTCCTTGCATAAACTTAGATTTAAAAATTACCATTAGAATTGATCTGGTCAAAAGAAGGGGAAAGGGGGGCTGGGAAGGTCGCTCAGTGGAAGAGCACTTGCCTTTCAAGCATGAGTCTCTGGGTTCCATTCCTCAGCACCACATAAGCAGGAAAAAAAAAGCCGGAAGTGGCACTGTGGCTCAAGTGGTAGAGTGCTAGCCTTGAGTTGAAGAGCTGAGGGACAGCGCCCTGGCCCAGAGTTCAGGCCCACGACCAGACCCCCCCCCCCCCAAAAAAAAAAGAAGGGGAAAGGGCAGTGCATGTGTGTGGTTTGTGACATGAGAAACTAGCAGACTGGTAGAAGTGTAAAGAAAAAGTTCCTCAAAAGCTCTGGCAGACATGAGATGGTTCGGCTTTGCCACATTCTCCAGGCCTGCTCCAAGTTCTCACCCTCCATTTTTTTACCCTTTTCTTTTTTTTTTTTTTCTTTTTTTTTTTTTGGGGGGTCCGGTCGTGGGGCCTGAACTCTGGGCCTGGGCGCTGTCCCTCATCTCTTCAGCTCAAGGCTAGCACTCTACCACTTGAACCACAGCGCCACTTCCGGCTTGTTTTCTTTTTGCTTATGTGGTGCTGTGGAATCGAACCCAGGGCCTCTGGCATGCAAGGCAAGCGCTCTACCACTGAGCCAACTTCCCAGCCCTTTTTTACCCTTTTCATCCAACTTTTAGAACTCTCACTCACTCACATTCCCAAATGGTTCTCTAGGTGCAAGATACCAGCCAGCCCAGAAGTAGCCATAATTATGGCCCTTTCTTCCTCCTCCACTTTTTAACTTAATTTTTTTTTTTTTGCTTATGTGGTGCTGAGGAATCGAACCCAGGGCCTCAGGCACGCAAGGCAAGCGCTCTACCACTGAGCCACCTTCCCAGCCCCTTAATTTTTATTTTTTTTTTAATTTAATTTAATTTTTTGGTATGCCAGTAGTGGAGCTTGAACTCAGGAACTGGGCACTGTCCCTGAGCTTTTGTGCTCAAGGCTAATGCTCTATCACTTCAGCCACAGCTCCACTTTTGGCTTTTTGGTGATTAATTAGAAACAAGAGTCTCATAAGCCTTCTTGTTTGGGCTAGCTATGATCTTCAATCCTCAGATCTCAGCCTCCTAAGTAGCTAAAATTACAGGCATGAGCCCCTAATGCCTAGCTATCCTACAGAAACTCTTCATTAAATTAATTCTCCCTATATAGAGTTTAATGACTAATATGCAAGTGCCAGGGGGAAAAAAAAAATCCTTTCCCTTACCCTTTAAGAAGTAAACATAGCTAGGTGGCAGTGGCTCATGCCTATAATCCTAGCCACTCAGGAGGCTGAGGTCTGAGGATCGCAGTTCAAAGGCATCACAGGGAGAAAAGTCCATGCAACTCTTACCTCTAATTAACTACTCAGAAAAAGCCAGTAGTGATGCTGTGGCTCAAGTGAGAGTGCTGGCTGTAAGCACAAAGAGCTCAAGAACAATACCCAGGCCCTGAGTTCAATAGGAGTTGTTTTTTTTTTAGGGGGGGGTCCGGTCATGGGGCCTGAACTCTGGGCCTGGGCACTGTCCCTCAGCTCTTCAGCTCAATGCTAGCACTCTACCACTTGAGCCACAGCACCACTTCCGGCTTTTTTCTTTTTGCTTATGTGGTACTGAGGAATCGAACCCAGGGCCTCAGGCATGCAAGGCAAGCGCTCTACCCCTGAGCCACCTTCCCAGCCCCTCAATAAGAGCTTTAATTAGTGAATGCATTCAAAGTTCTTGTTGTCAAAGATTTGTAAGACCAGGCAAACTTAGCATTTCCTATACAATCCACAGTCTTTTTTAAACTATAAAGTAAGTCTTTTAGCCAGGAGCTGTTAGCTCACCCCTGTAATCCTAGCTACTCAAAAGGCTGAGACCTGAGGATCACGGTTCAAAGCCAGCCCAGGAAGTTTGAAAGTCCATGAGACTCTCATCTCCAATCAACCACTCAGAAAACTGGAAGTGGCTCTGGCTAAAGAGATAGAGCACTTGCCTTGAGCTGAAGAGCTGAGGGACAGCACCCAGGCCCAGAGTTCAAGCACCATGACTGACCAAAATTAAATAAATAAATTAATTAAATAAAGCCTTTTTATTGTGAATATTTGCAATGTATCCCTTAGATGTACAAGAATAACATTGCTCAAGATATAATATATATAAATTGCTTTATTTATATATATAAGTATATATATATTGCTTTGTTAAATGGTAACTTTTTTTTGTATAGCTATGTAAAGATAATAATGAAAAAAGAGGGACAAAAGAAAAGCAGAATCTATTTTTTAAGAAAGATATGAGCTGCCGGGTCCTGGTGGCTCATGCCTGTAATCCTAGCTACTCAGGAGTTAAGATCTGAGGATCGCGGTTCAAAGCCAGCCCAGGAGTGAAAGTCCATGAGACTCTTATCTCCAATAAACCACCAGAAAACTGAAAGTGGCACTGTGGCTCAAGCAGTAGAGCACTCACCTTGTGCTGAAGAGCTGAGGGATAATGCCCAAGCCCAGAGTTCAAGCCCTATAACCAACAACAAAAAAGATATGAGCTTATGTACAATTAGTTTCAAAGTAAAGAAGTTTTGTTAATAGATACTATAGCTTGTCATTGTCTCCCAGTACAGACACTTTCTTCCCCCTCCCCGTCCTGGTCCTGGGTCTTGAACTCTGACTTTTTGGTAGCTCATTTCCTGCCAGAGCTGGCTTTGAATTGAATCCTATAAGGAAACTGCATATATTTTGAACATGTGTAGACTTCCTCATTTTAAAATATATATTATGGGGCTCGGAAGGGCTCGGTGGTAGAATGCTTGCCTGGCATGCATGTTGCTCTGGGTTCAATTCCTCAGTACCACATAAACAGAAAAAGCCAGAAGTGGATGCTGTGGCTCAAGTTGTAGAGTGCTATCAGCTGAAGAGCTGAGGGACAGTGCCCAGGCCCAGAGTCCAAGCTCCACGACCCACAAAATAAATAAATAAATAAATAATATATATATATATATACATATATATATATATATATTATTCCCTAAACAACAGAGTATAGCAATCTATATAACAAGACAACAATCCATACCACCTGTACATCATATTAGGTATGGTGGGCTTAGATAAAATTAGATTAGAGTAAGTCAGCATATGTCTAATACTCTGAGTCTATCACCATGTGAGGGTCCTTCTACAATATTAGGCCTCTGCCAGGATGATCTGTCATCAGGATCTGTCATCTGTCATCTGTCATCTGTCATCAGGATGATCTGTCATTAAAAGTCTCCTCACAACCTTGAGCCATAATCATGAGACCAAACAAATAGCTTGTTTTATAAGTTACCCAGTATGTTTTTCATGACTAGTATCAGAGGTGCATTTCAACAATCTTTATCATTTTTCTTTCTCATTCTTTCTCTTTCTCATTCTGTTCTTCATTTTCTTTATGTGTCATTTTTCTTTTCCTTTTCCTCTGTCAGTCATGGGATTTGACTCAGGGTTTGGGTGCTGTCCCTGAGGATTTTTTGCTCAAGGCTAGGTCTCTACCACTTCGGGCCAAGCTCCACTTCTGGTTTTTAGGAGATTAATTGGAGATAAGTCTCAGAACCTTTCCTGCCTGCCTGGCATCTAACTGAGATTCTCATATCTCAGCCTCTTAAGTAGCTAAGATTACAGGTATGACCCACCACTACCCAGCTCCAGTTTTTATTTATTTATTTATTTATGTATGTATTGTCATTTATTTATTGTCAGTCATGGGGCCTTAACTCTGGGCCTGGGTGCTGTTCCTCAGCTCTTTAGCTCAAGGCTGGCTCTACCACTTGAGACACAGTGCCACTTCCAGCTTTTTTCTGCTTATGTGGTGCTGAGGAATCGAACCCAGGGCCTCATGCACATGTACATGTTAGTACTGAGGCTGGAACTCAGGGCCTGAGTGATGTCACTTAACTTTATCACTCAAGGCTGGCACTCTACCACTTGGACCACAGCTCCACCTTTAGCTTTTGACTTACATGGAGAAAAAAGTCTCATGGACTTTCTTTCCTGGGCTGGCTTCAAACTGTGATCCTCAAATCTCAGTCTCCTGAGTAGTTAGGATTATAGACACAAACCACCAGAGTCTCCTTCTCCTTAGGAACTTCTTTCAGGGCTCATTTAAGGACTGTTTCCTTAGTTTTGTATCTGCCTGTCCTTCCCTCTTAGGTAACATTGTGGTTTTCTCATCAGGTGCTCCCAATGCATAGGAGAACAAGGAGGAGCAACAGGGAACAGAGGAGAGGAGAAAGAATAAAAGGGGAACCAGACAAGTAAGAAGGTACCAAGTGTGGAGCCTCAGAGGACACACTACTGTATGTGGAAGGCATGTCTCCTTTCTGCTACCAATGTCTGGGGCTCAGCTGGAGGACAGGGTAGACAAAAGTGACAGAACAAGCTTCCTTTCCACTCTATTAATAAGGTTTTCTTCAACCAAGCCAAGGTGGGAACCTTTCTACCCAATCCCACACCATGAAGATGCTTCTACAAGGAGCTCCCGTCCCTCGCCAAGTCCTTACCTATCCCCCATAAGTGCCGATTCATATGATGGTGACATTGTACTCCTGGCATGATACAGCAGCTGGATAAGCTCATGTAGCATGATAGAGATGAATGGAATACCGATGCATGTAGAACTATAGAAAATGGTAAAGCTGAGTCAATACCTTAGTCATTGGTAATTTTTGAGACGGAGTCTCACTTTACTTTTGAGCCAGCCTGGACTGTGATCATCCTATTTGGGCTATCTGTAATGACTAGGTGCTCAGCCACTAGTCCTCCAAATTGGAAGTGGGGAGGTCAGCAGGGCTGGTCTGGACTTGAACTGTGATGCATCACTCTCCATCTCCCAAGAAGCAAGAATTGCATACAGATTTGAGCCACTGTGCCTAGCTTCACATGATTTTAGTACAGTATATTGCTATAATTAAATCTGTTGTAAGTTATTGTTGTTCATCTATTGTTGTGCCTAGTTTATATATTATATAGGGAAAAGAAACAGTACATATAAGGTTTTCCATCCACAGAGGGTCTTGAAATATAACATGGGCTGGAGTGGCTACTGTGTTCTGTTTATATTTTGTGTGCTGCAGTCCAGTAGAAGAAACTCATCAAGGTGGCAATAGACCAGCAGTGTTTTCCAGCCAGGAAAAGCAGAAAAAGCCATGGCTTGGCTTCCTGTTGCATGGTAACACAGTGCTAGCTTGGCCCCTGTGCCCAGGTCAGACCTTGATAGTGCAGGAGGTAGCCACCAACCCGGTTCTTCCAGGCAGCTGAAAGGCACCTGTCCTTGTCTTTCTCATGGACTTGTGACCAGACCCTCCCAACTCTTGAAAAGTCAGTCATTTTAGAAACCAACCAACAAACAAAACAAAATGCTAGGATTGCGGCTCAAGGACTGAAAGGCCTGCCTAGCAAGCCTGAAGTAAGACCCTGTGTTAAACCCCGGTACACCTCATGGCTTGGTTGCTGGCTTAGTTGCTTCATTGTTCTATTAGTTGATCTTTTTATTTTTGGATGGATGAATAGATGGATGGGTGGGTGGATGGATAGATGGATGAATAGATGGATGGGTGGATAGATGAATAGATGGATGCATGCATGGAACAATCAATCAACCAATCTATCCATGTCACTACAAAATAACAGTGAATATGAAATACCACTTATATAAACCTGCAGGGCTTTCTTCTGGGTTGTAGGATATGCTTGCTTGAATTGCACTTGTGTTCCATGGAACCTTTACTCATTTTCTTCTTTTTTCCTGTGCAGTTCCAGACAGTTCTTGTAAATGGTAACATGCATTGATGCTCTTCAAATGGTATGAGCAGAATGCTATAAAAACCTCTGTATTTTTTTCAAAATAGGATATGCATGGTTTTTCTCATTCGTAGTAGATAGAACGTATCTATAAATCTATAAGTAGGGGCTGGGGGTTTAGCCCAGCGGAAGGGCACCCGCCTGGTGTGCGCAAGGCCCTGGGTTCGGTCCTCAGCCCTGGAAAAAAAAACTATAAATATACATATTGGGCAATATGTAAGTGATTATAAAAGAATTAACTGAAGTATAATAGGCTCTATGAAAAGCTCAATTAGTATCATTTTTAGGACTAAGTCAAAGCCCAACAAATCAATAACAGGAAATGGGTACTTGCCAAACAGGGGATGGGGTTGAGGGGAGATGAGTAGATGAACGAAGTGGGATGTGGGGGAGAATTCAGTCAAGAACTTCTTAATGAAATGCATCTTAGGATGCAGAGTATACCACCAAAGAGCAGAATTACTATCAATATAAGTCTACTGGGGCATCTTGTTCCGAGGGTGGAGGTTTCACCCCAGGGCAGAGTGAGTCATTTTCTTTTTTTGTTTTGCATGTGTGGTTTTTGTTGTTGTTATTATTGTTGTTTGGTTGGTTGGGTTTTTTTTTTTTTTGGTTGTGGGGCTTGAACTCTGGGCCTGGGCGCTGTCCCAGAGCTCTTCAGCTCAAGGTGAGCGCTTTACCACTTGAGCCACAGCACCATTTCCTGAGTCATTTTCTTTAGCCAAAGTTACTCAATGATTGCTTCTGTCCAACCCACAATTTAGTGAGAATTCCAATTTTTTTTGCCTGCTCTCCTTTTCATTTCCTTGGAATTACATAGCTCTAACAGGCTACTTTTGAAATAACTTCCTTTCTGTTTCTTTTCTTTCTTTGTTTTTTCTTTTTTTTTTTTTTGTGACAGTGTTGTGGTTGAATTCAGGGACTGGGTGCTGTCCATTAGTTTTTTTCACAAGGCTATTGATCTACCACTTGAGCCACATTACATATCTGACATTTTGTAATGTAGTGAAGGTAAGAGACTCACAGACAGCCCTGGCTGTCTTCAAACTGCAATCCCTAGATCTCAGTCTCCTAAGGAGGTAGGATTACAGGCATGAGCCACAGCAACCTGGTCTGGACTGACTTAGTCTTGAAGTCTTCAGAGCCTTCTAGGTAACTGAAATTACAGGTGTGCACCTATAGGTGTGAGCCTGCAGCAATAGGATTGCAGGTATGAACTTGTCAACACAGGGCTTTGAGCATGCTAAGCACATGCTCTACCAGTGGCCCACAGTCCCAGACTTCCTTCCTAGAATTAAGACCAGACTTTTCTGTTTTCCTCATCCTCCAGACTTACTGTTGTATGGCAAGAAAACAGAGAAGCCATGTTTTGAAAGGTGTAATTGGTAGTCTACTGGAAAGTTGGCAATAGCAGGTAGACTCTTGTCACAAAGACCTGCAGTCTCATGAATACACTTTACACTGTTAGAAAACTTAGCCATGAGAGCAGGAAAGGAAAGAAAAGATCAGAAAAATAATACCAACAAACCAGATCAACTCTAATGGAGAGCTGAAGTGGGATGCCATGATGACCGAGCAGAGCCAGGAGACATGAAGACAGGAAACTCAAGGCATGGCATAATGGTGCCTGAGCTTGTCTGGGCCTAAATAGAGTCCATATCAAGGGGCAAGGTCACAGGAATCTCAGAGTTCATGACCCAAGACTGGCAGGTCTAGTAACCTATGTCCCAAGTCCTTGCTTCTGCCTCTGCCTCTAGGAATTCAGGCATGCCCATTATCTGGTTTGTGAAACTGTCTTGCCTCTATCATGAAGACAAGATGGTGCCAGTTAAACTCAACTCCCTACCATCCCTACCACGTGGCCAAGATGGCACTGTCCTGTTCTACCACTTCTGATGTGTATGTAGGGTGGTCTCCTATTCTGCCTTTGAGGCTCCCATAGGACGTTTTCAGTGAATATTTGTTAAATGAATACAGAAATCAATTTCCTGAAATTGTGTATGGGCGGAAAAAATTTGTGTCTTGACTCATTATCTTGAAATCCTTTGAAAAGTATGTGATAGCAGGGAGCTAATGGCTCACCCTTGTAATTGTAGATATTTAAGTGATTGAGATCTAGGGATTGAGGTTTGGAGATTGCCAGGCAAAGAATTCTGTGAGACTCTCATCTCCATTAAGGAGAAAAAGGTAGAAGTTGAAGCGTTGGATCAAGTGGTAGAAGACCAGCCTTGCACAGCAAGAAAAGTGAGAGTATCCAGGCCCTTAGTTTAAGTTTCAGTATTGGCACACACACACACACACACACAAACAGTATATGAGGGGTTGGGAAGGTGGCTCAGTGGTAGAGTGCTTGCCTTGCATGCATGAGGCCCTGGGTTCGATTCCTCAACACCACATAAGCAAAAAGGAAAAAGCTGTAAGTGGTGCTGTGGCTCAAGAGGTAGAGCGCTAGCCTTGAGCTGAAGAGCTGAGGGACAGCACCCAGGCCCAGAGTTCAAGGTCCCATGACCAGACCCCCCAAAAAAACAAAAACAGTATATGAGATCCTGTTACAATTCATCATGGTAAGGATCAAAGTTGCATAGTTAAAAACTATTGTGATCTCATAGTTATACTGTTTCTTTCTGCTCTTGCTGGAATCAAGTAGTGAAGAAGAAATTTTTTTTTTTTGGTCCAGTCGTGGGGCCTGAACTCTGGGCATGGGCACTGTCCCTCAGTTCTTCAGCTCAAGGCTAGCGCTCTACCACTTGAGCCACAGCGCCACTTCTGGCTTTTTTCTTTTTACTTATGTGGTGCTGAGGAATTGAACGCAGGACATCATGCATGCAAGGCAAGCGCTCTACCACTGAGCTACCTTCCCAGCCTTGAACAAGAATTTTCTATTTTGAAATATGTAGCTGAGTTGTCTTTATTGCATCCTGTTGCATCATTTCAAGACACACTCATTGACTATTTGATTTTTGTATCTTGTTCATGACATTCTGAGAGACCAGCATCCACCTCCATTGGAGGATATTTCAACTATTGAAGCTTCCAAATGGACATTGAAATGGACAGAAACCAAACAGTCTGGATGCAGAGTTTAGGAATGTTATTAAAAAAAAATCAGTAGGGACATTCAACAGCAGCCATGAGGGGGCAGAATAATTAACAAAGATAAGTGAGGCTGAGAGTGATGTGGATGGCCAAGGGTACAATGGCTGGTCACTGGTGGAGCAGGGAAGTGGGTGCTGCCTGATGCAGCCATAGGACACACCAAGCAAACTCATTATTTCCCTGTGAGTGTGATCTTTAAGGCCTGACCTGCAGATGGCAGAAGATGACCTTACTGCCTTGTGCACCTATAATGTTATGGTCTCACCTTCTAGAGAATTATCTCTGCCCTTGATGCATCTGCTCTTCCAGCTTCTGAGTTGCTAGCTGCAAGGGGACTCCAGCCTCTTCTTGAATTGAATTGTCTATTTTTCTCTCCTCCAGCTCATCCAGGGGATATATCATTCTGGGTGTTCTATATGACCCTACTGATTCCTATGGCCTTACATTACTTAGTGCCCGTCACACTCTCTAGATTCTAGGCTACAAGGAATGTTTTGTTGTGAGGAGGCTGAGTCTTAGTAACTTCTCACAGTCATCCTGGTGCCTTGTAGGTGGAGGGGGCTCTCTGCCCAGTGCTGAAAAGCCTAGAGATTAGAGAGGCCATTCACGGAATTGCAAATGCCATGGTTGGTCTGTTCTGAAGACCAAGCTACCCACCATCTGGTTTGCCAGGGTTGGATGTCTGAGGACAGGTCTGATATAAACAACTTAGGAAAGATTTAGTTTGCTCATATTTGGGGAGGTTTTTAGCAAAGCGAAGCTTCTCACTTAATGATGCCTTAGAAGTAGAGGTAGAGGGAGGGGATGAGAATGAGAACAAATCTACATTCCTGGCATTCTGCTTTTTGCCTGTTTCTTTCTATCAGGATCCCAAAATCTGATGGTAGTGTTCTCATTTAGTGCCTATCTTCTCAAACTCTGTTAATTCTTCTTGGAACAACCCTTACTAACTTAACAGGAGTGCTTTCCTAATCTCCTAGCTGCTTCTCAATCCAATCCTATTGATATTCAATACATCCATCACAAGTTTTGTTAAATTGGAACCCCAAATTCTTCATAACTATATGATTCCACTCTTTGCCCTTTGGACTTTTGTCCAACTTCTCTAGTTCCCCACAGCAGCTCAAAATTTCTTCATACACTGGAGGAAAGCTCTTGTGAGTTCCTGTAAAGTCAAACACAGGTTACACCCCCCATGAGATAAAAATGTGATTAGATTGATGTCAGTATAACTTGTAGAGGAGATGGGGAAAAACCAGTTGTTTAAGGATACAGGTGGACCTGTTGCAACAATGAGAAGTACAAGTTGTCATGTCCAAAACGAGCTTTACAACGTTGGTGCGGGGAGGGGGGGGAAGGGGGGGAAGGGGGGGAAGGAGAAGGATTGGGATTAGGGGGGGAGGGGGGAGGCTGGGAAGGGATGTGAAGGTTAAGCAAAGGAGGAGGCTGCAATGCTTGGTAAGAAATGTACGCATTATCCTGCCCATGTAACTGTAACTCCTCTGTACAGTATGTTCACAAATAAAATTAAATTAAAAAAATTAAAAAAAAATGTGATTAGATATTTCCATTCTAAAAGGGAGGAAAAGCCCTGCCTTAAGGTATTTTCATTTGCAGATGGCTAGAATTTAGCCAATTTCGGAGATATCCTGAAGACAACTTTATTTTGCTCTAGTGCATAGCAGTCCTTTCTTGTAGCTGGTAGCCCAGAGACTTTTCTCTGTTGGTTGATTGGCTTTGAGCCAGGTTCCTGCTTTCTGACTAGCTAGGATTACAGACAAGAGACACTGGCACAAAGTTCTCAATTTCTTCTTTTTTTTTTTTGGGTCTGGTCGTGGGGCCTGACTCTGGGCTTGGGTGCTGTCCCTCAGCTCTTCAGCTCAAGGCTAGCGCTTTACCACTTGAGCCACAGCACCACTTCTGGCTTTTTTCTTTTTGCTTATGTGGTGCTGAGGAATTGAACCCAGGGCCTCAGGCATGCAAGGCAAGCGCTCTACCACTGAGCCACCTTCCCAGCCCTCAATTTCTTCTTATATGTACTAATTTCTTGTCTTTTTTTTCTTTTTTTTTGGGGGGGGGGTGTTCAGTCATGGGGCCTGAACTCTGGGCCTGGGCACTGTCCCTCAGCTCTTCAGCTCAAGGCTAGCACTCTACTACTTGAGCCTGAAAGATTGAAATTGGGGCTATGTCCATTTTACAATATGGGCTATGTCCATTTTACAATATGCTAACTGCTAATTCTGCTTCTGTAAACCTGCTTGCACTAACACTGACTCTTCCCCTCCCAGAAATAAGTTAAAAAGTTACAAAGTCCAGATGCAGGCTGGCCCAGGGACAAGGTCTGCAAACATAGATAAAGAACAAAAGAGTATGTTCTCCTGAATTCCCGTGTAAAAACTCAGGGCAGGGGGCTCAAGACAAGGACCATCTGGTGAGCCCAGCAAACTAGGTCAAATGTCAATCATGTGGACTCCCCTCCAGAGAAGCCTCCCCCCTTAGAGAACCAACTAGTTTTCAAGAAGTGTTACAAAACTTCCCAAGCAGGCTGGAGTATATGATAATTTTTAAACTGAGCCAATCCTGGGGAGCCTGGGGTCTTATGCTAATCCTGTGGTTTTTGTCTTTAAAAGTGCCTGTAACTGCTGCTGGGGCTTCCAGTTTGCCTTGGACAGGGAGCCCATTTGCGCAAAAGCCTAATAAATTCCTCTTGCTTGTTGCATCTGCTGGTTTGGAGTCTTGGTTCTTGGGGTGTCCTCCCGTTGAAGAAAGCATCGCAGTGAGTCTGGGGTCTTTGAAGCCACAGCACCACTTCCACTTTCTTTTTGCTTATGTGGTGCTGAGGAATCGAACCCAGGGCCTCAGGCATGCAAGGCAAGCGCTCTACCACTGAGCCACCTTCCCAGCCCTCTTGTTTTTTTTTTTTCAATTTCAACTTTTAAATTTAATTTTTTTAATTTTTTATTGTAAAGATACTATACAGAGGATTATAGTTACATGAGCAAGGTAATGAGTACACTTCCTATTGAGCATTGTTACCCCCTCCATTGTTTTCCGCCTACCTTCCCTTAAATCCCTACCTTCCCCAAGGTTTTTTTTTTAATTGTGATTAAGTGATTACATAATTTCCGGAATTTCACAGTATTGTGGAATAATGATGCTCATTTAGAGTCACAAGTTCATTCTAACTTTCCTGGAGCAAATTGTCTATCACAGTCTATAACATATAACGGTGTACACATATACACCATACATTGATCAGCAGCATGGGGATATTTAGTAGTGGTTCAACCAGATGAGTGGGAGTTCTTTGTTTCTTAAGTCCTGTTAGTTTTGTCGTATCACCTAACATTTTGGATTTAGCATCCACTTATCAGGGAGACCATGTACCCTATGTCTCTTTGCTCTTGGCTTACCTCGCTCAACATGATTCCTTCTAGCTCCATCCATTTCCCTGCAAATGCCATTATTTTGTCATTTTTTTTTATTTTTTTTTAATTTAATTTTATTTTATTTGAGAACATACTGTACAGAGGGGTTACAATTACATGGGCAGGATAATGCATACATTTCTTACCAAGCATTGCAGCCTCCTCCTTTGTTTACCCTTCACCTCCCTTCCCACCCACCCCCCTCCCCCCCACCCAATCAAACCCTCCCTCCCCCCCCCACTCCGACATTGTAAAGCTGGTTTTGACATGACATTTTGTACTTCTCATTGTTGCAACTATTTTGTCATTTTAAATTTAATTTTTTATCTTCAAGTGCTTGTCCAAGTCTGTTACAACTTATAACTATGTGTATAGGGCATCTTGATCTGTCACCCCTTTCTTCATTCTCCTTCCCCAACAGCCATGAGAAGCTTCCCACTTTTGTTTTAACATATGTACTTGGGAATAAGAACTACATTTGCCTACCTTTGCTTTTCCATTCATCTTCCCCCATCCCACTAATTCCACATTCAAACATTTCAGCATTTGTATTTATTTAGTTGAATTCTTTGTGGAAATGGTTTTACTTTTGGTATATTATGCTTTAGTAAACTTGGTCAAGTATATGTGCACATGCCCCCATGTGTGTTTACATGGGAAGTGTTAGTTGTTGCCCAAGATGTTCATATGACAGAAAACATGTGCTCCTAGTCCTTGTGGGTAAAGGCACTAATTTATTTCCTTTCTACTCTTCAGTTCCTAAGAATGCCTGGGCTCCAGATCTCTCCCATGGGTGAGTGCATGAGACAGAAGCACATGAGCTTATGGTATACATATGTATATACTATATGTATATGTATTCTATGTGTATATGTATTTTATATATCTATGTATTCTATATATGTATAGATATAGCTATAGATATATATCTATCTATACATGTATCTACATATCTATACATAGTATAGTATATGTATTGTATATGTATTGGATATATCTACAAGTCTATACATAGTACACAACATACATATGTATATATGCATACATGTACTATGTATAGGATATAGAAACACATAGTATATATATATATACTATAGTATATATATAGTGTATATATACATATGTATATAAGTGTATACATATGCATATACATACACATTGTGCTAGTATATGGTACTAGCATATATATATATTACGATGCTAGTATCTATATCCATATTATATAGTATATATAGAGATATATATACTATACATATAGATAGTATAGATAGTATATATATATATGTCTATATCTATAATATATAGATACATGTATATACATGTATACACACTATAAGGTGCATCAAAAGGTATAGTTAGAAAAAGAAATGTGCGGGGGCTGGGAAGGTGGCTCAGTGGTAGAGCGATTGCCTTGCACGCTCGAGGCCCTGGGTTCGATTCCTCAGCACCACATAAGCAAAAAGAAAAAAGCCGGAAGTGGCGTTGTGGCTCAAGTGGTAGAGCGCTAGCCTTGAGCTGAAGAGCTGAGGGACAGCGCCCAGGCCCAGAGTTCAGGCCCCACGACCGGACCCAAAAAAAAAAAAAAAAAAATGTGCGGATGATTGCCATGATCACCGTATGAAAACTAGAAATTTATATGCAAGCTTATTTAGTGCTGAATTTTGTAGTTGGTCTCAGAGGAAAACCAGGATTTCCAGGAAGTACTTCCACTCACCTGGCCCAGGTGGGATAGTTAGGTCCCCACACACCTGCGGCATGCCACGGACCTCCAGTCACAGGTTGAGTAAGAAACCTACATGTCCACTTCCTCCCGTATGACGCAATGCATAGTGGGAAATGTAGTCTCCTCTCGGGCACAGAACCATTGGGCGGGGCTCTTTCAGGCTCCTCCCGTGCTTGCGCTTCCGCGCCCATTTAGGGCATCTTCCGCTCAGAAATTCCGGTTCCTGGCGTTGTGCCGCGCTCCTGGGAAGTTTCCGAAGTAAAGTTCAGTGTTGTGAGTGCCGGAGCCCGGGTGGCAAGAGGCCCCGCCGTGCCTGGCGAACCTGGGGACCTGAAATGTGAGTGGATGGCA
The DNA here is from genome assembly GCF_019054845.1 of Dipodomys spectabilis. NCBI lineage: Eukaryota > Metazoa > Chordata > Mammalia > Rodentia > Heteromyidae > Dipodomys > Dipodomys spectabilis. The sequence continues at coordinate 14,791,139 of NW_024870769.1, forward strand.
GGCTGGCAGGAAAACGGGCTGCAGGCGGCAGCTGGAGCCGGGCGGGTGGCCTGGAGGCTCCACGCACTGCTGGGTCCCTCCGGTCTGGGTGACTGTGCCTGGGGTCGTGATTGCTTTGTCAGAGTCGGTTCTGCCAGAGTCAGTGTCCTTCCAGGTGCCGGAACCTAGCTGGCTCGGGAAGGCTCGCGGGCAGGCTAGAAGGTTGTCCAGACTAGGAGAGCTGGGGAGGCCTGCGCTTCTGTTCCACGCCTGATTCTGCTGTGAACCGAGGTGACATCCTCATTGCTCTTGCCCTGCTGAAAGATGGACGCAGTCACAACTGTAGTGCAGTTGTGAAATGTGTGTTGGACGAGTCATGTGATATGGCTGTGGAATTACCGTGGTTCTGTGTTGTTTCTTCTAGGAACGTTTCTAATTCCCTCCTACACCACGTAACCCGCTTAGCACTCCTGGCTCCAGTTTACACATGTTTGTACACGACCTAGTTTCTAGAGAAAGTTGTTTATAGGATATTGGAGAACTGGCTGATGGACTTGTATTCTTTGGAATTAAGTAAGCATGGTAAATTTGAAGGAGGGCAGATTCTGAATAGGAGTGTGCATCCTGAAAGAACGAACACTTGCTATCCTAAAGGGCAGAGGCAGAGAAGCACAAGAAGGAAGGATCTCATTAACTTAGTAATTATTGCCGCTGCTTTCCATAGCACAAGATTCACGTGGGACTCTTCTGCAAAGCTCTCAACTCTCCAACTTGGCGAGAGGAGAAGTGAGCTAGACTGAGGATGAGCCAGAGCTGAATTCTCAGAGGGGTAGGAGGCAGTGGTTTGTGGTTTGTAGTGGAGAGACACCTTGTCACACCTGAAAGAATCTGTCTCTACAAGTACCCTAATTCCAGTCTATTGATTCAGTCAACTCCAGTATCATTTCTAGAATGCAAGCTCTCTCAAACGTATCTTGTTATTAAATATGCCTTTTAGAGATGTATTGGTATTTGGTTTTACCTGATGATTTGTCTGACAATTCAGGAAATGCTTGCTAGGGACCTTCATGCTTTATAACAAAAATGATAAAATAAAACTTAAGTTGATATAGCTAGCTCAAGATTGTATGGTTTGTAGATGTTAAGTAACCCGAAGATTTAGCTAGTGTTACCCATTTTGTTAAAATCTCTCAAAAGTAGTATTTTTTCAGTTTAGGGATTTTTTTTGGGGGGGGGGGTCAGTCATGGGGCCTGAACTCTGGGCCTGGGCGCTGTCCCTCAGCTCTTCAGCTCAAGGCTAGCGCTCTACCACTTGAGCCACAGCGCTTTCTTTTTCTCCACAGCTTTTTTCTTTTTGCTTATGTGGTGCTGAGGAATCAAACCCAGGGCCTCAGGCATGCAAGACAAGCACTCTACCACTGAGCCACCTTCCCAGCCCCTAGGGATTTTTTTTTGAAGAGAGGGAGGTGATTGAAGTCAATGTATCACAAACATTGCTTCAAAATACTTTACTTGAAATATGTTGATTTTATTTCCTTTCTTTTTTTCTTTTCTTGTCTTTTTTTTTGTCATTCATGGGGCTTGAACTCTGGGCCTCGGCGCTGTCCCTGAGCTCTTCAGCTTTAGGCTAGTACTCTACCACTTGAGCCAGTGCCACTTCGGTTTTCTTGTGGTTCATTGGAGATAAGAGTCTCATGGTCTTTCCTGCCTGGGCTGGCTTTGAACCTCAATCCTCAAATCTCAGCCTCCTGAGTAGCTAGGATTACAGGCATGAGCCCAGCGCCTGGCTAACGATTACATTTTTAAATGGGAATTCTGTAACATGAAACTAAAGTTTTTGCTGTATGGCTGTCCAGAATTGAAAACAAAATAAAAACACACTCCCCTATGAAATCTATGAAAATTCCAGTCCTCTAATTGAGATATTTAGCCTATAACAAATTTATTTTATTCTACTTATTTTTGTTGGTTGTGGAGGTTGAACTCACAGCCTGAGTGCTGTCTCTGAGCCTCTTTGTGTTCAAGGCTAGCCCTCTACCACAGTACCACTTCCAGCTTTTGAGTGGTTAATTAGAGATAAGAGTCTCACGGGGACTTTTTGCCCAGGTTGACTTCTAACTGCGATCCTCAGATCTCAGCTTCCTGAGTAGTTAGGATTACAGGTGTGAGCCAACAGTGCCCATCTATTTTATGTTTTGTGAAGTTAAAAAAAATCTTTATTGTGATGGAGAAAATGTTAAGACTAAAATGCATATGTTGCTTTTTATTTTATTTCGTTTTTTATCGGTTGTGGGGCTTGAACTCTGGGCTTGGGCGCTGTCCTTGTGCTCTTCAGCTCAAGGCAAGCGCTCTACCGCTTGAGCCACAGCACCACTTCCCACATGTTCCTTTTTAATGATTCACTTAGTGTTTACTACTAGCAGCAACCTCAGTGAATTCCCCATAATAGACTTTCATGATGATTTGGATTTTTCCTCCTTGTGGCTGGAAAGTTCACTTCATATTATCCCAAAACTTTGTCTCCTACATGATTTTGTTTAAAAAACACAGAGGTGTGGATGATATCAGCATTTCCTATGTAGTAAACCACCCAGCACATACGGCCCATGATAGAGCATATGGAGAGGAAAGAAGGAAAGAAAGAAAGGGAATGGATGCAGTGAGGAAGGCAGGGAAGTATGGAACAGAGATAAGAAGGAAGGAAGGTATTTTGAGAAAAAGTGATCTTTTTGATCCAAGTGGGTTGCTTAAAAGTTCTTGACTTGTGCCGGGCACCGGTGGCTCACGCCTGTAAGCCTAGCTACTAAGGAGGCTGAGATATGAGGATCACAGTTCAAAGCCAGCCCAGGCAGGAAAGTCCAAGAGCCAGCAGAAATTACTAGTGATAGCATCCAAAACCAACCATCCTGAGTAAGGAAACCAGATGATTAAGGCCTAATCTTCTAAAGAAACAATCCTAACAGAAATGGAATAATGAGTCCAGCCAAAAATATAGCTCCACAAAACTTTAAACAAGTGAAATGGCGGGATGTTTCGCTGTGTGTGCTGGCTCCTGTATATCCAGCAGAATAGCAAGGTTCTTCACAGTATAATTGTGTTCAGGGAGGAGGCAGTAAGGAATTTTTCAAACTTTTGTTCCCATATTCATTGATATACGTTTGCCTAAAGCAAGTTAAATGGCAAATCCAGACCAAATGCTTCAGGCTACTTTGGGTAGAGAAAGATATGCTATCTGGGAGCCATTATTGGAAGAGGAAGCCACAAGAAATATATATTCTATATATTTTTTCCCTAAATTCTGAGTGAAAAATGCTAAGTTGTAACAAACATGCTTTCCCTGATACTTAAGTATTCCAAAACAGAGTGAAATATTCAATAGAGTCTTATGTGATATCCTTACATTAACAGGAAAATAACTCATACTTTCCTAAGTGCATTTCTGTAATTATTAATATCAATAAAGATATTGTATCTTTCTTTGATTTATATTATTTATTTTTGAGGGAACATTAATTGTTCCCTCATCTAGAAATAAATTACATTTATGATATCTACCAATTAATGTTCTGTGGATACATGTTTAATGGAGAATATATTGTGTCTACTTCAGCCATGAAAGGGTCTTCTCCCACAGGAAGGTCTTTTTTTTTTTTTTTTCCCCTTCCCGTGTGTAGTGTCTTGAGCAAGAATCTGGGACAAAGCCACATTGGCTCTTTCCTGACTCCATTTTATTTGCCTTCTCTCCCAGCTATACTCTCAAAATCTTCTCTACATTGTCAACAGCAACAGAAAAATGAATGGATCTCTGGTGAGTTGCTTTCATTTATTTCTTTGCTTTTTAGGAACTTTTAATAAACTTAGTGGGGTCCAAGAATTAAAATGGAAAAATAGAAAAGATTTAGTCTCAGGAAAAATGTTCATAAATAAAATAAAGATGGCTTGTAGATTTAACAGATTATGAAATCTTGAGTCAGTTTAAGTTGAGTGCAAATTTATCTCAAATTTGTTTTCCATGTTTCTGATGTGAGAAAGAGTAGTTATACATAATCCAGTGACACCTAGGAACTCAGCATGCTAACATCTTATGGAATGCAAATATTTGTTGGCCATTGGTCTGAAAAATCATCCTCATTCATTATACAATAAACTATCTTAATGATGTTAAACTGTGTTAGTGACATTTTTCTGGAATTATTGAATTAATGTGATCCCAAACATCTCTGAATGTTAGAGTCCTGAGTAAGCTATATACTCAAATGACTGTCCACACATAACCCTTGGTTGGTGTGTATTTTCTGTAAGGAATGCAACTGATTGCATAGAGTTGCATGTTTTTCCAAAAGCTCATTAGTGACTTAAATTACAGTCTTTTTAGTGTTGTTTTTTTAACTTGAACTTATGCTATATTTGATGATGTTGTCTATGGCCTTTCTGTGTGTGTGTGTGTGTGTGTGTGTGTGTGTGTGTGTGTGTGTGTGTGTGTGTGTGTTGCAGGTCATGGGGCCTGAACTCTGGGCCTAGGCTCTGCCCCTCAGCTTTTCAGCTCAAGGCTAGCACTGTACCACTTGAGCCATAGCACTACTTCTGGTTTTCTGTTGGTTTATTGGAGATAAGAGCCTCATGGACTTTCCTGCCTGGGCTGGCTTTGAACTGTGATCCTCATATCTCAGCCTCCTTAGTAGCTAGGCTTACAGGCGTGAGCCACCGGTGCCCGGCACAAGTCAAGAACTTTTAAGCAACCCACTTGGATCAAAAAGATCACTTTTTCTCAAAATACCTTCCTTCCTTCTTATCTCTGTTCCATACTTCCCTGCCTTCCTCACTGCATCCATCCCCTTTCTTTCTTTCCTTCTTTCCTCTCCATATGCTCTATCATGGGCCGACTTCTTCTCACTCCAGTTTTCCTTCTCTTAGGACACTTTCTGAACTGACTTTCTCTTATATCTTATATAAGAAAATCACTAAAGTTACCATCTGCAATCAAATAGATTTTTCCTAATTTCATTCTATTAGGTCTAACCTCATTTAATGTGATGCTGCTTTTTTTTTGCTTGCTCTTCTCACATTATTGAATATTTTCATCCATTGGATGTATAAGAACAGAAGCTGAAGCCAGGCGCTGGTGGCTCACGCCTGTAATCCTAGCTACTCAGGAGGCTGAGATCTGAGGATCGCGGTTCAAAGCCAGCCCGGGCAGGAAAGACCGTGAGACTCCTATCTCCAATAAACCACCAGAAAACCGGAAGTGGCGCTGTAGCTCAAGTGGTAGAGCGCTCGCCTTGAGCTGAAGAGCTGAGCGACAGCGCCCAGGCTTAGCGTTCAAGCCCCACGACCGACAAAAAAAAAAAAGAACAGAAGTTGATAGTTCTGGTAAACTATTGACTTGGTTTATTACATTAGAGGTGTCACTGTTCACAAATCTGGAGGACATTTACTCAGTAATAAGGTTTGGGCTCTCAGGAACTCTGCTTTGAGCCAATATTTATGGCAACATCTCCTTAGAACTCTGCTGGGTGAAAGCATTTAGGAGTTAGTGGAACACATTTGTAATGCAGTCAATGAAAAGTTATACAAGGATAAAATCAAAATGCATAGAGTCTTAACAACTTTTATCTCTATCCTGTGTATTTGTTCATAACTGTTCAAAGTTTGTATTATGTCATTGCATTTCCACTAACTTTGACAACATGTTTTTCAAATTCTATTTCTCTCTCTCTTTTTTTTGGGGGGGGGGGTCCAGTTGTGGGGCCTGAACTCTGGGCCTGGGTGCTGTTCCTCAGCTCTTCAGCTCAAGGCTAGCACTCTACTACTTGAGCCACAGCGCCACTTCCGGCTTTTTTCTTTTTGCTTAAAATAGTGCTGAGGAATCGAGCCCAGGGCCTCAGGCATGCAAGGCAAGCGCTCTACCACTGAGCCACCTTCCCAGCCCTTCTCTCTCTTTTTTGCTGCCAGTCCTGGGGCTTAAGCTCACAGCTGGACACTGCCCTTAATACTCTCCCACTTGAGCCATGGCTCCACTTTCAGCTTTCCGCTGTTTAATTGGAGATGAGAGTCTCATGGACGTTTCTGTCTGGGCTGAATTCAAACTGCCGCTCTCAGCTCTCAGCCTCCTGACTTGCCATCATTGCAGATGTGAGCCACTGATGCCCTTCTTTCAAACTCTTCTAAATTGCTTTTTTTCTTTTTCCTTTGTAATTTCCATTAATTACTTAAAGTCAATAAGGAAAATAGATACATACATCACATATATTTCTGATATAATTCCTATAACCTAAAATTTGTCACATTACTCTTTCAGTGTTGTTTTTTTGTTTTTAATCAGTCATGGGTCTTGAACTCTAGGCCTAAGCACTGTCCCTCAACTCTTCAGCTCAAGGCTAACACTCTGCCACTTGAGCCATAGCACCACTTCTGGTTTTCTGGTGGTTTATTGGAGATAAGAGTCTCATGGACTTTCCTGCCTGGGCTGACTTTGACCTGTGATCCTCGGATCTCAGCCCCCTTAGTAGCTAGGATTACAGGCAAGAGCCACTGGTGCCCGGCTTATGTTAATTTGAAGACAGGTTTGCTGTGTAGTACAAGTTCTTTTGTTTTGTTGTTTTGTTTTCTTTTTTTTTTTGTGTTTTTGTTGGTCGTGGGGCTTGAACTCTGGGTCTGAGCTCTTCAGCTCAAGGCAAGTGCTCTACCACTTGAGCCACAGTGCCACTTCTGGTTTTCTGGTGGTTTATTGCAGATAAGAGTCTCACGGACTTTCTTGCCCAGGCTAGCTATGAACCATGATCCTCAGATCTTAGCCTTCTGAGTAGCTAGGATTACAGGCATGAGCCACCAGCTCCTGGCAAAGCTTTTCTTAACTTGATAACAAGCATAGGCTGGTTTGTAATCTTGCTTCAAACTCCCATATTCATGGATTTTAGGCATTTATTTCCATGTCTGGCAACATTATCATCATCATCATCATCATCATCATTATCTGAATCTTGGACTTGACCTCAGGATCTGACCCTGATTTTTGGCTGGGTTTTACCATGTGAGCCATGCCTCCAATCCCACTATTCTTAAATGTACAGTTTATTGATATTGCATATATTATATTGTTGTGCAACCTCCTCTTCCATAATGTTTTTCTATAATATTTTTCTTCTTCCTTGTATGAAGCTGTATATATTCATGAAATATGCAGTTCCCATTCTACCCCAGTCTCTTGCGATCATCATTCTACTTTTTTGTCTCTATGCATTTGTTGACCCTGGGAACCTCAGTACAGGAAATTCTACCATGGCTGTTCTTTGTGTGTGTGAGAGAGGGTGGGAGGGCAGGGGTGAGTGAGAGAGGGAAAGTGGGGATAGGGGAGAAGAGTGAGGGGTCATGTGTGCCAGTCTTGGCATTTGATCTTAGGGACTTTCCTTGAACTTTCCTCAAGGCTAGCATGCTACCACTTCAACAACAACTCTACATATATCTTTTTTAGTAGTTAATTGGAGGTAAGAGTCTCAGAGACTCTGCTACCCAGACCGCCTCCAAATCACAATCCTCAAATCTCAGCCAGGAATACAGGTTTGAAGCACTGGCACGCAACTTAACATGGCTGTCCTTTTGTGACTTGTGTGTTTTTTTTAGCTAATTGTGTTCATGATTCATCAATGCTATAGCATGTATTAGAATTTCATTTCTTTTTAAAAATCTATCTATTGGTGGATGAGTGGTTTGTTTCTGTCTTTGGTTATTGTAATTGCTATGAAATTATTCTCCCAATACCTGTTCAAACCCCTGCTTTCTCTTTGGTTGGATACAAAGCTAGAACTGCTAAACCATATTTCTGTGTACTTCTATATTTAGTTCTTGTTAGCGTCTTTGACCATTTTTCACTCCTGCCAGAAATCCACCAAATTTCATACTTTTCCACATCTCTGTCATAGTTTTGGAGTTTTTATTTTTAATGTATGCATAGTACTGACGTAAACTAGGCATTTCATTGTGATTTTTTATTTGAAAGTTTCTTTTGTTACTACTAATATTGAACACCTTTTAATTAACCATTTATCTATATTACTTTGGGAAGGTCTCTTCCCCATATTAAAATCCATTTTCTTTTTTTTTTTTTTTATTCCCCACCAGTCCTGGGGCTTGAATTCAGGGCGTGAGCACTATATCTGAGCTTTCTTTTGCTCAAGCCTAGCATTCTACCACCTGAAACACAGCACCACTTCTTTTCTGTTTATGTGGTACTGAGGAATTGAACCCAGGGTTCACCATTAAGCCACATTCCCAGCCCTTTATTTGTTTTTTTTTTTTTGTCGGTCATGGGGCTTGAACTCTGGGCCTGGGTGCTGTCCCTCAGCTCTTCAGCTCAAGGCGAGCGCTCTACCACTTGAGCCACAGTGCCACTTCCCCTTTATTTGTTTTTGAGTTACAGAATTTTATTTTATAATCTTTTAAATGAATTCTGTTTATTAATCTATTAAGAGATATAAGCAAATATTTTTTCAAATTTCATAAATGCATTTGTCATTGGGCCTTTCATGTACCATATTTTAATTGTATATATTTGACCTTGTCTGTTTTTTTTTTCTTTTTGCTTATGTGGTTTCTGAGGAATCGAACCCAGGGCCTCATGCATGCAAGGCAAGTGCTCTACTACTGAGCCACCTTCCCAGCCCCCTTGTCTGGTTTTTGTACCATGCACTTTTGGTGTTATATCCAAGAAATAATTGTCAAATTTAATGAAACTCTTTCTTCTTCATACTGTTTTTTTGTTTTTTGTTTTTTGTTTTTTTTGTTGATCTTAGGGGCTGAACTCTAGGCCTGGGCACTGTCCCTCAGCTCTTCAGCTCAAGGCTACCACTTGAGCCACAGCGCCACTTCTGACTTTTTTCTGCTTATGTGGTGCTGAGGAATCAAACCCAGGACCTCATGCATGCGAAGCAAGCACCCTACCACGTCCCAGCCAGTTCATCATTAATTTAATACTACAATAAAACAGGATTATTGTTAGTGGTTTATGTAGAAATTTATATCCAACCTAACCTACAATAGTCCATGTTTCAAAGAAACTGCTATCTTTCATCTCTAATAATTTTAACTGTTTTCTTCTGATAGGTTTTCTTTAGTAAGTAAATTGGCAAGTCTAGTCCATCTCCAAGGAGGAATTTATTTTCACCTCAAAGGTGGAAAAATTGAGTTTGTTGCCACCATGAATGAAAAATAAATGCCATTATTACAATTCATTGTGCTCTGGACCCATCCTAATTTCTCTGCAAGGTTTTTGAATCATAGATTATTAGGAATATGTATGTAATTATGATGTATTTGCAAGTTATGGTTCTCCTTGTTGATTTGTACTTCTCAGGGAATATACTCACTACATTTTGCCTAGGGATTTATTTTCACTTTCAGTGTGTCTTAGTAAATGTAACACACAATGCTTGATGAACAACAGTGACATCAAAACAATGTTATCTATGTGTGTGTTCCTGCTGTTGTTTTTTGTTTAGTTGTTCTATTGGTAATTGAGAAATATTAATTATCCAATTGTATTCAATGTTAAAACAATCCCTTTTTATTTTATTTTATTTTATTTTTTTGTCAGTCATGGAGCTTGAACTCTGGGCCTGGGCGCTGTCCCGCAGCTCTTCAGCTCAAGGCTAGCGCTCTACCACTTGAGCTACAGCGCCACTTCTGGTTTTCTAGTGGTTTATTGGAGATAGGAGTCTCATGGTCTTTCCTGCCAGGGCTGGCTTCGAACCGTGATCCTCAGATATCAGCCTCCTGAGTAGCTAGGATTACAGGCGTGAGCTACCAGCACCCAGCTAACAATCCCTTTTTAATTCCATGGCTTTGTTGCATGTTTTGGGAGAGTTTGTTTTTAAGCATATAACTTGTATTATTCTGATGTATGATTTGTATGTTATTATTATGTCTCTATCTGTGGTCATACAGTTTGTGTGGACATTTGTTTCCTTTCCTACTATCTTTATTTGAGCTTCTCACTATTGATTTTTGCTTATGTCACCTTTGTATTTGTTTATTTATTTTCATATCCTTTAGGTTATGCCTTTGTGAGTAATATATTATTGAGTCTTTGATTTTTTTTTTTTTAGATTTTTTTTTTTGGTCATGCCAGATAATGCCTCTGTCTTTACTCCACTTACATTAAAATACTAATACAATTACATTTATATCTACCATTTTGCTACTTATTTTCTCCGTCTCAATCTGGTATTTTTTCCTTACTTCTTATCTTTTTAGAGAGTGTTAACTGAATATTTCTAGCATAGTCCTCTCTGCGTATCCATAGGAATGGTTCCAAAAACCCTTACACAGAGGCTGGGAAGGTGGCTTAGTGGTAGAGCGCTTGCCTTGCATGCCTGAGGCCCTGGGTTCAATTCCTCAGCACCACATAAGCAAAAAGAAAAAAGCTGGAAGTGGCACTGTGGCTCAAGTGGTAGAGCGCTAGCCTTGAGCTGAAGAGCTGAGGGATAGCACCGAGGCTCAGAGTTCAGGCCCCACGACGGGACCCAAAAAAAATTAAAAAGAAATCCTTACACATACCAAAATAGATGCTCAAGTTCCTTATATAAAACTGTATTGTGATTTTATACAACCAGCACACATACATCTGTATACTTCAAATCACCTCTGAACTACCCCTGTTACTTAGTACAAATTAAATGCAATGCAAGTAGTTGCTATTTGGCATTTTTCAGGATATTATCACAATTTTTTTAAGTCTGTACATGTTCAGTAAGAAGCTATATATTTTAAAATTTTAAGATTGGGGGCTGGGAAGGTAGCTCAGTGGTAGAGCACTTGCCTTGCATGCATGAGGCCCTGGGTTCAATTCCTCAGCACCACATAAGCAAAAATAAAAAAGCCGGAAGTGGCGTTGTGGCTCAATTGGTAGAGCACTGGCCTTGAGCTGAAGAGCTGAGGGACAGCGCTCAGGCCCAGAGTTCAGGCCCCATGACCAGACACCTCCCCCCCCCCAAAAAAAAAAACGAAGAAGAAGAAGCAAAAACTGCAGGCAGCTTGTTCTTGAGGTCTCATTTCTATAACTTCAAGAAAATGTATTTCTCTCACCGTCTGTTTTGGTATGACAGCCATAGGAAAGTAAATATACTTAAGAGCACTGTCGTACTGCATCATAGTGTATAGGTACTTTTTAAGGGAATAGTTCCATATATAAGCTTGATCTTTTATACATTTAAAGATATTGGTGATATTATAGATTTGAACTTAGAGCATGATACATACAAGGCAAGTACTATAGCAATTACATATTTGATCTGTAGCCCCAGTTCTTGTACTTTTGTTTTTAATACATGCATGTATGTAAATATTGAATCTTCATTTATGTGAGTTACCTATAGTCTATTGTCTTTGTTGTTGTTGTTGTTGTTAGTCATGGGGCTTAAATGCTGGGCTTGGGTGCTGTCCCTGCATTTTTCAGCTCAAGGCTAGCATTCTACCACTTGAGCCACAGCACCACTTCCAGTTTTCTGGTGTTTAATTGGAGATAAGAGTTTCCTGGAGGGCTGGGAAGGTGGCTCAGTGGTAGAGCACTTGCTTCGCATGCATGAGGCCCTGGGTTCCATTCCTCAGCACCACATAAGCAAAATGAAAAGAGCCGGAAGTGGCACTGTGGCTCAAGTGGTAGAGCACTAGCCTTGAGCTGAAGAGCTGAGGGACAGCTCCCAGGCCCAGAGTTCAGGACCCACAACCGAACCCAAAAAAAAAAAAAGTTTCGTGGACTTTCTTGCCGGGGCTGACTTTGAACCATGATCCTCAGATTTCAGCCTTCTGAGTAGCTAGGATTACAGGCATGAGCCACCAGCACCTGGGTCTATTGTCATTTTTACTTGAAGCCATCATTTAAAAAATTACATAAAACAAATATATATGTACCTGTGTATGTGTATGTTTGGATGTGTGTGTATGTGTGTAGATGTTCTTTTATACTTACTGACAGATCTGGTCCTGGTCCCATCAGTATGTCTAAGTTTGCACCTTTTGTCATTTTCTAAGCAGGACAATTTCGTGTAGCACTCTGGGAGTGCAAGTATACTGCTGATCTTTATCTGAAAATATGTTCAACCTACATTATTAGAATAGCTCCTCTGGGCAGAAGATTGTGAATTGAAGGTTGTGTTCTGTGAACCCTTTACAGATATATTTCCTTTCTGTGTGTTTTGGGTCAGCATTTATTTCTAATGTTGCTAAACATAGCAAAAGTAGAAAGAGGGTTGGACATTCTTTCTTTGTAGTGAGACTCAGCATGGGAATAAAACTCTCCTTGTGCCCTGTGCACAACATATTAGTACCAAATTCTGTTGCATCCTCCTTTATTTTCTTCCAAAATTTTTTGATCAATTCCCCAATTTTACTTTTTTTTTTTTTCTTCTCTGCTGTGGGTAGTCATGTCTCACACTGCTTTCTTATATTCTGCTTTTTATTTCTTTCCATATCTCTTCCATCCTTCCAAGAGGAACTAGTAATGCATATATGGTCAAGGCACATTTTATTCCCTCTCATTTATGTTCTGTATTATAGATGGTGGGTAATGCAACCAGTTATTTAGTATTTAGCAATGACATATAAGGGAGGCCTCAAAACATCTTTAGGGATATACTAACAACAATGAGCACATAAAACTTAAGTAAAATTTTCTATGTCCTAAATCATTAGTAATCAATTTCTTGATTGCTGTTACTTTCTTTAACATTTAACATTTTTGATATGCTAATGCTTTCTTTAACATTTACCTGGACACTGTTTTTTTGATATGCTAATGTGGTATGCAACTCTTGTGATTGCCTGATGGAGCTCTGTATAGTTTAGATTCTAGGCATCTATTTGTAGTTGATGTCTTTAGTGCAGATCATTGGGTCCTGGAAGATAATTTTTACCTTATCTTCTCTTGCTAGCAACAAAAAACATTTCCTGATTGATAAGGGAAACTTTGCTTTAGTAATTTATAAGTTAGTATAGAGGCAGATATTTCTACTTGAACTTTACTTTTCCATACTGCATAGGTAACAGAGCAAGCTTGAACCATTTTATGCACGACAGAAACATACATGTAAAGGAATGAAATCCTCAGAGTTGGTTTTCTCATGACTCAGGGTTAATGACTTTTTGAAATGTGCTGTTTCAGGGGTTCGTATCCTTTGAGGATGTGTCTATGGACTTCAGCTGAGCCACCTTCCCAGCCCCCGTGGTGTACTTCTTAATCAAACTCCTCTTTAAAAACCTAACACTGTGGGGCTGGGAAGGTGGCTCAGTGGTAGAACACTTGACTTGCATGCATGAGGCCCTTGGTTCGATTCCTCAGCACCACATGAGCCGGAAGTGGTGCTGTGGTGCAAGTGGTATGGTGCAAGTGGTAGATCGCTAGCCTTGAGCTGAGGAGCTGAGGGACAGTGCCCAGGCCTAGAGTTCAGGCCCCACGACCTGACCCCCCCCCCAAAAAAAAAACAACTAACACTGGGGGGGAGGAGGGGGAGATGGGTAGGGACGGGAAGGGGAAACAATGGAGGAGGAAACAATGCTTGATAAAAATTGAACTCATTATCTTGCCCATGTAATTGTAACTCCTCTATACAGTATTTTCACAATAATAATAATAATAATGAAAGATTAAAAATTAGAGTTACATTTTACAATGGCTAACTGCTGGTTTTGCTTCTGTAAACTTGGTTGTGCTAGCACTGACCCTTCCCCTCCCTGGAAATAAAAAGTTTCGGAGTCTAGATGTCTGCCCTGGGACAAGCTCTGTAGTCGTAAAGAAAGAACTAACAAGTAAATTCCCCAAGTGGCCAAATGGGACCCAAGGAACAAAGAGTATGTTCCTCTGCATTCCTGTGTAAAAATTCTCGGTTTAGGGGGCTCAAGATAAGGACCATCCGGTGAGCCCAGCAAACTAGGCCAAATGTTAATCAATCACAAGCCTGTAACTATGTAAACTCCCCTCCAGGGTGACCACTCCCCCTAGACTTGCCCTGAACCAACTGTTTTACAAAGAGTGTTATAAACTTCCCGTGCAGGCTGGAGTATATGATAATTTTTAAGCTGAGCCAATCCTGGGGAGCCTGGGGTCTTATGCTAATCCTGTGGTTTTTGTCTTTAAAAGTGCCTGTAACTGCTTGGGGCTTCCTGTCTGCCCTGGACAGAGAGCCCGTTTCCGCAAACGTCAAATAAACTCCTCTTGCTTATTGCAGCTGCTGGCTTGAAGTCTTGGTTCTTGGGGTGCCCTCCCGTTGAAGGAAGCATCCCAGTGAGTCTGGGGTCTTTCAATAAAACCCTAACACTTATCTTTCTTCACCCTTACCTCCTCATGCATGTTCTTTCCTTGCCTAAAACCTTACAATCCATTAATCAGTTTAGTGGTTGAGAACAATTGTTTTAAGTGAAATGGGTTGTTTTTAAGGAGAGCAAAAACTGACTCCATCTTTAAGGCACTAAGAGCTGAGAATTAAAATAATGGTTTCAAGGGGCTGGGTAGGTGGCCCAGTGGTAGAGTGCTTGCCTTAAATGCCTGAAGGCCCTGGGTTTGATTCCTCAGCATCACATAAGCAAAAAGAAAAAAGCCGGAAGTGGCACTTGTGGCTCAAGTGGTGAAAGAGTAAAAATTAGAGTTACATTTTATAATTGCTAACTGCTGATTTTGCTTCTGTAAACTTGCTTATGCTAGCACTGACCCTTCCCCTCCCTAAAAATAAGTAAAAAGTTTCAGAGTCCAGATGCCGGCCCAGGACAAGGTCTGTGGTTAAAGATAAAGAACAAAAGAATATGTTTTTCTAAGTTCTTGTTTGAAAATTCCCCAAATGGGACCCAAGATAAGGACCATCTGGCGAGTCCAGCAAACTAGGTCAAACGTCAACCAATCACAAGCCTGTAACTATGTGAACTCCCCTCCAGGGTGACCGCTCCCCCTAGATTTGCCCTGAGCCAACCATTTTACGAAGAGTGTTACAAAGTTTCCTGCGTAGCAAAATGATTGCTGGAGTACACACTGACTTGTAGATGGACCAATCCAGGGGCACCTGGTGTCATATGCTAATCCTGTGGGTTTTTTTTTTTTTTAAGATTGAATGGATTATATTGGCAAAGAACGTAGCAAAACATCCAGAACACAGTGAATACCCACAGGTCTTGGCTCTCTTCCTTTCCCTCCCCTGCACCAGCTGCCTCTGCTCAGTGGACCATGAAAAGCCTGTGACGATGTCGCCAACTCAAAGATGAAGGCAGGGCTGGTGGGTCCCTGCTGAATGCCACAAGCCTCTCACTGGATGGATCTTTATCCTGAAGGGCCAGGACACCATTATTTGTGTGTCCCAGTCTTTGTCCTGAGTTAAGCCAGAAGAGGGACTATGTGATTCTTCTGTCAGCCTCTAGAGGGTGCTAGTCCTGTCCATCCTCTGCCATGAGAAGGTCCATGTCACCAACATCAAACACTCACTCCTGGCTTAGAAGGCTTGCCCACAGGACAGGAAAGAGGACATGGCTCCATTGTTTGGGGGAACAAGTAGTGATGTCTTACATGGCATGGATGGCCCAAGTCTTTGCAGTTACTGGAGAGCAGTAATCTGGCCAAAGGTTCCCAGAAGGCTCAAGTTTCCATACACAGCTCCGATCTCCATGCACAGGTCCTTGGAGACTTCCTAAGGCATAGTCCCTTCGAGGAACACTAGGAGGAGCTTTGACTTTTAGCTTTTTGATTTTGTCCATGATGCCACCTTCATTGTTCTTAATATCATGGACTATCTTTTGAAGTTGCGTTGGTATTCAGGTAAGGGGTTGGTTTATTCATTGTTGTGGCTGGCACCAGGCCATCTTGGTCCTCCACGCGGTGGGGAAAGGCCTGGGAAAGAGAGCTGGGAGAGCTGGGAAAGAGAGAGCTGGGAAAGAGAGAGAAGAGCTAGAAAAGAACAGAGAGAGTGCAGAGAGAGCTAGAAAAGAGCAGAGAGAGAGCAGAGAGCTAGAAAAGAGCAGAGATAATCCTGTGGTTTTTGTCTTTAAAAATACCTGTAACCGCTGCTCAGGGCTCTCTCCTGAACCGGGGTAGAGAGTCCGTTTGCACAAACGCTGAATAAACTCCTCTTGCTTGTTGCATCTACTGGTTTGGAATCTTGTTTTTTGGGGCGCCCTCCCGTAGACAAAAGTATCCCAGTGAGTCTGGGGTCTTTCAGTGGTAGAGCGCTAGCCTTGAACTTCATGAAGAGCTGAGGGACAGGGCCCAGGCCCAGAGTTCAGGCCCCATGACCGGACCCCCCCCCCCCCCAAAAAAAAAAAAAAACTGGTTTCTCACAAGCACCTCAGGATCAGGAAAGATGCTGTGTCTGTTGAGACTCTGGGAAATATGAGACGCTGGGAAAACTGTTTGGAAAGGCCCTCTGCTTATTGTGATAAGATTGTGTAATCTGCTTGACCACCTGCCTTGGGAAATGTGGGAGGTTAACTACAGGAAAACAGCCCAGCCACTACCTTTGCCCTTCCAGGAAGAAGCAGCCTTATCCCTGCCCCCACAAGTAAGAATATCTGCCTGCTTTGTGTGGGGACTGGCAAATTCACACACCAATTTAAACCACATGATAGGTTAGTTCAAACAGTTACTATGAGGCAGACTGTAACTCCACTGGCCACTATGCAATCTTTCTGCATGTGGCCAGGCTTGACCACGTGGTTTTTGGCCCTTAAAAACCCAAGTTTAGTCTGTGCTGCGTCCCTGGCCAGTCAGCTATCCACTTCCCCAATAAATTCATCTTTTTGCATGAGACTGTCTCTGCATAGTGGACTCTGGTGGTATGTGGAATCCCCTCCCCCAGACCCGGTAACAGTTACCATTAGAAAATTTAAGGCAAACGGAGACACAACTGTCACACTTCAGAACATACTGTTAGTGAAATGGGTCCCTTCCCATAGCTTAGTCCACTCCTTCCCTTCTCCACAGCTTAGCATGCTCCCTTCCTAGGCAACACCAGGCCCATGTAGTAAAGGCAGTAAATAATCATCTTCCAACCCCCTTTACCTTGGCATGGCACTTCTCTGGGGCAGCTACCACCATATAAGGCAACAAGAGCCCCTTAGAGTGACCTTCAGATCTTGGCAGTTGCAGGACCCTTATCTACCACTTGGATGGCAGCCATAAATCCTAGTCCGACATGATGAATGAAGCCCCTGGCCCACACCAGAGCCTTGGCCTGCTAGCCGTTTGTAGCCCTTCCTAAACCTCCTAGGTTATATAGGTCATCCCAGACAATAGCCTGTGTTTCTTCTTATGAAAGACCCTAGTATATGTTCTGCCACTAGGTCCCCCAGAGAACTTGCTGACCAACCCCCCCTTCCGCAAAACTAAGCCTCCACCAAAGAGGGCGAGGCAGGATGTTGTGGTTAAACCGTTAAACCGGGAATAGGGAACAAAAAGTCTCTGAGTTAACAATTAAAGGGCGAGTACAGACTCGCTAACTCAACTGCCTGTGGAAAGCCCCACCGCTAACCCCTAAGTGGACCTTGCCTAACCCGTTCGCCTGACTCAACCCTACCAATCCCCACCCTAAACATGACTCAAAATTAGCCAATCAACACCCTGTAACCATGCATCTCGCTTCTGTAACCCTGCTTCCAGCTGCCCATAAAAGAGGGTGCTCTCATGTGCCCCGGCGCGCAAGTCTCCCCATAGACTTTGTCGCCCCGGGTACCCGTGTATCCAAACAGGCCCCCAGCCACTGACCCGAACCTTGTGGATCTCGAGGTCGTGTGCACTGGGGAGCCTAGGCATGCCCGAATAAACCTCTTGCTGTTTGCATCCGCTCAAGTGGTCTCGTCGTTCCTTGGGAAAGGGTCTCTCTAGATTGAAAGGCACCCCACCCGGTCTGGGGGTCTTTCACTTATTCCTCCCTCATGAAAATGAGTCTTGCTGGCTTCCCTCTCCTGGCAATAAGCCTTGGCAATAAACCTTTCTTTGTTCTCTGTACGTGGATATCTGTGTGGTTCTCTGGCAAAGTCTATTAATCTTAATTTTGCTAACACATACTGTTAGGAAAAAGAAGATATGGAAATATTGCCTCCATTACCTTAATACAACTAGATACTTAAATAAATAAATTAAATTAAATCTTAAATAATAAATTATTATTTAAGATTGAATATTATTATTTAAAATTATTATTATTTAAGATTATTTTGTGCTGTGCCCACATTTGAATTTGTATTTGGTCTCACAACATCGCAGGGGAAAACCAGGATTTCCAGAAAGTACTTCCTCTCACCTGGCTCAGCTGGTAGAGTTAGGTCCTCAGCCAGCCCACAGAAAGCTAAGACATTAGATCTAACTCTGGGTAACAACTCTAAACGTCTGCTTCCACTAGTGTAGCGCAAAGCATAGTGGGAAATGTAGTCTTCCCCAGGCACAGACCCATTGGCAGGGCTCTTTCAGGCTCCTCCCATGCATGCGTCTCCCCGCCCACTCACGGTGTTTTCTGCTCAGGAATTCCGGTTTCTGGCGCTGAGCCAAGCTCCTGGGAAGTTTCTGGAGTGAAGTTCAGTGTTCTGAATGCCGGAGCCGGGGTGGCAAGAGGCCCTGCCGTGCCTGGCGAACCTGGGGACCTGAAATGTGAGTGGATGGCAGGCAGGCAGGAAAACGGGCTGCAGGCGGCAGCTGGAGCCGGGCGGGTAGCCTGGAGGCTCCACGCACTGCCGGGTCCCTCCGGTCTGGGTGACTGTGCCTGGGGTCGTGATTGCTTTGTCAGAGTCGGTTCTGCCAGAGTCAGTGTCCTTCCAGGTGCCGGAACCTAGCTGGCTCAGGAAGGCTCGCGGGCAGGCTAGAAGGTTGTCCAGACTAGGAGAGCTGGGGAGGCCTGCGCTTCTGTTCCACGCCTGATTCTGCTGTGAGCCAGTGTGATGACATCATTTGTCCACTGAACGATGGACGAGTCACAATTCTAGTGAGGTTGTGAAGGGTGTGCTGGCCGAGTCATGTGCTATGGCAGTTGTGTTGGTGGGGTTCTGTGTTGTTTCTTGTGGGGACATTTCTAGTCCCCTTCTGGGCGCTGTAGCCTCTTAGCACTCCTGGCTCCAGTTCACACATGTTTGTACACGACTGGCTGATGGACCTGTATTCCTTGGAATTAAGTAAGCGTGGCAGATTCGAAGGAGGGCAGATTCTGAACAGGAGTGTGCATCCTGAAAGAACACTGTCCTTGTGAACTGTCACTAGCCCTAAAGAGCAGAGGCAGAGAAGCACTAGAACGGGAAGATCTGGTTAGCCTCCCTTTCCCTAGCAATGATTGATTCGACTTTCCAGAGCACAAGATTCACCTGGTACAACTTTCTCCAAAGCTTCCAAGCACTCTCCAATGTTGAGAGAAGTGAGCTAGACTGAGGAATGAACCAGAGCTGACTTATCAGAGGGTTAGGAGCTGTGGTTTATAGTACAGAGATATGTTCTCACACCTGGAAGATCTGCCTCTACAAGAAAGCTAATCCCCTTCTCTTTCACTCAGTCTAACCTCACTGTCTGTCATTTCTAGAATGCAAGCTCTCTCAAACTTAAACTATTATTAAATGCGGCATCTAGTGGTACTAGTTCTTTCTTTTACCTGATGCTTTTTCTGGCAATTCAGGAAATGTGTGCTAGGCACCTTATGCTTTAAAACAAACATAACAAAACACAACTTAAGTGATGTACCTTGCTCAAGGTTGTAAGGTTTGTAGATGTTAAGTATCCTAAAGGTTTAGCTAGTGTTGGCCATTATGTTACAATCTACCAAAAGTAGTATTGTTTCACTTTGGAAATTTTTGTGGGGACAGGGGTGAGGGAAGTGAATGAAGTCAATGTCGCACAAACATTGCTTGAAAATATTTCACTTGAAAGATTCTGCTCCTTTTCATATCCTCAGCATTTCCTGTGGCTTTTGTGACTGAAAAATATTACTAATATGGATATATTGCACTTTTAATATGTTCTGGAAATATTACATATTCTTCAGTACAATAATGAACTTATTTTACATTACTTAAAATAGAGTGGACTGCATATACTTTTGTCCTAACCCTGATTCCCTCCCTCTTGTTTTTTTTTCTTTTTGTCTTTTGCCAGTGGTGAGGCTTGAACTTGGCCTGGGCACTGTTCCTAAGTTCCTGAACTCAAGGCAAGTGCTCTACCACTTGAGCCACAGCACCACCTCCACTTTTCTGGTGGTTAATTGGAGATAACATTTGTAGGCAGAAATTCCATAATATGATTTTTTTTTTTTTTTGCTCTAGGGATGTCCAAAAGGAAAACAAAAAGAAAAAGTCCTCATGAAATATATGAAAATTTCATTCCCATAAATTGAGATATTCAGCCTATAACAAATTTATTTTATTTTTTTATTTTTTTGGGGGGGGGTCTGATTGTGGGGCCTGAACTCGGCCTGGGCGCTGGCCCTCAGCTCTTCAGCTCAAGGCTAGCGCTCTACCACTTGAGCCACAGCGCCACTTCCGGCTTTTTTCACTTTGCTTATGTGGTGCTGAGGAATCGAACCCAGGGCCTCAGGCATGCAAGGCAAGTGCTCTACCACTGAGCCACCTTCCCAGCCCCCTATTTTATGTTTTTTAAAGTAAAAAACAAACTATTGTAATGCAGAAAAAGTTAAAACTAGAATTCATACATTGCCCTTTAATGGTTCACTTGGTCTTGAGAAGGCTGGCCTGGCCAAAGTGCAACCATATTGGATATTAAGGCCATTTTGTAAAAAAGGCTTTTACTGACACGAGTTCAGGTTCCTAGAAAAATGGCAGGACCAAAACCGCTCTACTGGTAACTCCCTAGCAACAGTCAATCAGTAACTAGCAGGAAAGTAAAACTCCAGATTTTTAAGATAGCATAGTTAACATATTTTGCTGCTCAACTGCTTAGCCTGAGCACTTTAGCCAATAAGATTGTTACAAGACTTACTTACTAAATGTTAACCAATCATGTAACCACTAAGTTGGAAACCTCCTACCCTTGCTAAAACCACAATAAAAACCCTGCTGAATTGGAAGTCAGGGCTCTCAACTCTGACCCGCTGTGTTGGTGAAGGTTATGAGTCCAGGCTGGAGCTTGCAATAAATGACTCTCGTGTGCTTGCATCAGAATCGGTTCATTGGTGGTCTTTGGGGATCCTTATCTGGGCATAGCAGCAGTCTTTACTTGCAAAAGCAAACTCACTGAATTCTAGACAATTGACTTTTGTGGTGATTTGCATTATTCATCCACTGGTTGAAAAGTTCACTTCATTGTACTTCAGAAATTTGTCTCCTACATAGTTTTATTAAAAACAAAGCTGTAGATGACCTAGAATTTCCTATATAATTTACCAACCAATATATACTGGCAAAAATATGCAGTCATTTCATTCATTTAAAGTTTTGAGAAGCTACATTTTAGGCTGGACTCAGCATTGCATTTCTGTTAGTATTGATTGTTGAACAGATGAGGCTTTACTCATGTCATTTTCTTACTGAGGATAGTTGGTTTAGGATGATATCATTCCTATTAAAAGTAATTTATGTTCTTGATTAGGCCGTGTATATCCAGCAGAATAGCCAAGATTCTTAACAATATATTGTGTTAAGGGAGGCAGTCACTAAGGAATTTTCAAAACTTTGTTCACACAATATTCATTGACATCTTTTTGGCCAAAGCAAGTTAAATGACAAAGTCCAGATCAATGCTTGAGGCTACTTTGTTAGAGAAAGATGAGCTATCTGGGATCCATTATTGAAACAGGAAGCCACAAGAAATATATATTCTATTCACTTTCCCCTGTAATTCTGAGTTTAAAACACTGAGTTGTAACCAACATTTTGCATGATGTTTAAATATTCCAAAACATGAGATATAGTAAAATACTCAATGGAGTCCTATGTGATATCTTTACATTAACCAGAAAATAGTTCATAGATTCCTAAGTGCAATTCTGTAATTTCTAATTTTAGTAAAGAGATTATATGTCTCTCTTTGACTTAGATTATTCAACAATTTTTTAGGGAAAAGGTCTTCTGTACAGGAAGGTGGTTTTTTTTTTCTTTTCTTTTCCAATCCATGTGAATGTATTGCCTTGAGCAGGAAAATTTAAGACAAATTTGAAAGATTAAAAATTAGAGTTACATTTTACAATTGCAAATTGCTGATTTTTCTTTTGTAAACTTCCTGGCGCTAGCACTAACCCCCACCCCCACCCCAATTTCTGGAAACAAGGAATTGAGTAAAAAGTTTTGGAGCCCAGATGCGTGCCCTGGGACTAGATCTGTGGTCATAGATAAAGAACAAACAAGTAAATTCCCCAAGTGGCCTAATGGGACACAAGAATGGGACCCAAGATAAGGACCCAAGATAAGGACCACCTGGCAAGTCCAGCAAACTAAGCCAAATGTTAATCACAAGCCTGTAACTATGTAAACTCCCCTCCCGGGTGACGCTCCCCCTAGACTTGCCCCAAGCCAACTGTTTTACAAAGAGTGTTATAAACTTCCCCTCAGAGTGTATAGTGATTTTTAAATGGGCCAATCCTGGGACACCTGGTGTTATATGCTAATCTTGTGGTTTTTGCCTTTAAGAATGCCTGTAACCACTGCTCAGGGATCTCTCCCTTGCAGGGGCAGAGAGACCATTTGCACAAACGCTGAATAAACTCTTGCTTGTTGCATCTACTGGTTTGGAGTCTTGGTTTCTGGAGCACCCTCCCATAGACGAAAGTATCCCAGGAGTCTGGGATCTTTCAAAATTCATATTGGTTGTTTCCTGATTCCATTTCATTTGCTTTCTCTTCCAGCTTTGCTTTCACAATCATCTCTGCATTGCCAACAGCAACAAAAAATGAGTGGATCCCTGGTGAGTTTTTTGCTTATGTCTTTATTTGCTTTTTAGGAACTTTTTATTAACAATGTGCTCCAAAATTAAAATGGAAGAGTAGAAAATATTTAGCCTCAGGAAAACATTCATAAATAAGATAAAGATGGCTTTTAGATTTAGTAGATTATATGTTCTTAAGAGTCAAACTGAGGGAGGGGGCTGGGAAGTAGCTCAGTGGTAGAGCGCTTGCCATGCACGCAGGAGGCCTTGGGTTCCTCAGCACCACATAAGCAGAAAAATAAAAAGCCAGAAGTGACACTGTGGCTCAAGTTGGTAGAGTGCTAGCCTTGAGCTGAAGAGCTGAGGGACAGCACCCAGGCCCAGAGTTCAGACCCCCCTCAAAAAAAAGAGTCAAACTGAGTTGAATACAAGTTTACCTCAAATTTGTCTCTGTTTTTACTGATGTGAGAAAAAGTAGCAAGCGCTACATGATCCACTGACACTTAGGAGGTAGTATGCTAACTTCTTATGGAATGTAGATTTGCTGGCCCTTGGTCAGAAATCTTACCCTTATTAGACACAAATTAAACTATCTTCATGATGCTAAACTGGGTAGTGATTATTTTTGGAGTAACTGAATTAGTATGATTCCAAGTATCTTTGAATGTTAAAGGCCTGAGTAAGCCATCTACATGAAGAATTAGAAAAATTAGGGCTGCGTCCATTTTACAATTTAATAACTGCTATTTCTGCTTCTGTAAACTTGCTTGTGCTAGCACAGACCCTCCCGGGAAATAAGTAAAAAAGTTTCAGAGTCCAGATACAGGCCCTGGGACAAGGTCTGCAGACATAGATAAAGAACAAAAGAGTATGTTCTTCTAAATTCCTGTTTAGAATCTCTCAGCAAGGGACTCAAGATAAAGACCATCTGGCAAGCCCAGCAAACTAGGTCAAATGTCAACCAATCACGAGCCTGTAACTATGTAGACTCCCCTCCAGGGAAGCCTCCCCCTAGAGATCCAACCAGTTTATGATGAGTGTTACAAGACTTCCCGTGCAACAAAATGATTGCTGGAGTATATGATGATTTTTAAATTGAGCCAATCCCGGGGCACCCGGTGTCTTATGCTAATCCTATGGTTTTTGCCTTTAAAAGTGCCTGTAAAGGCTGCTCAGGGCTCCCTGTCTGCCCAGGACACAGTCCGTTTGCGCAAACGCCAAATAAACTCCTCTTGCTTGTTGCATCTGCTGGTTTGGAGTCTTGGTTCCTGGGGTGCCCTCCTGTTGAAGAAAGTATCCCAGTGAGTCTGGGGTCTTTCATATATACTTAAATGACTGTCCACATATAACCCTTGGCTGTTGGGTCTTTTCTATAGGGAGTGGAACAGGCTGCATGGAGTTGTATTTTTTTTTCCAAAGCTCATCAATTGCTTAAATTACTGTCAAACCCCATGACTGCATTTATTGTTTTTCTTACTTGACTGTTGTGCTATATTTAAAGACTTTGTCTGTGGCCTTTCTAGAAATATGTTTTTATTCTCTTTTAAATTGACCTCCTACGCTATTTTCCTCCATTACTCTCTTTCTTTCCTTTTATTATTTTTTCTTTTTTGGGGGGGGTCCAGTAGTGGGGCCTGGGCGCTATCCCTCAGCTCTTCAGCTCAAGGTTAGCGCTTTACCACTTGAGCCACAGCACTACTTCTGGCTTTTTTTTTCTTTTTGCTTATGTGGTGCTAAGGAATCGAACCCAGGGCCTCATGCATGCAAGGCAAGCGCTCTACCACTGAGCCACCTTCCCAGCCCCTTATTATTATTTTTTAATTAAACAAAAGTTTACACTTACATAAATCAGGCAAAGAGATATCCTTTTGGATAATGTCACTCCCTCCCTCACTTTTCCCCAGTTTTTTTCCTCCCTTCATACCCACAAGTTCTATAGTTCTTTTTCAACATGGTTTCCAGTGAGTACCATTGCTTTCCTTTTATTTGAAAATAGAGACATTGGTGATAAGGGTCCTTGATCAAAGGAACGAAACTAATACAAAGTGAAGTCAAGCAAAGCTTTATTCCCTGCCAAGTATCAAGAATCAAACTAACTGGTCAGGGCCGTGTCTGTGGAGAGTGACCCCCACCTAGTCTCACAGGCTAGCTTTTATAGGGCAAAACAGCAAACTACAAACTAATTGTAAACATGTAGCTAATTTTACTCTTATTGGTTAAAACAGAAGGGTTACATATGTGCTTTTTACTGATTGGACACCTCCGCCTGGCCTGCCCTTCCCTCCTCCCCCTCCCAAGGCTTCATTTCTGCTAACTGGCCGTTTTTGGAAATTGTTTTTCTTTTTTTCTTTTGGTTCTGTAAGGTATATTAACTAAGTAGGTTTCATTAGGTAGCCGATCAAGAGAACACCATGAGCTATTGAGGCAGGAAAAGAAGTTTATTTACCGAACTGCTGCCTCCCCCCTCCCCCACCATGCATGGTGGAGAAGCACAGCTGAAAAGGAAAAGGGGGGTAGGGGAGGAAGAGCTGTGACCCCCCTGTGAGCCAGGACTTATCTAGGCCTGGGGCAGGTAGAGGTGTGGTCACACTGGATCTGGATGTAACCTCAGGGTCTGGGACCCTCCTAGGGTCAGATGGAAGGCATGTGACCAGAGGTGGCCCAGGATATGACCTAGTAGGAGGGGAAGGTGACTGCTTCCGGGTCTGCCAGTTACCTGGGTAACATATACTGGGCGGAAACTTAGCCAAAAAGGAGAGAGGTGTCCCTGTGCAGACCTTACAGTTCCCTTACAGACAGAGTCGGTTTGCCCTTACTGCACAAAGAACAGGTGCGGGCAAGGTCAGCTCATACTTTACAAACCAGATGGCTGCCTTTACAAAATGGAGTTACTTTGGTTAAGCTGGACCTAACAATTGGGTTTTTGCTTATTTCATCTTTGTGTTTATTTTTGTATTCTTTTTTTTTGGGGGGGGGGTCCGGTCGTGGGGCCTGAACCCTGGGCCTGGGCGCTGTCCCTCAGCTCTTCAGCTCAAGGCTAGCGCTCTACCGCTTGATCCACAGTGTCACTTCCGGCTTTTTTCTTTTTGTTTATGTGGTACTGAGGAATCGAACCCAGGGCCTCAGGCATGCAAGGCAAGCGCTCTACCACTGAGCCATCTTCCCAGCCCTATTTTTGTATTCTTAAAGGTATGCTTTTATGAGTGATATATTATTGAATTGTTTCCCTTTTTTCTCATGTCAGGCAATGGCATATATCTTTACTCCATTTACATTACATACTAATATGGTTTCATTTATGTCTACCATTTTGCTACTTACTTTCTCCTTGCTTTATCTGATATTTGTTACTTTCTATCTTTTTAGGGGTGTGATCATATCTTTCTAGCATAGTCATCTCTGGGTATCCACAAATAGCAAAATAGATGTTCATGTTTCTTATGTAAAACTGTGTTGTGATTTCATATAAGCAGCACACATCCATCTATATACTTTAAATCACCTCTGACAACTAGTACAAATTAAATGCAATGTAAGTCGTTGTTATTTGGTATTTTCCAGCGTATTATCACAAAATTTTAGGACTGTACATATTCAGTACAGTAGCTATATGTTTTCAAAGTTCTGGATCCATAGTTGGTTGAATTTGTGGGACTCACAAATATGCAAGGCCCACTGTATTTTAAGGTTATCATGGATGAGCACTAATGGAGTGTGGTACTACATTTTTCCTCATGAATGAAAAATGAGTGATTTTACATTTACTGGAAGTTCATCCTCAGCCTGAAGCATGATGTTTTAGAAGAAGCCAAACCTACAGGCAATTGTTCTATTGTTCTTGAGTTCTCATCTCTAGAACTACAAGAAAAAATATTTCTCTCTCAATTCTGTTTTTTTTTGGGGGGGGGAGGGGATCCGGTTGTGGGGCCTGAACTCTGGGCCTGGGCGCTGTCCCTCAGCTCTTCAGCTCAAGGCTAGCGCTCTACCACTTGAGCCACCGCACCACTCCCAGGTTTTTTTCTTTTTTGCTTATGTGGTGCTGAGGAATTGAACCCAGGGCCTCAGGCATGCAAGGCAAGTGCTCTACCACTGAGCCACCTTCCTAACCCCCTCAATTCTGTTTTGATATGGCAGCCATAGGAAACTAATATACTGTAATGCATTGCATTATTATTAGTTACTCTGAGTTTTGAATATGCTTAGAGTACTGTTTTACTGCATCAAAATCTATAGGTGCTTTACAAGGGAATAGCTCTATATATAAGCTTTATGCTTAATACCTTTAAAAAATTGGCTATATTGTGGCTTTGAACTTAGGGCATGACATGTACAAAGCAAGTGCAGTAGCAGCTGGATATTGGTTCTTTATCCCTAGTGCATGTACTTTTGTATTCAATACATGTATGGATGCACATATTGAATTGTCATTTATATGAATCATCTATATACTATTGTATTTTTGCATTAAGCCATCATTTAAAAAATTACATAAAATAAATATGTTTGTATCCATATCTGTGTGTGTGTGTGTGTGTGTGTGTGTGTGTGTAGAGGAGTAGTCCTTTATGCTTACCTACAATTTCACTATTTCTGTGATCCTGATTCTATGAGTGCGTCTAAGTTAGCACATATTGTGATGTAGCGCCTTTTCATGTAGCACTCTGGTAATGCAGGTGTGTTGCTGATAAATTAGCTTAATCAGAAAATATATTCAATACATATTTTTAGAATAGTTCCTCTGGAACTGTTGGGATAAGGGAAGTTATTTTCTTTTAATACTTTATACACATATTTCCTTTTGGTGTATTGGGGGGTCATCATTCATTTCTGGTATTGTTAAGCATAGTGACAGTAGAAAAATGGTTAGTCATTCTTTTTTTGTAGTGAGACTCAGCATGGGAGTTTATCTTTCCTTGTGCCTTCTGCATAAGACATTAGTACCAAATACTGTTGTACCCTCTTTTATTTTCTTCCAGATTTTGGATCATTTCCCTGATTTTTTTTTTCTTTTCTTTTCTTTTTTTCTTTGTTTTTGTTGGTTGTGGGGCTTGAACTCTGGGCCTGGGTGCTGTCCCTCAGCTCTTCAGCTTAAGGCTAGCACTCTATCACTGGAGCCACAACGCCACTTCCAGTTTTCTGGTGGTTTATTGGAGATAAGAGTTTCACAGACTTTCCTGCCTGGGCTGGCCTTGAACCGCAATCCTCAAAATCTCAGCCTCCTGAATAGCTAGGAGGCACCGGCTTTTTTGTTTTTTTTTTCCTAATCTTAAACTCAGGGTGTGGAAACTATCCCTGAGCTTGTTTTGCTTAAGGCTAGTTCACTCTACCACTTGAGCCATAGTGCCACTTCTGGCCTTTTCTGTGTATGTGCTACTAAGGAGTCAAACCCAGGGCTTCATGTATGTTAGGCCAGCACTCTACCACTGACCACCTTCCCAGCCCTTCCCTGATCTTTATTCTTATTTTTCTTTGCCTTGCTGGCGGTTGCTAGGTCTGACAGTGCTTTCTGATATTCTCTCTCTTAGTTCTTTTTCCATGTCCTTCCATCCTTCCATGAGGTACCAGTAAGTGCAAATATGGTCAAGACACATTTTATTTCATTATGATTAATGTTTTGTAATGCAGAAGGAGGAGGATGTCATAATAGTTAATGCTACCAGTTCTATGGTTTTTAGGAATGACGTATAAGAAGGCTTCAGAACATCTTTAGGGTTATACTAATAATGAGACCTTTATTGTGAGAACTAAGTAAAATATTCTGTGTTCCAGATTATTACTAATCAGTTTCTTGAGTACTGTTACTTTCTTTAACACTTACCTAGGAACTGTGTTTTTATAGATCTGCTAATGTGGTTGGTACCCCTTGTGATTTCTTTCTTTCTTTATTTTTTTTGGTCCAGTCGTGGGCCTGAACTCTGGGCCTGGGCGCTGTCCCTCAGCTCTTAGGCTCAAGGCTAGTGCTCTACGTCTTGAGCCACAGCGCCACTTCCGGATTTTTTCCCCTGCTTACGTTGTGCTGAGGAATCGAACCCAGGGCCTCATGCATGCAAGGCAAGCACTCTACCACTGAGCCACCTTCCCAGCCCTCTTTTTTTTTTAATGTTCATTTTTTTTTATTGTGAAAATACAGAGAGGTTACAATTACATGGGCAAGATAATGCGTACGTTTCTTATCAAGCATTGTAGCCTCCTCCTTTGTTTCCCCTTCCCATCCCTTCCCATCTTCCCCCTACCCCTCCACCCAATCCTCCCCGCTTCCCCCCCCCCACCAAAGCTGTAAAGTTCATTTTCGACATAACGACTTGTACATCTCATTGTTGCAATGGGTCCACCTGTATCCCTATTTAAACAATTTGTTTTTCCCCTTCCCCTCCACAAATTATACCCACATCAGATACAGTGAAAGCAGGGGTTATACTGTGGGGGAGGGACATACAAAGCAACAAAGAAATAACCCCTTGTGATTTCTTGACTGAGCTCTGGACGATCTAGATTCTAGGCATCTAGTTACAATTGATGCCAGTAGTGAAGGTCATTAGCTCTTTAAAAGAGGAATTTTATCTTGTTTCTATTGCTAGCACCAGAAGCACTTCCTGATTAATAAGGTAAAACTTATTTTAATAATTAATAAGTTTGTATAGAGGCAGCTATTCATACTTTGACTTTTCTTTCCTGTATGGCATAGATAACAGAGCAAGGTCCAGCCATTTTTTTTCCAGTCCTGAGGCTTGAACTCAGGGCCTGGGCATTGTCCCTGAGCTGCTTTTGTTCAAGGCTAGCACACTATTACTTGAGCCCCAGTGCCATTTCCAGCTTTTTCTGTTTATGTGGTACTTAGGAATTAAACCCAAGGCTTCATTCATGCTAGGCCAGCCCTCTACCAATAAGCAACATTCCTGGCTCTCCAACCATTTTATGTAAGACAGAAACATACATGTAGAGAAATAGAGTCCTCAGAGTTGGTTATCTCCTGACTCATGGCTAATGACTTCTTAAATATGCCATTACAGGGGTTGGTATCATTTGAGGATGTGTCTGTGGACTTCAGCTGGGAGGAGTGGAAGGACCTGGATGATGGTCAGAGGACCCTGTATAAGGATGTAATGCTGGAGATCTATAGCAACCTGGTGTCCTTGGGTGAGCAAAGGTCACATTAATTCTCATGAGCAAGTGCTTTGTTCTTGATAGATATATGAATATGGATCAGATTTAATGCTATTTAGATGTAATATTCTGTTTTGTTTTTTTTTGGGGGGGGGGGGGGAGTCCGGTCATGGGGCCTGAAATCTGGGCTTGGGCACTGTCCCTCAGCTCTTCAGCTCAAGACTAGTGCTCTACCACTTGAGCCACAGCGCCACTTCCGGCTTTTTTCTTTTTGCTTATGTGGTGCTGAGGAATCGAACCCAGGGCCTTGAGCATGCAAGGCAAGCGCTCTACCACTGAGCCACCTTCCCAGCCCAATATTCTGTTTTTTGAGGACCATCATGTCCCCATAAGAGAAAGTTCATTCTTCAAAGTAGTTTGGTGAAAGTTCTATACTATTACCCAATAACAGGGCACTAGTTTTCCAAATCTGACTTACTTCTGAAGCCAGAGCAAACAGCAGAGCCATTGATGGAAGAAGGATACTCTAATCAGGGCTTCCCAGGTGATTCAGTGCAGTTTAGACAGGGAGGTTGTGAAGATCAGAGCCAGTGTGGCTGTGTTGAGCTGTTCTCCACAGTTCCCACAGTTTCTTCACCTGAAGACAGATCCTGTCATGCATTGGACATCTGCCCTCTGCAGTCTTCATTGGTATCTCTTTTATAAATGTACCTCCTCATTTTTGTTTCTTTAAGTATTACTGAGACTCTAGTCATGTTCTGGCTCTTAGACTTTCTTCTTGGTTAGTTTTTCTATATTTTCAGTTACTGTTTCTCTATCCAATTATAAAATCTTTCCCCCTAAACATTTACTAATACTTCATAAATTCCTTCAAGGTTGGTTAGTAGAATAATTTGCATGTGCTTTTATTTTTGTGACGTGTAGATAACAAGAAAAATCAAATATATTTCCTTTTAATGAACTTAATACTATTTTCAGAACAGACACAAACAAAACAAATATGTTTAGTTGTGAGATGAGATCCACAAAGAAGTTTTTGTTTTTCTTTTGTCCGTCATGGCGCTTGAACTCTGGGCCTGAGCTCTCCAGCTCAAAGCAAGCGCTCTACCACTTGAGTCACAGCACCACTTCCAGTTTTCTGAGTGGTTTATTGGAGATAAGAGTCTCATGGAGTTTTGATGGGGCTGACTTTGAACCGCGATCCTCAGATGTCATCCTCCTAAGAAGCTAGGATTACAGGCGTGAGCCACTGGCGCCCAGCTTCCACAAAGAAGTTTTACCTGGATGAGACTGAGGAAAATATTGAATAAGAGATATTATTATTTATTTTTATGTTTTTTTTTTTTTTGTCAGTTGTGGGCCTGAACTCTGGGCCTGGACACTGTCCCTCAGCTCTTCAGCTCAAGGTTAGTCCTCTACCACTTGAGCCACAGCGCCACTTCCGGCTTTTTCTGCTTATGTGGTGCTGAAGAATCGAACCCAGGGCCTCATGCTTACAAGGCAAGCACTCTACCACTGAGCCACCTTCCCAGCCCAAGAGATATTATTTACTTAAGAAAACTTTATTTTATTTTAATATTTATTTATTTTTGTTGTTTTTTATTTTTTGGGTCCGGTTGTGGGGCCTGAACTCTGGGCCTGGGGGCTGTCCTTCAGCTCTTCAGCTCAAGGCTAACACTCTACCACTTGAGCCACAGTGCCACTTCTGGCTTTTTTCTTTTTGCTTATGTGATGCTGAGGAATCGAACCCAGGGCCTCAGGCATGCAAAGCAAGCGCTCTACCACTGAGCCACCTTCCCAGCCCCTATTTTAATATTTAAAATTTTATTGTAAACACGATGTACAGAGTAGTTACAGTTACATTTGTCAGGAAATGAGGACATTGCTGTTGGAAAGTGTTATGCAATACCTCATTTTCTCTCCCTGTTTCCCCCAGGATAACTTAATTTTTATGTGATGCTTTTCTAAATTTGCCATATGATATACAGGTTGATATACAATCTAATATGAAGTGTACATCACTATTATAGACACGAATTTGGAATTCAGTCATTTAAAACTGGTATTTAAAATCAAAAGCACATATTTGAGGTCTTCTTTAGAATTGATGAGAAATAAGAAAATAGGTTCAAAAGTAGCCTTCTACCAGGTTGTGTGAGATCATTACACCAGACCAAAGTTCTATATTCCCCATTGACAGGACACTGTGTTCCTAAACCTGAAGTGATTGTTAAGCTGGAGCAAGGAGCAGAACCATGGCTGGGAGAAGCCCTAGATAAGAATATCACAGGTGAGTCAGCATTTGCTGGACATGGATGTTAAAAAGAGAGAGCTCAGAAGATGTGACTATATTGAGATGTTCTCGTTCCTATCCCATCTCCTGGATTCCTGTGTTCCTGATTCTTTCCAGCAGGTACTAGGGTAATGGATGAAGACATACTATAACTTTGTAATAACATCATAAGAGGAGGAATGAATGTAACTAACCTACATGACTTAATAGACAATGTCTCTCCTTTTTTTGCCTCTATATCATCAGATTTTACCAAGGCTAGCTTATGGGAATTACAGGAACAGATCAAATAGGCATATTCTAAGCAATAAGAAATAAGATATCGGGGGGTTGGGAAGGTGGCTCGGTAGAGTGCTTGCCTTGCTTGCATGATACCCTGGGTTCGATTCCTTAGCACCACATAAGCAGAAAAAGCTGGAAGTGGTGCTGTGGCTCAAGTGGTACGGTACTAGCCTTGAGCTGAAGAGCTGAGGGACAGTGCCCAGGCCCAGAGTTCAGGTCCCACGACCAGCCAAAAAAAAAAAAAAAAAGAAATAAGATTTCAGAAGGCAGTAATGTGAGTACACAAAGGCACTTTTCCTGTCTTTGACAGGAAGATTAGAAAAAGATCTTGTATAAATCAGGTGCCTGTAATCCTAGCAACTCAAAAGGCTGAGATCTGAGGACTGTGGTTCAGAGCAAGCCAGGGCAGGAAATTTTGTGAGATTCTTATTTCCAGTTAACCACCAGGAAACCAGAAGTGGCACGGTGGCTCATGTGGTAGAGTGCTAGCTTTGAGCTGAAGAGCTCAGGCCCAGGCCCAGAGTTCAAGCCCCAATACCAGCACCACAACCCCCCCCCCCAAAAAAAAAAATCCTGTCTTAAACACAGGATAAAGAACCATAAAACAATAAGTTTTCTGCTAAGATCAGTCACTCTGCAAATATTCACAGTTCCCATCGGGATCAGGGTCCCCATACTGTGTGTGGCAGAAAAGAAGTTCTTTGGACTCAAGTCCAAGTGAACCAACACTAATGGGGAGCATCCTAAAATCTGTGTGAGAGTATTTAAGGTTAGCATTTCTCTTTTATCTTTGGAACCCATTCTGAAACAAAAAAAGAAAATAGAAAACTTAAAGGAATTCCATTTTCTGTTAACCCTGAAGATAGATGGTATCAGGAACTAAGGAGGACAGGATATTTGCAGCCTCAGATAAGTCAGAAAAGAAACTTCTCAACGGTGGAGCAGAAACCTAGGATTCAGAACCAAAGCTTTTAAAAAATGTAACCAAGTTTGGGGGTCTAGTGTGTTTGGGCAATGCTATGAAAATAGGAATGTGGAAGATATTTTTTAGAACATACAAAAAAAAAGAGACTTGAAAATCCCCATAGGTACCAGGTAGAATTTTCTGGGAGGAGAGTTTCTCAAAGATAGGCATGAATCCTCCCTTCAGGAACCACTCCTGATTAGGTGACAGGTAATTTACCCTTTTATATATCCTTAGGTTCTCTGAACCTGGAACACATGTTGTCTTCAAATCTAAAGGTTTCAGAAGGAAAGTAGCACATAATTTTTGCAAAATATATAAAAACTTCCCTAAAACAAAACAAAATTGAGCCGGGTGCTGGTGGCTCGTGCCTGTAATCCTAGCTACTCAGAATGCTGAAGACTGAAGATCTCAGTTCAAAGCCAGCCCAGTCAGGAAAGTCCATGAGACTCTTATCTCCAGTTAACCACCAGAAAACTGGAAATGATACTGTGGCTCAAGTGGTAGAGCTGAAGACCTCAGGGACAGTGCCCAGACCTAGAGTTCAAGCCCTGCAACAGACCAAAAATAAAAAAAAAATGGAAAGAAAAGAAAGGAAGAGAAATAATTGGCAGATTATTTGTCTTCAGTTTAAAAGCAATAGCAGTTATTGAGTATTTTGACCAAATATTTCCTCTGATATTTAAACACACAATAAAACTTCAAGAACCAGAGAAGAATATGATTATATTAGTATTTGTTAAGTAACTCCTTAGGGAGGAATGCATTCAATTCTCATAATTCCATTCCTAGTAGTATTATCTTTAGTAAGTAGAATGGGCGGAAATGTGTTTACCTTTACTTGAGTATTCTCTAAGTAATTCTTGGATGCCATCATGATTTTAATCTACTTATTTGTTAAACATTTTAGATGTCCAGCAAGTAGATGGCTTCGGTGAAATGTGCCAGGAAAGTCCAGACAGACATCTGTTACAAGTCATAATCAAAAGTAGCAACATAGTGGAGGAAAGAGTTCGTTTTTTAGGTGTAAAAAATGAAACAAATCTTCTTACTACAAACCAGATCTCAGTGTACAGCGAGAAACTCTCTCAGGAGAGATACCCTATGAATATAATGAATGTAATTACCAGAAATCAGATCTCAGCAAGCCTCAGAGAACTCAAGCAGGAAACAAATCACATAAGTGTAACACATGTGGAAAGTCTTTCAAGCAAAACCCATCCCTCAATGTTTATCAGAAAAGACACAGAGGAGAGAAATCTTATGAATATAACCCATGTGCAAAGTCTTTCAAAAGGAAATCATAGCTCGAGGTGCATCAGAGAACATACAGGGGAGAAACCACATAAATGTAACGTGTGTGGAAGGTCTTTCAGCCAGATGTCTTATCTCTGCAAACATCAGAGCACACATACAGGAGAGAAACAATCTGAACGTAATGCATGTGGAAATTCTTTTGTCATCAAATCAAACCTAAAAAGGAATCAGAACACACACACAGAGGAGAAACCATATGAATGTGAGTCATGTGAAAAGTCTTTCAGCAAGATGTCTTATCTCCTCAAGCATCAGCTTACACATACAAGAGGGAAACCATATGAATGTAACACATGTGGAAAGTCTTTCACCCAGATGTGGTATCTCCGCAGACATCAGAAAACACACACAGGAGAGAAACCTTATGAATGTAACACGTGTGGGAAGTCTTTCATAATGATTTCACATCTCCGCATGCATCAGAGCACACACACAGGGGAGAAACCATATGAATGTAACACATGTGGAAAGTCTTTTGTCATCAAGTCCAACCTCACTAGGCATCAGAGAACACACACAGGGGAGAAACCATATGAATGTAAATCATGTGGAAAATCTTTTAGACGGATGTCACATCTCTGTAGGCATCAGAATAAACACACAGCAGAGAAATCTTATAACTGCAACACATGTGGAAAGTCTTTCTTATACAAGTCAAACCTCACTGACCATCAGAAAATACACACAGGAGAGAAACCATATGAATGTGACACATGTGGAAAGTCTTTTCTCATAAAGTCACACCTCAATACACATCAGAAAACACACACAGGAGAAAAACCATATGAATGTAACATCTGTGGAAAGTCTTTCACCACAAAGGCAATCCTTAATTATCACCAGCCAATTCATACAGGAGAGAAGCCTTATGAGTGTAACAAATGTGGAAAGTATTTTGTCTACAAGTCATCCCTCAGTATACACCAGACAACACACACAGGAGAGACACCATATAAATGTAACAGATGTGGAAAGTCTTTTCTCACGAAGTCATACTTCAGTAAGCATCAGAAAACACATACAGGAGAGAAACCATATAAATGTAACACATGTGGAAAGTCTTTTCTCATAAAGTCACACCTCAATACACATCAGAAAACACACACAGGAGAAAAACCATATGAATGTAACATCTGTGGAAAGTCTTTCACCACGAAGGCAATCCTCAATTATCACCAGCCAATGCATACAGGAGAGAAGCCTTATGAGTGTAACAAATGTGGAAAGTATTTTGTCTACAAGTCATCCCTCAGTATACACCAGAAAACACACATAGGAGAGAAACCATATAAATGTAACAGACGTGGAAAGTCTTTTCTTATGAAGTCATACTGCAGTATGCATCAGAAAACCCATACAGGAGAGAAACCATATAAATGTAACAGATGTGGAAAGTCTTTCAGCCAGAGGTCTTGTCTCTGCATTCATCAGAGCACACATAAAGAAACCATATGAATGTAACACATGTGGAAAGTCTTACTGAAAGATTAAAAATTAGAGTTACATTTTACAATTGCTAACTGCTGATTTTACTTCTGTAAACTTGCTTGCGCTAGCACTGACCCTTCCCCTCCCTAAAAATAAGTAAAAAGTTTCAGAGTCCAGATGCTGGCCCCGGGACAAGGTCTGTGGTTAAAGATAAAGAACAAAAGAGTATGTTTTTCTAAGCTCTTGTTTGAAAATTCCCCAAATGGGACCCAAGATAAGGACCATCTGGCGAGTCCAGCAAACTAGGTCAAACGTCAACCAATCACAAGCCTGTAACTATGTGAACTCCCCTCCAGGGTGACCGCTCCCCCTAGATTTGCCCTGAGCCAACCATTTTACGAAGAGTGTTACGAAGTATCCCGCATAGCAAAATGATTGCTGGAGTACACAGTGACTTGTAGATGGACCAATCCCGGGGCACCTGGTGTCTTATGCTAATCCTGTGGTTTTTGCCTTTAATAATGCCTGTAACCGCTGCTCGGTACTCTCTCCCATGCCAAGGCAGAGAGACCATTTGCGCAAATGCGGAATAAATTCCTCTTGCTTGTTGCATCTGCTGGTTTGGAATCTTGGTTTCTGGGGCGCCTTCCCGCAGACGAAAGTATCCCAGGAGTCTGGGGTCTTTCATTACCAAGTCACACCTCAGTACCCATAAGAGAACACACTCAGGAGAAAAGCCATATGAATAGCACAATTCATCCTTCAAGAGGCATAAGGGACACGCCATATTAATCGAACACATGTGGAAAGCCTTTCAGACATATCAAATCTCAAGCATCAGAGAACACAGAGAAAAGAAATATTAGAAATGTAACAAATGTGGAAAGTCCACTACAAGTCAAACCTCAGTGTTCATCTGAGAATATAGACTGGAGAGAAACCTTATGAATGTAACAATTGTGGAAGGTCTTTCAAGCAGAAGTTTAATCTGAGTGTGCATCAGAGCATTCACACAGGAGAGAAACCTTATGAATGTTGCAAATGTGGAAAGTCTTTCACTTACAAGTCAGATCTTAGCAGACATCAGAGTTGGCACAGGAGAGAAGTCACCAAATCAGACAGATGGAAATGAGGATTATAAGAGTTTTGAACTTTATTCTGAGCCACCTTTTAACCTTGTACCTCCTTCATAGAGCATCAGAATTAGAGAAGTTGATGTTGAGCAGCATACTTTGGTGAACTATCTGATGGAACTGTCTATATTAGATTATGAAATGGTGCACTTTCCTCCTCAAATTCCAGTAGGAGCTTTTGCTTTGCCCTAGAAGTTCCTAATGATGGTAAATGGACACTACCTCTTCAGAATTACCTGTTGTACACTAAGGAATCTCCCCTTACTACACAGCACCTTGCTAAGGACATACTCATGGTGAAGGCGGCTTTCAACATGACTCTCAAGAGCAAGTATGTGAGGCTGGGAAGATGGCTGAGTGGTAGAGTGCTTCCCTTGCATGCTTGAGGCCCTGGGTCCAATTCCTCAGCACCACATAAGCAGAAAAAACCGGAATTGGTGCTGAGGCTCAAGAGGTAGACCGCTAGCCTTAAGCTGAACAGCTGAGGGACAGCACCCAGGCCCAGAGTTCAGGCCCCATGACCAAAAAATCAAAACCAATGAGTACGCTCCATCTAGGCTTGTCAACAGCATTTTAACACAGGTGAATTCTACAGTAGTTCAACATTTATCCAGAGCAGGGGTCAAAGTGTAACTTGTGACCTTGAGTTAGAATACTATGATAATAGCTGCAAATAAAATTGGCACCATGTGTCATTTTTTTAATATTATCTTACATTGTCTAGGATTTTAATGAAGGTTGTGAAATATTTACTATTAATACCTTAACTCATCTGAATGTAATTACTCTAGGGGATCCCAAATCTCACCTTAGCCCAAACAATCATACTGACATGACATCTTAACTCTACCTAATGCTAAACCTAACCCAATTCTGACCCTAACCACAGCCAAAATGTAAACCCTAACTGAACCTCAACCCTCACACCTGATTGGAGCGTTCAGTCGAACCTCTGATCAAGCCTCATTCCATTGCTAATGCCCAGCCTAGCACAACTTGTGATCCTAACTCTAAGCAGAACCCTAGCCTTATTACCTAAGACCACTCAAAACCCTTGTCTATACTGCTGAGGCCACCAATAAGCCTAACCTAAGCAAAAGCCTCACTCTAACATGAAGAGGCCTTCAAACAAAGAAGGGTGGTCTGTGCTCTGAATCTAACAATTCCTGAGTCTAGCACCATTGGTGTCGGACATGCAGGCAATGCTGGTTTCCCTGGCCTCCTTTTCCCTGTTCTATCATCTTTTTCACTGTTCTAGAGACATGTAAAGGTGTGTGGTGCAATAGGTGGAATTAAAAGAATAATGAAGCAGCCAGTGTTTGTCTATTTTCCCAGTCTGGGAATAAAATTATGGGCCTTGCCAACGTTGGGCAAACTTAAGCTAACAGAACGCACCACAGACTGTGTGGATAGCTCAGTGGACCCATCTACCCATCCATCCAACTAAACAAAGAATTTAAAAAGCATCAACAACAATACATTCAAGCTAGCAACCAAACCATGAGGTGTCCCAGAAATTTTTTTTAGAAGCTCACATCTAATTCTTCCTAGACAGGCGTTTCAGTTCATGAGCCACAACCCTAACAGTTGTTTTTTTCTTGGTTCTTCTTTGTTTCTTTAGATTTTGTTTTTAATGACTTACTATTCAAAAGGGGGCAAGGTTTGGTCACAAGTCCATGAGCAAAACAAGGACATGTGCCTTTTAGCTGCCCAGAAGAAGCCGGTTGGACCCTAGATAAGGCCTAGCCCAGGCCCAGACGCCCTCTCTCTGCGCTCTCTGCTCTCTCTGCTCTTTTCTAGCTCTTTCCTCTCTCTTTCCCCTCTTTCCCAGCTCTCTCTCATTCCCAGGCTTTTCCCAGCCACGTGGAGTGCCAACCTTGCCTGGTCCCAGCAGGTCTACTGAATAAACCTACCCCTTACCTGAATACCACCTGCGTGCTGCTGTTCTTACTCGGCTACCTCTTTTTAAAAACCTAACATAAATGGTGCCGTGACTCGGATAAAGGGCTTAAAGTCAGGGTAGGTGGGATTCCTCTCTGGTTTTTTTTCCTCTTTTTTCTTTTTCTGTTTTTCCCTTTTTGCTCTGAGGAATACCCACAGTTCTGACGGCCTTTTTCGAACCCGTCTGTCTGCTGTGGACACAGCACATCGATACCATTGCTGCCTTCATATCCACATCCACACCATTTCTCTACTCTGGTGAGTGAAACTACTCTCTATGACTCTCTGTTGCTCAGTCTCTGTTCAGATGTGGCGCCACGCCAGAGAGCTCCGACGGCCTTTAGCTGAAAGGCCAGTCACCTCTGAAGCCGAGGACGCTTGGTTTTGGGGGGTTGGCCATTTCTCTCTAGAGGGCTCTGGGGGAAGTTGGTACGCCGCTTCTGCCTGGTCAGCTCTCCTTCATTCACCAGACTGACTACTCATTTAATGGGGTGCTACGAGTCACGCCTGAGCCGTGAAACCCCTTTGAAATGCCTCTTGGGCTCCCTGGAAAGCCAGAGCGCCTCATTTTTATGCCATTCTCAGATGTACACAGTTTTTGCCACTGCAATGGTAAATGATCAGAAGTCTGTTTACTTTCGGGCTCTCTTTGCTCTCTCTGCCATTCATGTCCAACTTTCCCTATCTCTCCCTTTCTCTTTTCTACATTGTGGCTTGTGCCCTGAAGGGTCCGATGCAGGCTGGGTCCTGGGGACCGCCCTCTAGGTTCCCTCTCAAAGGCTAGCCAATGTAGGCTTGATCTATTTGTTCAGGGTTTCTTTGCATTCTTTCAGAAATTCGCCATCTTGAATTCTCCATCTTGGCCACATGGTGGGTTAAGGGTTTGGCCCCATCTGACCCTTAACCTTCCACCAAACTTACTACGCCATCCAGCTATTCTAAGATGCCTTGCTAACAAGTTGCTCTTTTCACAGGCCCTGGCAACTGAGGCCCAACCATGTGATGTGGTTTGTTAGCAAAGATGTCTAAACATTGTTGTCAAAATTTTAGATTTTGAGTTTTGCCTACATGGTTCTAAAATACTGGGCATATCTGTGCTATAATTCTCATTACATCTAATGAGTT
The DNA here is from genome assembly GCF_019054845.1 of Dipodomys spectabilis. Taxonomy (NCBI): domain Eukaryota; kingdom Metazoa; phylum Chordata; class Mammalia; order Rodentia; family Heteromyidae; genus Dipodomys; species Dipodomys spectabilis. The sequence continues at coordinate 14,831,521 of NW_024870769.1, forward strand.
TTGTCATTTCAGAATATTTGTTGGCAATTCTTGATAAGGACTAGGTAAGCTCTACTTGTTCTATTTGATCTCCTTGTTGCTTTAATTGGAAATAATAAAGGGCTTTTGTGGCAAAGATTGCAGTTCAAAGCCAGCCCAGGCCGAAAAATCCCTAAGACTCCATCTCCCAACTAACCTGCAAAGAGCCAGGCTGGAAGAATGGCTCAAGACTCTACTCTGCAAGTGGTACTATAACTCAAAGTGGTTCAGTGCTACCCTTGAGCAGAAGTGCTCAGGGACATTGCCTAGGCCTTGAGTTCAAACCTCCTTGAATACCAGCTGGGAGGGACAAGCCATCCCAGCAATGAGCACGTAGACTCAGCCAGTCTGGGGAAGAAGGGAACATGGAGAGGAGTAAGAGGAGATGATGTCACATCAGCCACTTTGTGCCTGCCCTTTCAAAATTAACCAGAGCTGGGAGATTAGTAGAAGTAAGAAGCCTGCCCATCTAGTGTCCATATCTGTCTACCTATTAACTGGACAAGAATTTATATTCTTGCCTTTGTTACCTGACTTCTCCTCTACCTAGTCACCAGATGTCAGAAGTAGCTAGGGACATTTCTACCAACATTTTCAGCCCCAAGTCCTTCTCTTGCCATTTATTTGCTCTCTAGTATTTTTTTTCCAGCCCCTCAATGCTCATGAGACTTCTCCAGACTTCATCTAAGGACTCACGCCACCAACGGACAGCTGCTGCTCACTGCCTTCTCTGGGAGGAGACCAAATTCCAGCCCTATTGTCAACGCCCCTTGTCAGCAGGAAGTAGCCAGAGCGAATCCACACCCTATTTCATGATTATTAAAAGGCTGGAATGTAAGGTCCGCTCCTGGATGGCTAGCAGACTCCACCCTCCTCACAGCAAAGTCTCCACCCAGTACCTGCCTTACCTAGGCAACTGGGACACCTGGAAGAGGTCGCGTATGAATTTGATGTGGCCACACCTTTCTCCACTGGTACCCTAGATAAGGCCTAGCCCAGGCCCAGATGCCCTCTCTCTGTGCTCTCTCTGCTGTTTTCTAGCTCTTTCCTCTCTCTTTCCTCTCTTTCCCAGCTCTCTCTCATTCCCAGGTCTTTCCCAGCCACATAGAGTGCCAACCTTGCCTGGTCCCAGGAGGTCTACTGAATAAATCTACCCCTTACCTGGAAAAAAAAAAAAAACCGGTTGATGGATAATGCCTGCACTATCCAGATCTAACATAGATACACAGGTCAAGCTAGCACTGTGTCACCCAGAAACAGGAAGCTACCCATGGCTTCTGCTTATCCAACCAAATAAAAGAAATAAGTGTGTCTGTGTGTATATATACATATATATGATTTAAGTTGGGAACTCAACAAACTAGCCTTGAGCAGAAGTGCCCAGGGCTCTGTGTTTTTCTGACAAATCCTCCTCCATCTTAAAACACTGTGTTGCCTGAGAGTTAAAAATATAATCACTAAAGTGGATTTGCAAGGTGCCCCACCTACCATCAGTGTACAGAAAGGACTCACTTGACAGGTCTTTGACCCTAATGGAGATAAAGGTTGAGTGTGTGTGGAGCAGGTGATTGTCACTGAGGGACTCAGCATGTCAGAAGGTGTGTAAGCATGTGTGGAGAAGGGAGGGTGACCGGTGCAGGCTGGAGTTGTGAAGAAGCAGGCTAAGGTGGGCTGGCTTTGATGAAAGAACACTTGAGCCAAGCCTCATTTCAGTGATTGCAATTCATCTATTGAAGGAGTAGGCATCCCACATAGAGAAGGTTGGGCAGAGCCACAAAGAAGCCCCTCAGGTAACCCACAGGAAGTCATGCCACGCAGTAGAGGGGCGGGTACGGGTCTGGCCGGGGAGCTGCAGGCCACAGGCTAGTTGTGATTGCAGCCAGAAGCTAGAAACCAGTGAGCTAGGCAAGAGCAGTGGGGGTGTGAGGGGTGGGTGTGAGTGCGCCACCGTGCGGAAGTGCGGGGTGTGGCACGGGCCTGCGGTGTGGTCAGAGTGTGTGGGGTGGGCAGGGGCTCCCTAGGCAGGGCTGTGAGCACAGTGGAGCTAGGGTTTGAGTGTGTGTGGAGCAGGTGATTGTGACTGTGAGGGAGTCAGCGTGCCAGGAGGGTGTGTGAGCATGTGTGGGGAAAGTGTGCAGAAGGCAGGCTGAGTGGTGCGGGCTGCGGTTGTGAAGAAGAAGAAGCCCGGTGGAGGCAAAAGCCTACAGCACCCGGTATTCCCAGGCGGTCTCCCATCCAAGTACTAACCAAGCCCGATCCTGCTTAGCTTCCGAGATCAGACGAGATCTGGCAAGTTCAGGGTGGTATGGCCATAGACCCCTGCTGCTGCTGCGCACAGCCCCAAATGCTGCTTGCCACCTCTGCAGCCTCTGCTCTCCATGGTCTTGTCAGCCTCTGCCTCTGCCTCTGCCTGTGGCTTTCGGCTCACACACACCTGCTGCACCTGCTTGCTCGTACAATTGCATCGAAGCATGCTCGCATCAACGCACGGACCAACGCAGCCTCTGCCAGCAAGCCAGGCCTGCTGCTCTCGCTGCCCAGCGCTCTCTCCCTGCCCAGTGCTCTCTCCCCCCTTGCACCCAACCTTCCCCACACACGCGCTAATGCCCAGAAGGAGACCGGGCCGATTTCCCAGCGACTCACTGCCCTGCCCTCCTACCCCACAGCCTGCCTGCGTCAGCCTTGCACATTCAAGCGCTTAAGGCAAGTGCACTTGCAAGGCTCCCCACCTGTCTTCTCCGGCCGCCAGGCTACTGAGGGACCGCTTCCATCTCTCGGTGCATGGCTGTGCATTTGGCTGCTTCCCGATGCTTTGCATCTCACTGCGCTTGCCTCCCTCCCTCACCTCGCTTTGCCCTCACCGGCCATGCACTCAGCAGAGGCCTGGGCTTTGCAGAGCATCCTGGAAGTCACCTCTCTAGTGCCGGTGCAGAACCACCTAACCCAGAAACCTTGGTCCACAACTGTCCTCAGGACAGGCCCATTCCTCACCCCACCAGTAACCCTCACCCAAACCCTCAACCCCATGGAGTAGGTCTACACCTAAGCTCAAACCTATCCCAAGTCTCACCCTAACCCCATCTTCCATACTGAAATCGCACCTGACCCCTGTCCCCCACCTCTTCCCTAAACCTCACCTAACCCAAGCCTAAGGCCAATGCTGACCCCAATTCACAGCCAAAAGCTAAAGCCCAACGGAACCCCCGCCCTAACACCTAATTGGACCCTTCAGCCCAACCTCTGATCAAGACCTGCACAGCAGGTCTCTAGATGCCACCAGGGCCCCAACCCAGCAAGGAAAACCAGGGAGGACAGGACTCCCTTGGACGGTACATGGAATGGGAGGTCCCCAGTGTGGGAAAGCACGAGCGTGAGGCTGGTGCCTTGTCCTTTTTCTGTCCATCCAATCCAGCCTTGCCAGCCTCCTGAAACCACTGTGACTCTGTGTTTGCGCGAAGGGAGGGGTGATTCTCTCCCTAAACCAATTGCTTGCTAGTGATCTCTCTGTCTTTCTCTCTCTCTCTCTCCCATCCCAGACTTGCCTCGAACCCCTTGTGTGGCTATTCTTACCAATGTAATCCTGTTAAAATGACCTTTAAGATGGAGGAAAAAGGATAACTAACTGGGAGGTGGGTCTGCCATTAAAACAAAAAAGCGGGAATCTGTGGAGCACATGGGCAACAAAGATGGTGCTGAGAGGGAGTTGAGTGAGCGGAGCCCGATTTGCTTTAACTTCAGTGCATAACCAGCCCCTGGAAGCTTAGGTGCATGATAGGGTGTGACCTTGACAGTGATTGGTTCCTTTTCCTCCCCTCCCATGCACCCTCTCCTTTTTGCTATAAAAACTGCTTGCTCTGTGTTAATAAACATGTTCCTGCTTGACTTGACTCCCCACTGTGTCTTATTGTCTCCCAGGCTCTTTCTTTCTGTTGTAGAATTTGCCATGGCTTTAGAGGAAGAACTAGGTTGTGGCAAGATGGCAGGGCAGTGTGTCTAGCACAGACAGAGGTGGTAAATCAAAACACTCAACTCACAAGCTCAAGGCAATGAACCAGCCTTGCAGTTCCATAGCTGATAGACAAAGCAGCAATGGAAATTTAAAAAAGCAACCCCCAAGTAAAAGTAATCATACCACAATTCCAAAGAGAGTAGATGAAAGATGATATTCTAGGATGTAAGATATTCCATGAAATAACATTTTAGTTATGAAGACTAGGAATGAAAATAATTGGAAAAACTAATGCTTCAGAATAAAACTAGGCAAATGTAATCTGTCACTCTATGGCCATGGATATGAAGCTTTAAGTTTTGACCGTTTTGTGTTTGGTTTCAAAAGTCTACAAGGATATCTGGAATGACAGCGTGTATCTCAGTTGTATAAGGTTGAAGATCTCAGGCTGTTGAGACACTGAAGTTGCAGATGTTAGTCAAAAGCACCTGGCAGGTAATTTACAGTGGAGGATTGAAACAACAATTATCCTCTATTGTGCATTATCCTCTATTGATCTCTTGCTGGGTTCCTTTGCTACTGCTGGGGAGGAGTCTAGAAGCATCGTCCCCACTTTCCTTCCTGGTCATGTGTGTCTGCTTGGCCGGATGGACATTTTGTCCACTGGAACTCTGGTATTGTGAAGTAAACACAAAGGGGAAGTGCTCTTGCCATGGCTTTCTTCAACTGTGTAATGGAGAAAAGAAAATATATCTTCCTATAACAGGCATAAAAGCCCAGGGGGGCAACTATTCAAGAATTATTTGAACAATGAAATAATGAGGGAAGAGGGTTTATATTCCCTTAGGAATCTGTGAGTGGCTCTGGCATTTGACTGATGTGCTTTCTGTGATCTGTATCTTCTCCTTTGCATGTTTCCCTGTGTTTTGCTTCATCAGTGTGTTTATGGGTTTAGGAACGAACTTTTGTTGTAAGAATTGTGATTTTGGTTTGACTGAGTTTAGCACTTCTGGCAGTTCAGCAGTGTCTCCCTCCCTGGAGCACTGCCCTGGGTCTGGTGTGGCATCAGGTTGTTTTTCCCCCAGGGTCCTGCAATTGTGCATGGCGACTCCAGTCCCTCCCAGCAGGTTGAGGGAGGCTTCCCTACCTGCATGGAAGTAAGCCAGCAGCTTCCCACACAGATGATGGCTGTTACAAAGGAGACTTTTCAACACTCAGATTTCAAGGCTTGTGGAACAGTTCATGAGAACACCTGACTGACTGAAAGCCTAGCCGCTAGCGGGACCTGCTCTTGCTCATTCTGCAGAGAAAAAAATTACCTCAAAGCCCGAAAGGATTTCATCTTAGAATAGGATATGCAGAAGTCTCTGCCATTAACAAAGACAAAGAAAAGCACCGACCAAAACCTTGCTCTTGTAAAGAAATGGTTTTAACAGACTATTAGTGTTTCCACATAGGTTTTTAATCTAAATGACCCACCCACCCTTCCCAATGGGTAAACTGTGACATTTGAGTCTTTGTGCATTGTGCAATGCATTTCCCATCATGCACTGGAGATTAGGATTTTCTGTGGTTGGAGTCCAGGCATCTGGGCTGAAGAAAGGACAGGCTAGGAGAGAGCCCCATGCCCAGCTTTCCTGGAGGGCTGGGGGCTCAGGAACGGCAAGATTCCCTCATATTCTGTCATCTTTGCCATGCAGATATTTGGGGCAGACCGATATAATCGTTTGCTGTGTGAGGGAGGCTTGGGTGAGCAGCCCAAGTGCACGCTGGGTACATGTCTGCCACTCCCACCGCTGAGCTGCTCATTTGTCTCCAACTGGGAGCTGCCATTGTCACTGAGCTCTCTTGTTGAAGCCTGGCAACTGAATGGAGGGACTGCCTTAATTCCAGGGCTTCCCTGAGCACACAGGGCTGTCCCACACCCACTGCCCCCTGGGCTTGAGGCAGACTTCATTTCTGCTCAATTCCAAGTAGCCCTATGCCCAATCCTCTGAGGACCACCGTGGGACCCCAATGAAGGAAGTGAGGTGGGCAGAGGTCAGGCCACACCACCCAGACAAAGGCTTGTGTGGCAGGTGGTGGGATGGCAGCCCCAGCTCATCAGGCTGCCTGTCCCACCACCCAGACCCTGGGGAGTCCCTGGCCCCTGGGCCAATGTACTTACTTTCCGGAGGGCTTCCTCAGGGGAGGGCTCCTCTTTTTCCTGGTGAGGACAACTACCCAGCGGGGAGGCTCCAGCTCCCTGGATAGCTTGGAACTAAGACAAGAAGTAGCTGGTTGGACAGCAGGCTCCACCCTGGGGGTTCCCTCCCAGGGGCCCTGGGGACTCAGGAGCTCATACACCCTTCCTTCAACAGGTCTGGTGGGAGGCTGACTCAGACAACAGGCTCTCATGGACTGGTGCTGGGGATTCCCATGTTTGTTGCCCCCACTGCCTACCCCAGCTCACCTTTCCAATTCATTTAGGCGGTTCATGTTGTTAAACCAAGACACGAAGTTCATGTCAGGAACCACCTGGAGCTCCTGACATGAGCCCTGTAGTTCCTTCATTAGTGCCATCACCTTGAATTCCTGGTTGAGAGAAACGACACAGAGGTGATGAACCTGGACCAGTGCAAGGTAGGGCCATGCAGCTTACTTCGGGTCGTCACTTGGCTTCACCCTTATCTCTCCGGAACACACATGCCTTTCTCTACTGAGGTCCAGTGCCCATCCCCAGCAAGCTGCCCTAGATCCCCAGCTCAGGGCCCTATCTCCTGTACTCTGGAGGACAAGAGATGTGACCATCCTCAGAGGGAAGGAAGGACCTAAGGGACCCGCACAGCTGGCTGCCTGCGGTGAAAGGTGCCATTTTCTCACCTCTCTTCGTCTTTTCATATTGAGCCAAGAACCCTGCAAAGCAAAGAATCAATCTGTTAAGAAAATGCTGGTTCCACCCTGAAGGCTGCCTTGCCACTTGCCACCCTACCAAGTCCTTCCAGCAGAGGGCAGGCTGGGTGCACAGCTGGACTAGGATTGCTCTCAGTCTAGGACAGGGAGGCCTAGGTCCTGAAGACAGGGAGCTCACTGCTCAACTCTGTGGACATGGCAGAGACTTGAGGCTTCCAGTGACAAGGCCATGCAATTCACACATGCTATGTCAGCTTGAGCACCTGCTGTCACACTGCCACCCTTGCTCACCACCCTCTGAAGGATGGCCCCATGTCATCAGCAGCACTGAGGTCTGAGGGCATAGGGCATCACAAGTAGGATTGCTGTGGTGCTTGGCACTCTGGGGCTGGGGAGGACGTGGGCTCTTGCTGGAGGTCAAGGGGCAGGGAGAGGCTCTTTGTCCCCAATCTGCTTTCCCAGGGCTGGGGCCCTGTTCTCACATCCTTGGAATCTTGGTCTTTGTGCAGTGAGGCCAGGTGTGTGAGGACGGTGCCCAGGTAAGGGACTGTGCCCTCGGGATAGTCCTGTGGCATTGGGTGCAGAAAGATCAGAAGAGTCCTGTTAAGCTCTTTCCAAGAACCCCAGACTTACCCCCGCCGCATGGAGCCATCTATCTAGCAGAACTTGGGGCAAGACAGGCTCCTTACTCAATAATCTACCCTCTACCCCATACTAAAGACACAGCCCTGAATGGGGAAATCTATCTGGGGCTGGGCCCCTCCAGGGCTGGCACTTGACACACGGGCAAGGTCTGTGGCCCCCTCCACCTGCTCCTCTACTCTGGTGCAGGCCTTAGTGCAGTGGCTGCAACTCATTGCTGCAACATGCCATCTGAGCAGAGGCCAGGTGTGATGGGGCATTAAGGAAGTGGGCCAACAGGTCGGTTGGGTTGGGGGACCCCCCTCAATTACTCCTTCTAGAAAGCCCCTGGCCTCAGACATGCACACTCACCAATTGTTGAGGCTTTTTGTGGCCTCTCTTGAGTTTCTTCCAGAAGGTCTTGTATCTGGACTCTCGCCCCTGGCAGCAGTTAGCATGGATGAGGAACATATTCATTCTCTAACCATTCAACCCTCCAGAGTCCCCTCTTTCCAGGTGGTGTGACAGCCATGGCTTGGGCCCTAGGATCTCAGGCTCCCTGTGACCATCAGCACTGTATCCCTGGGCAGGCCAGAGCATATGCCAAGGCCTGTCTCCATGGTGGATGTGGCCATTTGCATCCCCTGAAAGATGTTTCTGTGGCTGCCTGATCTGAAGGGACCTCCTGAGCTCACGTGACTGGCTAGGCTTCCCTCCTGGGACGGGAAGGCCACCCAGAAATAGAGCCAGGGCATGGCTTGGGGGTGCCAGGCTGGCGGGGTGTAGAGAGGCAGCCTCAACACAGGCCACACTCAGGAGGAAGCTTGACAGGAAATCTCAGCAGCAACCTTGACAACCCAACCCTGTCACTTTCTCCACCCTCCTCAGACACCCAGGTGGCCTCCTCCACTCACTCCACGGGGTCCCCAGGGACCTCCTGTTCCCCATACAATCTGTCCCAAACCCAAGTCCACGACCGACGCTTCTCCTAGCTATGTTGGATATGCTCCTTGAATTCCATGAGAGACAATTTCCCTCACCTCCCTCTGGGGGTCAAAACTTATTCCGGGGCTCATACAACCTTGTACACTTGCTCCTGGCAGTGTATCCTCCTCAGCTCCTGATAGACAGCTACTCTCTCCCTGGACGATGGGCAGAGACAAGGTGACAGATGGGAGAGGGAGGGAGAGGAGGAGTGTGAATGGATTTCCCATTTTGAGGCAGGACTTTATGCTAATGGGAACAGAGCTGTGCAGGGAGAGCCACTGAGACCCTTAGGTCACATGGTTAGGAGCAAAGTCTTGAGGGGAAACCTCCAGCTCCACCCCAATTCCCAGAGTGGTTTTGCTTGGAAGAGCACTGCACAGACTGGTGTAGCTGTGATGTCTCTGAAGGAAAACGTCCCCAAGGGCCTTGTGCAATGTATGGCAGAAGAGGAATCCCAACTTAGCAGGCAAATCCTAGGCAAGGCCATAGAGCTGTGGTCTCTGCCATGGGGCACTGCCATTGGGCTCCCAGAAGATGGACGCTAAGCTGAGGAAGCAAGGGTTGCCCAGGAGAAAGGTGCACCCACCTGCAAACCAATCTCCACGTCTTCTTCAGGCCTTGGAGCTGGCTGCTCTGCAGAGCACACACAATTCCAAAGAAGGTACAGATATTTTTTCGTAGGTGGCACTCCTAGGAGTGAAGAATGGGTGAAGAGAGCTGTGGAGGAAACTCCTGGGCTCCTGCTTGGCCTGGGGCTGGACCTTTGTTACTAGGCTGAACTGGGACAGCTTGGGGGAGGGGAATGGCAGTGGAAGCAGGGCAGGAATGCACACAGCCCAAGTGAGGGCAGAGTAGGAGGAGGGCTTTAAGGCTAGGCAGTGGCTGTGAGTGAGCAGGCAGCCACTTGGTGGGAGTGGGAAAGGGAAGAAGGGTCCCTGGGCCCCTCCTGCTCATACCAGAGCCACCTCTATCCAGTGCTGCACCACTTGGGCTCTCTCTGCTGCCTCCATGCTGTGGTCCCCGAGGCACGTGGTGATCACACAACTGGAGACCTGCTCACAGTGCTCCAGTATGGGAAGCAGAGTGGGTGCCAGGCGCTCCAGACACTCCTGCTGGTCAGCTTGTACATACACGTAACTCAAAAGGTGGTAAGGGATGAGTCTTTTGAACAGTTTCTGAAAAGAAGAAATAAATGGTCAGCATGACTCTGCCCTGAGGCAAGTGTGGCAGTAGAGGTGCAAAGGAAAGCCCGCACGCCCAGCCCTGCCAAGCTACTTACGACGGCCATGATGGAGAACTGATCCGCCTTCTCTTCGGGCAGCCAATCTAGCACTTGAGCTGTCTCCTCATCACTGTCTAACTCCAGCATGGAAATCCGGGCTGGCCCCCTGGAGGAAATCTGCACATCCTCCATCTCCACGCACTCCCAGGGAGCTGGGTCCCCAGATGGACCGAGAGACTCCACTTGCTCCCCAGCTGGACTGAGAGTCTCCACTTGCTCCCCAGATGGACCGAGAGACTCCCCTTGCTCCCCAGATGGACCCAGAGACTCCCCTTGCTCCCCAGATGGACCGAGAGACTCCCCTTGCTCCCCAGATGGACCGAGAGACTCCACTTGCTCCCCAGATGGACCGAGAACAGACTCCAGGCTTTCATCTCCTGGAGCCTCTAGCTCTGGCCCTGAGCTGCTCACTACAATAGGTTTGGAGGGCTCTGGTTGAACTGCAGATGCGTCTCCTTCTTGGGCGGGTTGCAGAATTGGGTCACACTGGCCTTCAGGCAGCTGGGCTTCTGGAGTGGGCACTGGCATACCCTCATCACTGGCATGTATTGGTGCATCAATGGCTGACTCTAGAGCCATTGCTACCACTGGGCTAAGTGCCCCTGGCACTGAAGGATCAGCCACTCTTTCTTCATTTGATACAACTAGAACAAGACTTGAGTATTGCAGGTCAAGATCCAGACTTGGTACTGGAGATGGTGCAAGGCTGTGGGCCATTGGCTGACCTGCAGGTGGATTGATCTCTTCGGTCACAGTTGACGGAGGTGAGTCAGAACATCCGTCTGCATGGGGTTCTTGTTGGAGCTCCACTGCAGCTCCTGGAGCTGAGGGGGCCTCTGAGGCTACAGCTAGTTCCAGCTCTGACTGACATGGTAGTACTGCTTCTACGCAGGGTGTTGGATCCAGTGGGTGTACAGTGGTTTTCTCATAAAGCCTGGCAGTTGGTGGAACAGCTGCAAGAAAAGATCCCCTACAGCACTGCCTTCCCCTTAGTCATTCCTACGGCCACGAGACCCCTGCCTGCTGAGAAGCCCTAGTCCCTGGACTCCACCCCAGGAAGCCCTGCCAGGACAGGTTTCATGCCAAGGCATCCAGGTTCCCTGGCTGTCCTGTTGATGGCCCCATGGTAGCATGGGAGCTGCCTTCAGGTGGACAAAGCTTGGAATCCCACACCTGTTCTCTCCTTTGCCAGCCCATGCTACTCACCCTCCAGCTCTGGCTTCTTGAGAAGCATGTGCTCCAGCTGGCTGAGCAGAAGGCGGGCCTGCTGCTCCTCAACAGAGCCAGGCATATTGAGGTGTAGATACGTTACCAGGTGTTGCAGGCAGGACGTGTCCGGTGCTCCAGTGAAGTCTTCTGGGTACTCCCTCATCCAGGAGCCCAGTATGAAGGAGAAGGCTCTAGGTGCAGAGGGAGAAGCAGCAGAGTCAGAGGCTGGGCCTATCCTCCTTTCAGACCCCCTCAAACACAGGTGTATGAATTGGGCTCCTGGGCCTGCCCATGCCCATAGCCCATAACGGGCCTGGTCACCTGGCTGCACTACACACATTGTCTACACGAGCGATGCGACAAGACCTACATCACAGATGAAACCACCCCACCCACACCCACCTCATGGTGTCCCTGGGCATGCTCCCGAGTCATCTTTGGAGTGCTTTGTCCTGTTGCTTGTTATCTCCAGAACCCAGAATCTCCTCACTTGGGCAGCCTCTAGTGGCCTCTATGTCTTGAGCCAGGTGTGAACAGTCTTGTCCTGACTGAACCCAAACAGCACATCCTGGCCCTTGAGCACTCCCTGAGGCCCCTGGAATCTCAGGGGATTGTCCATGATGGGGAAGAGTGGGCCTCCCTGTTCTGTGTAGCCTTGAGGTATCCCAGGGCAGGCAAATGGGACTGGCTGGTCATGGTGCCAGAAGCTTCTCCCACCCTGCTCAGGCACAGAACAAGCCAAACTGGCTCTCTGCATGCACACATTTCTACCTGGACTCAAGCCCTCCCTCAGGAATCTCAAGCCAAGTGACTGCCATTTCCCTTGGTCCAGGCCTCCCCAAAGGCAGCTCTCCAATGCACCCACCCTCAACACATGCCCTCCTTCCTCCCCCAGGCACACTCACTGCTGCAGGTGCTCCTGTGCGCCTGCCTTCTCCTCCTCATAAGCATCAAACCGGCAATATCTAGGAGACACCGTAAGAATGTCACACACACTGTCTATATGTGACCTCTACAGTCCCAATGGTCTCTCTGAGCAGAGAATCGAGCTCAGGATGACAAGGATTTCCCTGTTCTTTCACTGAGTGGTGCCAAGTGTCTGGAAATGCATCCCCACACAAGATGAAGAGCCCACTAGCTTCTTCCCCCACACACACGTCAATGGGCATGGGATCTCTCAGTGTTTCCCTTAGGCTTCCTAGTGAGGTTCAGGTAGGTCAAGATGCCCAGATGGAACATCAATCACTGTCAATTTGGAAAATGCTTTTCTTGAGGTCTTATTCATAGGAGCCCTTGATGTAGAGAAGGGGGCCTTCATGAGAGAAGGGGCATCTCCCAGCTCTGCCCACAGCTCTGCGCTCCCTGGTGTGTAAGGTCATGATGTGGCCAGGCCTGTTCAGGACCCATCCCACGCTCCAGCCTCAGGCAGTGAGGATGTTGGTCCTAGGATGCCAGTAGTCAGGATCCGAGCAGATCCTCACTGGTGCAGCACATGTCAAGGCCTAGCCAATGGGCCCATCCCTAGGATCAGAGGTGGCACTTACCTATTGAACAGCAGGTTCAATACGTGATGGGCAGTCGTGAAAGTGCGGTATGTCCCCAGAAACACTGGGATAAACACAGCATCTCCGAAGAGCAGGGAAGGCACTAAGTGGTCTACTAGCTTCTCCACTTTGCCTCCCTGCAGGTATCCAGCCATGCAGGGATCAGGAAGGGTTGGGGCTAAAACCCACCCAAACTGGGTGAAGAAATGATACACAAATCAAACATGAAACAGCAGCACATTGGGAAAAGGCTCAGGGCCATACAATGAAAATAACCTGAGGCCACGCACACACACACACACAATCACGTATTTACACCCCACTCGAATGTCAACACATATGGGGTCTGAGGCTGCCAGAAGGTAGTGGGTGAGGGGACTCTCCCTCCCCCCTCCACACCCTCCCTCCTCCTTGATTCACCTGTGGGTTGCATGGTGGTGTTCTGCTCTGGCGACTGGGACAAGGGATGACCCAGCGCCTTTGTACTATATCAAACTCGTTTTGTGTGGTTGTTCTGCGGAAAAGCCGGCAACAGCAGGAGAACATCCTGCTGCCCCTAAGCTTTGCATACAACTCAGCTGGCTCAGCCGCACAGCTTTATTGGTGCTGGTAACCAGCACCAACTCCTGCCTGGCCCTTTGTGACATCATCTCTGGAGAGGACATCATCAATGGCGGGAAGTCCCCTCTTCTGAACTCAGCCTCAGACCAGACCTCTGCAAATGTCCCCTGGGTGCTGGCTGGGCCAAATGGCAAGTCAGGAGCCAAACTAGATACACTCCACAACCACAACCAATTGTTCTCTGTCCAGTTCATGTTGTGGTTATGAGGAAACACTTACTGAGTTCACACCCGACCCCTTGTTCCGGTTTAAATGTCACCCCGTGTACAAGTGCCTGTGCTTGCCTGCCTCCCCCAGTCACCCACTCTTTCCTAGTGCTTCTACCCAGTACCTGCTTGAGCATGTCATACACTGCATAGGACCCTGTATCCATGCAATGCTTGAGAATCCTGAGAGCTGGTTTTAGTCATTTTCACTGCACTCTTGTAGAGATCAATTCCCTGCACATTGTGTCTAGACAGAGAACAAACTGCAAACCACTTGTCTTGGTCTCCCATTCCTGCATGGGGAACTTCTGGGAGGAGGATACCAAGTTCAAGGCTACTCTGACCTAGGCAAGAGATACTGTCTCAAATCCATGCAAGCCAACTATGAACAAAACAAAAAGGAAAAACAAGACCTGAGCTCTATATGGGGATGAGAATTTCACAAGTGCACACATAGATGAGGTCTTCTCTATTTGGAAGCCTACCCATGACAGAGTCCCTTGTGAAACACACACGGGGACACACATTCATCCACACAGACAGTGGCACACATCTGTATTCCTGCATATGGCTCCTCACATGCACGCATTGAAGTGAGATGCTGAATTCAGCTCTGCCTACCACAAGGTCTGTGTGCTAAAGAGAGGGTAGGTGAGAGGTGGGGTGTTTGCTCAGTGTCCTGTATCCTCAGCTCTCCACTCTTCTGGAGAATCAGAAAGGTTAGCAGCCTGGGATCCAAAAGAATTTGAGGCTAATATCTGGGCTCACTTGGTGGATTCATGGAGTGACCAGTGAGGGCATGGACAGCCAGTGATTTCTGCACCATGTTCACTGACGTAGAGGTGCAAAGGGCACAAAATTATCGGGCTACTGGAATGGAATGAACACAACTCAGCTCTTAGGGCTGAGAATTTTCTGCTGCCACTGTGCATGGGGAGAGGAGTTACAGTGAGAGCAGCCTGGACGTGGAGTTTGTTGATGTGGAGAAAAGTGGAGATGGGAGGCCTTCACTTTTCAAGGAACAGGGAAGTGGACAGGTGCCTCCACCATGGGGATCCTGGCAGGGAAAGGAGAACCTTGGCATCCTTTGCCTCTAGATTCCTAGGTGTGCCCTTCCCTGTCTGCTCCTTCCCTAGGTCCACATCTCCCTTGCTCAAGAAGTCACAGTCAGGGCTGGGAAGGTGCCTCAGTGGGAGAGTGCTTGCCTTGCATGTGTGAGGCCCTGGGTTCCATTCCTCTGCACCGCCTAATCAGAGAAAGCCAGAAATAGCATTTTGGCTCAAATGGTAGAGCACTAGCCTTTAGCTGAAGAACTGAGGAGCAGCGCCCTGGCCCTGAGTTCAGGCCCCAAGACTGATTAAAAAAAAAAAAAAGATGTCACAGTCAGTGCCCAAGACTCTGATGATGGCAACTTATACTCACTGGCATTGTTCGTGCATGTAGGGCCAAGAAGGTCTATGCATTCAGCTCGACTTGGAGCCATGGCGGGGGCTTTTTCATGGGAATCAGAGGCCAGGGTATCCTTCTCTAAAGCTACCCAACAGAAGTCCATGAGGCAACACTCTGACATGGTTTCTGCTACCAAAACCAGGACCATGTTACTGGTCCTGCTGACCATGGCGCTGATCCTGCCATCTATCCTGATGACAAAGTCCCTGACTCCTCCTGCCTGCTCTGAGGAAGTGACCACTGCATGAGGGCTGCAGGCAGAATCCAGGCCTATGACATATGATTTGATGCACCTGTTCTCATTATTTTATATCATTATAGACTTTATCTTTTTAATTTCCAAAAGCTAATATACCAATGACAACTGTCCACCTCCCTGGATGGTGGGGAAAAACCAATGGAGCCAGAGGTATGGCAAAAGCCATGGTACTTCTTTGTACCCACCTCCAGGGTCCCATTCCCAAATCTCACTCCCACGGTTGGTAGCAGCATACTCATCCTCTTTCTCCAACATGTTTAATGGTAAGAATGGAAGCAAACAGCCGAGAACATCCAACTGTGATCCGGTGCTGATGGTACCCACCGCTTCTTCTCCTACTTCTCCAAGCAGCAGCACCTCTGCACCACCTCTGCCAGCACCAGGCAGTGCAGGATGAGCTTCCTTTCTGCAGCCAGTTCCTTCTAAAGACCTGGCCCCAGAGCTTCTGCACAAACAGATTTGACTCTTTCTGGAAACTGTTCTTGGTGACACCTCCGTTTGGTACATTCTCCAGGGATCCAGATTTCAAATGGAACCTTCAATGTCTGTTTCTTTGAAGACAGGCCATTTCTCCTCAAGCCAGATTAGCAGATTGTAAAAAGACAGGAGAAGCCTCACTTTAACAGTGCATGGTGGGGAGCAGGTGGGGAGGCTTGCCCACCTTCTTCAGACATGGCCTCACTGTGCACTCAGCCTCCTTGCAGCTGTGGCTCAATGTGGCAGCTCAGTGACAGCAGATGTCCATCACGCCACAGGCCATCAGAATTCTTAGTGCTCTTCTCATCACATTCTCCTGACTCTCTCAACCTAAACATGCCAGAAAATACCAACAATTGGGTCCAAAGCAGACAGGGTCCTCTGTTTCCCTTCAGTTTCCCACTGAAGCTCCCATCAGAGCTCCTGAAAACCTACAAAGTAGGAAAAATATCACTTCTCCAGATTGTGACCCCTTTCTCTGGGTTGTTTCTTTCTGGATAGCAGGGAAGAGTTCTGGTGTCTGCCTGTGCAATAGTGAGAACATTTTCCTGGGTAAATTCTGTCCTAAAGGAAGGGTCTTGTCCATTCATGATCTGGGTGTTTATGGCAACTGAAGCCACCCAGTCCATTGGAGCCAGGCCTGGGCTCACTGAGGGGGCTCATCTTTGATATCACTCATGAATATTTACAAATGCAACTACTCACCAACCAGGGCACTGGCAATTCATTCTTCTCTTTGTAGGAAGCTGTCTAGCCATAGCCACACATGTGTCAGCATGTCAGCACCTGTCTGTAGGCATAGCTGAGAGGTGATTTTCGAGCAAGTCCTGAAGAACCAGACAGGGCACAGACCTGCGATCCTCCATCCACAACATCCCGAGGACCTGGATACAGATGTTCTATCACTACTTCTAAATTGGATATCTGCATGAGTTTGTCGAACAAACGGAATGCATACTGTTACAAAATTTAAACACAGCCAATAAATTAATAGGGACTGTGGTATGTGAGGACTGTGAGAAGATGCAGACAGTACCATGTGTGGTCTATACTTGTTTCTGTGTGCTTCCCGCATGGCTGGGGAGAATGCACACAGTGTGAGGACCGCAGAAAGGCAACTGGAGTGAGGACTGAAAATCCCTGGATCAGTTACTAGTTGAATAGGAAATGTTGCCTTGGTCCTTTGCTTGTGGACCTAGCGGGGGCAGTGCTGGAAACTCAGCAGTTGGGACCTAGTGTAATAGGTCACTGGGGTCATGTGTGTACCTGTACTGTGCAGCCTGCTTTGGCAGCATGAGGGAAGCAGCCTCTGCCATTGCTCACTGCTGATGAGATGATGTCTGCCTCACCACAAGCCTCTCACAACCAAGCCTGGACTGAAGAGGCCGGAAGCAAGCCAAAACACTCCTTTCCTCCTTGAAACAGTTTCTCTCGGCCACTTGTTGTAGACAAGGAAAGTCTAACAGCATCCTTGCAAAGTTTCTTAAACTTTTGTGCCTCAGTTGCCCCTTCAGGGAGTCAGTATACAGATTGAGTCAGAAAACATTTGTAAAAGGCCAGACCATTCTGGAGCAGGGTAATATATAAGGATTCCACTTCTGAGCATTTACCCAAACAAGGCCATACTAAAGCTACCAGCACAACTATGTCTATCGCAGCATTATTTACCATAGCTGAGATATGGAACCAACCCAGATATCCCTCAGTAGATGAATGGATCAAGAAAATGTGATGTGATATGTTTGTGTGTGTGTCTGTGTGTGTGTATATATAATGGAATTCTATGGTTCCATCGGAAAGAATGAAACCGCCCCATTAGTTAGGAAATGGCAAGACTTAGAAAAATTATATTAACTGAAATAAGCCAGACCCAAAGAAATATAGCTCCCATGGTTTCCCTCATTTGCAGTACTTAGTATATATCTAGGATAATTTCGTCAGATGAGCAGTTCTATAGCTATATACATGACCATAGAAGATGATGCTAGGTGAAATGAAGCCCAAGATATGGACCCAAGAGGTCTTTCTTTGTTGTAGTTTTTAATGTACTATGTGAATTTTTTGGTTTCCTTTGTATGTTCTTCCCTCTATGGTATAAACCCTGTTGTCATTGTACTTGATTTTGGTACCCTGCATCTTGTATATACATTTGTCTAATTTGGGGAGGGAAAGGGGAATAACAAAACTCTGAACCAAGGACACAGGATGACCTATTGCAACAATGATACCCAAAAGACAGTGTATTGGAAATGAACTTTACAACTGTGCTGCGGGAGAGGAGTGAGGGAAATGTGGGAGGGAAGGGACAGTAGGAGAACAACAAGGGAGTGGGTAACAATGCTTGACAAGAAATGTACTCATTCCTTACTCAAGTAACTGTAAGCCCTCTGTACAGCAGCTTTACAATAAAATAAAATTGAAAAAATTTGGAAAAGGCCAAGCCGTGCTACTCACAAGACATTGCTCCTACTGCATTTGTATAGCAGGGATTGGAGGGACAACCTCTTCTTTTTTAGACAATTTGTGTGTGTGTGTGTGTGTGTGTGTGATGGGGCTTGAACTTGGAGTGGGCACTATCCCTCAGTAATTTAGCTCAAGGTGAGCACTCTACCACTTGAGCCACAATGCCACTTCAGTTTTTCTGAGTCTCACAGAGTGTCCTGCCAGGGTTGCCTTTGAACCGCGATCCTCAGATCTCTGCCTCCTGGGTAGCTAGTATTGTAGGCGTGAGCCACCGATGCTCAGCTTTTTCTAGGAATTTTATGGGCAACCTTCATAATCACCCTGTGTCCTCATTCACTCAACTCTACTGTCCAAAGGTAAGCTAAGGAATTTTGTCCTAAGCAACAGTCATCAGTAGCTCTTAATGTGTGATGATACGCTCCAGACACATGCCATGTTTGAGCTGAGGTGTCTCATTCTAGCTTACAAAATGGGATAAACTGGAGGGAGAGAGAAAACAACTGGAAACATGCCAAAGCATTCCTCCAAGGCACCATCAGAAGCCAGGAGTGCAGTCACAGGTTAAGACAGCTCAAAGACATTGGATATAAATACACTTTAGGTAATATAAACAGTCTGATCTATCTCAAAATGTTTATCATGTCTTCAGATATGAGGCATTGCAGAATGGCAAGATGTTTCTCACACCTCCATTTCCTCATCAGTAAAGCTGGGCGCAGGGGTGCAGGCCTAGAGTCCTAGCTATTGGGGAGTTGAGGCATGAGGATCACTTGAGCCAAATAGATCAGCATCCTCCTGAGAAAACCAGTGAGAAGCCCATCTCTAAAATGAGTATACAGTCACAGTATCAGCTCCCGAGCCTGTGCTGTGGCCTTGTCTGGTCAGTGTAGGAACCTTCTCAATAAAGTTGCTTCTTTGAAAAAATAAATAAATAAAATAAAATGAGTAGGGGCTAGCTGGGAAGGTGGCTCAGTGGTAGAGCGCTTGCCTTGCATGCCTGAGGCCCTGGGTTCGATTCCCCAGCACCACATAAGCAAAAAGAAAAAAGCCGGAAGTAGCGCTGTGGCTCAAGTGGTAGAGCGCTAGCCTTGAGCTGAAGAACTGAGGGACAGCGCCCAGGCCCAGAGTTCAGGCCCCACAACCGGACCCAAAAAAAAAAAGAAAAAAAGTAAAATGATTATACAAATAAATAGATAGATACTAAAGATTCTATTATTTGCCTTGGGAAACATGCTTCAATTCTGTAAGCAACAATTCACTTACTGGACAATGGAGGCCACACAAGCAGGACTGATTTCTAGCTCTGCTGCAGTGGGACAACTGGCCGTGTCCCTTGGGTTTTCTCTGTTGTCACCCTTGTGAAGAATGGACAAAGCCCAAAGTCTCCTTCTGTGCAGGTTTCTCACCACTTACCATGTGTCCTTGGTCTCCAGATGCACAGTCATTTGCATATACTGCTCCTCTTCTTGCTCTTCCGAAGTGGCAGACACCAGAGAAAGCTCACCCAACAAGGATACCAGCCTGGTCAGATGAAAGATGCCACCAAAGCTAGAAAGCCATACTGCTCTTCTTCCAGTGGGCCAGCGGTGGGGAATCACAAACTCTGTGAGGACTAGGAAGAAGAGAATGCCTGACAAAGAGCAGGACCCAGGTACATGGGAGAGCGCATGGACACAGGGACCTTGCATTACCAGGCGGCCAAATGTAGCCTCAAATAAGCAAGTCTCTTGTAGGTTTGAACTTCAATTTTGCTAGTAAAATGAGGCATGCTACTGGCAATAGCACACAATTCAGCTAAACAGTATGATGAAAAGATCTAGGCTTTAAATATAGGAAGTTTACATGTACTTAGGTAGACACACACATACAAACACATACATTTCACACGTGCACACGCATATACACACACACCTCTTCAATAAATGATTTAAAGTCACCCGGCAGCCAGGCACAGTGGAGCAAACCCGTAATATAAGCTACTTGGGACATGGAGACTGGAGGAGTATGCTTCAAGACCAGCAGTCTGGGAAAAAGTCAGTGAGGTTCTATATAAAAAAATAAGGACCTGGGGTCCCAGTACTTGCAGCCAGGAGTAGGAAGGTCACTGACTGAATCTGGCACCAGGTAAATGTTCAAGACCCTTTGAAAAACTAAATTAAAAGGTGTTGAGGCATAGCTCATGTGTAGCAGGTAGAAAGTCCTGAGTTATTTTCCTCTGCCACCAAAATTGTTAAAGTCTTCTGCAAGAGGAGAACAACGTTGGTTTGCTAGCTCCTAAAACCCAGAATCTTATCAATGGCACACATGAAAACGGAAACAGAGAAACAGCAACACCTTTCAGCTAGTTCAAGAGCATCAAGTTGATGGAGTGCTAAATGTTTCCTTATATCTTCACAAAAGCACACTCTGAAGCGTGTATGAATTAGAATTTCTGCTTGATCATGAAACTGACAGCCCACTCTTGTCCTTAGCCCAAATCTTAAACAGAACTAGACTTAACACTTCATATATGTTGCATTAAATTTGTCAATCAAGTCTTATGATTCTGACATTAACACTTAAATCAATGAGCATGTTCTTGAGAAATACAAAAAGAAGTTGTAGCTGAGTGCTGGTAGCTCATGTCTAGAATCTTAGCTACTTGGGACTGAGATCTGAGAACCACAGTGTGAAGTCCTTTGGGTCAGGAAAGTCTGTGACACTCCTATCTTCAGAAACCACCATAAAGCCAGAAGTGGAACTGTGGTACATGGTGGAGTGCTAGCCCTGAGAGAAAAAGCTAAGAGAGCACCAGACCCTGAGTTCAAGCCCCAGCCTAGATACACAGAAAAATTCTAAGCAAACACACAAAAAGATTCATGGAGGCACTAGGACCTAAACGAGTATCAACCTTAGAAGCAAAATCAGCTCCCTCCAGGCTTCTCACCATCTCCTATAGTTCATCTCCTCTGAACACCTTACAGAACAGCTCCTACCACCTCCTGCCACAAACTGAATCTAACCTGGTTCTGTCACATGACTGGTGTGTGAGCTCAATGCCTGTGAGCTTCTATTGCTTTACCTGTTCTGAGGGTGGTAATTACCAATTTTACATAACCATTATGTGAGTTTCTGACACTTTCAATTGTTATCCTTCTTGTCATAAGTCTCCTACATCATTTTCAAGCATCAGGACAACGAGGCTCCATTGTTTTGAAACTCATGAGGAGATAAAGCATCTTATCACCCATTGAGGTTAAGGATCCTAAA
This sequence comes from Dipodomys spectabilis, assembly GCF_019054845.1. Lineage (NCBI taxonomy): Eukaryota > Metazoa > Chordata > Mammalia > Rodentia > Heteromyidae > Dipodomys > Dipodomys spectabilis. Next base: position 14,852,747 of record NW_024870769.1, read on the forward strand.
GATCTTCTTTCTCTAATAAAAGACACTCAGGTGGTCCTGATAACCACAAGAACATCCATCCAAACACAAGAGCAGGAATTTTCTAACAGGGTCCTCTTCTACTGTTCAGGCTCAAAGAATGATTACCAAACAATAAATGATCTAATGTACAATACATGAAATACTGTGCACCCGACCAATGTTCCTCTAACTTCCGGGACAAGGAAAGGAACAGCAGACTAAAACTGACCTGTGAAGACAAGGGACCCCTTGAGCTGTTCTTTCCCCATGACTTCTTTTTTCAGGAATGCAAATTCCTCCATCAAGAGTTCTCTGTGGTCTTCCTGCAGGACTTTTCCTATCATGACAAAAAATGGGTTACATAAGCCAATTAGCAGTACTGGGTACAGCTGCACATCTTGAGAGGCTGTGTCAGCCTCAGGACAGGACAGGACTCATGTCCCTTACAAATATTTCTCTTAGTCAGGTCCCACTGTCTCACTACGGTAATCCAAGCTACTCAGTTGGCTGAGATTTGAGGCCTGTGCTCCAAAGCCAGCCTGGGCAGGAAAGTCAGTGAGACTCTCCTCTCCAATTAACTGACAAAAAGATGGAAATGGAGCTGTGGTAGAGCAGTAGACTTGAGACACAAAAGCTCAAAGACAACATTCAGGGACTGGGTTCAATCCCCAGGACCAGCACAGAAACATATACTATCCTAGTCAGGTGTCTAAGCTGACCTAGACCACACCTGAACACACCTCCTTCTACGTGCCAGCTGAAGCAGACTCCAGGTCAAAGCTGAAAACAAATAAAACTCTTAAGAAAGCAGGATGGTAGCCACCTGTCTCCACAGACACCAGGAAACTGCAGAGTTGCCTGAGAGCCCACAAGTGATTAATTTGTGTTTTAGAAAGGATTCAGTGCCTGCCACACACACACACACACACACACACACACACACACACACACACACACACACACACACACACATGACTTGAAGGAAGGCGTTAGACAGACTAGAGGAAGAGATAATGTATGACTCTATTAAAACTCAAGGAACAAATAAAATAAAATAAAATAAAATAAAACTGAAGGAACAATGATTCACCAATGATCGTGTCTTCAGGGTCACTGAGGAGAACATTATTTATAACTCAAATCTTCAGTTGTACCAGTAAGATGTTAACAGTTTTTGATGTATGGTGGCATTTTCATATCTAGGTATGATGCTTTCCTGTATGTAAAACAAACAGGCTCACAGGTTGCCTAGACTTACATGAATATCTAGAATAAAATAGAACACACAGATTTGAGGATCATGTTTCAAAAGCCAGCTGGGGCATGAAAAGCTGTGAGACTCTTATCTCCAATTAACCACCAGAAAACCAAAAGTAGAGTGCTATCCTTGAGCTCAGTGACAGCACCAAGGCCTTGAGTTCAAGCCACACGACTGACAAAAAATAATAAAATAAAAATTGTATCCAGTCGAAGAATGGCAATGCCTCTGATTTACATGCCAGGTTTCTCACAACTCCTTGGTTAAGGCATCTGGGTGGGCTTGGGGGGGATTCCCGGCCAACACACCAAATGTAAAGCTGAATTTGGAAATCCTTACCCAAAAGACCACCGGAGACCGTCACCAATGTAAAAGCAAAGGAGTCTTTATTGCAAGCTCGAGCTTGGTCCCCCCACGCACATGGCAGCAGCCCATGATGCTAAGAGGCCCCGAGCCCAGGGTTACAACACTTTTTATACATTTTTTAGGGAAGGCAGGGGCTTTGCATACATCATAACTTCTTGTAACAAATGACTACAAACCGCGGGAAAATCATAAAACAACTCTATAGTATGATTGGCGCACTACAAAGCGGGAAAGGACCAGAAACAAATTGTCGGTTAGATCCAGGGGGCTGACGTACTTTAAACTGTGTTGGCTTGCACCACAGGGGAGTCTCAAGAGGATAGGTGCTCAACTGCAGGGTGTCTGGTTTAGATAATGGTCACCAGACCCTAGGAGGAGCTGCTCTGGAGTTGCAGATATCGTAATTCCAGGCAATGGGGCTGAAGTGGGTCAAGGGTTAAGTTGCAGAACTGAGATGGGGGTCTTAGTGAAATGGAGTTGCTTAGGTTCCTCAATGCAAGAAGGCCCAGACCTGCTTTTTCACAACTTTTATAATACACAGTGAGCAAACTTGGGAATTTCATTTAGGCCTACACTTGATTGGTTGACAATACCCTCACACATGATTGTTTAACACTTGATACTGTAGACATAGCAACTGCAGACATAGCACTTTGTTGGTGCAATCTGGCTGATCTTGCTTCCAGTTTGAAATGCAAGGGATCTTTGTTCTGCTTATCCTAGGTTCTTTCCACCTATTCCCTTTTCCATGGTGATTGGCTGACTTGTCCTGTGGTTATCAGCAAGCTCTAGCCTTTTCTGAGACTCAAGGACTACCTTAAGATTAGAGTTACTGTCTGGCTCTTCAATACCAAAGGAAAATAGTAATTTCTTCCTAAAAAAAAAAATTGTATCCGGTCTATTCATAGTGAAGCTGTCTTGGGTGAAGAACACTGACTACCCATTCAACACTGCTAGCTGCAGCAGATCCCAACGTGTCATGTTCCCCTCCTTTCTTAGCTATCCTGCAACAGGGTAAAATAAAACTGCTCCAAAGCATTATGAAGGCCCGCATGTAGATGCCCAGGTCCCGTCCTTCCCAGATCATACCTGAGATGTACTTAAGGAAGCTGAACATCCAGGAGGATGTGGAGGTTCTGGAGCAGTTTGGCAACCTTAGTATGTGAGCAATCTCTAAGACATGTTCAAGCAAAGATAACCATGACCTCCACTGACACTACTATTTTTCCAATACATGCCAGGCATTCTGCTTCAGGTGAAAAGTGGCAGGGAGGGAAAAATATGGAGGGAAAATATAATGCCTGGTCAATATTTGCACAATGATGTTCATTGTGGCATTGTTCATAATCACCGAGAGATAGAAACAAACGCTCCTCACTATGTGAATGCCTAAACAAAACTATGATGTATACACAGAATGGGATAGTACTCAACAAGAAGGAAGTCTCAACATTTGCCACAACATGAGTGATTACAGAGGAGGAAAAGCTAGTCCCAAGAGACAAGCAGTGTAATGACAATAAATATGATTAAAGTAGTCAAACTCTTAGAAAGAAAAAGGTGAATGCTGGTGACCAGGGGCTGGGCAGAGTGAATGGTGGGAGTTGTTCAATGGCAAGTTTCAGTCAGGCAGAATGAAAAAAGTTCTACAGGTCTGTTGCAGAACTGTACAAAGATGGCCAATATCACCAAATACCATACTTTAAAATGTTCATCGTGATACATTTCATGTTCTTCTTTTTAGATGTCATGGTTTGAATTCAGAGCCTCATGCTCACTCAGCATGCTCAAGTCTTGCTCTTGGTGGTTCTTTTAGAAATGAAGTCTCATAGATATTTTTACCTGGGTTGACTTGGAACTATAATACTCTGTATTTTGGCTTCCTGAGTAGGCAGGATTATAGGCATGAGCCACTGGCACCCCAGCTATGTTGCTTTAAAATACATGCATGCACACACACAGACACACACAAACACATACACACGCTAAAGAATTTTAAGCTGGGCTGCTGTGGCTCATACCCGTAATGCTAGCTACTAAGGAGCTGAGATCTGTGGATCCCAGTTCGAAGCCAGCCCGGGAAGGAAAGTCAGTGAGACTTTTGTCTTCAATCAAATCACAGAAAAAGCCAGAAGTGGTGAGGTAACTCAAGTGGTAGACTGATAGGCTTGAGAAAATGGAGCTCAGGGACAGCACCTAGGCCCAGAGTTCAAGAGTTCAGGACTGGCAAAAAGAAAAAAAAAGAAAGAAAAAAGAAAGAAAACAGGGAGAAAAAAAGAATTTAAAAACCAAATAATTTTCTGACCCAGTGAAGGACATAGCCCTCAGCAGAATTCAGCAGAAAGCACCTCCAGGAAGCTCACACACAGTAGGGTTTTGCAAATAAAACATAAAGTTGCCTAAAACCTACTGGATACTATTGATCATTTCTATTAAAATTTTAATTAGTAAGTAATTTTTTAAAGCTATCATTACTGGAAAGTTACTTTTGTGCTGATTTTTGGGCCTTTTTTCATGGACTCTTCTTAGTGACTTTCTTTGATAAGCACCTCATCACAGTTATATATTGCTGCATGAAAACAATCCTAAAAGGCAGCAGTTCAAACAATACCAATAGTTTTAGTCGACTTATGAAAGGGCCAGGATTGGTCTGTGTTCAAGCAGAGTCAACTGAACAAGGGCTTACTGGATGATTCACTTGCAAGACTGTCATTCACATGGCCAGGAATGGTCCCAGGCATTTACCAAGAGCTCAGCCAGGCCTGCAGGCCCCAGGCCTCAATGACTCCCACATGAGTGTGGGCTTCCTCAAGCATGGATGCTGGATTCTAAGAGAAATACATGTAGATGCTTAGCATTTTGATCATGTAACTTTGCAAGGAATATAGTAATCAATTCCACTATAGTCTGTCAGTCAGTCAAGGCTGTCATAACATATCCCTGGAAGACCAAAGAGAAGACACATAAACCCTACACCTCGAGTGAGAGGAGTAAAATGGGAGCAGTGTGTCTATCTTTGGAAAAATTCAATATGCTACAGAATTCTTGATGTCATCTCCATTTGGAAGATGGGGAAGCTGAACCTAGACAGACACAGTTTTCTAGAGACCCTGAGTTTAGGACTGTTGAGAAAAAGATTCATATGATCGGTGAGCATATTTTTTTCCTTGTCTGGTCTGTAAAAATTTGACTTGCTTTTTGATAATTATCAAAGGCACTTCAACAAGCACCTTCACAGTCTGCACGTCTCAGCATGGAGGAGAACAAATTCTGTGCATGGCTGCAGCCGTGTAAATACTGAGGAGGGAGTTTGAGTCTTCTTCCACTGTGATCACTACCTGAGGATTCTGGCCCTGGCACCTTATCAGCTGCCTGGCAACACCTCAGTTAAGAGACAGGTGCCAGTGGCTCACACCTATAATTCTAGCTAATAAAGAGACTAAGATCTGAGGATCCCAATTTGAAGCCAGTCCACACAGGAAAATCTGAGTCTTATCTCCAGTCAGTCACAATATAGCTAGAAGTGAAGGCATGACTCGAGGGGTAGAGCAACAGCCATGAACAAAAAAGCTAAGGGACAGCATCCAGGCTCTGACTTCAAACCTCAATATTGCCACAACATCAAAATCTCAAGACAAAACTAGGTTAATGGAGAAGAGAGAAGTACTGAGTACTTACAAGCAGCACTTTCAAGTCAGGGAAGTGTTAGAAGAGTGCTGTGACTGTGCTGTGCGAGGTGTCAATAATTTCCAGGGCTTTAATTTACTGTTGGGGTGGATTGTTTTGTTTTAATTGATTTCTAATAAAAGGAAAATTGTGTTGTTGTTGTTTTTATCCATTACTAGTTGTTGCAAGGAAGAAATCTGATAGTGTGTGACCACACTGAGAAACAATTCAGCAAACTTAAGATTTCCTTGTGTATTAAAATGTAGGGGTTAGGGGCTGGGAAGTTGGCTCAGTGGTAGAGTGCTTGCCTTGCATGCATGACGCCCTGGGTTTGATTGCTCAGCACCACATAAACAGAAAAAGCTGGAAGTGGCGCTATCGCTCAAGAGGTAGAGCACTAGCCTTGAACTGAAGAGCTGAGGGACAGTGCCCAGGCCCAGAGTTCAGGCCCCACAACCGACCAAAACAATAAATATATAAAAAAAGGTAGGGGTCAGTATCATTACTTCATATCATTAATAATTGCACACTGTTGGCTAGATGCAGGAAAGACCGTCTGTCATCCACATATGAGTATGCTAAAATCTTCATATCATGTATTTCGCTCATCATTTATGGAATTTAGACCAAAGTCTCTCAAACTATGTGGCTTGTCCTTATAGGCATCTACCCTTGCACAAAATGTTTCAGTCATTGCTCTAAAACTGAATGCAGGAAGACAATCACATTTCCATTTACTTCTCACTGGAAAACTAGGCTGTTTCCATTTCCTCCCGCACAGCTAAAGCAGAGTGAACCTTTTCAAACAAAATTCTTGTGCAGAGTGCAAGATAAAACCCTTGAAACTTTTACCAAGTTCCAGGCACTACATTATGTCCTGGAACTTTCTGCACCTTGCTCCCAGTCATCTTACCAGCAGCCCTGAGGCATGCGCTCTGGTTTCATCCATTAAATAGGAGGAAGGAGAGCATTCAGGTCAGGGAGGGCAAAGCACATGGACCGGCACACTGGCTGGGTCCCCATCAGGCTAGGATCTGTCATCTAGACAGATCACAGAGGAAACCACATAGGCCAAGTTCACAGTCACAAGATGGACAAACTGCCTCCTAGAAAAGCCGGAGCGATTTTACCCAGCAGAGCTGTCCTGGCATGGCCAACAGCAGGACAGCAGTTTTATTAGGCTTTGAGCCAGGGACAAACACATTTTATATATGATCATCTAGGCACAGGGGTGCATTTGCCATCCAGCTTATAAAACCCTTCCCATGATTGAGCCCTTGCTATTCTCCTTGCAAATAAAGGTTTTTTTTTTTCCTTTTGTCACTAGTTTGGTGTTATTTTATTAATGCAAGCCCTACAACCCTACATCCATTGTCTAGCAAGACCACTGGGGGCTGTGGCAAACATAATGCTAAGTGCACTATGCCAAAGGTACTTTCCATAGCCACACATTTCCCAGGCACCTTGGCACTTGCCACTACTTCAAGGAACACAAGTAGAATGTAGGCCCCAGGTTGGCAATGCCCCTGAACTGCCCCATTCGCACTACATCAATATTTTGGGGTCACTTATATTGGATAAAACTCATAAGAGGACACTGATTGGATCAAACCAGTGATGGATTCATTCATGTTAATAAATAAGCTATTAAATCCAAGAAGGAACTCTTAGTCTGTCCTGGTAGCCCTGACTTCAGTTAATGGCAGAAGGACAGACAGTTCATTAGAATAAGGTAAAACATAACTAATTAGAAAATTGCTGTCACCAACTAGAACCTGTCAATATCTAATTTTGACTTGTGTCTAATCTGGCAGGCCCCAAGTTCTCCTAACTTGTTTGTGTCTCTGAGCTAACAATGCTGTTTTCTTTTGTTTTGTTTTGTTTTTAACTGCTCTGTAGTATACTCTGCTGAATTTGATTAGTCTAAGAGGATATTGTTTTCCTCTTAACATTTTGAAACAGCATTTATCCTTAACTAGGTAACTAAAGACAGCAATGTCTTCCAAGAATGAACCACTCAAGTCCCACTAGTCTCTTGGCATGTCTGAGTCCAAATTACCTAGCTAATTTGGCATCTTTTGTTCCTGTTTCCAACCAAGCCATCCAGTCTGCCCACTGGGCTGTGACAGTCTTAGAATTTCAGAGCTGGAATCTCCTAATATCAGGGCATAAGCAGGACCCAGAATTCCTAGCCACTGTCTTCCTTAGGCCTAAATATACACTCTGCACCAGGCTTAGCTGTCTACTGAGGAGGCAGAGTGAGAGGCTGAGTTGAACAATTCCTCCAAACAGTTTAAAATCCAGAGTTGTCTGCAAAGGAGCACAGATGTTCTGATCTCTGACAACAGCCAGAATTTGTTGCCAACAAATCAGCCCATTGGAAGAAAAAAACAAACACAAAATACCAGATCTATGTTACTCTGTTTCTGCCTGACCTAGCATCAATTTTGTGATCTCCTAGGACACACACACTTGGCGATTACCAGCTAGAAAGGCTCAATGTCACTAGCACCCTTCAGAAACCTCTGTACTCCAGCCAACAACCTTATCAAAATATCACGGTTCATTTGGGTCACCCGCCAGATACGATAAATCTTTCCCTACGAGGATTCTCTCCACATATCAAAGCAGAGAACACTTGAGCCTGGAGAGTCTCCATCAGAATCAAGACTTCTGAACTCTAGGCTGATTGGAAGCTGACCTCAATTCACCACCTGGCTTCTTCGGGATTTGAATCTGAAGCCAATGAATGAAGCAGCACCAACGGTAGGAGGAGAAAGTTTAAGTCTGTCTCAAAACCGGGCACTGTGATGGATCTTCTGAATATTCTCCCAACAGGCAGTGATGGAAATGGCCAGGTATCACAACTTCTGCAGGAGAGAGCTAGCCAGGGGATTAAGTCACTTTCATTGGCCAAAACTGACCTAGTGCTTGGAGTTTGCAAATATACTATGGGGTTTAACTACAAGGAGCAGGACCAGAAGTGATGGGTGGGTGGGTCAGTCCTGAGTGAGACCAGAAAGCCATTGTACCCTCCCCAAATACAGACAAGGAGTGCCTCTGTCCCCATCCAAGTGGTAACCTTTAAAATATGCAGTTTGCAACCCGAGTGCATTGTACAACTAAGATATGTGTGGCCTTGTCAGACTGGTAAGCTCTGATGCTTAGGACATCTGACCAATGAGGTGAAAGCCAGGTGTAGCCAGAGTAGAGCAGCCCACCTTGATGCCAGCATCAGATTCATCTTCAGCCCCAACCACCATCACCATGCAAGCAAAACAGGATTTACTGATTATTGATGACACTGGTAATGTCCAGAGAAATAAATGCAATGAAGAAACATGGCTGTCTTATTCATCAACGTCTTATTCAGCCCTGAAAGAACCTTATTTCTAAATCTCCACAGGGAATTTATTCAACACGCTGGATATTATTGGCTTAATTCATCAGGTTGGTTTTTAATTTTACATGTGCTTTACTTTGGCCTGGGGGGTCTAACACAAGTCAGAACACATGTGTGGCATCAATGTGGAAGCTCATGTGGCTCTTGGCAAGAACAGACAACACTTTTAGGGAATCTGGTTTTGTTAGGAAGCAGTTGCTTTTCACTGGCTTGCCACATTCCTGTGGCTGTTCTAACAGTTGAACAGGCACATAAGCAAAAGAGGCAAGCGACAGTCACCTTCCTACTCAGGAGAGGGTCTTAGAACATGTCAAGTAGTGTGTTCTGTACTGCAAGATGTCCCATTGAAAGAACTTGCCAAATCCAAGGATGCTTTGAGTTCCTTCGTGGGCTTGCTATGAACACTTGGAAATTTGTACACTTTTCTACTTATAATTCATAGGAAAGGGAGGCTACAGGTATGTGTTGAATGTTCCTATCTTGTGGAGGAAGAACAGGAGATTTTCAAGCACTACCTACTTTAGAGTCTCAATCCTATGACACTGAAAAAGGATCCAGGTCTGACTCTTCCTGACTCCAGGCTCTCTGCCCCACACTGATGTCTTTCGCCATGACAGGACATTTCCTAAGAATATGCAAGAGGAAAACCCTCAAGACTTCCCTTCAGTAACATATGACATGATTTCATCTGCCATTCCCTTAAGACACCAGTGGTTCATGCCAGTAATCCCAACCACTCAGGATGCTGAGATAAGAGGATCACGATTCAAAGCCAGGCTGAGACAAAAAGTTCATGAAACTCTTACCTCCACTTAGCCAGCAAAAGATCAAAAGTAGAGCTGTAGTTCAAGTGGTAGAGAACCAGTCTTGAGCGAAAAAACTAAGCAAGAGCAGGAGGCCCGGAGTTCAAACCCCAGTAATGGCACACAGACATACACACACACAAAAAGACATTCCTCTGGGGCTGGGAAGGTGGCTCAGTGGTAGAGCGTTTGCCTTGCATGTCTGAGGCCCTAGGTTTGATTCCTCAGCACCACATAAGAAAAAAGAAAAAAGCCAGAAGTGTCACTGTAGCTCAAGTGGTAGAGTGTTACCCTTGAGTTGAAGAGCTGAGGGACAACGCCCAGGCCCAGAGTTCAGGCCCCATGACCCGACCCAAGGAAAAAAAAAAAAAAAGACATTCCTCTTACAACCCATGGCAAACTGCACATATGACTAATCTATGACATACCTAACCTGTAAAGGCTCACCTTCCCCTCTGAAACTAAAGAAACTCACAGCTATTAATTTGTCAAACCTCTCTTCTTAATCTTCCTATGTATTTCATTGTAGCTCTTTCCTCAGATATAAAGGTCTGCTATTGCTACAATCCATAAAGCCATGTAGAGGGGAATCATTCTTTCCTGGAAGTGCCCTCCTTGGGATTTACCCCAAGAATCCTGCAAATGAAGCTGAAAGATGGGGATCAGATTGCCTTCCCTTCCTCTTCCTAAAGGTGTGAGGGCCTGTACCTGAGAGTGGCTGCATTCATAATCAGTGAAACTCCCTCTCTTATGTTTCTCATGCCTGTCCCCCCGCCTCCTCAGAAGCATTGGGAGATGACAGTCTGAGAGCTCTGCAAGGTGGTGATCTAGGATACTTGGGGGATACCCCTGGAGCAGGGAGTTCCCAGTGACAATGTAGACTAAGGCCCCTTGAGGAGAGACAGAGCATACTGTCAAAGGTCAGCCCTGGGGACCGTGCTGGACCAGCAGCTTCCATGTACCAGCTCCTCTGGGGATAAAAAAAGACTGAGGGTGGGCTATCATTGCTTTGTTGGCTTTCTCTACCTTTCCAGCTAGCATTGAGCATCTGGAAAGCTCAGAACCATTTGTACAAGGGGCTCAAAGCCTCTTGCATCATTTTATTTATTTATTTATTTTGCCAGTCCTGGGGCTTGAACTCAGAGCCTGGGCACTGTCCCTGAGCTTCTTTTGCTCATGGCTAGTGCTCTATCACTTGAGCCACAGTATTTTCTGTTTATGTGGTACTGAGGAATTGAACCCAAGGCTTAATACATACTAGGCAAGCACTCTACCACTAAGCCACATTCCCAGCCCTCTTCCATGGCTTTAGTACTAACCATTTTTCTTATGTCTTCATCTTCCTGTGTCAAAGTTGCTATGCATGCATCTTTTTACTAGTCCTTGGTCATTCATGGGCAAAAATGCACTAGACAGACTGGAAAACTGACAGCTGTGCAGATTGCCCAGGACCCTCTCATTCAGCCCCTGAAGCACTGACTGGTCTGTATGAGAACAAATGACACACTCTCCAAGAATAGGTTGATATAAGCATTGGGGTAAACCATTGACAATTTGGGTATTTTAGTAAGAGGGCCAAGAGTTTAGGTATCTGCCAGAGAGTTGAGGGGATTTATAAACTTGGGGCTATAGCACTGCTTACCAAGGCTGAGAAATGTACAGAGATAATTTTCAAGCAGAAGTCTCATATACAATCTCTCTTCTAATTGGTGTCTGAGGTCAAGGCTATTACTATGAGATCAAAAGAACCACTTCCATCTGGGGACCTCTCAGGACATTTGGCTTTCAACTTCCTAAAGCATAATGCATCCTAAAAGTAGTGGCTATTGTTGCTCATTGATCTTAATCGTATTCTATTATTCACTTGTCTTCGGTTACAAAATAGGAACCATTTTGGAATCTTCAACAGCTTGTTCATTTACTTAAAAAGTACTGACTAAAGCCATGTTGGTCCTACCCACTGCTAGAAATGAGGAAAATAAAGTTGAAAGGTAAAGGCAAGCCCTCCCTCTCCAGGATGCCCAGCGAAAGCACACATTTCCCACCTCCCCAGACTTGCTTTCTTTGTCAATTCAGCCTGCTCTAGCAGCTTACTGAAGCCTACATGGCTGAAACAACAGAGGATTCTTTCTCTCTACTCCTGAGTCTGGAAGTTGGAGATGGAGGGGTAGTGTGCTTGGAAGGTTGAAGACTGACAACAGCCTATATGAAGTTATGAGGGACCAGGACGAGAATTCTTGTGTCCTCTCTATAGGCACTTGCGGAGTAACTCATCACAACTTCATTTTCCACCAGTGAACACCAAGAACGGAGGGAACGTCACTTCCTTCCTGCATTCTAACAGAGATGCATCAGTTAGGAGTACTGGGTATTGGTGATGCACACCTGTAATCCTAACCACTCAGGAGGCTGAGATCTGAGACTCATGGTTCAAAGTCAGACCAGGCAGGAAAGCCTATGAGACTCTTATCTTAAAATAATAACTAAAAAGGTGGAAGTGAAACTGAAGCTCAAGAGGTAAAGTACTAGTGTTGAACAAAAAACCCAAAGACAGTACTCAACCCCACGACCAGCAGCCAAAAAAATAAAAAGAGGAGGAAAAGGGAAGTGTAAATAAAAACAAATCCATTGCAATAATTATGTGAAATTATTCCTGTGTCTTTCTGGGTTTGGGGCTTGGGGATTTGTGGCAGTACTGGGACTTGAACTCAGCACCTCACACTCTGCTGCAGAGCTTTTCCATTCAAGGCTGGCATTTTATCACTTGAGCCACAGATCCACTTCTGGCAGTTTCTTAGCTAACAGGAAATAAGGGTCTCATGAACTTTCCTTACCAGGATTGCTTGGAACTAAGATCCTCAGATCTCAGCCCTCTAAGTAGCTAGGATTACAGACAGGAGCTACAGTGAGTGCCTGTCCCAAAGCCTTTCTAATCTTCTAACAAAAGCACCTCCCTATTGAAGCACAATCCAGAGAACTGCAGGCCATCTTTCCATTCAACTCTGCCTCTGTCGGGATCTACCACCTTCTATGAGTTCACTCTCTGAACTATGAACTTTTCTTTTTTTTTTTTTTTTTTTTTTTTTGTGTACGGTCGTGGGGCCTGAACTCTGGGCCTGGGCACTGTCCCTCAACTCTTCAGCTCAAGGATAGCACTCTACCACTAAAGCCACAGCACCACTTCCAGCTTTTTTCTTTTTGCTTATGTGGTGCTGAGGAATCGAACCCAGGGCCTCAAGCATGCAAGGCAAGCGCTCTACCACTGAGCCACCTTCCCAGCCCTGAACTTTTCTTAAATGAAATAGGAGTACTAATAGTTAAAAGGCTGCAGTGAGGATTAAATGAGATAGGCTGACTCCCTCACTGAGCACCCTTCTTTGCAGTGAATGCTCCAAATGCAACTGTCACCATCACCAACACTGAGGTTTCAAGCTATGTCCTATGCTCCAAATGCAACTGTCACCATCACCAACACTGAGGTTTCAAGCTATGTCCTATCCAGCCTCTGCACCAGCTCAGGCCCCACACAGGCTCTGCAGTGCATCAGTGCTGCCCAGGCCTTTTCTTGACCCAATTATACTTCCTATATCTCTTAAAATCACTGCAACTTAGTCTCATCTGAAGCAAGAACATCAGTCCATCACAAGTCTGCTGTGCTCACTCTGCTTCATCAAATATGGGTTAAAAGAAACAAACAAACCACCATTGAAGTATTCCTTAAAAGCCAGCAGGAACATCTCACACATTTCTTCCACATTCTGCAAACTGTTCACTCAGCATCCTCATCCAGAATCCTATCCCTAAAAAGTCTGTAGCTTCCTTCTGGAAAAATCACAAGCCAACCTCTGCAAACTCTCCCCTGAGCCTCCTAAGGCTGTGGAGAGAGGTTCAGAACAACAGGGGATGTCTTTGGAAATGATCTTCAAACCACTGACTGTCTAGAGTGTAACCTCGACAGCTCCCCACCCCCAGGCCTAGGTGTTAGCTCTGATGGCAGCCTGGAAGGTTCTAGAACCTTAGCAAGAAGGGCTCAGTGGAAGGAAGTCAGGTCACTGGAGACTTGTCTAAGGGATGGTGGGACCCCACCCCTTCGTGTTCCTCTCTTTTTGCCTCCCGGCCACCATAAAGTAGGCAGCTTTGCTCCATCCTGTGCTTCCACCATGAGGACTTGCTTTGCCACAAGGCCCAAAGACAAAGGGCTGAGACACCATGACCCATCTCTCTGAAACCCAAATAAACCTTTCTTCCTTAGAGTTTGGCCGTCCTGGGTGTTCAGTCCCAGTGACAAAAGCTGACAAACAGGTATGGAGCCGACCCTATGGCTTTCCTAAGTCAGACTGACACCCAGACTGCTCCTGTCAAGAATGTTAACCTATGTACTTTGGTGAAATCAAATGGCTTGTCTCCATGGTCAACTTTTTTGCAGTTCAGTTGAGAGAAGAATAAGAACTGTCTGTAATGAGCTGTATTCCCTGAGAGAGGAGAAAAAGTTTTCTTTGGTGGTGCTAGGGTTTGAACTCAGGCCTCCCATTTGCTAAACAAGTGCTCAGGTTATTGAGTCACTTCAACAGTTGCTTGATGCAGTGGGTTTTGTGGGGGAGGGGGTTGGGGGGTTGCTGTTTTTTGGTTTCTATTTTTGTCAGTTGTGGAGCTTGAACTGTGGGCCTGGATGTTGTCTTTGTGTTTTTCAGCTCAAGGTGAGCACTCTACCACTTAAGCCATAGCTCCATTTCCAGTTTTCTGCTGGTTCATCGGAGATAAGAGTCTCATGGGCTTTCCTGCCTGGGCTGGCTTTGAACTATGATCCTCAGATCTCGGCCTCCTGTGTAAAGAGGATTACAGGCATGAGCCACCAGCACCAGGCTGCAGTGTTTATTTTCAAGGTGAGGTCTCAATTTATGCCCCAATCAATGTAGACTGTGATCCTCCTATTGGCGCTTCCATTCAGGGATGATAGGCATGGACTGCCAAGCCCAGTGATTGATTGAATGGGTCTCAAGAACTTTTATGCCCAGGCTGGCCTCAAAGTACCATCCTCCAATCTGCACCTCCCGAGTAGCTAGGATCACAGGCTGGAGCCACAACATCTGGCTGAGGAGCGCTTCATAAAGATATAAGTTGGGCTAAGATTTTTCCCAAGTTCTGGAATTGACAAAAATCATGCAATAGATATGATGGTCCTGGCCAAGAATGAGAGGCCCAGCCTCCCTCCAGGAAAAGCTCAGAGCCCAGTCACATCCATAAGAAACAGCAGCAGCCACTACACCATAGGATGGCAGCAACCTGCACAGACTATGAATCATAGCTCACACCCACAGAGACCCTCCTTTCTATGGGGCAAATGGAAAGCCACTGCTGACATGGGGGAAAGTAAGCATCATTAAAATGACCTAACATGAAATTTGAAAAATCTGCTATGGACTCCAAAAGCTCAGCCCTTTCATGGAAAAAAAAGCTGTTACTCACACATGTGTGTGAATGCATCTATGCATGAATACATCTGTGTTTGCATGTATTGGGGCATGTGTGTATAAATATATATATATGCATTTGTGAGTGTGTATATGTGTGGGCATTGTAAGCATGTGTGTATGCATGTGTCTGTGTGTGCCTGTGCATATGTATGTGTGTGAGAGCATGTACCTGTGAAGTCATGCATATGTATATGAGCATGTGTATGCATGTGTGTGCATGCATTTCAGAATGTGTATGTGCATGTGCACATGTGTGTGCGGCTGTGTGGTCATATATGCATGCATCCATGTTTGTGTGTGCATGTGTGTGCACACATATGCATATGTTTAAGGAAACAGAGCCCACAGTTCCCTTTGGAAGAGAAGAGTTCATATTCCAGATGTGATTAATCCTGTAAGCCTCTTCCTCTAAGGACACATCCCAGGGAAAAAAGAAGCAGGTCAGAGGCACAAAGCAGTCCATAAAATAATAAGATTCTAAAGCTAAAATTGCCCCTAATAAGACAGGAAAAAAAAGTGAGTGATGACTTTTGGCATCTGTCCCCAGATACTAAAATTGTGTAAATGTGAAAGTATAACTTCAGAGGAGCTGTCCATACTCAGGACAATGAGGGCTGCTCTGCAGCCACTTAGCAGCTCTGGGTAAGGGGACACCGGGTCCACACAGGGAGAGGACACCCCAGTGAACAAGCAGGGACATGCTGCAAAGCCCAGGGCTCCCACCTCCTCTGCACAACCACCAGGGCCCCTGGCCCACACGGGATGTACCCGTCCTCATACAAGTCCCCAAGTCCACATACAGCCTAAAAGATGAAATCAACGCAAAGGAAAGGCAAATTACCAACACCTCAAACCACACGCTTGCCACACTTTTACATTTTCACCAACTCAAAGACTCCACAGAAAAAAGCAGCGCAATTCACCGCGGAGGGCGGAGGTGGCCGGTGGCCGGCCTTCTCCCTGCGCCCTCGGTGCGTGAGCGCAGTCTGCGCGCGGGCTGTGGCCGTTCCCTCTGTGTGAGGTGGGGACGTGGGGAAGTCGGGCCCCGCCCTCGGCGCGGTGGGCGGCGGTTGGGGGCGCGAGCGCCGGGCGCGGGTGGCCGGCGGTTGGAGGGAGTTGGCTGGGTAGCACGCGGTGCTTTGCGCAGGTGCAGACGGAGGCTGCGGCCGGCGGGCCGGCGGGAGGAAGAGTTGGTGAGAGCCGCGGCGCCTCCCGACTCGCAGAGTGAGTGCGAGCGGAGTGGCAGCGGAGCCAGGGACCGGCGGGGAGCAGCGGTTCGCCGCCCGCCTGGCCGGGCCGCCGAGCCGCGGGGCCTCAGTGCACTGCGCGGGGGGGGGGGGGGGGGGGGGGGGGGGGGGGGGGTGGTCGGGCTCCATTTGCCGGAGATTCCCACACCCCCTTCCCCGGCCGCCGCCGCCGGGGAGGTTCGTAGTTTTCTGGCCCACACCGCGCGGGGTCGCTGACCTCCGGCCGACGAGGAGGGGAGAGGGCTCCCGGGGCCGGCGGGGAGGGGAGAGGGCTCCCGGGGCCGGCGGGGAGGGGAGAGGGCTCCCGGGGCCGGCGGGGAGGGGAGAGGGCTCCCGGGGCCGGCGGGGAGGGGCCTGGACCGGGTGTCGGCGTGGAGGGCTCCGGGGTGCGCGGGAGGGGACCGGCGTGGGGCGGTGGGGATGGCGGGCAGGGGGCTCCAGGGCGGACGGGGAGGGGGTCGGAGCGGGGCAGGGGCCGGGTGATCAGCGGAGAGGGCGCCCGGGCCGGTGCGGTATCCCGGGACGCCTCAGGACGGAGACCCCAGCGAGACGTGTGCACCGGGACCGGCTCGCGGGGCGTCGTGACGGCAGAGTCCGCAGCTGCAGCAGCTGCTCCGGGACGCGGCTGGCGGGGGCTGGGCCGCGCTCGTGGTTGTGTGTAGCCGAGAAGCGCCCCGGGAGCGCGTACGGGGCCCGCCGCGGTGGATGAGGCCGAGGAGGCGCCGGGGGCGCCGTGGACAGCTGCGATCCCCGCAAACTCCCGCTCCTGGGGATGCGTCGGGGCCCCTCTGGGGTCCGGGCTGGAGGCGTGGACCCGCCATGCACCCCGCAGGAGGAGGCAGTAGTGCCAGGGGATTCGAGCCCAAGCGGAGAGCATGGCCGGGTGGCCCTGGGACGGTTTCCAGGGCTGAGGGAGTAATGCCTCCTGTCCCGGGCTGAGCATGGGGCCGGGAAAGTCGGGGGCCTGGAAAGTCGGGAGCCGCGGGTGGGAGCGTGAGGCCAGTGCAAGTGTGGCTGAGGGCGTCTCCCCTCCCACTGATCCTGTCTGTCCAGGGGCCCCTTGAAGATGGCCAGGAGGGTCAGGAGCCTTTGATTTCAGAAGCAGCCTGGCTTATTGCCAAAGGGCCTTCCTCCAGCAGGGCAGGTTTCTAGAGGAAAACCCCTTAAAATGTTTACACACTGGATGGATTCCGCCTTTACTTATGGAGCACCCTTAGTAGGTGCTTCTTAAATGTCTGTTGACTGACTGCAGAGATGCACACTTCATGGGCCAACCTTATGTCACCTCGGTATGTCACCTGAGGGAACAAAGTGCAGCCACAGAGGTTTCCTTTCTTATAAAAATCTTTAATGAAAATAGCTATTTACAGAGCAGATAATAAAACAGATGCTTCTAGCTCCAATTCCCTTCCCCCAGCCAGGCACAGAGGTAAAGCAAATACTTCAGGTGGCTCTGGCTAATGGAAACTGAGATTCCGTTTTCAAGAGAAGATAGGGAAAAAAATCACATTTTTTATGCTGCCTCTGTAGTTGATTCTCCTCTTTTCAAAGTCATGGAGTAAGACACTTAGGTAGGTGGCAACCTGTTTTACATATCCCTATATAAAACGAATGGATTCATAGGGTAGCAAAGACATTTGTATGAAGTTGGTGGCCCCGGTGTTCAGCACCCTGACAGCTACAGGGAGACAAGGGACAGAATCCTACCCTCAGACCAGCTGATGAGGCAGAAAAAGGTGCAAGGACAAAGGATGGGAAAGGAGGCCAGGTGGTGCCTGCCACAGCTGCATATGCAGGTAGTCCTGGGAAGGGCGGTCACTGGCATCCACGATATCCTCCAGACTCCAATGAGAACACCCACTTGTCCTAATATCCCAGGAGCCTCTTGGCTTCTTCACTTTGAACCTGAAGGGTCTCCCTGGCTTATTGCTGAAGCAGTTTCATTTTCTTCCTTTGCACCAGGGCCTCTTCAGTCTCCTGCTGTGATGGCACAGAAACATGAGCAATGAACTTCAGCTCACCTGCCTTCTCCAGGCTGCCTTCCTCATCATACTCCTCCTCAGTGACAGCATAAATGTTGATCTCCTCTTCCTCCTCCTCCTCCTCCTTTTTCGCCTCTTGCCAGCCGAGCCTCTCTCTCTGCTTTCCATTTTTCCACCAGCTCAGCTCTCAGTTTCTTTTCATAGTCTTGCTCCAAAGGCACAATAACACCATCATCTTCATCTAGGTAACCATAGTGTTCATCAGCTCAGCACGTGTCTTTCTGGGAGGAGGAAGAGGTTCTTTTTCAAACAGCTCTCTAACACCAGGTAAATCCCTTGCTGCTCCAAAGTGCTTGTAACCTCGGTTTCCTGGGACTGCTTTCCCTTCATGATCCAGCATTTTAGGACCAACTTTCCCATAATCAGGGCCGTCAAGTTCTTTTATCCGCACCTCCCAGTGACCTTTTTCTCTTAACAGCTTATTGATCTCATCATTCGGGTTTCAAATTTGGAATTCACCCAAACCAGCATTCTGAATCTGAGCTACTTTTTTGGAGATCTCTCCAATAATCTGTCGTCTCCACTTCTCTGCTTTGGGCAACTCTGTACATTCTGAAGCAAGGAAAGGTCTTCGTTCCTTCACTTTTCCCTCTTCCACCTGGGCTTGGCGAAATCTTGCTAAGGCCCTCATGGCCTTTTCTGCATTTCGGGCCATGGCACCAAGGTGCAGCCGACGTCTCCTAGGCCCTTCTTTTTTTAAGTTTTCTTTAATAATCCAGGAAGTTCTAGGAATCTACACTTTCTGCCAACTTTGTAGTGACTCTGAGAATATTGAAATAAGAAAGACATAGCTGTTTCTGGTGGCTGTTGGTATAATCTGTAAAAGACACTATTTCTAAAGCTTGAAGCAAGAGCAGTAAATGTCAGTCATTGGCTTAACTTAAAAAAAAATGCCTCTTAAGGCAATTTTTGTCTTCTGTACTAGAGGTTGAATTCAGAGCTTTGTGTCGCACACTGCCATGTGACCCAGGCCCTTAGTTCTTTCTTTTCTGTAGTTATTTTTTGAGATAGGGTCTTACTTTTCATCCCTGATGGCGTGAATGGACTGGTGGTCCTGGGCTGGCAGGTGCACACTGCTGCTCCCTGCTGAATTTTCTGTTGAGGTGGAGTCTCAACATCTTTTTGGCCTGGGCTGACCTGAAACCTAGATCCTCTGATTTTTTTGTCTGCTTATGGACCACAGCAGTGTGCTAGGCCTAAACATCACCCTCCTGGAGGGATCAGAGACCCAAGACCATGCTTTTCACTGTGGTGATACAGAATTACTTAGTTACTGCACTTAGAAGTAAATCTATTTGCTAGTTTAGAACTTTGAAGATTTTTGGAAATTTACTCTGGTATGCCTTCCTTTTCCTATTTTATGCTGAGCAGTTGTCATATGTTTGATTTTAATTAAGAGATTTGCAGAGACACTGGCAGATCTCTTTTGCTAGCAGCCACAGTGCTGCAGTATCTGATTCAATTAGGCATTTCAGCCAGTTGGGACTTGAGACCCTTTATCTAAAGAAACAAGCCAAGGGTTTCTAACTTCAGCACTGTCAAAACCTAAGGATGTGAAAGCCAGCCCTACATCCACAGTTCCGGTGTGGTCCCTGGAAATTACCCGTCCCTCAGCCTTGCAGTATGTCAGCGTTGTGTTTGCAGGCTACTAAGCAAAGCCAGCTCATGTGCAGCATGCACACAGGTTGTTCTGCTCAGTTAGCTCTGAGCATAATTTAGGCTGTGTGATTATTAACTATCATGACCTACCTAACATAACCACAACTGAAGCCTGACAGACTTCAGTTTGCATGATATACAGTGAAATTAATGGTGTCTTTGCAGTACATCTTCTGATGTTTTGCAAAGTCAGTGCTCTCATAATTTGAGCACTTTTGTCACTGTCCTAAAGCCAAGGGAGGTGTGTGTGGGAGGTGATGGGAGAGTGGAGTCTGAGGAGATAGAAGTGCATGTGGGCACAGGAACGCTAGCTCACAAAATGGAATCAACTGTAGGCACAACCTGATATAGTGGTGAGTAGAGAAATTAGTCACATGTATAAATAGAAGGAGATGCTGGTCAGGTTTCTGAGGCCGTCTTCCCTCCCCCCACCCCCACTTCTCCTGTCTTCCAGAAATGGAGCAAGATTATTATTGGAACCACAATTTTAAGAATTGAGGCTACAGTTTGGGCTCTTTTAGTTGTAAGAGTTAATAATGTAGGAACAAAACTTTACCTCAGTTGAAAATGCTGGATTCTTGGTACTTGATCTGCTCCAGGGAGAACTGTATTTCTGCACAAAGAGCAGTATTTGGCAGGATGGTGGGTCGGTAAGCACTAGCACATGGGTTGGAGAACCAGTGTGGAGTTAGTTGATTCTTCCCCTGAGCAGGAACCCTTTTCCCTCATGCAATTTGGAAGCCCAAGGAGAGTCTGCACATAATCCATCTCCTGACACCTAGGGCTTGGAGGAGTGAAATGTCTCAGGGGTATTTGGAGAGCATATCTGAGCCTAAATCCAATTCTTTTGATTCTTTTTTCTGCTACCCTTTTTCATCTTCTATATCTGATGTCTGAATGTACTGGTTGATTGCTTCTCTTGTTGGTTTTCCTGGACTTGCCAGCCTCAGAGACTAGAATGCTTGAGTCAGACTTTTCCTGCAGTAGCTTCTGGGGAGGATCATCATCATGCATGCTGATAGAAATGCTCAGTGGGCACCTGTAGTTGTTAGCACCTGTAATCCCAGCTACTCAAAGGCTGCAGCTGAGGATCATGAGGATGAAATTGGTGTGGTTCAGCTGAGGGAGTTGCTCAAGTTGCATGCCACCTTGACCTCAGTCCCCAGCACCATAAAAAAAAACAAAAACAACACAAACAAACAAAAAAATGAATGCTGTTGCTTGTGAGGGATGGTTTCCGGGTTGCCATGGAAAACAGGGCTACCTGGTGCCACTGAGGCAGAACTCTGTAGAGCTGACTCCTCTTTGGATTTACCATTCTTCAGATGACCTTGGCTTTCACCTTCCCCTAGGGACAGTGTGCCCATCAACCTAGCCCAGGATAGATGTACTCTGGCATGTGAGCCAGAGTGCAATTTAAATCATCAAAAGAACTATTTGCCCTATAGAACAAATGTGTGTGTGTGTGTGTGTGTGTGTGTGTGTGTGTGTGTGTGTGTGTGTGTTTCTTGTGCCAGTACTGGGGCTTGAACTCAGGGCTAAGTTCTCTCTTAGGTTTTTACTGGTGCTCTACCAGTTGAGACACACCTTCACTTCTGGCTTTTTGGTGGTCAATTAGAGATGAAGAGTCTCATGGACTTTCCTGTCCATGTTGGCTTGGAACAGGGATCCTCAGCTCTCAGCCTCCTGAATAGCTAGGATTACAGGCCACTGAGTCACGCTGAAGACAGGAGCATAGGCCCCAGGGTGCCTCTGCTATTTTCAACCATAGATGAATCCAGAGTCTGTTAGGCAGGATGGCTTTCCTCATGGGGGATGCTCAGGTCTCTGGTAGTCTTTTTTTCTCTACTTGCAGAACTGCCCTTGAAATTGGCCGTCTATTTCACAAAGTCTGAGTCTCAATGCTATTGACATTTCAAGCTTTATAACCAAAAAGTTTCCCTCCCCACTTCTGGGGACTGGCTTGCTCATGTGTTGGGATAACCAAAAATGTGTCTACACTTTCCAGATTGTCTTCTTAGGGAGCAGCCTATTCCCTCTTCCACTCCTGCCTAGCTGAGAACCCCTGCTTTGTTCTCGCTAAGAAGTGAGAGCAGTTGTGTGATATCAGAGCTTCTAGAGCTTTCTGCAGCAGGTGGAAGCTGCGTTTTCATTCTTTGAGGCTAGAAGTAGGACTTCCGCGTAGAAGATTCCCACTTGGGGGTCTGTCCTTTGTGTTCCTTTAATTTTCCTTGGGTTCTTTGCCCTTTGTGTTGCTTTATTTTCCTTAGGTTCTCCACATTTCCTCCCCAGTTTCCTTCACTCCTAAAAGGCCATTCATTGTCTTCCTAACACTCCCTAAATGCTTTGCAATTTGGACCTTCCCGTTTCTTTCTCTTACTTACCTATATGATGGTGGAAGGGAGAAGTGGTGGCTGGTGAGTTTGAGTCTTAGTTTTCTAACAAGGTTTGGATTCTGAGTGCTTCTCACTGAGTTGACAGCTACCTTCAGAGGCTAAGAATAAGATGGATGGAGGAGGGTGGGTAACTGGGCCAGCATGGCATACTTAGTGTCTGAGTCAGAAAAGAAAGACATGTATAGGACAGGGGCAGTGAGTAAAGAGCCCCATATCTCTTTCTCTGTCTCTCAAGTCCTCTTGGCTAGCTGGGTAATAAAGGATATTGGTACTTGGTCAGTGTCCCCAGTAGAAGGCTAGAGATACTTGTTTACTTGATTAAATTAAATTATTTTGGTTTGTCACTGGGACTTGAGCTTTATTCTTTCAGGCTGGGACTCTACCACTTGAGGCATACCTTTCCTTCTTGCCCCCGGCTTTTTTTGTTTTTAATAAGTTTTTTATTGTAAAATACTGTACAGAGGGGTTACAGTTACATGAGGAAGGTAATGAGTACATTTCCTGTCAAGCATTGTTGCCTTTGTTTTTCCCTTACCATCTCTTCCCTCCCACCTCCACAACTGCACTCCCCCCCTCACCTAAATTGTAAACAACATAGTGTCTTGTATATCTAATTGTTATAATGGGTCAACCTGTATCCCTACTTAAACACTTTGTTTTTACCCTTCCCCTCCCCAAATTAGACTGACATTAAATACAGTGAAAATAAGTGTTATACCGTGGGGGAGGAACATACAAAGCAACAAAAAAAATCATATGGTACATTATAAATACATTAGGAACAATAGCAAGAAAGAAAAAACCACTTGTGTCCCTATCTTGGGGTTCATTTTGTTTAACATCATCTTTTCTGGTCATATGTACATAGCTTTTGACCTTTTCTGCTTGTCGCAGACATATACTAGTTTTTGCAAATAAAGGAAACCATGGAACCTATTTTTCTTTGGGCCTGGCTTACTTCCCTTAATATAATTTTTTCCAAGTCTTTCCATTTCCTAAGAAATGGGGCCCCAGGCTTTCTGCTGATTAATTGGAGCTAAGAGTCTCATGCACTTTTTTGTCCAGGGTGGCTTTGAACTGTGATTCTCAAACCTCACCTTCCTAAGTAGTTAGCATTACAAACATAAGCCACCAGCACCTGGTGGTCCCCCGTTTGTGTAAAATCTTTACCCAGTTTGCCTGAGGGGATTTGTGTCCTAACCCAGCCACATTCTATTCTTATATAATGACTTTCCTTTTGTTTGTCTTCTCTGTCTGGCTATTGCATCTGGTGGCTTAAGCTGCATCCCTGGGCTGTTGATTAGCTGAGCCTCCCCAAGCAGCCTTCTCAAAAGTCACAGCCACCTACCTACCTTCCTTCCTTCCTTCCTTCCTTCCTTCCTTCCTTCCTTCCTTCGTTCCTTCCTTCGTTCCATTTTCAGTTCAAAATTGCCAGGGTTTAGGATTCTGGCGTTCAGTGGCTCTGAAATCCTGTGTGAGCTATTTTTTCCATGCGGCTACACACAATTAGCCTTGATTTTGAAGTGTAATGCATTTCCAAATAATTGTGTGTGTGTATGTGTGTGCGTGTGTGCACTCGTGTGTGTGCGTGTGTGCACTCGTGTGTGTGTGTGTGTGTGTGGCTTGGAAGTACAACCAGTTGAAGGGTTTGGGGCAGATTGCACATTTTTTGGCTGAGCAAGATGTGAATTCCAATAAGCCTTGGAAGGATGGTTTCTCCATAACTCCTGCCCACCCTGATCCAAGCTGCCTCACCGTGGCCCAGACTTTTTCAGTGGATTCATGGCCTAATTCTTTCTATGGCCACTTGTGGAAGTTACCCCTTAACATCTTGAACATTTTTGACTTGGGGGAATGAGACTCTTCTATATGCTAGTTGATAAATAGGTGCTGAGTGTGTCAGATGCACACACCTACACACACTCAAGCAGTTATACTTAGAATGGAAGGTGGTCAGCAGCAGAGAAACAATTCTGTCAACGACAGAATCCCATTTTCTCTGGTGTGTGTTGCTTTTACAGTAAGTTGGCTCAAATCTCCTCAATTAAAGCTTTGGCCAAGGACTGGGTGTGTTGGTACCACATCTAGCCTTCATTTAAGACCAATGACAGACTCTTTTTTTATTTTATTTTGTTTTATTTTTTATTGTGAAAATACTGTACAGAGGGGTTACAATTACATGGGCAAGATAATGAATACATTTCTTATCAAGCATTGTAGCCTCCTCCTTTGTTTCCCCTTCCCATCCCTTGCAAGCCTCCTCCCCCCACCCAATCCTCCCCCCTAATGACAGACTCTTTAGAAGTGCTTTCTCAGTTCCATTCCTCAGCCGAACCTGTTCTAGAAACCTTCACTCCATTCTGGTGGGAGAAATATGACAATACTTTATTTCTTCTGAGTGTTGGAGTTGTAGGTGATGATAATGTGCAAACCCAGCATGCATAAGGCTTTACTATTCCAGGCCTTCCAAAGTGGGGGTAGAGAGGAAGAAAAGAAAGCAATAAAAAAGAACTGTGAAGCATATACTGCATTTTGGCAGTGCTCATGGCTTGGACCTCACTGGTAGTAGTTTGTTGCTCCACCACTTGAGTTATGCCTTTAGCCAAGCTTTTTGCTGGTTATTTTGGGAGAAGGCATCTCCTAGACTTTTCTGCCTATGCTTGCTTTGAACTGGGATCCTCTAGCTCTCAGACTCACAAGTAATAAAAATTACATGTGTAAGCTACCTCTGGGTCTGGCTGAGGGAGTTATATACTTAAAATTTATATAAATATTTTAATTGAGCTATATAATACCGTATTAATCCATCATCCATCATCTATTCATCATCCGTCTACCATCCATCCATCATGCATCATGCACCATTTATTCATCATGTATTTATCCAACCAGTCAGCCGTGTGAGAGTTGCTCTGATTACATTGTATATTCTGGGGTCAGAGGACTCATGTGGAGCATAGGATTGAGTGCTGAATTAGAGGAAGACCTATTAGAAGACAGCAATAATTAAATATACTAAATGTATGTTTACAGTCTTTGTAGAGGAAGGAGTTCACAACTGATCTGAGTATTAAGGAAGATGACATGCCCATGGAATTCTACAAGCAGTGTAAGGCAGTCTGGAAGGGCCCGTGCCAGCTCTGCTGGGAGCTGGGCATTTGAATTGAGTGGGAAACAAAGCTAATGGATCTTAGGGGAGGAAAAGAGGCAGTCAGAGTTCCCTGAGAATTCTTCTCTCCCAAAGTGGAGGATGATAGATTAGATAATATAGCTAGCAGGAAGAGGCCAGGACCAATGTGAACTGTGAATTTGTCTTCTAGGCCTACCCAGGTAAACAGCATGGTCTCTGCTAGATCAATCAATCAATCAATCAATCCAGTAGTGTGCTTAGTGTGCAAACGCGATTTGAAATCAGTTCAGCCCTCCCAGACTGCCCATCTGACACCCCATGTGCTGATGCTGGATGGGTCAGGAGAGGCAGATGTTTGCTCCTGATTTTCACAACCAAGCATGGATAAGAACACTAAAGGATTTGCTGATTGATTGGATATTGGGAATAGGAAAAGAAGGAGTCTTTGAAGTCAAAGCTAAATAAGGGTTCAAGTTTGTTTCTGAGTATACCAGCTGGATGATTGGGGTAATTCAGTTATCTCCCTCCACCTAAGCTATTACTTTTCTCAGACAGAGGTGGTCTGAGCTGTGTATCTCATGGTGCTGAGGTGGATAAATGTAATCCAATGGATTGCCCCCAATTCATCTGATTGGCCAGTTCTGTTGATGTTATTGTTAATCATTTTGTAATTTCTACTGAGGTTCTTAATTCAGATATGCTGCCAGAATCACTTAAAGATCCACATTGGCTATTTCATCACTCCTCCTAAAATCTCAACTCATTATTTTTGCTACGTAATTCCTTCAAGAATGCAGAAGTGCCCTGCTGACATATAGGCAAGGATGAATTACAGTCATTTCTAAATGAAAAGAACTGGTGTAATGCATTCTGTTACCTGATGGTTTGTATTCCCTTAAAAGCTTTGTTAAACTGAGGCCTACCTCTACTTCTACTAAAACAACCTGAGATTCTGCTGTTTTATTGTATTTTTACTTTGGAGGGAGAGAATGGATGTTGGTAAGATACTCTCCCTTGTTCTCAGGTTTTATATTCACTCTGAGTGTGCATGTGAGTGCATGCGCGTATACACACACACACACACACATACACACATACACATGTACTTGCCAATACTC
Organism: Dipodomys spectabilis; assembly: GCF_019054845.1. Classification (NCBI taxonomy): domain Eukaryota; kingdom Metazoa; phylum Chordata; class Mammalia; order Rodentia; family Heteromyidae; genus Dipodomys; species Dipodomys spectabilis. The sequence continues at coordinate 14,879,309 of NW_024870769.1, forward strand.
AGCTTGAACTCAGAGCATTAGGCTCTTGCTTAGTTTTCACTAAGGCTGGTGCTTTGTCATTTGAGGCATACCTCATAGCCTTGAATGGAAAAAATATTTCAACTCAGTCTAGTCAGATTAGCAGTTACAGGAAATCAACATAAATAGTGGCACGGAAGGGAAACGAGGGAGGAACCATCATGCTGAATATAAACTAGTCCAACCACTATGGAATCAATAGGAAGGTTCCTCCAAAAACTGAATGCATACTCACCTATAATCCTACCACACCACCACTGGGCATATACCAGAAGGCATGTAAATACACAAGAAAGACACCTGCATACCTAAGTGGATTGTAGTGCTGTACACAATAGCAAAATGGTAGAATCAGCTCAAGTGCCCAACAACTGATGAGTAGATAAAACATAATACATACCAGGCAAGGACTATCAGTAATATGATACATATATACCATGGAATATTGCCCACTCTGTTTTTACTTACCAGAGAATGTTAGCCATCAAAAGAGGTAGTATGTAATTTGCAGCTAAGTGGATAGAGCTGATGATCATCCTTTTGACAAAGTTCTTTTTTTTTTCTTTTTGTTTATGTGGTGCTGAGGAATCAAACCCAGGGCCTCATGTACGCAAGGCAAGCGCTCTACCACTGAGCCACCTTCCCAGCCCCCCTTTTGACAAAGTTTTAAATAAGATCACATATAGTTGATGATGCCTAGAAACTCCCTCTTACTCTTTTCTGTTTAGGAGTTGTCTGCTCAGTAAAGTAGTTTTGTCTGGAGTGAAGTGTCTTCTGAAATGAGGTCTGGCTGGATATTTCTTTAACAATATTTAATAATAATAGTCTAATCACCACCATATTGTGTATAATACCGACCTACCTTGATTTTTTCCAGCAGGCTTTAAGTGGCAGGACCTTTGCAAACATAATATCACATCTCATTCCTTGCCTCTTAATTCCCTTCTCTTAAATGGTATGGCTCTCCAGGCTCCAGTTCACCCAACTCAGCAGCTCTGATGGAGATGCTGTGAGATCACACAGGTCTCTGAACCCTGCTTGCCATTGGCTCAGGCTGGACCAGACAGCACTGCTCAGCTAAGCTCCATAGTGAATAGTTCCACTTGTGTGTACACACACATACTCAGCAAAGCAGGTTAGCATTGTAGTATTCCCTAAACCTGTCCTATGCACTGTACTTACTATGTGTTGAATATCACGTGTGCAGTGTTCCTGAATCATTTATCAAACAATAATGCATCCACAAACAACCAGTTCCCCTAAAACCTGAAGACCTCTAATATGAGCAACAGTTGCGAACCCTCTGCTGGATATTTATTTTTCTGCAGTTTGTGAAACAATTGGGGTCCTTTCTGAAAAGGAGATTCAAGTACAAACCTGCACTATTGATTATCTCATAAAAGCCACACTATGCCCCATTAGGAAAGAATAGCATCAAACCATAGAGACAGCTCCAGTGGCTCCTTGCAGTCCTGGGTGGATTAAAGGCTGAATTTCCTGGTGTAAAATAAGGTAACGTTTGCAAATAGCCTGTGTCTGTGAATCATGGTAATATCTAATAAAATGCAAATGCAATGCGAATAGTTGGTACGTTGCATTTTTAAGAGAAGAATGTCAAAGAAAAACTGTACATGTTCAGAATAGGAGTAAACTGTTCTCTAGTATTTCCTATTCTTCATTGGGCTGAACATGTATATGTATGGCATAGCAAGAAGGGTATAAGAAAAAAATCAATATACAATCCTTATCACACTATTATTCAACCCCTAATGGTACACTTGTTATAATACAAACATTGTAAAGATGAAGCACAAGCCACCTGTCAAGACAATGTCTACCTCTTATACTTTGGTATTGTAAACTAGTTCCTTCCAGCCCCCCTCTTTGTTCTTTTGAAAGCATGAGAAGTTATAGTTTCAAGAAAATTTTCTAGAGCTAAGCTTAGAAAGGAGTACACCCCTGTTGCTGACCAGGGTATGAGGGAACTTTGCGTGGATTTCCTTCACCAGCCTGGGCTGCAGAAACCCTGCTTCTCAAGTCTGTCATCCTAGCCAATTAGGAGGCTGAGATCTGAGAATGGAGGTTCAGAGCCTCCCTTGGCAGCAAGGTCCCTGAAACCTTTATCTCCATTTAACAACCCAGATGCCAATAATAGAGCTGTGATTCAAGTGGTAGAGCACTAGCCTTGAGCAATCGGGCTCTGAGTTGAAGCCCCAGGACTGGCACAAAAATATTAAAGACCAAAAAAATAGAGGAGGAAGTTTGGGTTTTGTATGTCTGGGGAAAGAAGTGTAATTATTTTTCTTCTTTACACTTTTCTGTATTTTCTCCCATATTTGATGCTGCAAATGCAACTTTAAATATTCAGAGCAATGTCATAAGGACTATTATGTTTCTTCTTTAACATCTTTAGGTAGTTTTATAATGTCAGTTTATGGGTGTAATATATCTTGATCAATGTCACCCCTTTTATCATCTCTGCATCTCTCTCAACCCTACCCGTCTCTTACAGTTACCTGCTTCCATTTTCACCTATGTGCCTTGAGTATTATGACTGTGTTTTCCCATCCTTCCTTTCCCCATTCATCGGGACCCTCTCCTAACCTGTCTCCCCCTACAGCACCTGTGCCATCTTCCTGCGGTTCAGCCAGCTCATTGATGATTTCAATGCTCCACAATGGCTCCTTGTTATTGGTCATGGTTCTTAGTAGACAAAAAATTGTTTCTAGCAAGTTTCAGCAGGAAGACTATTTTCCTTCACATTTTTCCCTCATAGGAATTGGTGAAAATTACTTTCAATGAGAAATAGAAATCAGAATTTTCACTTTCATGTAATTATTTCTTGACTGGATTCTTCTCTTTGACCTTTCGATATGATTCAATGTTTTTAGTTTTAAACTACCATTCCTCTATACATCATCATAATATGCTTTTGTACACATACCAACCATTCTCTACCACCTGACAGCTACTAAATTGCTTCAGGAGTTTCAGTGTTTGTTTTCTAGTCCTTTCCATCCTATAACCCTTCAACTCCTTCAATCTGATTTTTGTCTCCTTATTCCCCACAATTTGACATTCATGTGGCCAGGTGATGATAAACAAAATGGCTATGTTTTAGTTGTTTGTCATTTTGTGCTGCTGAGATACAGGTCAGTGGTGACTGTGTCCTCAGATTTAAAGCAGGGGTGACTAAGGTGAGTCCCGTGACTGTTCCAGTAGGGTGATGACTCTCGTTGAGGTACTAGGGGATGCCACCACACCTTCTGTTGAAGGAAGACAGACACAGTGGAAGAAGAAACCAAAGAGTTGGGTTTACAAATTTTCACACCATTATCATCTTACTTTAATATCCTGATCACAGTACCCAAAAGAAGATGCATGAAAATAAGGAGCAGGCTTGGTAAATGGTCCACATTCAGTAAGAATCCTTGATTTATTCGGAAAATAAAGTCTTTCATATTTTCCTCTCTACTGTTAAATGACAAAACCATTGCAAAAGTGCAGGGTGCAAATGTGCTCCTTGTTAAGAGAAAAGTCATTAGCTTGGTCAACAGAAAGTGCGAAATAAAAAATGGTGAAATAGTTTATCCTCAGGTCATGTAATGCTGCCTATTGTTGCCTGTTCTAAGTTTTTAAAGAAATTGCATTTCTGTGATTTCACTAAACTACATCTGGAGGAAAGGTGTATTTAGGGTTGTGGCTCCAGAGGTTTCAGTGCACAAGCTCTTGACTATGGTGCTGTGGTGGGCAGAACATGATGGTGGGTGTCTTATGGTAAACTAAGTTCATCACCTCATGGGAGCTAAGAAGGGTAAAGAGTGTAGAGGTGGCGGTCACTATTGCTGCCTCCCTGCTCTCCCCCACCCCGCCCGCACACATGTCCTCCTTGCCTCCCGCCGCACATAATATTTGGACATAACTTCCTCGTGGGTTTCACCTCTTAAAAGCTTCATGAGCTCTTCTTAGCACCAGGGCTGGGCACCAAATCTCAATTTTATACATGCCTTTTGGGAACATTCATTCACACCACACCCCTTGAGAACAAAGTGGGTGTTTGAATAATATAATACTACTTCTCAGAAACATTTTGGCCTCAGACATCAAAGACATTTTGCTCCTTTACCTTGTATGGTTTTTTGAGGCATGAGTATTTACTAGAAACAAAATTTCTAAATATACTTTCATCATTATATTCATGTGCATTTATACTTTATTTGTATTTCTCTTTCACAGTATAAAAAAATTGTATCCTGCTACACATTAGGAGAGGATGATGGGGGATGAAATTAGGAATATGTTGGTAAGTATCTTTATAGTATTGGCTAAGTTTCCTGTACAGTGGTGTTCATTACTGCATGACTTGTAGCTACAAACAACTGGTTACCCCTTATTTTAGACAATGAAAGACTTCAGATTATGTTTCGTTCTTTGCATGTCTCAGCCCTGAAAGTCACTGTTTTCTGTTCCTCCATCTTGTAGCTTTGGTCTCTGGGTCTGGAGTTTTCAAAGGTTATCCCAAACCGTGAACTAATGACTCTTACAATTAACCGGAACAGTAGACTTCCAGTTCATCCATCATCCATTTCCAAAGCCATAGGAAAATCATTTCCTCTCTGATGACAGTGAACAATTTCATGCCCTGACTGGATTCCCTGTGCCTGTTTGCCTGTCTGGGTTTCTGTTTGTGTGTCTGTGGATGTGTGTTCATTCAGAAAGACATCTGAGACAAATAGCCACCCTCAGCCAGCTACTTGCCATGAAAAATATGGATAGAGAAGAAGTCACAGATGGTAACTTTGTCGTTTGAGTCTTGTAGAGGATGTGGTTGAAGTTTCTCTCCTTGATCATTCTGATCTACATGAGCCATGAATGTCCATGTGAATTCTGTCAGGATCACCTATGCTGAACTATGCACTATTTTTTTGCTCCCTTCCTAAAAACTTGGTGATGCTTCCCCTGTGGGTACATATAAGAAGCATGCTTTGTTTCTAAGTGGAAGTTTGGGGAATGGAAATACCGCAGAACACACAAAGTTATCAGTGATCAAATTTCACCACACTTTAGAAAATAGGCATTTCTAAACACCACACCTCTCATTATCATGATTTTGAGCCAAGACTGTGACATACTATTGTTTCCCCCCCTTCCGCCCCCCCCTCCCCAGGGGGGAGAAAAGTACAATGTTACTGTGATCAAACCTGATGATGTGAATAGTAGAAAAGCTCTGCAACTTAAAAACAAACAAAACAAAATCAAAAAAGGAAGTCACATTTGCTCACGATAGTTTCATTTATTTGAGAAGTTACAATAAGTGTATGGATAATTGGGAGACAAGCTTATTGTTTGTAACAAAATAAAACAAATGCAGTGATGTATAGGGTACCTCTAAATGCTTTGAACATTCTGTCTTTACAAAACCACAACTGACTGACCACTCTAGCCAGTCTTACTAAATAACATTGCTTGAAGCACCAACCTATATCACTTATAAAAACTATATACCATACAGTGGATTGTAACAAATACTATTTTCTGTTTAATAATTAGAAATTGGATCTAATTGTCAGCTCACATCAACTTGCTTGATTCTTTGTGCCTTAGGTCTGTGACTACAAAAGATGATTTTGGTGTCTTTCATTCTTTATTTCCAGCCCCTCTTCATCTTTCCTTCCTCCTTTGTTCCATCATTCCTTTCCTCTGACTTTACTTCCTTCCTCTTCTTCTTTCCTCCTTCCTTCTTTGCTTTGTTCCTGTTTCTTTTTCTTTCCCTCCTCGCTTCCTATCTTCCTTCCTTCGTTCCTTCCTTCCTTCGTTCCTTCATTCCTTCCTTCGTTCGTTCGTTTGTTCTTTCCTCCCTTCCCTCCCTCCTCCCTCCCTTTTCCTATCTTGCTTTCTTTTTCCTTTCCCTTCCCTCCCTTCCTTCGTTCCTTCTTTCGTTCCTTCCTTCCTTCCTTCCTTCCTTCCTTCCTTGCTTCATCTTTCTATCTGTCTGAACTGGAATTTGAACTGAGGAGCCTTGTGCCTATATTGCTGCTTCATCATCTTTCAACCTAAAATTCTTTAACTTGATTTTGTTATGCTGTATGTTATATTATTTTCTCTGTTATTTCACATTATCTGGATCTTCTCTATTCTCTTCTTCTCACCCTGCTTTCTATCAGCTTTATTCCTGTACATCCTCCTGTTTTTCTCCTTTGCCTAGTTTTGTTCTCAAGTAGTATTTTTTCCAACGAATTTAATTCCCATTCTTCATAACTATTATCTTATTTCATGGAATATTACCTTACGTCCTGTTTTCATCTACTCTTTTTGGAATTGGGGAATAATTACTTTTGTCTGGGGGCTGCTCTTTTTATTTCCATGGCTGCTTTGTCTGTCAGCTATGGAATGAAGACGGTTCATCACCCACTAAGAAAACACTAGACGACATAACCCTTGAAATGTTCATTTCTCACACACACACACAGATTTCATCAAGTCCAATTGGAGAAATTCCATTCCAAAGAATGATTCCAAGAATGAGGAACATATACAAATACAATGCACCTACCTCTGCCTTCCATACAGCCTGGATTATAGGTGTATCCCATATGCTTAGTTTCCCCATGGAATTGATGGGGTCCTTCCATGATGTGCATGTAAACCTGAGTGACTTAGACATGCCTGTGCATAATTAGCTTTTACTTGTGTTCCATGTGATCTCACATCACATCTATAGATAGCCCTTTGCAAGACAGCCCAATGCAAGATTTGTCATAGAAGCAGAGAAGAAAAAGATGCTCATGGAAGAGGAAGACAGATTTCTTCAGTCAAACGGCAGAGGAGGTTAGAGGCTATGAAATGAGCTATTGTGTATTCAGAAATAGCCAGGGATTCTTAGGAGCCTTCCATCTTTAAGACAGAAAAGCAAAGCAGTATGGCCAAAGAAATGAGCCTCAGGTTTTTCTGAACCTATCCATGTTCTGGTGTTGAGCAGATGGCAGGTCTGGAGAGATCTCCGTTAGAAGTAAGGACACCCTGACAAATCGGAATTTGTGGCTCTGTGTTTGTGGCAGAATTCTTGTCTTCTGCAAGTGAGGAGTCAGTCATTTCCTGTAATTTTGTGACTAAAAGCTTTCTGGTCATGGTCCCAGGAATGCTTCCACCCATTCTTTATCCAAGTCCTTACTCTCAGGAAGGGTTATGAACACTATATTTACTCAAGTCCAATAATGCTGAATATTCTCTCGATTGCTCAAGTCCCATTCCAAGTGTCCAGTAGCCACCTGTGACTATGGGGTTGCAGAGCATTCCGGGGATGTTAGTCACAACAGAAAGTCCTACTGCACAGCAGTGTGCAGATAGAGCTGGCTAGCCTCCTCAACCTATTGTTTCTACCTCCTGTTTCCACATGTAGCACACAAAAGCAGCTCACAGACTCAGGCCAAAACCACCACTTTTGGCATCTTCAGTGGCTGTGACCAAACACCTGACCAAAGCCTGTAAAAGGACAAAAGGATCCTTTTGGTCCAAGGCTTTATGGATTTCCATCCATAGTCACTTGGCCACCTTCCTTTGAGCCTGTGTGGAGGCAGAAATCATGACAAAGCTATTGAGCTGGTGATGGACAGGAAGCAGAAACGACATAATGGCAAAGCCAAGGTCCCAACAACCCTTCCCATGGGGATCCCATGACTTCACTTCCTTCTGCTTCTTAAGTAACACCAGAGGCTAGTGGCCAGCCTTGAGCACATGGGCTCTGAAGCAATTTCAGTTGCAGGTATTCATAGATATTGGATGGAGCTCAGAAAATTGTATGCTAACATTCCCTGCAGATGTAAACCTCCCAATGATAGAAAAGTGATTGACAGAATGCCTGGAGTCCCAGTGCCTGTAAACTGTGAGACTGGATCTCTCAAGGTCTTTGGAAAGCAGGACACAGTTTAAGGATAACATCCTCTTGCCCATGATGGTGAGGCAGAGATCTCACAGGCCTTTCACTGTAGCTGCCATTGTAGTCTACTAAAATTAGGAGTCTGAACTGAGCAATTTGTCCTTTCATTTTGCAGCCTGACTTTGAAGTCTCTGTCCCTGATGACCTCTGTCCACTATATTTCAGTGATTTCAATGGGAACAGAAAGTGAAAATTCCTTGGAGATTACTTCTCAGTGATGCAAGCTAAAGTAAGGAAATGAACTCTATCACTTGGGGGGTAAGGGGAGTCATGAGGACAAACACTGGGAGAACCGGAGGGAATGGGTGACACTTTTGAAAAGAAACGGACTCAGGGCCTAACTGTAATCCCTCTGTATTTCACCTTTACAATCAAAAGAATCATGTTGATCTCAGAATGAGTGTGAAGCTCAGCCCTTACCTAGAATGATAAAGAAGAAATGGGACAGATAGCTCCAAGCAGGAATTCTTGTATTGTGTACAATGAGGAAGGAGTTAATGAAGTGTGTGGCCCACACATCTCACAACTGAAGCACAAAGGTTTCTGTGTTGAAACCCCAGTATTTCTTCCAGTCCATCTGAAGCTGTGTCTTCAGAAAAGCTGGGGTTGCCCCAAGGACATTTGAAAGGGAAGAGCTTTTTCTGCTTCTCATTGTGAACATGAGACCCAGCCCTTCAGTCTCATGGCCTTGGTCCTAAGGCATGGATTGGAGCTATGCATTATCCCTCCCTAACCAATCTCTTATCCATCCCCTCACATCCTCCTTCCACCTACCCTGTGCCCGAAAAACATCACATGAGGTTGGAAACATGACTCATGCATGCAGTCCCAGCTAGTGTGGAGGCAGCCATTGGGAGGATCACAGTTCAGGGCCAGGCTGAATAAAACTGTTAGCATGACCCCATCTCAAACAGTGAGCTAGGTGTGGTGACATGCACCTGTGAGTTTATCTCTGTGGTTGACTGCAGATTCAAAGGATCCTGGTCTAACCTGAACTAGGACAAACCAGGAGGTGCTATGACAGATTTGCCTGAGAGAAGAGTAGGGAGTAAATTACTGGTGTGTTGTGTCACCAACAATGATAAAAACTGACATCATGCAGGGCACTGGTGGTTCATGCCTATAATCCTAGCTCCTCAGGAGGCTGAGATCTGAGGAGCGCAGTTCAAAGGTGATAGAGGGAGGAAAGTCTAAGAGACTCTTATCTAAAATGAACCACCAAAAAGCCAGAAGTGGTAGCCTTGAGCATAAAATTTAGGGGCAGTACCTATGCCCTGGGTTCAAGTCCCAAGATCAAAACACACACACACACACACACACACACAAAACTAACCTCATTTAAAAGTATGTAAGAATTATTAGGAAAAATACTTTACGTTAAAATAAGAACAGAAAATTCATCTACTATAGGCAGTGGATCACAGGTCATCTTTAGTAGATGCAATAGCAATACACAACTTCATTCATCTCATATACATTTTCTGTTTATCAAGAAATCTCTACCAGAAGATTTTCTGCTTATCATCCAATAAAACTGGAAATTCACGATAAGTAGCTGAACGAAAATATCCACTTGAAAAGAGGACACTCTTTTTAAATGATCTTTGAAGACAATTAGAAAGGAGAGGAAAGCTATCTGAAATCTCCTCACAGGAGAAAGGAAACATTTCTCTTTTCAAGTAAACATTGTATCTTCAGGTGTTTCCCCTCTCATCACATCCACCACTGATGCTGTTAGGTCATTCATTTGGGCAGTGATTCCATTAGGAAGTTGGGTTGACTATTCTATTCTTGCATCTGATAGAATTTACCATTTTGTGAAATGTTACGTTCCTGCAAAAGCTGAACACCACATGATTTCTGACCATGTAATCTGTCACTGTATGGCCATGGATATGAAGCTTTAAGTTTTGACCATCTTAAGTTCTGTGTTTGGTTTCAACAGTCTGCAAGGATATCTGGAAAGGCAGCGTGTATCTCAGTTGTGTGAGGTTGAAGATCTTAGGCTGTTGAGACACTGAAATTGCAGATGAGTCACAAGCATCTGGCAGGTAATTTACAGTTGCGGATTGAAGCAACATTCCCTTCCCAGATGATGAGTGTGCATTATCCTCTATTGCTCTCTTGCTGGGCTCCTTTGCTACTGCTCTGTGGAGGATTCTAGGAGCATAGTCCCCACTTTCCTTCCTGGTCAGTGTGTCTGCTTGGCTGGATGGACATTTTGTCCACTGGAACTCTGGTATTGTGAAGTAAACACAAAGGGGAAGTGCTCTTGCCATAGCTTTCTTCAACTGTGTAATGGAGAAAAGATAATATATCTTCCTACAACAGGCATAAAAGCCCAGGAGGGCAACTATTTAAGAATTATTTGAACAATGAAATGATGAGGGAAGAGGGTTTATATTCCCTTAGGAATCTGTGAGTGGCTCTGGCATTTGACTGATGTGCTTTCTGTGATCTATGTCTGCTCCTTTGCATGTTTCCCTGTGTTTTGCTTCATCTGTGTGCTTATGGATTTAGGAATGTACTTGGGTTGGAAGAATGGTGATTTTGGTTTGACTGAGTTTAGCACTTCTGGCAGTTCAGCAGTGTCTCCCTCCCTGGAGCACTGCCCTGGGTCTGGTGTGGCATCAGGTTGTTTTTCCCCCAGGGTCCTGCAGTTGTGCATGGCGACTCCAGTCCCTCCCAGCAGGTTGAGGGAGGCTTCCCTACCTGCATGGAAGTAAGCCAGCAGCTTCCCACACAGATGATGGCTGTTACAAAGGAGACTTTTCAACACTCAGATTTCAAGGCTTGTGGAACAGGTGACAAAGCGACAGATGGAAGAGGGAGGGAGAGGAGGAGTGTGAATGGATTTCCCATTTTGAGGCCGGACTTCATCCTAATGGGAACAGAGGGGTGCAAGGAGAGCCACTGTGACCCTTAGGTCACATGGTTAGGAACAAAGTCTTGAGGGGAAACCTCCAGCTCCACCCAATTTCCAGAGTGGTTTTGCTTGGAAGAGCACTGTACAGTCTGGTGTGGCTGTGATGTCTCTGAAGGAAAAAGTCTCCAAGGGCCTTGTGCAATGTGTGGCAGAAAAGGAATCCCAACCTAGCAGGCAAATCCCAGGCAAGGCCATAGAGCTGTGGTATCTGCCATGGGGCACTGCCATTGGGCTCCCAGAAAATGGACGCTAAGCTGAGGAAGCAAGGGTTGCCCAGGAGAAAGGTGCACCCACCTGCAAACCAATCTCCACGTCTTCTTCAGGCCTTGGAGCTGGCTGCTCTGCAGAGCACATACAATAGCAAAAACAGTGCAGATATTCTTACGAAGGTGGGACTTCTAGGGCTGAAGAATGGGTGAGGTGAGCTGTGGAGGGAGCTCCTGGGGTCCTGCTTTGGCCCTTGGGCTGAGCCTTTCTTACTGGGCTGAACTGGGACAGCTTGGGGGAGTGGAATGTCAGTGGAAGCAGGGCAGGAATGCACACAGCCCAAGTGAGGGCAGAGTACTAGGGGGCCTGTTGGGCTAGGCAGTGGGTGTGAGTGAGCAGGCAGCCACCTGGTAGGAATGGGAAAGGGAAGAAGGGTCCCTGGGCCCCTCCTGCTCATACCAGAGCCACCTCTATCCAGTGCTGCACCACTTGGGCTCTCTCTGCTGCCTCCATGCTGTGGTCCCCGAGGCACGTGGTGATCACACAACTGGAGACCTGCTCACAGTGCTCCAGTATGGGAAGCAGAGTAGGTGCCAGGCGCTCCAGACACTCCTTCTGGTCAGGTTTGACATATACATAATGCAAACAGTGATAAGGGACTAGGTCTTTGAACAGTTTCTGAAGAGAAGAAATAAATGGTCAGCGTGACTGTCCTGAGGCAGCTTCGGCAATAGAGGTGCAATGGAAAGCCGGCATGCCCTGCCCTGCAAGCTACTCACAACAGCCATGAGGGAGAACAGCTCCGCCTTCGCTTCCGGCAACCATATCACGGTCTGTCTCCACATCATGGTCTAACTCCATCAGGGAAATCCAGGATGGCTCCCTGGAGGAAATCTGCACATCCTCCATCTCCACACACTCCCAGGGAGCTGAGTCTATTTCTGCAGGCCTGTCTGCCTTGCTATATGGTGTGCAAGCAGACTCTGGCTGGACATCACAAGGCAGAGCACCATTGGTGTCTTCAGCCACAGGCAGCTTATGGTGTTTGTTAAAGTCATTAATTGGATCACATAAATAAGCCTGTGTCAGCATCCAGCTTCGGAGATGGGATGGGTGCTACATCACGGTTGGGCGGCAGAGGCTCCTGTGCAGGCTGCTCTGCCTCCCCGGCAGGTACTTCAAGGCAGTCAGCCTCTCCAGCAAGCGGGCAAGACTCCACTTGGTCCGCAGATGTACCGAGAGGCTCCATGTGCTCCTCAGATGGACGGAGAGACTCCACTTGCTCCCCAGAGGGACTGAGAGACTCCACTTGCTCCCCAGATGGACCGAGAGACTCTACTTGCTCTTCAGATGGACCGAGAGCCTCCACTTGCTCCCCAGAGGGACCGAGAGCCTCCACTTGCTCCCCAGAGGGACTGAGAGACTCCACTTGCTCCACAGATGTACCGAGATGCTCCATGTGCTCTTCAGATGGACCGAGAGACTCCACTTGCTCCCCAGAGGGACCCAGAGACTCCACTTGCTCCCCAGATGGACCGAGAGCAGACTCCAGGCTTTCATCTCCTGCAGCCTCTAGCTCTGGCCCTGAGCTGCTCACTACAGTGGGTTTCGGGGCCTCTGGTTGAACTGCAGATGCTTCTCCTTCTTGGGCGGGTTGCAGAATTGGGTCACCCTGGCCTTCAGGCAGCTGGGCTTCTGGAGTGGGCAGTAGCATACCCTCTTCTCTTGCATAGACTGGTGCATCGATTTCTGGCTCTAATGCCATTAGTACCACTGGGCTAAGTGCCCCTGGCACTGAGGGATTAGCCACTGTTTCTTCACCTGCTAGAGGACTTGCGTATTGCAGGTCAAGATGCAGACTTGGTGCTGGTGACAGTGGAAGGCTGTGGGCCATTTGCTGACCTGCAGGTTGCTTGATCTCTTTGGTCAAAAATGGTGCAGGTGAGTCAGAACATCTGTCTGCATGGTGTTCTCGCTGGCGCTCAGCTGCTGCTCCTGGAGCTGAGGGGGGCTCTGAGGCTGCAGCTAGTTCCAGCTCTGACTGACATGGTAGTACTGCTTCTACACAGGGTGTTAGATCCAATGGTTCAGGTGACTTTTTGTTTTTTTGGGTGCAGTCGTGGGGCCTGAACTCTGGGCCTGGGCGCTTCCCCTCAGCTCTTCAGCTCAAGGCTAGCGCTCTACCACTTGAGCCATAGCGCCACTTCCGGCTTTTTTCTTTTTGCTTATGTGGTGCTGAGGAATCAAACCCAGGGCCTCAGGCATGCAAGGCAAGCGCTCTACCACTGAGCCACCATCCCAGCCTTAGGTGACTTTTTGTACACTAATTTTCTCATCAAGCATTAGAGCTGATGGAACAGCTGCAAGAAAAGATCCCCTACAGCACTGCCCTCCTCTCAGTCATTCCTAAGGCCATGACACCCCTGCCTGCTGAGAAGCCCTAGTCCCTGGACTCCACCCCAGGAAGCCCTGCCAGGAGAGGCTTCATGCCAAGGCATCAAGGTTCCCTGGCTGTCCTGCTGATGGCCCCATGGTAGGCTTGGAGCTTCCTTCAGGTGGAGAAAGCTCAGAATCCCCAACCTGTTCTCTCCTTTGCCAGCCCATGCTACTCACCCTCCAGCTCTGGATGCTTGGGATGCATGTGCTCCAGCTGTTGGGCCTGCTGCTCCTCCACAGAGCCAGGCATATTGAGGTGTAGATATGTTACCAGGTGTTGCAGGCAGGACGTGTCCGGTGCTCCAGTAAAGTCTTAAGGGTACTCCCTCATCCAGGAGCCAAGTATGAAGGAGAAGGCTCTAGGTGCAGAGGGAGAAGCAGCAGAGTCAGAGGCTGGGCCTACCCTCCTTTCAGACCCCCTCAAACACAGGTGTATGAATTGGGCTCCTGGGCCTGCTCATGCCCATAGCCTATAACGGGCCTGGTCACCTGGCTGCACTACACACATTGTCTACACGAGCGATGGGACTAGACCTACATCACAGATGAAACCACCCCACCCACACCCACCGCCTGGTGTCCCTGGGCATGCTCCCGAGTCATCTTTGGAGTGCTTTGTCCTGTTGCTTGTTATCTCCAGAACCCAGAATCTCCTCACTTGGGCAGCCTCTAGTGGCCTCTATGTCTTGAGCCAGGTGTGAGTGATCTTGTCCTGACTCAACCCAAACAGCATATCCTGGTCCTTGAGCACTCACTGAGGCCCCTGGAATCTCAGGGGATTGTCCATGATGGAGAAGAGTGGGCCTCCCTGTTCTGTGTAGCCCTGAGGTTTCCCAGGGCAGGCATATGGGACTGGGTGTTCATGGTGACAGAAGCTTCTCCCACCCTGCTCAGGCACAGAACAAGCCAAACTGGCTCCCTGGCATGGACTCAAGCCCTCCCTCAGGAATCTCAAGCCAAGTGACTGCCATTTCCCTTGGTCCAGGCCTCCCCAAAGGCAGCTCTCCAATGCACCCACCCTCAACACATGCCCTCCTTCCTCCCCCAGGCACACTCACTGCTGCAGGTGCTCCTGCGCGCCTGCCTTCTCTCCTCATAATCATTGAAATGACTGTATCTAGGGGACACCATGAGAATGTCACACACACACTGTCTGCATGTGACATCTACAGTCCCAATGGTCTCTGAGCAGAGAATGGAGCTCAGGATGACAAGGATTTCCCTGTTCTTTCACTGAGTGGTACCAAGTGTCTGGAAATGCATCCCCCCACAAGATGAAGAGCCCACTAGCTTCCTCCCACACACACACCTCAATGGGCATGGGATCTCTCAGTGTTTCCCTTGGGCTTCCTAGTGAGGTTCAGGTAGCTCAAGATGCACAGATGGAACATAACCACCATTTTGAATTTGGAAAATGCTTTGCTTGAGGTCTTAGTCGTGTGAGGCCTCAAAGTAGAGAATTGGGTCTTCACGTTAGAGGAGGCTTCTCCCAGCTCCGCCCACATCCCTGCGCTCCCTAGTGTGTAAGGTCATGATGTGGCCAGGCCTGTTCAGGGCCCATCCCACCGCTCCAGCCTCAGGCAGTAAGGATGTTGGTCCTAGCATGCCAGCAGTCAGGATCCAAGCAGATCCTCACTGGTGCAGCACATGCCAAGGCCTAGCCAATGGGCCTATCCCTAGGATCAGAGGTGTCACTTACCTATTGAAGAGCAGGTTCAATACGTGATGGGCGGTCGTGAAAGTGCGGTGTGTCCCCAGAAATACTGGAATAAACAAGAATCTCCAAAGAGCAGGGCAGGCACTAAGTGGTCTACTAGCTTCTCCACTTTGCCTCCCTGCAGGTATCCTGCCTTGCAGGGATCAGGAAGGGTTGGGGCTAAAACCCACCCAAACTGGGTGAAATGAGACACAAACATGAAAGAGCAGCACATTGGGAAAAGGCTCAGGGCTATACAATGAAAATAACCTGGGGACACACACACACACACAAACACAATCACATATTTACACCCCACTCAATGTCAACACACATGGAGTCTGAGCCTGCCAGAAGGTAGTAGGTGAGGGGACTCTCCCTCCCTCCACACCCTTTCTCTTTCTTGATTTACCTGTGGGATGCATGTTGGAGTTCTGCTCTGCCAAAAGGGACAAGGGATGACCTAGTGACTTTGAACTATATCAAACTCTCTCTGTGGAGTTTTCTGTGCTAATCCTGCCATCTATACGGATGGCACAGTGCCTGACTCCTCCTGCTTGCTCTGAGGAAGTTACCACTGAGAGAGGGCTGCAGGCAGAATTCAGGCCTATGACATATGATTTGATGCACCTGTTCTCACTATTTTATATCATTATAGACTTTATCTTTTTAATTTCCAAAAGCTAATATACCAATGGCAACTGTCCACCTCCCAGGACGGTGGGGAAGAACTAATGGAACCAGAAGTATGGGACAATCAATTCAGCTCCACCATGGTACTTCTTTGTACCCACTTCCAGGGCCCCATTCCCAAATCTCACTCCCATGGTTGGTAGCATACTCATCCTCTTTCTCCAACATGTTTAATGGTAAGAATGGAAGCAAACAGCCAAGAACATCCAACTGTGATGTGGTGCTGGTGGTACCCACTGCTTCTCCTACTTCTCCAAGCAGCAGCACCTCTGCACCACCTCTGCCAGCACCAGGCAGTGCAGGATGAGCTTCCTTTCTGCAGCCAGTTCCTTCTAAAGACCTGGCCCCAGAGCTTCTGCACAAACAGATTTGACTCTTTCTGGAACCTGTTCTTGCTGACACCTCTATTTGGTACATTCTCCAGGGATCCAGATTTGAAATGGAACCTTCGTCTGTTTCTTTGAAGACAGGCCCTTTCTCCTCTAGCCAGGTTAGCAGATTGTAAAAAGACAGGAGAAGCCTCACTTTAGACAGCGCATGGTGGGGAGCAGGTGGGGAGGCTTGCCCACCTTCTTCAGACATGGCCTCACTGTGCACTCAGCCTCCTTGCAGCTGTGGATCAATGTGGCAGCTCAGTGACAGCAGATGTCCATCACGCCACAGGCCATCACAATTCTTAGTGCTCTTCTCATCACATTCTCCTGAGAACCTACAAACTAGGAAAAATATCACTTCTCCAAGTGGTGACCCCTTTCTCTGGGTTGTTTCTCTCCAGATAGCAGGGAAGAGCTCTGGTGTTTGCCTGTGGAATAGAACATTTGCCTGGGTAAATTCTGTCCTATAGAAAGGGTCTGGTTTGGGGCACATGGACAGCAAAGATGGCGCTGAGAGGGAGTTCAGTGGGCAGAACCTGATGGGTGTTCAGTGTGTAACTAACCCGTGGAAGCTTAGGTGCATGATAGGGTGTGACCTTTATAGTGATTGGTCCTTTTCATCCTCTCCTATGTCACCTGCTCTATTTTGCTTTTAAAAGTGCTTGGTGTGTGTTAATCAAGTTTGAGTTCCTGCTTGACTCCCTGCTGCGTCTGATTGTCTCCTGGGCTGAGGGAGGCTGGGGAACGGGCGGGAGAGTGGTGCACTTACCTTTCCTACCACCCCATCCATCTTTCGTGGGACGGACGAAGACCCAACATGTGGCTCCCAACGTGGGGCATGAAAGGAAAAGATACTGGCTGAGGCTAAGCGGTCTCTCAGGGTAAGTGAAACCCTTAGCATGGATAATGCTATCTCACAGAAGGAGGAGGAAGAGGCAACATTAGGCCTAGAGGGAGTAAAGGAGGACTTGGGAAGTGAGAAGGAAAAGGAATGGGTCAAATTTGAGAACGCACTGAAACATGCACAGTGGAAGTCAAAATGAGGGTGAAGGTTACCCCTCTGACTCAGGTGCCCCTGACGGTCATAGGCCCCCTCCCTATTACCCCTGTTGCGGGGAGGTACGGCGCCTTACACGACCTGCGAGAGGGACCTGCAAGACCCGGACCCCTACCAACCTTCCATGGAGGGGCGGAGGGCTGGGGAAGTAACCTACTCGGAGGCCTGCTCTTTAAGGGAAGTGCCACCCAGGATCCGAGGTCCTAGGTCACAGGATTGGCTTTCTCATGTGTATCCAGTCAATCTGGCACCAGGGGCTAACAGGCCTTTGGAATGGTATCCATGGGAAGCTAAGGATCTTAAAGAGTTCCACAAGGCTGGGGTGGAGGATAGCCCAAATTCTCCTTGGGCCCAGACCCTATTACAGGACATTGCTTATCACCTGTGTGTCCCTAAGGACTGGCTGGATGTGGCCAAAGCTGTCCTCACCAGTTCTGTTTATTAAATGGTGTGCTTTAAGGAGGAATGCAGAGTGCAGGCAGGGAATAACCGACAGTCTCAACCTACGATACCTATTACTTATGCCATGTTAACAGGGACAGGGGAAGGGTACTCCACTGGCGTCCAACAGGCCGCAATACCTGGCCTGTACTGTGACCAGGCGAGGCAGGCTGGACTTGCCACGTGGTACAAACTGGATGATGGGCCTTCTGAGTCCCCCATAGCAGGTGTGAGAGAAAAGCCTGGTGAGCCTCTACCTGAGTTTGTAGACCAAGTCCAACAGAGCGTTCACCACAAGCTGCCGTTAGGGAACCTCCGAGATCAGTTTGTAAAGCTGCTGGTCTGGGAAGGGATGAATGCAGACCACCGCATGGCCTGCATGGGATTGAGAGAGAGTTCCCTGGGCAGATGGGTGGTGGCCTCGCAGGATGTGGGAATGCAACAGCACCAGTCCCAATCACTAGCTTTAGCTTTACAGGCTCAGACATCTGCAATGACTGAGGCTATTACCCAGGCGCTGGCAACCCAGGGCCAAGGAACCCCCAAGACCATCAGGGAGAGGGACTTGCTTTAAATGCGGGCAAGAGGGACACTGCCAATGGGGGGGTAACCCTCCCCCTACACCCTTCCTCAGGGGCAGGAAGGGATACCATTGGAAAAAGGATTGCTGATCCAAGTTTGATTTAGATGGGAAGCCTTTAAACTATGGGAGGGGCATCCTCCAGCCCTGTTAACTTAGGAGGAACCCCCTCTGCTGTAAGGCCCAGGCAGCCTCGTGGCAGGACGACCCAGGCCCATTGGACCATCTCCCTGGTGGAAGGACTCCGCCCTAAAATGAGTATTCTCATAGGCGGAAAGAGGTTTCACTGCTTAATTGACACAGGGGGAGGGGCAGGTGGAACCATACTCAGGGAGGAGGAAGTGCCCTTGGACTGGAAGCTTGCACCCGGGCCCCCAATATTGGGGATAGGGGGCAACTCCCAGTCTAAAGAGATGGTTGCCTTTATGACATGGACTAGCCCAGATGGAGAACAGGGAAAGATATGCCCTTTAGTGGCAAAAAAACCTCACTGCCAATTTACTAGGGCAAGACATGCTAAAACAAATGGATGCCATAGTCACTACAGACCATCAAGCATCCTATGATGATATCCTGGATGGGGAAGAAGCACAAAGGCTTAAACAGGATCTAGAGGGAGTTAAGGAAAAGGATTATTTTTTAACTTTCATAATTACAGAGAAGAACATTGGGGACCTGCTCGGGTGCACCCCAAATCCTAAAGGCCACTGCCCCCGAGTACCTCCTATTAGGTGGAAACCGGGAAGCCCTATTTGGGTGGAGCAGTGGCCATGACCAAACCTAAACTTGTAGCCCTCCACCTTCTGGTGGAGGAACAAATAAACCTTGGGCACGTAGGCCCTTCTATGAGTCCTTGGAACACATCCGTATTTGTTATTCAGAAATCCTCCAGGGCTTGCCCTATGCTCCAAGATCTATATAAGGGAAATGAAAGGATGAAGCTAGTAGGAACGCCCCTAACAGGCATGCCCTGGACTCCTGATGTACCTTCAGTATATACGTTGGTTGTGATTGATATTAAAGATTTTTTTTTTCTGTCCCCCTGCGTTCAGATGACTGCCAGAAGTTTGCTTTCTCCATCCCTTCTCTTAATTTTTCCCAGCCTGAACGGAGGTTTGAATGGATGGTGCTGCCACAGGGAATGGCCAATAGCCCAGCCTTTGACCAACAATACTTGACCACATTTTTAGGGCCTGTGCTGGGTTCAGATACCTCCCTTGCCTATGCCTCCATGAATGACATAATTCTGGGGCACCAAGACCCAGGCTACCTGGAGGGCCTTCTGGCTCAGGTTCTCGCCATATTAAAAAGGGGGGGGGGTTTACCATAGCCCTCCATAAAATTCAAAAGGTACCTCCTTTTAAGGTGCTCAGAACCCACCTTACCTAGACTCAGGCCAGCCCCCTGAAGCCTTTGCTGGATATTCCAGCCTCTCTAACCTTAACCCAACTTCAGAGTCTTTTAGGGGAAATCAGTTGGCTCTTGCCATGGGTTCCCATCCCTAAAGATAGTCTTGTGCACTTATTTGCCCTACTAAAAGACAGGATGCCCCAAGAAGTTATTACAATTACAGACAGCCATCTGGCAATATTTTTGCAGTTCCACAAAGCCCTAGATGAAGTTTCCCTGAAGAGGTATTCTATTTTTGAGCCCATTTCCCTTTGGTTGTTTGCAGGTGTCACATTCCTCAAAGAACACTGGAGACCACCGGAGACTCAGACACTTGAACTGCAAAACACAAGGTTTATTCAGAATAAGCCAAGGCTGGGCCTCATCCCATACATTCTGACAAGCAGAGGGAGGGAGGAGACCAGCAAGGTTTATAAAGGCAAAAACTACAAAGTGACAAAAGGATACATTAGCAAAACCCACAAAGTGACAAAAAGATACATTATCCAGGTGTTCAAACCGAATTACATGTGAATACAAATCTGATTGGCTCAGGGCTAGGGGTAACATTCCAGGGTGGTTAGCATCAGCAGGGGATTATAGAACCAGATGGGTCATTTGTGTGTGTGGTGGGTGCCAGGTAGTTAGGGTCTGATGGTTTCAGTATAAACAACCTCTTTCCCTAATTTGTTCAGGTTCTGGTCAATTTCAACATAATACCTCTCAATACAATGGCACTTCTCAGAAACATCTTGGCCAGCAGGGCTTAGAACAAAGGCAAAAAGTTACTCATGAAATGTCGCCTCTGTGTCGCCTGAGTAAAATGGAGTTGTTTTTGCTAGAATTATTTTTGCTCTCTTACTCTCTCAATTTCTGCAGTTAAAGGGGGAGCCATTTGAGTGGGTTCACACTCCCCTGGGGGGCACACCTCAGGTGTCTCTCAGGTGACCAACTTGTAGATGCTGAAAGATAAAAAAATTAGAGTTACATTTTACAATTGCTAACTGCTGATTTTGCTTCTGTAAACTTGCTTGCACTAGCACCAACTCCCCCCCCTCCCCCACCCCCGGAAATAAGAAATTGAGTAAAAAGTTTCAGAGTCCAGATGCCGGCCCCGGGACAAGGTCTGTAGTCATAGATAAAGAACAAACGAGTATGTTCTTCTAAGTTCCTGTGTGAAAATTCCCCAAATGGGACCCATCTGGCCAGTCCAGCAAACTAGGCCAAATGTCAACCAATCACAAGCCTGTAACTATGTGAACTCCCCTAACCCTTGCCATCCAGGGTGACCACCCCCCTAGACTCGCCCGGGCCAATCGTTTTACGAAGAGTGTTACAAAGTTTCCCGCGTAGCAAAATGATTGCTGGAGGACACAGTGACTTTTAAATGAGCCAATCCCGGGACACCTGGTGTCGTATGCTAATCTTGTGGGTTTTGCCTTTAAAAATGCCTGTAACTGCTGCTCCGGGCTCTCTCCTTTCCCGAGGCAGAGAGTCCGTTTGCGCAAACGCCAAATAAACTCCTCTTGCTTGTTGCATCTGTTTTGGAGTCTGGGTTTCTGGGGCGCCCTCCCGTTGACGAAAGTATCCCAGGAGTCTGGGGTCTTTCAATGCTATTGTCAAGGGAAGGACCCAAGCTCAAAGGCATTATGGGCTCAACCCTCACTCCATTTGTTTTTCCTTTTCGAATGGCAGACGTTAAGTGGCTAACTTGAGCCAATGCTCATCTTGCTCTCTCCTTGGAGGGGTTTCTAGGCCAAATTGACTGCCATTATGGGCCATCCAAATGGACTGTCATGTTATGGCGACTTCCCCTCCAAATGCCTTCTCTATTTTCTCCTATGCCTATTCCTGGCACCCTCCATGTTTTTACTGATGGAGGTAAGGCAGGCTCGGCTTATGCAGCCTTTGAGGAGCAACAAAAGACCCCGAGCCAACAAAGATTTCAACCTTGTCAAGGGTCAGCACAATATAAAGAAATGCTGGCTGTAATTATGGCCCTTCAGTACATTCAAAAACCCTTTACTTTGTATTCTGATAGCCTATATATGATTAACTTGCTCCCTCATATTCCCCAGGCACATATTAAACTGGATGAAAACCCTATTTCCCCTCTTATGGTTACCCTTAAGGGCCTATTAGAAGAGAGGGGAGCCCCTATTCATATTCAATATTTGAGAAGGTATTCAAAACTTCCTGGGTTTTTATCCCTAGGCAATAATTAGGCTGACCAGTTAGCTACTGGCCCACAAGCATTAAAGTTACAAGAGGCTACCTGTTTGCATGATTTAACCCACATTAATTGGAGAGGTCTTCAGCATAGATTTCCTCAGATTCCTGTAAAGGACCTCAAAAGGATAGTACATACCTGTAAAACATGCCAGCCCTTCTTAAAAGTACACCATTACAACCACCAGGGGTGTAAGGTCCACTCCTGGATGGCGAGAAGACTCCACCCTCCTCGCAGCAAAGTCTCCACCCAGTACCTGTGTTACCTAGGCAACTGGCACACCTGGAAGAGGTCACATCTGCGTTCCCTGAGGTCACATCTGAATTTGATGTGGCCACACCCTTCTCCACCCACACCCTAGATAAGGCGTACCCAGGCCCAGACGCTCTTTTCTAGCTCATTCCTTCTCAGCTCATTCTCAGCTCTCTTAGCTCTTTTTCCCAGCTCTCTCTCTTTCCCTGCTCTTTCCCAGCTCTCTCTCTTTCCCACCTGTTTCCCAGCTCCAGCTCTCTCTTTCTCAGGTCTTTCCCAGGCCTTTCCAAGTCACATGGAGTGCCAA
This sequence comes from Dipodomys spectabilis, assembly GCF_019054845.1. NCBI lineage: Eukaryota > Metazoa > Chordata > Mammalia > Rodentia > Heteromyidae > Dipodomys > Dipodomys spectabilis. Next base: position 14,901,851 of record NW_024870769.1, read on the forward strand.
CCTGGCCTGGCAAGTCTACTGAATAAACCTACCCCTTACCTGAATACTACCTGCATGGTGCTGTTCTTACTCGGCTACCTCTTTTTAAAAACTAACAAGGGGTAAATCCCAGAGGCCTTAAACCTAACGTCCTCTGGCAAACGGATGTTATTCCTTTCCTAGCCTTTGGTAAGTTTAAATATATCTTTGTCTCTATAGATACCTACTCTGGAGCATGCTGGGCCACAGCACATACAGGAGAAAGAACTAAACATTCACAAGCACATGTTCTTCAACGCTTTGCCACCTTGGGTCTACCAGCACAAGTTAAAACCGATAATGGATGCTGTTTTGTTAGTAAAACAATGTCAGAGTTTTTTTGACAAATGGCATACTAATCATACTACAGGAATTCCCTATAATCCCCAAGGCCAAGCAATTATAGAAAGAAATCACCAGTGTCTTAAGGAGCAATTATTAAAACAAAAAGGGGAGTTTGCCCCCATATACAGTTACAGATAGCTTTGTTTACCATTAACATTTTAAATTTTTCAAAAGGGGCAACTGAATCCAGATTTCAGAAGCACTGGGGACAGCTAAGCCCCAAGTGAAAGTCAGGTGGAAGGACCCCCTGACACAACAATGGAGAGGACCTGACCCCCTAGTTACCCTGGGCAGGGGATTTGGGTGCATAGGGGAGACAGCCCCCATTTGGATCCCTGCCTGGAACCTTAAGTTTTTACCCATCTCCTCTATACAGGAGGATGCCCAAGGATAAACTAACCAACAAGGAAAGAAAAAAGGCTATGGTGGCCGAGGCTTGTGTTTAAAAGAGGAAAAGCCAGAAAGATAATTACTAACCATCCCCAAGGGCAACCAGACCTTGAGAAGCTCTTGTGTTCTCTAACATGTGCAGATGTCCTGACCCTCCCAGTCCTGGCAATGGCCCTACAGAATCTGCACCAACCTCAACGGGTCACCTGGGCAGTGATCAGCACTGGCCGTGCAGAAATCATCAAATAACTTGTCTTTAGATCCTTTTCAACCCCACAGGCAAATAGCCAGATTAGAACAAGCCCCACCTCTGGACTCTGAAGTGGCAAAGACTGCTATCCCATCCCTGACTAATGTTAAAGGACTGCTAATGACATTGGTTGGCCTGCTAATGCTTTTGCTGATGGTTTTTCTATGCCTTCCTTGCATTATACATGTACTGCAAAACTCTTAGGAGCTTAGCGAGCCAGTTACATAAGATCCAGCTCCAAGTGAATGAATTTACCCTGAGAGGAATCACAGCCAGAGATGGGTAAGAGGGGGGTGTCAGTCTGACCAACCTAAGGCCTTCAGCTTCGCTATGAAGAAGTCCCCAGTGATGGGTGAGGCAGACAAGGTGATCCACCCAACCTAAGACAAGTGGGTTTGCTTCTTTAAACAAGACGGCAGAGATGTTGGGAGCTGACAGTAAAGTTCAAAGGTCATCTTGACCCTGTGCTCCATTAAAGGCACGTACAAGGAACTGGCTTACTGCCCAGGATTGCTTTGCTATGTCTGCAGTTTGTTTTAAATTTTCCTTGTTTTTCTGGACTATGGTAGAATGGCCTGAGTGTGGGGGCCCACGAGGATGCACCATGCCATGTCGCATGTGTGGAACTCCCAATACCCAGGCTGCTCCCATGTTCTGAAGACAACTACGACCTTACAACATACTGACTTTTATATATGCCCAGGAATTAATCGAACTGCTTCAGACATTTCTAACCGTAGCGGGGCTGATGTTTATTACTGTGCTAGTTGGGGATGTGAGGTAACTGGGACGGGCTCTTGGATCATGCACAAGGGCCCTCCCTATCCTTGTCTGGTGAATCTCTCCCCCCAGACTTGCCTCGAACCCCTTGCATGGCCAATGCTATTCTTACCAATGTAATCCTGTTAAAATGACCTTTATAATGGAGGAAAAAGGATAACTAACTGGGAGGTGGGTCTGCCATTAAAACAAAAAAGGGGGAATCTGTGGAGCACATGGGCAGCAAAGATGGCGCAGAGAGGGAGTCGAGTGGACAGAGCCTGATTTGCTGTAAGGCACATGGGCAGCAAAGATGGTGCTGAGAGGGAGTTGAGTGAGCAGAGCCCGATTTGCTTTATGTTCAGTGGTTCAGTGCATAACCAGCCCCTAGAAGCTTAGGTGCATGATAGGGTGTGACCTTTACAGTGATTGGTTACTTTTCCTCCCCTCCCATGCACCCGCTCCTTTTTGCTATAAAAACTGCTTGCTCTGTGTTAATAAACAAGTTCCTGCTTGACTTGACTCCCTATTGCGTCTGATTGTCTCCCAGGATCTAAGGGAGGCTGGGGAACAGGCGAGCAGCCTCACTTACCTTTCCTCGGATGGGGTCCATCTTTCATGGGACAGACAAAGACCTGCTTGTATGGCAACTGAAGCCACCCAGTCCACCAGAGCCAGGCCTGGGCTCACCGAGGGGGTTCATCTTTGACATCATTCATGAATATTTACAAATGCAAGTACTCACCGACCAGGGCACTGACAATTCGTTCTTCTCTTTGTAGGAAGCTGTCTAACCATAGCCACATCTGTGTCAGCCTGTCAGCACCTGTCTGTAGGCATAGCTGAGAGGTGATTTTCGAGCAAGTCCTGAAGAACCAGGCAGGGCACAGGCCTGCGATCCTCCATCCACAACATCCGGAGGACCTGGATACAGGTGTTTTGTCAAGACTTCTAAACTGGATATCTGCATGAGTTTGTCTTGAACAAACTGAATGCATACTGTTACAAAATTTAAACACAGCCAATAAATTAGTAGGGACTGTGGTATGTGAGGGCTGTGGGAAGATGCAGACAGTACCATGTGTGGTCTATACTTGTTTCTGTGTGCTTCCCGCATGGCTGGGGAGAATGCACACAGTGTGAGGACCGCAGAAAGGCAACTGGAGTGAGGACTGAAGATCCCTGTATCAGTTACTAGTTGAATAGGAAATGTTGCCTTGGTCCTTTGCTTGTGGACTTAGCTGGGGAGGTGCTGGGAACTTAGCAGTTGGGACCTAGTGCAATAGATCACTGGTTAAGTGTCTGTCCTGCCCCTTCCTGTACTGTGCAGCCTGCTTTGGCTGCATGAGAGAAGCAGCCTCTGCCATTGCTCACTGCTGATGAGATGATGTCTGACTTACCACAAGCCTCTCACAACCAAGCCTGGACTGAAGAGGCCGGAAGCAAGCCAAAACACTCCTTTCCTCCTTGAAACAGTTTCTCTCCGTCACTTGTATAGACAAGGAAAGTCTAACAATATCCTTGTGAAGTTTCTTGACTTCTGTGTCTCAGTTGCCCCTTCAGGGAGTCAGTATACAGACTAAGTCAGAAAACACTTGTAAAAGGCCAGACCGTTCCGGAGCAGGGTAATATATAAGGATTCCACTTCTGAGCATTTACCCAAATGATCACAAACAAAACCATACTAAGGCTACCAGCACAAATATGTTTATCGCAGCATTATTCACCATAGCTGAGATATGGAACCAACCCAGATGTCCCTCAGTAGATGAATTGATCAAGAAAATGTGATATATATATATATATATACACACACACACACACACACACACACACACACACACACACACATGTATATATATATATACACACACTCATATATAAAATGGAATTCTATACTTCCATCAGAAAGAATGACACTGCCCCATTAGTTAGGAAATGGCAAGACTTAGAAAACTTATATTAACTGAAGGAAGCCAGACCAAAAGAAATACAGCTCCCATGGTATCCCTCATTTGCAATAATTATTACACATCTAGGATAATTTTGTCAGATGAGTAGTTCAACAGCTCTATAAATATGACCATAGAAGATGATGCTAGGTGAAATGAACCCCAAGATATGGACCCAAGAGGTCTTTCTTTGTTGTAGTTTTAATGTACTATGTGATTTTTTGGCTTCCTTTGTATGTTCTTCCCTCTATGGTATAAACCCTGTTTCACTATACTTGAGTTTGATTCCCTGCATCTTGTATATACATTTGTCTAATTTGGGGAGGGAAGGGGGAATAACAAAACTCTGAACCAAGGACACAGGATGACCCATTGCAACAATGATACCCAAAAGACAGTGTATTGGAAATGAACTTTACAACTGTGCTGCGGGAGAGGAGTGAGGGAAGTGTGGGAGGGAAGGGACAGTGGGAGAACAAGGGAGCAGGTAACAATGCTTGACAAGAAATGTACTCATTCCTTACTCATGTAACTGTAAGACCTCTGTACAGCAGCTTTACAATAAAATAAAATTGAAAAAAATTGGAAAAGGCCCGGCCATGCTACTCACAAGACATTGCTCCTACTGCATTTGTACAGCAGGGATTGGAGGGATAAACTCTTCTTTTTTAGGCAATTTGTATTGTGTGTGTGTGGGGGGGGGGAGTCATGGGGCTTGAACTCAGAGTGCGCACTATCCCTTAGCAATTCAGCTCAAGGTGAGCACTCTACCACTTGAGTCACACGCCACTTCAGTTTTTCTGAGTCTCACAGAGGGTCCTGCCCGGGGTTGGCTTTGAACCGCAATCCTCAGATCTCAGCCTCCTGGGTAGCTAGGATTACAGGCGTGAGCCACCGATGCCCAGCTTTTTTTTTTAATGGGCAACATTCATAATCACCCTGTGTCCTCATTCACTCAACTATACTGTCCAAAGGTAAGCTAAGGAATTTTGTCCTAAGACAACCGTTATCAGTAGCTCTTAATGTGTGATGATAAGCTCCAGGTATATGTCATGTTTGACCTGAGGTGTCTCATTCTAGCAGAATGGGATAAGCTGGAGGGAGAGAGAAAATAACTGGAAACATGTGAAAGCATTCCTCCAAGGCACCATCAGAAGCCAGGAGTGTAGTCATAGGCTATGACAGCTAAAAGACATTGGATATAAATAAACTTTAGGTAATAAAAACAGTCTGATCTATCTCAGAATGTTTATCATGTCTTCAGATATGAGGCAGTGAAGAATGGCAAGATGTTTCTCACACCTCCATTTCCTCATCAGTAAAGCTACATGAAGGGAGCTGGGAGCAGGGGTGCAGGCCTAGAGTCCGAGCTACTGGGGAGGCTGAGGCATGAGGATCACTTAAGCCAAATAGATCATGATCCTCCTGGGAAAAGCAGTGAGAAGCCCATCTCTAAAATGAATACACAAATAAATAAAATACAAAGTATAGATTCTAGTAGTTCACTTGGGAAACATGCTTCAATTCTGTAAGCAACAATTCACTTACTGGATCATGGAGGCAACACAATCGGGACTAATTTTTAGTCTTTGGAGGGTGACAGCTTTGCTGCAGTGGGACAACTGGCCGTGTCCCTTGGGTTTTCTCTGTTGTCACCCTTGTGAAGAATGGACAAAGCCCAAAGTCTCCTTCTGTGCAGGTTTCTCACCACTTACCATGTGTCCTTGGTCTGCAGATGCACAGTCATTTGCATATACTGCTCCTCTTCTTGCTCTTCCAAAGTGGCAGACACCAGAGAAAGCTCACCCAACAAGGATACCAGCCAGGTCTGGCGAGAGATGCCACCAAAGCTGGAAAACCAAACTGCTCTTCTTCCAGTGGGCCAGCTGTGGGCAATCACAAATGCTGTGAGGACTAGGAAGAAGAGAATGCCTAACAAAGGGCAGGATCCAGACACATGGGAGAGCACATGGACACGGAGACCTTGCCTTACCAAGAGGTTAAATGTAGCCTCACAAAAGCAAGCCCTTTTAGGTTTAAACTTCAATTTTGCTAGTAAAATGAGACATGCTACTGGCAATAGCACACAATTCAGCTAAACAGAATGATGAAAATTTTCTAGGCCTTAAATATAGTTAGTCTACATAGGTAGACACACACATACATATGCACACATGCACGCCCCCACACACACATACACCTCTTCAATAAATGAAAATCACCCAGCAGCCAGGCACAGTGGAGCAAACCCGTAATACAAGCTACTTGGGACATGGAGACTGGAGGAGTGTGCTTCAAGCCCAGCAGTCTGGGAAAAAGTCAGTGGGGGTCTATATCAAAAAATAAGGACCTGTTGTCCCAATACTTGCAATCAGGAGTAGGAAGGTCACTGACTGAATCTGGCACCAGGTAAATGATCAGGACCCTTGGAAAAACAAATTAAAGCAAAAGGTGCTGAGGCATAGCTCATGTATAGCAGGTAGAAAATCCTGAGTTATTTGCCACTACCACCAAAAATGTTAAAGTCTTCTGCAAGAGGAGAACAACCATGGTCTGCTAAGCTCCTGAAACCCAGATTCTTATCAACTCCATGTGAAATGGCGCACATCATGAAAATGGAAATAGAGAAAACAGCAACACCTTTCAGCTAGTTCAAGAGCATCAAGTTGATGGAGTGCTAAGTGTTTCCTTAAGACTTCATATATGGTGCATTAAATTTGTCAATGAAGTCTCATAATTCTGACATTAACACTTAAATCAATGAGCATGTTCTTGAAAAATACAAAAAGAAGTAGCTGAGTGCTGGTAGCTCATGTCTAGAATCTTAGTTACTTGGGAGACTGAGATCTGAGAACCACAGTGTGAAGTCTTTGGGTCAGGAAAGTCTGTGACACTCCTATCTTCAGAAACCACCATAAAGCCAGAAGTGGAACTGTGGTACATGGTGGAGTGCTAGCCCTGAGAGAAAAAGCTAAGAGAGAACACACAGACCCTGAGTTCAAGCCCCAGCCTAGATACACAGAAAAATTCTAAGCAAACACACAAAAAATTCTGACAATTCAATTGTTATCCTTCTTGTCATAAGTCTCCTACATCATTTTCAAGCATCAGGATAATGAGGTTCCATTGTTTTGAAACTCATGAGGAGATAAAGCATCTTATCACTCATTGAGGTTGAGGATCCTAAAGATCTTCTTTCTCTAATAAAAGACACTCAGGTGGTCCTGATAACCACAAGAACATCCATCCAAACACAAGAGCAGGAATCTCTAACAGCATGCTTTTCTAGTGTTCATGCTCAAAGAATGATTACTAAACAATAAATGATCTAATGTACAATACATGAAATACTGTGCACCCGGCCAAAGTTCCTGTAACTTCCAGGGACAAGGAAAGGAACAGCAGACTAAAACTGACCTGTGAAGACAAGGGACCCCTTGAGCTGTTCTTTCCCCATGACTTCTTTTTTCAGGAATGCAAATTCCTCCATCAAGAGTTCTCTGTGGTCTTCCTGCAGGACTTTTCCTATCATGACAAAAATGGGTTACATAAGCCAATTAGCAGCACTGGGTACAGCTGCACATCTTGAGAGGCTGTGTCAGCCTCAGGACAGGACAGGACTCATGTCCCTTACAAATATTTCTCTTAGCCAGGTCTCAGTGTCTCACTACTGTAATCCAAGCTGCGCAGTTGGCTGAGATCTGAGGCCTGTGCTCCAAAACCAGCCTGGGCAGGAAAGTCTGTGAGACTCTCCTCTCCAATTAACCGCCAAAAAGACAGAAATGGAGTTGTGGTAGAGCAGTAGACTTGAGACACAAAAGGTCAAGGACAACATTCAGGGCCTGAGTTCAAGCCCCACGACCAGCACAGAAACAAATACCTAGTCAGGTGTCTAGGCTGACCCCACACCTCCTTCCACGTGCCAGCTGAAGCAGACTTCAGGTCAAAGCTGAAAACAAATAAAACTCTTAAGAAAGCAGGATGGTAGCCACCTGTCACCTGTCTCCACAGACACCATGAAAGTGCAGAGGTGCCTGAGAGCCCACACGGGGTTAATTTGTGTTCTAGAAAGGATTCAGTGCCTGCCACACACACACACACACACACACACACACACACACACACACACACACACACACACACACACACACACACATCAATGACTTGAACAGGAAGGAGTTAGACTAGAAGAAGAGAGATAATGTATGACTCTCTTAAAACTGAAGGAACAATGATTGATCAAATGATCGTGTCTTCAGGGTCACTGAGGAGAACATTATTTATAATTCAAATCTTCAGTTGTACCAGTAAGATGTTAACAGTTTTTGATGTATGGTGGCATTTTCATATCTAGGAATGATGCTTCCCTGTATGTAAAACAAACAGGCTCACAGGTTGCCTGGACTTAGGTGAATATCTAGAATAAAACAGAACACACACATCTGAGGATCATGGTTCAAAAGCCAGCTGGGGCATGAAAAGCTGTGAGACTCTTATCTCCAATTAACCACCAGAAAACCAAAAGTAGAGTGCTATCCTTGAGCTCAGTGACAGCACTCAGGCCTTGAGTTCAACATACAACTGACAAAAAATAAAAAAATAAAAACTGTATCCGGTCTATTCATAGTGAAGCTGTCTTGGGTGAAGAACACTGACTACCCATTCAACACTGCTAGCTGCAGCAGATCCCAACATGTCATGTTCCCCTCCTTTCTTAGCTATCCTGCAACAGGGTAAAATAAAACTGCTCCAAAGCATTATGAAGGCCAGCATGTAGAGGCCCAGCTCCAATCCTTCCTGGATCATACCTGAGATGTACTTAAGGAAGTTGAACATCCAGAAGGATGTGGAGGTTCTGGAGCAGTTTGGCAACCTTAGTATGTGAGCAATCTCTAAGACATGTTCAAGCAAAGATAACCATGACCTCCACTGACACTACTATTTTTCCAATACATGTCAGGCATTCTGCTACAGGTGAAAAGTGGCAGGGAGGGAAAAATATGGGTGGAAAATATAATACCTGTTCAATAATTTCACAATGATGTTCATTGTGGCATTGTTCACAGTCACCAAGAGATAGAAACAAATGCTCATCACTATGTGAATGCCTAAACAAACTATGATGTATACACAGAATGGGATAGTACTCAACAAGAAGGAAATCTCAACATTTGCCACAACATGAGTGATTAGAGAGGAGGAAATGCTAGTTACAAGAGACAAGCAGTGTAATGGCAATAAATATGATTAAAGTAGTCAAACTCTTAGAACATTCTAACAAAAAGGCGAATGCTGGTGGCTAGGGGCTGCGCAGAGTGAATGGTGGGAGTTGTTCAATGGCAAGTTTCAGTCAGGCAGAATGAAAAAAGTTCTACAGGTCTGTTGCAGAACTGTACAAAGATGGCCAATATTAAGAAATGACATACTTAAAAATGTTCATTGTGATACAATTCATGTTCTTTTCTGATGTCATGGTTTGAATTCAGGGCCTCATGCTCACTCAGCATGCCTCTAGTCTTGCTCTTGGCTTGTTCTTTTGGAAATGAAGTCTGATAGACATTTTTACCTGGGCTGACTTTGAACTGTAATACTCTGTATTTTGGCTTCCTGAGTAGGCAGGATTATAGGCATAAGCCACTGGCATCCAGCTATGTTGCTTTAACACACACACACACACACACACACACACACACACACACACACACACACACACACACACACGAAAGAATTATAAGCTGGGCACCTGTGGCTCATACCGGTAACCCTAGCTACTAAGGAGCTGAGATCCGAGGATCCCAGTTCGAAGCCAGCCCAGGCAGGAAACTCTGTGAGACTTTTATCTTCAATCAAATAACAGAAAAAGCCAGAAGTGGTGCTGTAATTCAAGTGGTAGAGTGCTAGTCTTGAGAAAAAGGAGCTCAGGGACAGCACCTAGGCTCAGAGTTCAAGAGTTCAGGACTGGTAACAAAAGTAAGAAAAAAGAAAGAAAAGAGGAAAAAGAATTTAAAAACCAAATAATTTTCTGACCCAGTAAAGGACATAGCCCTCAGCAGAATTCAGCAGAAAGCACCTCCAGGAAGCTCACACACAGTAGGGTTTTGCAAATAAAACATAAAGTTGCCTAAAACCTACTGGATACTATTGATCATTTCTATTAAAATTTTAATTAGTAACAGTAATTTTTTTAAAGCTATCACTACTGGAAAGCTACTTTTGTGCTGATTTTTGGGCATTATTTCATGGACTCTTCTTAGTGACTTTCTTTGACCAGCATCTCATCTCAGTTATATATTGCTGCATGAAAACAATCCTAAAAAGGAGTGGTTCAAACAGTACCAATTGTTTTAGTCAACTTAGGAAAGGGCCAGGACTGGTCTGTGTTCAAGCAGAGTCAAGGAAACCCAGGCTTACTGGATGATCCACTTGCAAGACTGTCATTCACATGGCCAGGATTGTTCCCAGGCATTTACCCAGAGCTCAGCCAGGCCTGCAGGCCCCAGGCCTCAGTGACTCCCACATGAGTGTGGGCTTCCTCAAGCATGGACACTGGATTCTAAGAGAATTACATGTAGGTGCTTAGCATTTTGATCATGTAACTTTGCAAGGACATGCCTGGGTGCAAAAGATGAGGGAACCCGATGAAATTAAGCATGGACAAAATGGGAGAGGATGAGGGCCTTGGCCTGGGAAACCCAGCCGTAGGCTCCACAGGAAAGATGAGAATCAGCTAACCATTGGGTCACTATGACACTTCCTTCTGTCTCTGGTTCCAGTTAGGGTTGACAAAGACCTCGTGGAAACTGGCTGCTATCCACCTTGGGAATATGGTTGCATCTACAGATGATGGTAATGACAGGGACTGGTCTGGTATCTTTACTGAGTAGAGGTGTCTGCCAAGGGCAGCCCTGATGAGGTTCTTCTTTCTGACTTGGCTTCTGGAGCAGGCATTGGGAGCTATGGTTAGACTCCTTGTATTGATCACTTCCATGGCCTTGTGACTTTAGTCTCATATGAATCTCCTAGCAACACAGGAGACTGGAACAGCTATATGGTCTGCCATTCTCCCTTCCTTCAGTGCTCTTGTACACACCACTGGTGGCCATTCTCTAAGGAGGTCTTTCTTATGCCCTCCTATGTAAGGGCTCTATATGTGTATCCCTTCTGAGTCATCCAATACAACATTTTTTCTGGACTAATATTGCTAATTGTTCATTTATTCCCCTAATTGAAGTTTTAAAATGACTAGTGCTTTTTCTTCCTATTCTTTTTCATTCAGGGTCCTTATAACTACTGAGAATGTATAATCTAGTGAAAATGCGTAATCATCTGTATTTTCTTGGAGGAGAGTAGGTGAAAGGAAGCAGTGATTAATATACATCTAGATAAGCTTCCCAAGAGTTTAATTTCTGAGAGTGAGTATATATAGGAGTAACTTTCCACAAGTTAGCTTTTCAAATGACTTTATTTTCTGGTACTGGGGCTTGAATTTAGAACTTCATGTTCTCACTTCACTTTTTCCCCCCAGGGTGGCACAATTCAATTTGAGCTACTTTTCTACTCTTGACATCATCTTGTTAATTAGAAATAAGGGTCCTATTAAATAGGGATACAGGTGGACCCATTGCAACAATGCGACATTCAAGTTGTTATGTCAAAAACGAACTTTACAACTTTGGTAGGGGAGGGACGAGGGTTGGGGGGAGGGAAGGATGGGATAGGAAGGGGAAACAAAGGAGGAGGCTACAATGCTTGATAAGAAATGTACTCATTATCTTGCCCATGTAATTGTAACCTCTCTGTACAGTATTTTCACAATAAAAGAAAAAGAAAAGAAAGAAATAACGGTCCTGTAGATTTGTTTGTAGATTTGTCTGACCAGGCTGGCTCTGAGACATTATTTTTCACATCTTAGCCTTAGGAATAGCTAGGATTATAAGCAAGAGCAACCAGTGAATGACTTGATGTGTCTTTAAATAAAACAAATGCTCATTGGCTCATGTTCCATTCAAGGATTATAGGGACTTAGCTATTATTTTTGTGACAAGTGGTTGTTCTAGGGCTAATTTCAATTCGCTTTTCAGGAATTCCTCTTCAGTTACTTGGTAGAATCTGGCTTTTAAAAAAATTTCCCTGGATTCTCTAAATCTTTTTCATTTACATGCTTTACAGGTTTTTCTTTTTTCCTTTTGACATAGTTTTCCATGAATAATTAATTGTGCTTACTGAAAAAAGGAAACAGAAATTAAAAGCCCAGGGTTAAGCCAGTTACTGGTGGCTCATACCTATAACCCTAGCTATTCAGGAGGCGGAGATCTGAGGATCATGGTTTGAAGCACAGACAGGAAAGATTGTGAGTCTGTTATCTACAATTAACCAACTGAAAACTGGAAGTGGAGTTGTGATTCACTGTGGTAGGGTACTAGTTGGGAGCAAGAAAGCTCAGAGACAGCACCCAGGCTCTGAGTTCACAACCCCATTCCCTACAGGAAAAAAAAAGGCAAGGGATAAACTCTAAAATCACATCAGTCACAAAACTCAGAAATGTAAGAAATGGGCCCAAGGAATGCCCCATCTTTTGAAGGAAGTAGGTATGATCAGGGGGCAGGTAACAAACGATGTTGATTTTTAATTAAATTGTCTCTCTGAGGAATCTGAGTAATTGGTATCAAGTAAATCTGCGTTCTGTACCTTCAACAAAGGCGTTTCTTCACTTGGTGCTAAAAAAAAAAATCAAATATTTAAAAGACGTAGTCTGGAGCCTTATTGAGACCCTGACTTCAAGCCCTAAGACCAGCACAAAAAATGTACTTTGATCATATTCATCAACAATCATCATCTCCATTGTCCTTCCATCTAACACTCATCTCAGCTCCAAACAGACTGTTTTACTTGTCTCTCATGCATCCTTTAGTATATATTTGTTGCACACCAAGTTTCACCATGGTATTTCACACATACAGATTTAATAATCGAGTCTGGTTAATCTCCTCTATTGCTCTCTCTTTCTTTATGTTCCCATGTATTCCTGTGGTTCAATGGCTTTCAGTGAGATTTCTTATGCCATCTTCACATAGGCATAATGCATTTTAAAACCTTTTCTCCATCCTTCTCTTTCACTCTTGTTCTGCTAACCAACCCCAATGTCACAATCATGTTTGTTTTCTTAACCAATAAACAAGAACAAATCTGTAAAATGAAAACTGGATTTAGACTGCACATTTTTATAGTGAGAAAGATAAACGAAATGAGTTGATAGCTCAAGAAAGTGGTGGTAACAGAAGCAGGGCAGCACAAGCACCTGAAGAAACTGAACACAAGTGAACTAGGAATGAGGTGGTGGACTGTGACTGAAAACAGAACTAGGTAAGAAGCTCTCCAAAATGACTTAGTTCACATGCAAGTATGCCCTATGGTAGTAACAGTTTTATTTATCTTCACCATGTTAGAAGTAAAATCCAGGTACATGAAACAAGAACCAACTATATAAACATATAGGTGACAATTATATACATTAGTTGGAGTCCCTGGTAACCTGAAAGCAGTTTAAATTAAAAAATTAACAATATACCCTTTTAAAAAATGACTTACAGGTTACCCTAGAGTACTAAGTAACCATGTTTAGATGAGTGCAGATATTAAAAGTAAAATTGGCTACAACCTTCATTAAAAACTCAGTAAATATAGTATAGTATGTACAAGCAACACATAGTGCCAATTTTGTTTGCAGCTATTATCATCGTACTCTAACTCAAGCTGACAAGTTACACCTTTGTCAGAGCTGCAGTTAAATCTTGAACTAGTGCAGAATCCAGTTGTGGCAGATTGCTGACTTGGCATGTCTAGATGTAATGTACTTGTTTTGGGAGTCATGTTCTTTGTCAGCCCCAAATTTACCATGAGTATATTCTTAGCTAGGTGGTGCATAACAGAAAGAGATTCCTCTTTTTCTTCAAGTAATGCTAAAGAGGTATTGTCCATTCTCCTTCATTAAGAATTTCTCCAGGCTAGGCACTGGTGGCTTATTCCTGTAATCCTAGCTACTCAGGAGGCTGAGATCTAGGGATCTTGCAAGGTTTGAAGCCATCCTGGGCAGGGAACTCCATGAAACTTATCTTCAATAAATTACTCAAAAAAGCCAGAAATGGCGCTGTGCTTCAAGTGGTAGAGCACTCACCTTAAGCAAAAGAAGGTCAGAGATAGAGCTCAGGTCCAGAGTTCTAATCCCATGACTGGCAAAAGAAGAAGAAGAAGGAGGAGGAGGAGGAGGACGAGGACGAGGAGGACGAGGAGGACAAGGAGGACGAGGACGAGGAGGAGGAATTATTTCCAGTGCAAAGCTGCAATTTAATGAGAAAGGTATACCATTTCATAGTCCAACATAGTCAGTTCCATCAGGTATTTGGCTAAAGTATGCTGCTCTATATCCACATCTCCAGTTTTCGATGGTCTATGAAGGAGGTACAGGGGTCAAGGGTGGCCCAGACTAAAGTTCATAGCTCTTAGAGTCTTCCACCTGTCTGATTTGGTGTTGAGTTCTATCCTGTGTAAATTCTGTTGTCTGCTAAGATCTGACTTGTAGGTGACTTTCCACATTTGTTACATTCATAAGGTTGCTCTCCTCTGTGAATGCTCTGATGCACACTCAGATTAAATTTCTGCTTGAAAGACCTTCCACAATTGTTACATTTATAAGGTTTCTTTCCTGTGTTTGTTCTCTGATGAACATTGAGGTTTGTCTTGTAGTAGAAGGACTTTGCACATTTGTTACATTCCTAAGATTTCTCTCCAGTGTGCTCTGATGCCTGTGTAGATTTGATATCCATCTGAAATACTTTCCACATGTCTTAAATTCATATGGCATCTCTGATGCTTAGTGAAAGCTGAGTTGTGCTTGAGAAACTTTCCACATTTTTTTTTACATTCATAAGGTTTCTCTCATGTGTGGATTCTCTGATCATTTCAGAGACTTGATTTCTGGCTGTGTGTGTTCTCTGATGCACACTGAGGTGGAACTTGCAGTAGACATTCCACATGTGTTACATTCATAAGATTTCTCTCTTGTATGTGTGCTCTGATGCTTACTGAGGTTTGATTGATGGCTGAAAAACTTTCCACATGTGTTACATTCATTCATAAGGTTTCTCCCCTGTGTGTGTTCTCTCCCCTGTGTGTTGACGCCTGTGGAGATATGACATCTGTCTGAAAGACTTTCACATGTGTTACATTCATAAGGTTTCTCCCGTGTGTGTGCTCTAATGCATGCAGAGATGTGATATCCATCTGTAAGACTTTCCACATGTGTTACATTCATAAGGTTTCTCCCCTGTGTGTGTGCTCTGATACATGGGGAGGATGAACACTTTCCACATGTGGTACATTCATATGGTTTCTCTCTCCTGTGTGTGTGTGTGTGTGTGTGTGTGTGTGTGTGTGTGTGTGTGTGCTCTGATGCTTGAAGAGATAAGACATCTGTGTTACATTCATACGGCTTCTCTCCTGTATGTTCTCTGATGCACACTGATCTGTGATTTCCAGT
This sequence comes from Dipodomys spectabilis, assembly GCF_019054845.1. Classification (NCBI taxonomy): domain Eukaryota; kingdom Metazoa; phylum Chordata; class Mammalia; order Rodentia; family Heteromyidae; genus Dipodomys; species Dipodomys spectabilis. The sequence goes on from NW_024870769.1 coordinate 14,917,101, forward strand.
TGAAAGACTTTTCACATGTGTTACATTCGTAAGATTTCTCGCCTGTGTGTCTTCTCTGATACACACTGAGGTATGAGTTTTGCTTGAAAGATTTTCCACATGTATTAGATTCATGTGATTTGTCTCTTGTGTGAGTTCTCTGAGGCCTGCTGAAGTCTGATTTCTGGTAATTACGGTCATTACATTCATAGGGTACCTCTTCTGTGTGAGTTTCTTCCTGTACAGTGAGGTCTGGTTTATAGTAAAAGGGTTTCCTCTGTTTTATATACCTAAAAAGCCTAACTTTTTCCTCCACTGTGTTGCTATTGGTGATCACAACTTGCAACAGATGTCTGTCTGGAATTTTCTGGCACATTTCAATGAAGCCAACTACTTGCTGGACATCTAAAATGTTTACCAAAAAAGAAGAATAAAATCATGATAGCATCCAAGCATTTCTTAGAGACTACTCATGTAAAGGTAAAGACATTTCCTCTCACCCTACTTATTAAAGATTCAGAAATAATAGCACTAGGAATGGATTTATGAGAACTGTATGCATTTCTCCCTAAGGAGTTACTTAACAAATACTGATATAGTCATGTTCTTCTCTGGTTCTTTACATTTTAGTCTCTGTTTTAATATCAGAGGAAATATTTAGTCAAAATACTCAAAAATTGACTACTAGTGCTTTTCAGCTAAGTATACAAAATCTGATATTTATTTACCTTCCTTTTTTCTTTTATTTTAGAGAAGATTTTTGGTTCATTTTGTTTTGCACCAATTATGGGTATTTTGTACTACTTTCCTACTGGAATTGAGATCGGTTCTCTGATCTTAGACATGTTTTTAGAGATGTATAAAAGGGTAAATTGCCTGTGACCTCACTAGGAGAGGTGCTTGAGAGGGAGGATATATGTTTATGTTTTACAAACTCTTAACTTCTCCCTGAAAATTCTAGTTGGCATCTATGGGGATTTTCAAGTCTTTTCTTCTCTATGTTCTACAAAATGTCTTTCAAATTCCTATTTTCATAGAGTTGTCTCCCAGAACCACAGCCTACATGGGAGACACTAGCCCCTCAAATTGGGCATGTTATCTTCACTTAAAAGCCTCAGTTCTGAATCCCAGGTTTGTGTTCCACCTTTGAGAAACCTTTTCTCACTTATCTGAGGCCTGCAAATCTGCTGCTGAAAGTTTTTCATTTTCTCTTTTCTTTTAGGATGCTTTCCACAAAGACATATGAGAAATGTAAACCTTAAATACTCACTCACAGATTTTAGGATGTTCCAAATGAACTGTTGGCTCGCTTGGCATTGAGTCTAAAGAACGACTTCTCTGCCCCACCCAGTGTAGGGACCTTAGGGTTCTGTGAGAACTATGAGTACTTGGAGAATGGCTGATGCTGGCAGAAAACTGATGGATGAAAGAGTCTTTAACCTGTGTTGGAGTAAACACAGGATTATGGCTATCTAAACCGCTGGAATAATCCTGTCAATAAAAGGAAATGTGCCTTGAGCACTTATCTTATTGCCTTCTGATATTTGGTTTTTTTAGTGCTTAGAATATTCCCTATTGTTCTGTTCCTGCAATTCCCTTAAACTAGTCCTGGTTAAAAAAAAATCTGAAGGGAAATAACAAAATGTTGAAATAAGGATACGGGTTGACCCACTGTAACAATGAGATGTACAAGACATTATGTTGAAAATGAACTTTACAACTTGGCTGGGGGGGAGGGGGGAGTTTGAGGAGGTCCGGAGGGAAGGGATGGTAGGGGAAAAACAAAGGAAGGAGTAGTGACTATGCTTGATAGGAAATGTACTCATTACCTTACACATATAACTGTAACCCCTCTATACAGTTTCTTTACAATAATATATATATATTTTAAAAAATCTGACCATATAGAAGCAGAAAAAGGGGAAACATTTTCTGTTAAGTCATATCTCTCAGTTAAATTCATTCCTTCTCTCGTAGTGTTTTTAAGAGATTAGTGCATGTCTTCATCCATTGCCCCAGGACCTGCTGGAAAGAATCAGCAACACAGGAATGCAGATCAGGGATGTGAATGAACATCTCAAGAAAGTCACATCTTCTGAGGTCTGCTCTTTTCAACATCCATGTCCAGCAAATGCTGACTCACCTGTGATACTCTGGGGCTTCTCCCAGCATGGCTCTGCCCCTTGCTCCAGCTTCACAATCACTTTAGGTTTAGGAACACAGTGCCCTGTTAATGGGAAGTACATAACTATGGCCTCTCTACTGCAACCTAGTAGAGAAGGCTTCTCCTGAACCTATTTTCTCATTTCTTACCAATTCTATAGTTGACTTCCATAAATATGTGCTTTTGATTTTAAATTGCTGATTTCCAAATTCATGTCTCCAATAGTGATGTGTACTTTATAACAGATTGTATTTCAACCTATATACTAGATGTCAACTTTGGAAAAGTGTCACCTTAAAATTAAATTATCTCTAAGTAAATAATATCTTTCATCTATATATTTTCTCTGTCTCATCCAGGTAAACCTATCTTTGTTGATTTCATCTCACAACTAAACATATTTGGTTTTGGGGTTTTCCTTTGTTCTAAAAATAGTATAAGTTCTTTAACAGGAAATATGTTTGGTGTATATTAGCATAAATACACCAGCACATGCGAATTATTCAACTAACAAGCATTGAAGGAATACATGAGTTATTAATAAATGCTTATGGGAAAAGATTGTAGAAATGGATGGTCAAAAAGCAACTGAAAATATACAAAAACTAACCAAAAGAAATTCTATGACTCAGAAAGTGACTGGAGTCTTAGTAAGACTTAAAGAAACAAAAATGGGGAGGTAGATTTATACAGGAGGCACCGATGAAGACTACGTAAGGCAGATATACAATGCATGATAGGAGCTGTCCTCAGATGTGGAAGCTGTGGAAACTGTTGAGAACAGTTCAGCACAGCCACACTGGCTCTGATCTTCACAACCTCCCTATCCAGAATTCACTGAATCAACTGGTGAGTTCTATTCTGAGAGTTCTTCTCCCATCTATGGCTCTGTTGTTTGCTCCAGCATCATAATTAACTCAGATTTGGTAACATAGTGCCCTGTTATTGGAAAGTAATATAGAACTTTCACCAGACTACTCACTCAACAGCTTGAGGAATGACAAGAGGTTTGGCTTCAGGAGTTGTGCAACCAAATTGAACTTTCTGTTATGGGGACATAATGGTCCTCAAAGACTAGAAGGTAATATCCAAATAGCATTAAAGGGCTGGGAATGTGTCTTAGTGGCAGAATGCTTGTCTAGCATGTATGAAGCCCTGGGTTTGATTCCTCAGTACCATATAAACAGAAAAGACCAGAACTGGCCCTGTAGTAGAGTGATAGCCTTGAGCAAAAAAAGCACAGGAAAAGTGCCCAGACCCTGACCTGAAAACCCAAGACTGGATAAATAAATAAATAAATAAATAGCATTAAAACTAATACATGTTCATCTATCCAACAAGAACAAAGCCCTTGTTCCTGGGAATTGATGTGACCTTTGCTCACCCAAGGACACCAGGTTGCTATAGATCTCCAGCATTACATCCCTATACAGGGTCCTCTGAGCATCATCCAGGTTCTTCCACTCCTCCCAGCTGAAGTCCACAGACATATCATCAAATGATACCAACCCTGTAATGTTACATTTCAAAAAGTCATTAGCCCTGAGTCATGAGATAACCAACTCTGAGGATTCCATTCCTCTACATGTATGTTTCTGTCTTACATAAAATGGTTGAAGCTTGCTCTGTTATCTATGCAGTATGGGAAAAAAAAGTCAAAGTACTGCCTCTACACTAACATTAATTACAAGGTTTCCCTTATCACTCAAGAAATGCTTTTACTGCTAGCAAGAGACAATAAGTTAAAAATTACCTTCCAACGCCGGGCGCTGGTGGCTCACGCCTGTAATCCTAGCTACTCAGGAGGCTGAGATCTGAGGATCGCGGTTCAAAGCCAGCCCGGGCAGGAGAGACCGTGAGACTCCTATCTCCAATAAACCACCAGAAAACCGGAAGTGGCGCTGTAGCTCAAGTGGTAGAGCGCTCGCCTTGAGCTGAAGAGCTGAGGGACAGCACTCAGGCCCAGAGTTCAAGCCCCACGACCGACCAAAAAAAAAAAAAAATTACCTTCCAAGGACCCAAAGATCTGCATTAAAGGTGTCAACTATAAACAAAGATGCTTAGAATCTAAGCTATACAGAGCTCTGTCATGCAATCACAAGAGTTGCATACCACATTAGCAGATCTACAAAAACACAGTATTCAGGTAATTGTAACCCCTCTGTACGGTATTTTCACAATTTAAAAAAAAAAGAAAAAAAAAGAAAGTAATACTAAGCTGGGTGCTGGCTTATGCGTGTAATCCTAGCTTCATAACAATAGCACACAGATCATACATCAGAATAGAATAAGTTATATGCTTAAAAACAAAGTCTCCCAAAACATGTAACAAAAGCAATGGAATTGAAGAGATTGTTTTTAAATCAAACATTGCAATTGGATAATTAATACTTCTTTTAATTACCAATAGAACAACCAGACCAAAAAAAACCAGCAGGAACACACACATGGCTAACATTGTCTTGACCTCACTGTTGTTCATCAAGCATTGTGTGTTACACTTGCCAAAACACACTGAAAATGAAAATGAATCTCTAAGCAAAACCACAAGTTGTAAATATATTATTATTACATGATATATTTCTAACAATCTATGATTCAAAAATCTTGCAGAACAATTAGAATGGGTCTGGAACAAAAATGTATTGTAATATTAGCATTTATTGTTTATTCATGGTGGCCACAAACTCAATATCTCCACCTTTAGGTGAAAGTAAATTCCTCCTTGGAGGTGGGCTGTACTTACTATTTCCTTTTTCAAGAAAACCTTTCATGGTCAGAAAAAACAAACTGGAAAAAGAAAGAAGAAATCATCAAATATGGTGGGAGGCTGAGGTAGGACTATTATTTGAGCTTATCAGTTAGAGAGCAATCAAGGAAACCCAGAAAGTCCTGTCTGAGAAAAAAAAAAAGAGAAAAAAAAGGCAGGGAAATAGATTTAATACCAGAGGGAGGGAAGTGAAAAACAGTATGAGGGAGGAAAAAGGTTCATGAAATTAACTTTGACACTTATTTCTTGCATATAACACCAAAAGTGCATAGAACAAAAGCCAGACAAGTTCAAATATATAACATTAAAAATGATGCCGGGTGCCAGTAGCTCACGCCTGTAATCCTAGCTACTCAAGAGGTTGAGATCTGAGGATCATGGTTTAAAGCCAGCCTGGGCAGGAAAAGCCTCAGACTCTTATCTCCAATTAACCACCAGAAAACCAGAAGTGGCACTGTGGCTCAAGTGGTAGAGTACTAGCCTTGAGCTGAAGAGCTCAGGGACAGTGCCCAGGCCCAGAGTTCAAGCCCCATGACCTACCAAAAAAAAAAAAAATATATATATATATAAACTCAAAAATATGATAAATATTGGGAAAGATGTAGAAAATATTAAATTGGTAGATTTCTGGAAGGAATTCAAAGTGGCCAAAGATGCTGAAAGAAAGAACTGTATATACAAATACACAGGAATATGGCTCAGTAGTTCTAGTTTTGTATCCAACCAAAGAGAAAGCAGGGGTTTGAACAGGTATTGGGAAGATCATTTTATAGTAACTACTCACAATAATCAAAAGACAGAAGCAAACCACTCATACATTAATAGACTTAAAAATACAGTAAACAAATAGCCAGGATATGGAAACAACCCAGATGCCCCACTACAGATGAATGGATCCAAAAATTGTGGTACCTATATACAATGGTATATTATGTAGCCATTAGAAATGACTAAATAATGGCATTTGCAGGGAAATGGATGGAGCTAGAAGGAATCATGTTGAGCGAGGTAAGCCAAGAGCAAAGAGACAAATGGTACATGGTCTCCCTGATATGTGGATGTTAAATCCAAAATGTAAGGAGATACAACAAAGTAAACAAGACTCCAGAAACAAAGGACCTCCACTCATCTGGTCCTATCATTACTAAATGACCCCATGTTGCTGACCACATATATTGTATATATATGTGCACATCTGAGTGAAACTAGGAGGAAGACACAGAAACAGAGAGAAACAGGGGAAACCATACAACAGTGGGACCCATCAGCTTCACTGAACATTGACCAAAATGAACTAATCAACTCAATGGCAGTGATGGGAGAGAGGGAATGAGAAGGAAAGAGGGAACAGCTGACACAAAAGGAAAGAAATGTATATCTTACCCGATGTGGAAGAAATAACTGTATTGTCACAGCTCACAGAATTCATAAACTTTATAGATCACAATAAAGACAATTTGCCCCAGGAAGGTTAGAATGTGTTTGTGACTTTAATTAAGTATCTCTATGTCACAAGACTGAAATTACAATAAAAAATTCAGTAAACACATAAAATTTAGTGTAATTATGATTTCAAAAAAAAGAAAAGAAATTCTAGTACATGCTACAACACTGATGAATCTTGAATAAAGTAAGCTAAATAAATCAAATGAGTCACAAATAAACGCTGATAGGCTGGGCGCCAGTGCCCCACACCTGTATTCCTAGCTATTCAGCAAGCTGAGATCTGAGGATTGTGATTTGAAGGCAGCCTGGGCAGGAGAATCCCTGAGACTCTTCTCTACAGTTAACTACCAGAAAAGATATAAGTAAGGTGGTGTGGAAGTGGCAGAGTGCTAATCTTGAGCAAAAGAATCTCAAAGATAGTGTTCAGTCTCTGAAGCCAGTATTAGCATACATTCATGCTTTTTTTCTCTCTCTCTCTCACATACATACACAAAGAATAGCTATGGTAGAATTTCCTTTACTGAGGTTCCCAGGGTCAACAAACTCATAGAGACAAAAAGCAGAATGACGATTCTAAGAGACTAGAGTAGAGAGAAGTGGGAACTGCATGTTTCATGAATATGTACAGCTTTGTATAGGGAAGATGAAAATACGGATGGATGGAAAAGGAGGTTGCACAAGCCCAGGTCTCAGACAATAATAATAACAATGGTTAATGAGCCAGGTATGATAACAAACACCTAAAATCCAAGAATATGGGAGTTTGAGGCAAGATTACTAAACAGCCTATGCTATATATCAAGTTCTAGAAAATCTTGGACTATACAGCAAACTTGTCTTCAAATTTACGGTAAAAAAAGTAATGTGACAAATATTAAGTTATATAAATTAGCTTAAAATATACTATGTACATATATACCTATTTTCCTTACTAACTTTAAGTAATTAATAGAAATTACAAAGAAAAAAGAAAAACAGGTAATTTAGAAGAGTTTGAAACAAGGGCATCAGTGGCTCACATCTGCAATCATGGCAAGTCAGGAGGCTGAGATCTGAGAGTTACAGTTTGAATTCAGCCCAGGCAGGAATGTCCATGAGACTCTTAACTCCAATTAAACAACAAAAAGCTGCAAGTGGAGCTATGGCTCAAATGGGAGAGTATTAAGGACAGTGCCCAGTCATGAGTTCAAGTCCTAGGTCTGGCAGCAAAAGAGAGAGAGAGAGAGAGAGAGAGAGAGAGAGAGAATTTGAAAACATGTTAAGTGATATTTAGCTGGAAATTCAATGATATAATACAAACTTCAAATGAAATTACTAATAAATATACAGGAAAAAGATAGAAATTATTAGATTCTGTGCCTCTTGTTTTTATCCTTTGTATATCATTGACTGTATTACAAATGTGTCTCACTAACTCCTGAACACTTTCTCCCAGTTGAGTCCTAAGGAGATGTTGCCACAAATATTGGCTAAAAGCAGAGTTCCTGAGGGCCCAAACCTTATTACTGAATAAACGTCCTTTAGGTATGTGAACAGTCACATTTCTAATGCAATAAACCAAGTCCCTGTATTGTATGCTAGAACCATCACCTCCTATTCTTATAGACCCAACCAATGAAAATAGTAAAATAATGTTCTAAGAGCAAATCAAAAAGCAGCATCATATTAAATGAGGCCAAACCTAACAGAGGATGCAAGAAGGAGAAATCCATTTCATTGCAGTTGATAACTTTATGGAAGGTAGCAGGTATAAGAGAAAGTAAATTTAGAGTATCCTAAGGCAAGGAAAACTGAAGAGTAAGAAGAAGAGGTCCATAATAGAAGATTTGGAGAAGAAAGATTTCTAGACAGGCCATAGATTACGTCATCAATTATATTATAAGTACAAGTAAGAACAACACTGAAAAGCAGTCATGGGGTTTGACTATAATTTAAGCCACTAATAAGCTTTCGAAACATCATGCAACTCTATGCAGTCTGTTGCACTTCTTACAGAAAATCCACACCAGCCATGTGTGGACAGTCATTTAATGGCTTTCTCCGGCCTCTCAAACATTCAAAGAAGTTTGGGACTATACAATTCAATAGCTCCAGAAAAATGTCACTAACACATTTTAACATCATTAAGATAGTTAATATATGGTTACTGAGGATGAGATTTCAGACCAATGGCCAGCAAATCTTTGCATTCCATAAGAAGTTAGCATGCTTACTTCCTGGGTGTCAGTGGATCATGTAACAATTGTAACTACTTTTTCTCACATCAGAAAAACCAGAGACAAATTCAAGATAAATTTGCACTAAATTTAGATTAACTCTTTTTTTTTTTTTTTTTGCTAGTTCTGGAGCTTGAACTCAGGCCCTGAGCTTCTCTGTGCTCAAGGCAAGTACTCTACCACTTGAGCCTCAGTGCCATTTCCGGCTTTCTGGTGGTTAATTGGAGATAAGAGTATCACAGACTTTCCTGCTCGGGCTGGCTTTGAACTATGATCCTCAGACCTCAGCCTCCTGAGTAGCTAGGATTACAGGTGTGAGCCACCAGCATTGGCTATTTTTTAAATTCGTTTTTAACAAAATTATGCAGGAGACAAACTGTTGAAATAAAATGAAGTGAATTTTTTAGCCACATGAATGAAAAATGCAAATCATCATGAAAGTCAATTATGGGGAATTCATTGAAGTTGTTGCTGCTAGTAAAGACTATTTGAATCATTAAGAAAGAATGTATACCTGTCATGGGTGGCCCATCCTTGTAATTCTAGCTGAGGCTGAGATCTGAGGATCCCAGTTCAAAACCAGTCAGGAAAGTACATGAGACTCTTATTCCCAATTAACTGTCAGAAAGCCACAAATGGCACTGTGGCTCAAGTGGTAGAGCACTTGCCTTGAGCTGAAGAACTCAGGGATAGCACCCAGGCCCAGAGTTCAAGACCCACAAAAAAAGAAAGAATAAAAAAGCAAAAAAGAAGAAGCAATGTGTGCATTTTAGTTTTAACTTTTTCTGCACCCTAATAAAATTTTTTACTTTAAAAAACATAACATAAATTTGCTATAGACTGAAAATCTCAATGATGAGACTAGAATTTTCATAGGTTTCATGGTTTTCTTTTTTTTGTATTGAATTTTGTACATTCCTACACCAAAAAATGTAAGGTTTCATATTACAGAATTTCTGTTTGAAAATATAATCTCCACTTAAAAGAGGAAGTTGCACTGGGGTGGAACAGAAGTATATTTAGTCTTATTTATTTACCTATTTATTTGTCAGTCATGGGGCTTCAACTCTGGGCCTGGGCACTGTCCATGAGCTCTTCAACTCAAGGCAAGTGCTCTACTGCTTGAGCCACAGTGCCACTTCCAGTTTTCTGGTGGTTCATTGGAGATAAGAGTCTCATGGACTTTCCTGCCCAAGCTGGCCTTGAACTGTGATCCTCAGATCTCAGCCTCCTGAGTAGCTAGGATCACAGGCGTGACCACCAGCACCCAGCCTTGTTTAAGTAATGGGAAATAAGTTCATTATTGTACTGCAGAGTTTGTAATATTTCAAGAACATATTTAACGTGGAAAATGTTCATGTTAGTAATATTTTTAAGTCACAAAAGCTACAGGAAGTGCTGAGGATAAGAAATAAGATAAGCATATTTGAAGCAAAGTATGTGCTACATTGACTTCTATCACTCCCATCCCCCCAAAAAAATCCCCAAAGTGAAAAAAGTACTTCTTTTGTAACTAAATGGGTAACACTAGCTAAATCTTCAGGATACTTAACATCTACAAACCATACAACATTGAGCAGTATACATCACCTTAAATTGTGATTTGTCATTTTTGTTTTAAAGCATAAGATCCTTAGCAAGCATTTCCTGAATTGCCAGAAAAATCATTAGGTAAAAGCAAGTACCAACATATCTCTAGATGGAACATTTAATAACAAGATACATTTGGGAGAGCTTGCATTCTAGCTACAATAGTGGGGTTAGATTGAATCAGAGAGACTGGGATAAAGATTCTTCCAGGTGTGACAAGATATCTCTCCACTTCAAATCATAGCCTGCTATCCCCTCTGATAATTCAGCTCTGGCTTATTCCTTGGTCCAGCTCACCTCTCTCTTCTCAAAGTTGAAGAGTGGTTGGGAGCTTTGGAGAAAGTTGTACCAGGTGAATCTTGTGCTCGGGAAAGTCGAATCAATCATTGCTAGGGCAAGGATGGCTAACCAGATCTTCCCGTTCTAGTGCTTCTCTGCCTCTGCTCTTTAGGGCTAGTGACAGTTCACAAGGACAGTGTTCTTTCAGGATGCACACTGCTGTTCAGAATCTGCCCTCCTTCGAATCTGCCACGCTTACTTAATTCCAAGGAATACAGGTCCATCAGCCAGTCGTGTACAAACATATGTGAACTGGAGCCAGGAGTGCTAAGAGGCTACAGCGCCCAGAAGGGGACTAGAAAAGTCCCCACAAGAAACAACACAGAACCCCACCAACACAACTGCCATAGCACATGACTCGGCCAGCACACCCTTCACAACCTCACTAGAATTGTGACTCGTCCATCGTTCAGTGGACAAATGATGTCATCACACTGGCTCACAGCAGAATCAGGCGTGGAACAGAAGCGCAGGCCTCCCCAGCTCTCCTAGTCTGGACAACCTCCTAGCCTGCCCGCGAGCCTTCCCGAGCCAGCTAGGTTCCGGCACCTGGAAGGACACTGACTCTGGCAGAACCGACTCTGACAAAGCAATCACGACCCCAGGCACAGTCACCCAGACCGGAGGGACCCAGCAGTGCGTGGAGCCTCCAGGCTACCCGCCCGGCTCCAGCTGCCGCCTGCAGCCCGTTTTCCTGCCTGCCTGCCATCCACTCACATTTCAGGTCCCCAGGTTCGCCAGGCACGGCGGGACCTCTTGCCACCCTCACTGCAACACTCAGCATGCTAAACATTACTTCAGAAACTTCCCAAGAGCATGGCAAGGCTCCAGAAACTGGAACTGCAGAGCAGAAAACACCGCGAGTGGGCGCCTAGGCGCATGCACAGAAGAAGCCTGAAAGAGCCCATCTAAAGGTTCTGTCCCTGAGGGGAGACTACATTTTCCACTATGCGCTGCCCCATACAGGTGGAAGTGCGCATATTGGGTTGTTACCCAGAGTCTGACTGGAGATCCTTAGGCTGCTAGGGCTGAGTGGGGACCTTAGGCTCCCTGTCTGAGCCTAGTGAGTGAAAGTATTTCCTAAAATCCTGGCTTTCCTCTGAGAGATTTTAAAACCCACTACAGAATTCCTAACAGTGACTGCCTCATTGAGCTTTCCGTTTGAAACCTGGCAACAATACACAAAGATGCTCTGTACCATTTCAACCTCAGTACCAGCAGGCCTGACTTCCCAGTGAAAGCTAAATTAAATAGGCAGGTTTAATTAGGGAGCCGAAGAACGAGAATACCACATGGTATTCAGGAAGAGAAGTTTTATTTCCAGGGGTGGAGAGAAGGTGTGGCCCAGATGTGGCCACAATGAATGCAGATGTGACCTCAGCGTCTGGGACCCTCCCAACAGTCCGTGGAGAGGGGAGAATTGGGGGCTGCCCAAGATGTGACTTCTGAGGAGGGGATAGTGACTGCTTCCAGGTGTCCCAGGTGTCCCAGTTACCTAGGTACCACAGGTAGGTGGGGAGACATCTGCACAGGGCCTGCTTGGCCTTACATCCAGCTATGTTTGGGGATGTGAAGTAAAAGCTCAGGCTTTAATTCCAAAACAATCTCCTATGTGATTTAGCCAGGCCTGCTCACACATACTAGAGAAGTGATAGGTGCATGCCATCATGTGTTTATCAAATTTTTGCAAATTTCCAAGTAGATAAACCAGCAGGTCAAGGAAACTTCCCTAACTATTGCTGCATTGGCCCCTGGTTCTTTGTTTATAACTTTAGTATATAATGGAAAATGTATGTGAAGGAAACTTCCTGAACCAGGCCGAGAGACTTATACTGCAAGTCCAGTTATTTTGGGGCTATTAGGAGAATTGCTTGAGTTTGGAGCCAGCATGGACACCATAGTGATAATGTTGAAACAGGATAATCTTGAGGAAAACATAGAAACATAGAAGTACCATCTCTTCTTCAAAGAGAGACAACAAGATGCATTCCTTCCTGAAGGATGCATTTCTCACACCAAGAATGAACACCTTGTCTGTAAGGATCTATGCCTTCCTGAGAAAAACGTTCCTCCCAAAACTTAAGCAACCTGCTACCCAAAATGCAGATAACAAGGCACCATCCTTATCTCAAGGATAAAGACCTGTGTTGTGGCAGGATGTATTCTCACCTGGAAGAAATACCCCAAAACATCGAGAAACCCAGAAAGTAACACCGGAAGTAATTACAGCAAAGATAAAACACCTAGCTTTGTACAACTTTGAAGCCAGACCCTCATCCCTTTACCATATAAATGCCCCTAAACAGCCAACGACCTGTGTCTCTCTCCGTAGGAGAGCACCCACACTTTTTTTATAGTGTGCTCCTGCCCTTCTCTTTATCTGTCTGTCTGTGTTTTGTCTATTTGCTTGCTTGCTTACTTACTCAATAAAACTCCACCATGTTTTCTTACCATCATGACTTGTCCAGAAGTTCTTATTTTGCCATCAAAGTCTAGGACCATAAGTGAAGACTCCCTACATTTAAAGGAAAACATTACAAACCCTCACCTGTGTACGGTGACACTGCCATCTCAAAAATAAATATAAAATAAGTTTCCTAGTGTTTCATTGACAGAAGAGGAAGATGTAAAACGTTTCCAAGAGGAGCAGTGAGAGAAAAGATAATTTATATTACAGTGGTTTACCATTTAAGATGTATGTTAACATTTCATTAATTGTAACTCAGGTCTTATTTTGCTGTATACAGCATTGATTCTTTTTCTCTACAAAATCAAATTCCTTAGTGTTGATATAATAGGCTTTAAACAATCTTTTAAATTTACTTCTTTTGGCAGGTCAAAATTGTGGCTTGAACTGAGCCTAGTGTTCTTGCCTGTTTTTTGATTTTTGTTTTTGTCTTTTTCACTCAAGGCTGATGCTTTAAAATTTAAGTCATAGTTCCACTTACAGCTTTTTGCTAGATAATTGGAGATGAGTCTCACAGACTTTTCTGCCTGGGCTGGCTTCAAACCTCAGTCCTCAGATCTCAGCCTTCTAAGTAGGAAGGATTACTGGTGTGAACCATCAGCACCTGGCTAAGTGTATTTTTACTTGACCCATAAAGACTATGGGGCTGGGAATGTGCCTTAGTGGTAGAGAGCTTGCCTAGCATACATGAACACCTGGGTTCAATTCCTCAGTACACATAAACAGAAAGAGCCAGAGTGGCACTGTAGCTCAAGTGGTAGTGTGCTAGACTTGAGCAAAAGAAGCTCAGGGCCAGTGCCCAGGCCCCAAGTTCTATAAACACTGGCCCAGAAAACCAAGCAGACACACGGTCACATAGAAGAAGGAAGCATTTATTGTCAGCCAAAGCTGACAGGCTATCTCTCGCGGGATAAAGAGTAGCAAGCCTGCTCTCAGGCAGGGGAGACAAGGCATGAGAAGGGGTTGGGGGCAGGAAGTCTTTGTAGTTGCAGCTGGACACTGGAGATACCAGACAGCCAGGGCAGGACATTCTATAGCTGGCTTGTAGCTAGGGAAAACATTTCATATCTGGCATGTAGCCGGAACAATACATTCTGTGGCTGACACCTAGCCAGGGAAAACATTCTATATCAGGCATCTTGCAGCTGGAACTAGAACTAGTGTGCGACTGGGAATAGGCATCCAGACTATGTCAGCAGCATGTTGCTGACGCAGTTGGGGCTGGAGATGCGTGCAATTTGGGTGGGAATGGGCAGCTGCAGCTTGTAGATGACCCAAAATGAAGGCTGTAAACCCAAAATAGGAGTGAATATGCTTACAAGTTCAAACCCCAGGACTGGCAAAAAAAAGTGCATATTTATAAGATGCCTAGTGGTGCTGCAAAAAATACAATTCTACAATATATAATGGTCAGATCAAGGAATTTAGCATATCCATAACTCACTTTTTAGGATTTCTTTGGTTTAGGAACATTCACAGTCCTTTCTTCTAGCCACTGGGAAACAAACATACACTTAATTATGGCTAGTCATAGTTACCTTCCTACTAATCTCTGGTCCCCTGGATAAAGATGATTTAAAACATAGATTTGGAAATTGGGAGAAAACCAAGCTCTAGAAAGCAACATAATCACAGAGCTGAATCTCTGAGATGCTGATCACAGAGGTAGGTCTCTTTCAAAATGGCATTACAACTTTGGGTACAGTATTAATGTTCAATTCTGGGAAGTGTTCCAGGTGCTCTCTGGGTTTGTTGTTGTTGTTTCCGTTCTGGAGCTTGATCTCAGACACTTATACTATTTTAGCTCATCAGTAGTGGTGTACTACTTGAGTCACAGCTCCCCTTCTGGCTCTTTGCTGCTTAAAGATTCACTTGGATTTGTCTGCCTACTATGACTTTAAACCTTGATGCTCAGATCTCAGCCTCCTTGAGTAGCTAGGATTAGGCATGAGCTGCAGGCACCTGGCTTCCATGTCTTAATTCATGAACATTAAGCTATAATTTTTATTCCAGCCTATGGAGATTTCACATTTTAGGAATAATCCATTTATTTTACCTTCATATTTCCTAAAACTAGCATTCTCACTGTGGTGTGTGTGTGTGTGTGTGTGTGTGTGTGTATAGATATAGTGAATCAAATGGTTTTCTTTGCAAGTTGAGGATTTTACTTCTCCAACAGTGTCTCTCTCCCTGGAGTACTGTCCTGGTTCTGGTGTGCCTTTACTCTTTCAGAGTCCTGAAGTTGTTCATGGTGATCTCCAGCCACTCCCAGCAGTTTAAGGGTGACTTCTCTGCCTTATAAAATGAGGCCCTGGGAACAACCCACACTGTGAATTGATGGTGCAAAGCCTACTTTTCTTTTCTTTTTTTTTTTTTTGTCGGTCGTGGGGCTTGAACTCTGGGCCTGGGCGCTGTCCCTCAGCTCTTCAGCTCAAGGCGAGTGCTCTACCACTTGAGCTACAGCGCCACTTCCGGTTTTCTGGTGGTTTATTGGAGATAGGAGTCTCACGGTCTCTCCTGCCCAGGCTGGCTTTGAACCGTGATCCTCAGATCTCAGCCTCCTGAGTAGCTAGGATTACAGGCGTGAGCCACCAGCGCCCGGCCAAAGCCTACTTTTCAACAATCAAACTTCAGGGCTTTGTGGGATGGTCCATGATAACACCTGAAAGCCTAGCTCCAGGAATTATGAGGCACTGGCTTAAGGGCCTCACCCTGAATTCAGGCTCTGTGCAAGGGGGATGTGTGTTTCCTTGTGGATGCCTGAGATAGAGGTGAGGGTGGGACTGCTCTTTCTAATTCTGCAATAAATGACTTAAGAGCCTCAAAGATTTGGTAAGGTATATCAAGTAGGTAGGTTTCATTAGTTAGCTGATGAAGAGAATACCACACACTATTCAGGTAGGAAAAGAAGTTGATTTACTGAATTGCTGTGCCCACTGTGCATGGTGGATAGGCATGGACAAAAAGGAGAGACCCACCCCCAGGCCAGAACTTATCTAAGCCAGGGACAGGAAGAGGTGTGGCCAGGTGGGGGAAAGGTGTGGCCACATTGGATCTGGATGTGATCTTAGGGCCTGGGACCCTCCTATGGCCAGATGGGAGGCTGGTGACCAGAGGTGGCCCAGGATGTGATCTAGCAGGAGGGGGAGGTGACTGCTTCCAAGTGTGCCAGTTACCTAGGTAACAGATACTGGGCAGAAACTTAGCCAAGAGGTAGGGAGGTGTCCGCACAGGGCCTTTGTGGCTGGGGGCAGACCTTATAGATTTCATGTTAGTATAGGATTTGTGCACATCTCTGTTATAAACTGAAGAAAAGAAAAACACCCACAACAGCCTTGCTCTAGTAAAGAAATCATTTCCTATTAATATGCAAACAGCATTTTTATCTAACCCACCCAGCCATCTACTCCCATGGGTAAAGCATTGCATTTAATGCTTTTTCTTCCCCTCTGTATGTATTGTGCAGTCATATAGGTCCCAGGTTGCATTGGTGAATGGTATTTTCCTTCATTGGAGTCCAAACCAATGTTGTGAGCGCCCCAACACCTAAATGGATTGGGAGTTTGGAAGGCCTTCTCCCAACTCTCAGAATGCTGAAAGTTTCCTGGAAAGGTCAATCAGTCCTGGCTTAACAGGAATTCAGATTTCTATCCAGAGTGTGGGCTAACAGCACCCTAAATTGTGTGAGAGCCTGTGGGTAGACTTAGGTTTATGCAAATTGTAAGCTGTTTACTGGTTCGCTCTTATTCGCAGAATAAGGTCATCTACTACTTGTATGCAAAATATTGTCATGTATTAAACTTTGTACCTTACTTCTTTACCCAAGACCAATAAAAACCTTGGTTAATGGAACCTTGGGATCTGAAGCTGGAGAAAGGATACAGGTCCCCTGGTACTCCAAAACTTAATTCCACAGTCCAGTCTCCATTCTTGCTTTGCTCCCCATCATGGCAGAGTATGGAGCATGTGTCAGGTTGCAACAGTAAAGCATTGCATGTAATGCTTTTTCTTTCCCTCTGCATGTATTGTGCAGTCATATAGTTCCCAGGATGCATTGGTCAGTGGTATTGTCTTTGATTGGAGTCCATACCAATGAGTGGAACCAGGCATCTGTGCAGAAGAGACTGCAGTCTCTGCAGGATATGGCTTCATCCCCATCTCTTCCTGGAGGGCTAGGGGCTCAGGAAAGGCAAGACTACATATTCTGTCAGAATCTTTGAGACATAAACATTTGGTGCAGAGTGATGTAAGTGAGAGGAGTGCAAATCAGGACTGGCTGAGCAGCCTGACTGCATGGTGGGTGTGTGGCTGATATTCCCACTGCTCAGCTGGGCACCTGTCTCCAACTGGGAGCTGCCATTGCTACTGAGCTCTCTCTCAGAAGCCTTGTGACTGAATGGAGGGATTGCCTTAATTCCAGGGCTTCCCTAAGCACACAGGACTCTCCCACACCCCACTGGCCCCTGGGCCTGCAGCAGCCTTCATTATTCTGCTCACTTCCAAGTAGTCATTTGCTCAATCCTCTGAGGACCACCGTGGGACCCCAATGAAGGAAGTGAGGTGGGCAGATGTCAGGCCACACCACCCAGACAAAGGCTTGTGTGGCGGTTGGTGGGATGGCAGCCCCAGCTCATCAGGCTGCCTGTCCCACCACCCAGACCCTGGGGAGTCCCTGGGCCCGTGGGCTGATGTATTTACTTTCCAGAGGGCTTCCTTAGGGGAGGGCTCCTCTTGTTGTTCCTGATCAGGAAGCCTGCCCTGTAGGGAGGCTCCAGCTCATGGACAGCTTGGAGCTAAGACAGGAAGTGGCTGTGAGGACAGCAGGCTCCACCCTGGGGCTTCCTTCTAGGGCTCTTGGGGACCCAGGAAGCCATGTGCTCAGCCTTCAACAGGAAACAGGGATGCTGATTCAGGCTACAGGCTCTCAGGGGCTGGTTCTGGAGATCCCCATACGTGCTGCCCCATTACCAGCACCATCTTTCAAACTCGCTGAGGTGCTTCATATTCTGAAACCAGGCTACAAAATGGAGCAGGTACCACATGGAGCACCTGGCATGTGGACTGCAGTTCCTGGTGATTGAAAGTACTTTGACTTCCTCTTTGAGAGTGAGGACAGGTGGTAGGCAGGAAATATACTCTGGGTCTTTACCTGGGCTCACTCCTTCCTCACCCCCAAAACCTCCTCCTCCACCCCTACAGCCTCCTCTGTGTTTCTCTGCTAGGATCCGGTGCCCACCCTCAGGAAGTTATCCCAGAACCCCTCAGAGCCCCATCTCCTATCCTCTGTACCAAATGTTGCCATCTTCAGAGGCAAGGATGGACCTATGTGGACTACACAGCTGGCCACCCTGTGGTGGAGGGCTTCTTCAAACAGCCATTGTGCTTAGAAAATGGTGCTTCCACACTGAAGGCTGCCTTGCCTCTTTGTGCCCTACCAAGTCAGTCCAGCAGAGGGTAGACTGTGTCCACACCTGAACTATGGTTACTCTGAGTCTAGGCCAGAGGGCAAGGATCTGACTGTTGAACTCTCTCTCTGGACATTGAAGGCTGAGGCTTGCAGTGAGAAGGCCATGCTGGTTCCACATGCAATGTTATCTCGAAGGATCTGGTGTCACACTCTTACTCAGGCTCACCACTCATTGAGAAATGGATCAAGTCATCAGCAGCACTGAGGTCTGGCAGCTTGGGGCATGAGCAGGTAGGATTGCTGTGGTGCTTGTTACCCTGCAGCTGGGGAGGACGTGGGCTCATGCAGGGATCAAGGGGCAGTGAGAGGCTTTTTCCCCAAATCTGACTTCCTAGCCCTGCGCCTCTGCTCACTTATATCTTTGGAGTCCTTGCTTTGTGCAGTGAGGCCAGGTGTGTGAGGATGGTCCCCAGGAAAGAGACTGTGTCCTTGGGATATTCTTATGCCATTGGAGAATAATCAGAAGGGTCCTTTTTACCTTTTCCCTAGTTATCCCAGACTTACCCCAACCCCATGTAGCTAACCATGTGGAATCACTTGAGGGGATGGCAGGCTTCCTTTCCTTTAAGACACTCCACAAAGGCTAAAGCCCTGCATGTGGGAATCAGTCTGGGTCTAGTCGCTTTCTAGGCTGGCACTAGACAGAGCTGCATGGCCATGCCCATGGCCGGCCCTCATGCTCTTGTGGGCCCTAGTGTGATGGCTGCAGCTCATTCTTACTATATGCTAGCTGTGCCCAGTTCAAGTCTGATGGGGCAATCAGGGAGTGAGCCGACAGGGCGTGGGAGCTCCCTCCACTCCTCCTAGGAACTCTCTGACCTCAGGCATCCATACTTACCAGTTCCTTAGGCTTCCTGAGGCCTCTCCTGAGTTTCCTCCAGAAGCCATGAGCATGGTGTTAAAAGACCTTTGTCCTCTTACTACTCAGCCCTCCGGTGGCCCCTCCTTGTGTGACAGTCATGGCCTGTCCCTGACACCCTGGGGTCTCAGGCTCTCTGTGACTATCAGTCTTTTTTCCTGGGCATGCCACAGAGACATATGGCAAGGTCTGGTCTGCACTGGAATGTGGAAGTTGGGATCCCAAACAGAATGTCCTCATGGCAGGCTGGTCCCAGGGCATCTGCAGACCTCATGTTTCTGGCAGTGCTTCTCCCCCTGGATAGTGAATCCTACACGGAAATGGAGCAGGGGCATGGCTTCTAGGTGTCAGGATGGCTGGGTGTAGAGAAGACAACCCTATCACAGGACACCCACTAAGGAGGAAGGTTGACAGGAAATCCCAGCTGGAAGCTGGAGATCCTCAGTCATGTCAGTTCCTCAATACCCCTCCCACCCAGACACCCTGACTGCTTCCTCTACACTGACTGGATTGGGTTGCCATGGGCTTTCTGTTCCCTATACAGTCTACCCTATCCCCAAGCACAGGACAGATGCTTCTAACCTTGCTATGGGTGAGATACTACTGGAATTTATGAAAAGCTCATCAGGGAGGAATTCTTTTCCCTTCTCCCCCATTGCCAGAATCTATTTCTAGGCTCACACCACCTTGCAAGTTTGCTTGTGGGAAAACATCTTAGTCAGTTCCTGTAAGATCTCAATAGTTTTGCTGTAGGATGGACAAACATGAGGTGACAGGTAGGAGAGGGAGGAAGAGAAGGAGTGTGAAGCAGCCCTTCATCCTAATGGAGAAGAGTTGGCAAATGGATCCACTTGGACCTAAGGATGCATGAGTCTGGAACAAAGCCTTGTGGGGGAATCTGTGGGCTTCCCCCCACATTTCCACAGGTTGTTTTTCTTTGGAAGAGCACTGGACTTAGAGTGGCTACAATATCTAAACAGGAAAAAGCACCCTGTGTCTTTGTCCAATGTGTGGCAGAAAAGGAAGCCAGCCCTAGCAGGGAAATCCTGGGCAAAAGTCTGAACTTTACAGAGCAGCAGCGCCTGTCCTTGGGGATTGCTAGACTGAAGCATCCACAGTTGCCAAGGAGATAGCCCACTTGGAAACTGCTTTCCATGTCCTTCTCAGGCCTGGGAGGGTTCTGTTCTTAAGTGTGGGAAAGATTGCATACAGGGAGCAAGCATTTGTCAGCAGATGACATTCCTAGGGATGGTAAATGTGTGAGCTGAGCTATGGAGGGAGCTCCTTGTGGCCCTGCTTTGGCTCTGCTATTGGGCTGAATGGTGGGGGAGCTTGGGGAAATGGCATCATCCCAGTAGAAGCAGAGCAGGATTGCAGCCAGTCCAAGCAAAGGCAGAGCATGAGGAGGAGCTGAGGACTCAGGCAGTGGGTTGAAAGTGAGCAGGCAGCTGATGATGAGGACTGGAAAAGGAAGTGGGGTCCCAGAGCCCCTCCTGCAGCATACCAAGGCCACGTTGACCCAGTGCTCCCCCATCAGAGCCCTGTCTGCCATCTCTATGCCATCCCCAAAGCAGGTGGTAACAACCCAGCAGGCCATCTGGTTCAAGTGCTTCAGGATGACAACGGCAGTGGGCACTAGGTGCTCCTGACACTTGTCATTGAGCTGGAAGTAGACACAAAGTAAGCACTGTTATGGCACCAGTGTTTTGAAGAGGTCCTAGGGAGAGGCAGGGGTCAGCATTATTGTATCCTGAGGCATCCAATGTCCCTGGCCCATGGTGGGATGTAGGGCTAGGGAATAGACCTAAGAAAGTCAAGGAGGGTCTCAAGGTCTCAGAGGGAGTCTCTGGCTTTTGTTCCTGGACTACTGGAAGCCCCTGACATTGTGGGAGGAGGAAGAGGATCATAATTCTACCAAATTATTTTCTTTCTTCCAACCCTAAAGTGCTTCAGGCTGCATGTCCCAGGTAGCAGATCTGACTTGTCTCCACTACACCTCCGTTCTGTCACCAGTCCACCTGCACTTTGGCTCCAACTTGTATCTGATCCTATATTTGTCATGGTATCTCAATAACCATCAAAGAAGCCCCAATAAGGGCTGAGAGCTGTTGAAAGACACATGAAACACCTGGCTTCTGGCTGTTCCTCCATGTCATTCCTTGAGCCTCCAAGGTCCCTTTGGGCTGTGTGGGTCCTATGGGCCCTGGGCAAAGGGACTTTGCTTCTTTGGCTGTGTTTGGTCTGGGTTTTGCAATAGTGGAGTTGCGATTTGGACTGAATTATACTCTGGACTGGAAATGGAACGTTTGGTGAGTCGGGTTGAAAAGGATGCATGCCAAGGCCTGTCAAGTACTCATCACAGCCATGAGGGTTAACTGCTCTGCCTTCAGGTTGGGAAGCCACCTCCAGATGTGAGCTGTCTCCTCAGCTTTGTCAGCATCCATTATGGAAATCCAGGAGGCCTCACTAAATGACACTTGAGCATCTTCCACCTCTAGGCCCTTCCAGAGAGCTGGCTCTAATCTGGAGCATGTACTGTGGCCCTGTCTTCCTCTATAGCTGGTTGTGGCACTGACTCTTGCTCTGGAACACAGCATGGGGCCAAACTGCCCTCTTCAAGAAGCATCTGGTCATGTTCTGTGTCCAGATCAGGAACTGAATCAGAGTCCCCTCTTAGACCTTCTGCATCAGGGTCCAGGTCTCCACATGCTGCAGGTGCTACATCTGGGCTGGAGGGCAGAGGGTCATGTGCAGATGACTTTGGCTCCTCATCAAGTGAGGAAGTGAGACATCCCCTCCACCTACCAGGAAAATGTCCTTTTACTCTGTAGCAGGACCTGAAGCCAACTCAAATCCTCCATGGATTTCCAGGGGCCTCTAGCTCTGGTCCTGAGCTATCTGCTGCAATGGGCTTGGGAGCCATTAGCTGAACTGCAGATGCTTCTGGCTCTTCAGCTGATGGTAGACTTAGTTCAACCTTGCCTTGAAGCATCTGGTGTTTCAGATTGGGAAGTAGCACTGACTCTTCTCCTGAATACACTGGTGGCTCTATGCCTGGGGCTGAAGTCATTGGTACCATTGAGCTAGGTGCCCCAGGTAGAGATGGAGCTGCCACTACTTCTGTCTGAAATAAGGGAACTGAATCTTGGAGTTCACATTTGGGGTCTGGTGGTGGTGAAGGCAGACAGCTTCGTTTTATCAGCTCATGTGTAGCTGGCCTTATGTCTAGAGTAGGTGATGGTGAATTTAAGTCAGCCTCTCCATCTTGCAGTGGCTTGTGCTGGAGCTCTACAGCAGGTCCTGGAGTGGCCTCTGGTTCTGATGCTGCTCTTGCCTCTAGCTCTGACTGAGATGGTAATGTTGGGTGCTAGATCCAGTGCTTGAAGTGGTTCTAGCCAGAAACACCTTGGTTTGTCATCAAGTACTGGAACTGGTGGGACAACTGCAGGAGAAGAAAAGATCCCCCTGCTGCCTTCCCCTAAGTCTTCGCTGAGACTCAGGAGACTCCCGCTTGCCCAAGGAGCCCCAGCTCCCTTGACTGTACACAGGAAGACTTCCAGGTTTCAGCCCAAGGCCTCTGAACTCCCCAGCTCTTCTTATTCATGGCCACATGGCAGGATTGGAGTCTCTTAAAAGTAGAAGAACTCAGCCTCCTCCACCTGTTCTCTCCTTTGCTAGTCCATGCCACTTCCCCTCAAGCTCTGCCTGTTTGGGACCCACATGCTCCAGCAGGGTGAGAAGAAGGAGAGCCTGGCGCTCCTCCATGGAGCCAGGCATGTTGTACTGTAGGTATGCTAGAAGGTATTAGAGGCAGGGTGTGTCCGCGCTTCTGTGAAATCTTCCAGAATCTCTCATCCAGGAACCTAAGATGAATGAGAATGCTCTGGGTGGAGAGGGGCAGCTTTCTGCCATCTTCCACCTGCTAATGAATCTCTGGACTCCAGACCTCTTTTGGGACTACCAAATGAAGTGTGTGCCATTTGGCTTTGCCCAGGCCTCCTCAAAGCCGGCTCTCCAATGCACCCACCCTGAAGACAGATTCCCTCCCCCTTCCCCCAAACCCCTTCACTGCTGCAGTAACTCGCAGTCCATTCTAGTCAGTATATTACAGAAGCAATCATATCTAGAGGAGACCACAGGATGTCACTTGCACTGTGCCTGATAATGACATCTAGAGTTCCTGGTGGTGTCCCTGAGCAGAGGATAGAGCTCAGGACAACAATTTCCTTGTTCTTTTCACGAGTTATCACATGTCTGGAAATGCATCCCCATACTGGTGCTTCCTACAGGATGTTGCTGTGGATGATCCCCCAGCTTCCTCTTACATACCTGAATGGATATGGGGTCTGAGTGTCCCCCTAGGGCTTCCTGGTGTAGTTCAGGTAGCTCAGGACACCCACCTCCTTTGTGAGTCTGGAAAACATTTTGCTTGTGGTAGTAGACAAGTGAGACCTCAATGCAGGAAGGAGGTCTTCATGAGGAAGGAGGAAGCTTACATTACCTCCCATAGTCCTGGATAGCCCAGTGTGGAAGGCCTGGCCCAGGACAGGCCTGTGGGGCCCCTCCCACTGGTCCTGCCTCAGGCAGTGAGGGTATTAGTCCGAGCATACCATCCAAGCAGATCCACATTGGTGCTGCACATGCCAAGGCCTAGCCAGTGGGCCCATCAGAGGTGGTGCTTATGTATTCAACAGCAGTGTCAATATCTGCTGTGCTAGAGTAAATGTCCATACATCCTCAGAAATATGAGGATAAAGAAGACATCCCTGCAGAGCAGGGCAGGGACTAGGTGGTCTACTAGCGTCTCCAATTTGCCTCTTTGAAGGTAGCTTGCCTTGCTTGGATCAGCAAGAGCCAAAAGACATCCATACTGGGGTGGTGAAATGAGAATTCCAACAAGAGAACAGCAATATACTGGGAAAAGATTCCCGGCCATACAGTGAAACAGCCTGGAATGCGCGCACACACACACACACACACACACACACTCATGTCTACACACCCCACTCACACATGCAAACAGGCAGAAACACTCTGAGGTTGCCAGAGGTTAGTAGGTTAGTGGGATTCTACTCATTTATCAACATGGACTGCCTTGATTCACCTGTGTTGTGCATGGTGACCGGGACACCGGTCATGGTTAGTTCTTTGGAAATCCAGGCAACAATATGAGTCCACTGTGGTGTCCCAAAGGTTTCCATGCAAGTGAGCTGGCTGAGCCACACAGAAATGTGGGAGCCTGGTAACCAGCATCCCAAGTCCTGCCTGGTCCATTGTACGGTCATCTCTGAAGATGACATCATCACTGGAGGTCCCCTCCTCTGAACCTCAGTCTCAGATAAGACCTCTCCAAATGGCCACTGGCTGGCTGTCTGGACCCCATGATGGGCCAGGAGGAAAATTGGACACAGTCTTATCCACATACCTCACCAACTGTCCTCTGTCTGTCCAGTTAATGCCCTAGTGGTGAGGATACATTGGTTTCACATTGATTAAATAAAACAGCAAATGCAATATTTAGAATTCAAATAAAAGTTCACCTGTATAGAAGTAGCATTTTGACCCAAGCCATAGGCAGAAGCCTAGAGACTGTGAGTACTTTAGGACATAGTCCTCACTTTCAAATCTATTGTGGGTTGCAATCCCTGGGAAGAAGAGTTTATAGAGTTGAGGCTGGATACTTATGGATGCTGTATGGAAGAGAGAAGCAAGAAAACAGTATTGAGAAGAGAGTGAAGTCATGCTTCTGTGCAGATAGCTATACTGTCACAACTGAGCTGTTCTATGTTAGGGTGAGATAGCCAGGCCTTAGTCCCCTCACACTGGCCAGTCACTGGTTGCCGTCCACCTTGTGTGTGAGGGGGGTTGATGAAGGTGGTTTTCCACTAGTGGAAACAATACCCCTAAGGGGTCAGAGGCTGGAGCATCCCATCCCCTAAAGCAATAAATCCTGAGACCATGATCATGTTTCTATGATCCCCAAATTGTAAAGGTAAGAATTGACAGATGTTCTTTAGAATTAAAATTATAGTACATTACTGGGAATGTGGCTTAGTGGTAGAGTGATTGCCTTTTATGCATGAAGCCTTGGGTTCGAGTCCTCAGTACCATGTACATAGAAAAGGCAGAAGTGGAGCTGTGTCTCAAGTGGCAGAATGCTAGGCTTGAGCAAAAGCAACTCAGGGACAGTGCCCAGGCCTTGAGTTCAAGCCCCAGGACTGGGGAAAAAAAGCCCTCCATAACCCAAAAAACACACAAAGAAATCCTATACTACTCATTTAGCACAATAGCCTTTAGGAAGTGGGAAAAACACACAATAAAACTGATGGTACAAAAAATGAAATGGACTTCCCAGATGGAGCAGAGGCATTCTGTGTTGAAGCACGCTACAATCTGCAAGTAGCTTCTGCTTTCTCTACTGCTTCACTGCTTTCTCTACTCACTGTCATGCCAGGGGCCCGTCTTTGATCACAGTTCTGACCCTGTGAAATGCTATTGCAGGGTGGAGACCAGTAATGTGTTCAGGAGATGCAGAAGATGCAAAAATACTATCCCCAGATTTCCTCTGTGCAAATATGGAGTTAATATTTTAAAAAATGTTGTCCATGGCCAATGGAATAGAATTGAAAACCCAGAAATGAACCTACAGACCTACAGCCATCTAATCTTCAATAAGGGAGCTAAAACAATAGAATGGAAGACAGACAGCCTCTTCAGTAAATGGTGCTGGCAAAACTGGTTAACTACTTGTAGAAAACTAAAGCTAGATCCTTATATATCACCCTGCACCAGAATCAACTCCAAATGCATCAACGACCTCGGAGTCAAAGCAGACACTCTGAAAACATTACAGGATGGAATAGGAGAAACCCTAGGTCTCCTTGGCACAGGCCGAAAATTTCTTAATAGAGACCCAGAAACACAACAAATCAAAGAAAGGTTGGACAAATGGCATTGCATGAAATTGCAGAGCTTCTGCATGGCAAAGGACATAGCTAGCAAGATCAATAGAAAGCCCACGGATTGGGAGAAGATCTTCACTAGCCTTACAATGGACAAGGGTCTCATATCTAAAATATACCTTGAACTCAAAAAAATTAAATCCCCCAACAACAAATCTTTAAAGAATCAACTGCCCAATAAATAAGTGGGCTAAAGACTTAAAGAGAAACTTCTCTGAAGAGGAAAGAAGGATGGCCAATAGACACATGAGGAAATGCTCAACCTCTCTAGCCATAAAAGAAATGCAAATCAAAACAACATTGAGATACCACCTCACTCCAGTTAGAATGGCTAAAATCAAGAACTCTAATAACAACAGATGCTGGAGTGGATGTGGACAGAAGGGAACCTTACTGCATTGTTGGTGGGAGTGTAAACTTGTCCAACCACTTTGGAAAGCAGTATGGAGGTTCCTCAAAAGACTCCACATAGAGCTCCCCTATGACCCAGCAATCCCACTTTTGGGCATATACCCAAATGGTTACAAACAAGACCACACTAAAGCTACCAGCACGACTGTGTTTATTGCAGCATTATTTACTATAGCTAAGATATAGAACCAACCCAGATGCCCCTCAGTAGATGAATGGATCAAGAAAATGTGGTATATATACACACAATGGAATTCTATGCCTCCATCAGAAAGAATGACATTGCCCCATTTGTTAGGAAATGGAAAGGCTTGGAAAAAATTATATTAAATGAAGTAAGCCAGGCCCAAAGGAACATAGGTCCCATGGTTTCCCTTATTTGCAATAACTAGTATATGTCTGAGTCAAGCAGAAAAGGTCAGATAAGCTTATGTTAGGAAAATGAACCCTAAGATATGTATTCAAATGTTTTTTTCTTTCATACGATTGTTTCTAACACATTTATAAGATTATTTCTTTGTTGCTTTGTATGTCCCTCCCCCACAGTATAGCCCCTGCTTTCACTGTATTTGATGTCGGTATAATTTGTGGAGGGGAAGGGGAAAAACAAGTTGTTTAAATAGGGATACAGGTGGACCCATTGCAACAATGAGATGTACAAGTCGTTATGTCGAAAACGAACTTTACCACTTTGGTGGGAGGGGGGTGTGTGGGAGGATTGGATGGGGGGGGCGAGGGGAGGATGGGAAGGGATGGGAAGGGGAAACAAATGAGGAGGCTACAATGCTTGATAAGAAATGTACTCATTATCTTGCCCATGTAATTGTGACTCCTCTGTACAGTATTTTCACAATAAAAAATATGGGAAAAATGTTGTCTATGGATAACTAATGATTTGGATGCAACAATGACCACTGGTTAAAAAAAATATATTTGAAATGGATAGTCCTGAGAATGTGGAGCGCAAGTACAGTTATGTAAAATGAAATGCATAGGTCTTTGGTTATTTTGTTGTTGTTGTTTTTACAAGAACTGAGTCTTGGATAACCTGTTCTGAAAAGGTCAGAAACTTTCCTCCATTTCATAGCAACCCAGTTGTCACCTCCAAGTCACCACTTGTAATTCTAGCCACCTGGGGATTCTTTTTTTTGTGGGGAGTGGGGAGAGGGATGAACTCTGCGCCTTGGAGTGGTCCCTCAGCTCTTCAGCTCAAGGCAAACACTCTACTGCCTGAGCCACAGCGCCACTTTCGGTTTTCTGGTGGTTGATTGGAGATGAGTTTCAGACTTTCCTGCCCAGGCTGGCTTTGAACCGCGATCCTCAGATCTCAGCCTCCTAAGTAGCTAGGATTACAGGAGTGAGCCACCAGCTTCCGGCTGGACCTGGGCATTCTACTTGTACATAGCCAGGTTGAGGTGGCTGTATTCAGGCTACAGAGATGGTACAGTGCTGTGAGCAGGGCTCTTCCTGGGGTCAAAAGTACTGCTCTTAAGATGTCTGTGTCACCTTCTGTAGCTAACATTATATGGAAAGTGGATAATACACCATATGCAAAGTGGACAATATAGGCATCTACCATTTCCGACCTCTATGTAGCATACTATGAAAAGTTTTAATAGGGTAATTAGTGAACAAGGAGGAAGAGAAATAAATTCTTTTTTTTTGGGAGGGGGTCCAGTCGTGGGGCCTGAACTCTGGGCCTGGGCACTGTCCCTCAGCTCTTCAGCTCAAGGCTAGCGCTCTACCACTTGAGCCACAGCACCACTTCCGGCTTTTTTTTTTCATTTTGCTTATGTGGTGCTGAGGAATTGAACCCAGGGCCTCAAGCATGCAAGGCAAGCGCTCTACCACTGAGCCACCTTCCCAGCCCGAGAAATAAATTCTAAATGGAGGAGAAATGAATTCTATTAGCTGATGACATGATCTCAGTTTTAGACACGAGCTCATAGATATCCATGTGTACACAACATGCATAGCTGCACTTCTACCTGCAGTCAGCAGAAAGATTGCACAGTGGCATATTTATCCATGTTCATTCAAACATGTTCCCATAAAAAGTGCATGAAAATGAGTGCAACTGTGCTGCAAGAGCTGGGATGAGAGCTGGGTAGCAGAAAGGAACAGGACCTTCATTTTCAGTGCCTGTGGGGGAAGTGATTTTTGAGGGCTCATTTGATGGGCCAGTGGCATGCAGGACTGAGGGCACCAATGACTCACACCTGTTAACTCTAGCTACTCAGGAGGCTGAGATTTGAGGATCACAGTTCAAAGCTAGCTTTGGGAAGAAAGTTCTTGAGACTCTTATCTCCA
This sequence comes from Dipodomys spectabilis, assembly GCF_019054845.1. NCBI lineage: Eukaryota > Metazoa > Chordata > Mammalia > Rodentia > Heteromyidae > Dipodomys > Dipodomys spectabilis. The sequence continues at coordinate 14,946,081 of NW_024870769.1, forward strand.
ATTACTCACCAAAGTGCCAGAAATGGAGCTGTGGCTCAAGTGGTAGAGCTCTGAGCTTTGAATGAAGATGCTCAGAGACAATACCCAGGCCCTGAGTTCAAGCCCCACTACTGGCACACACATATAAATCATTGTATTCATAACTGGACATGTTGAATTGAAACCTCTGTACAACTAGATAATGAAAACTAAATTTTAAAAAATGATAGTTGTAATTAGGAAATAAAACATAATTCTCATTTATAGAAATGTGTAAGTAATTTCTAGGTAATGTTATAGTGGTGACTGCTTTATTACTTTTCTTTTTTGCAAGTTATGGGGTTTGGATTCAGGACCTTGCATTTGCAAGGCAGACATTCTAAAACTCAAACAATCCCTAGCTGGACTCAAGCCTGCTTCTAAAGGTCACTCATATTTGGAGAAGAGCAACTGGTAAAAAGTTGTCTCACTTTAAGTGAGTTAATGATAGCCTTTTTCAATGTGATTTCTCCTTCATTTTCCATTAGAAGTCTCTATGGTGGATATAGCTCTGTCTTCTACTAAATGGTACAAAATAAGGTCCATTGTCACAAGTAGGAACTTTCTCTTTTAGCTAGATTTTGTTACTTCCCATGCTGTTCTCAGTTCCAGTGGGTTATGCCTTCATATACTCTGCAAAAGTACTGATAGCACTCACAGATATTTGAAATTTCTAATAGTCCTTGGCACCTGAGTGAAATTACTTGTGACTCTACCACTTGTGCCACAGCTCTACTTTGGCTTCTTACTGGTTAATTAGAAATAAGATTCTCGTGGACTTTCCCATCTGAGCTGGCTTTGGACTGTAACTTCAGTTCTCAATTTCCTGAATAGCTAATATTAGAGGTGTGAGCTATCTGTGCCTGGCAACTAAACAGTTCAATGTCAATATCTTTGATGACCTCAGGTCAGCATGGGAATCCAAACATAAAACCCAATCATACTTCCTGGTGCCGGTGGCTCACTCCTATAATGCTAGGTACTCAGGAGGCTGAGATCTGAGGGTTGAAGTTCAAAGCCAGCCCAGGAAGGAAAGTCAGTGAGACTCTTTTCTCCAATTAATTGAGAAAAAAAGGCCAGGAATGGAGCTATGGCTCAGCATAAAAGCTCAGGGACAGAGCCCAGGCCCGGAATTCAAGCCCCATGCATGCACAACTCCCCTGTCCTAGCCATTCCCAGAAGATTGCATTACAGTTGTCTCCTTCTCCTGGGGAAATATTAAATCATTTATCTCATTTGGCATGAGACTATATTATGAATTTTACCTGTAAGTGCAATGCTATTTTTAGGCAGTGTTCAAGATTGGTGCTGGTCATCAAAATTTATTTTTAACATATACATCCATATATTTTAATAACATCCTTTGATCCAATTGTAAATAAGTCCCTGGTTATTTATGTTAAAATAGGGCAGGCTGAGATTTTATATTCTTCTGGCTAACTATCCAACATTATTATGTAGTACCCAAGTTTCTATAAATTCAAGCACTAATTGAGAATTTTCCTCCAAAGCCATGCAAAGGAAAGTTTCCTCTAAATTCAATACTGATAACCGCCCAATCCCCCTAACACCCAAAAGGGTATACAGATTACCTATCAGCTAGATGTTATGAAGATATCATTAGTATGGCTAGGCTTTAAGTCTTGTATCACCATATTTTTCAGTATGGAGTATTTAAATTGTTACTACTGGCATGTTGTAAAGAAACCAGCAAGGCAAAATATGTTTGTGTTTCAAAAAATCTACCTAGAATTGGCTGGATTCCCTTTAAGACCTTTCTTTAAAGGGTGATGGGTTTTTGTTTGCAGCTTTTTTTTGGGAGGGGTTAAATGGCAATATTTTGTTGGTTGCTTGGTCTTGAATTTTTATTGTTCTTTGGCAATACTGGGGTTTAGAACTCAGGACCTCATGCTTTCGAGGCAAGCGCTTAAACCATGTCACTAATCTTTTGGCTTTTACTTTGTATATACATCTCACTTTTACCTGGGGCTGGCCCTGGACTCTGTATCCCCTATCTACATAGCTCAGGTTATATTCATGTAACACTACACTCAGAATGTTTATTGACATGGGATCCTATTGACTTCTCGTTTCCAATAACAATCCTCCTCATGACTGGAGTAGCAGAGATTATAGATGTACGTTACAGAACTCAGTGATAATATTCTCTTTCTTTCTAGGAAAAGTCACTTCTCCTTTTGATAATGCTTTAATAGGGACCATTGAAATGGCTTGTCTAGAGACACTGTTAGCCAGAGCTTTACTTCGTTTGGTGTAGATTTCAAAGTATCAAATCAGCCAGAGTGAACCTCAGCCTCTTCATCTGCAAGTAGAAATTGAAGAGAGTGCATTCTTAGGAGATACCAGTAGGGGGAACTGTTGTTTTTCAGATACAAATGGTTATTTGCACAATGCATCTCATCCCAAGAAGGGAATGGGACAGTATAGCATGAACAGAAAACTGTCTCTCTTTTTATTCTCCTAATTTGTATTCCAGAAGATGTGTCTGTTTTGAATTTCGTCCCATTATTCCCCATCAAAGCAAGGGTAATATTTATTTATTTAGAGCCTGTCCTGGGGCTGGAACTCAGGACCTGGGTGCTTTTCTACTCCAGGCTTGTACTCTAGGCTAGCATTTTACCACTTTGAGCCACAGCTCCAATTTAAGAATTTCGGTAGTTAATTGGAGATATATGTCTCATGGACTTTCCTGCCAATGCTGATTTGAACTGTGATTCTCAGATCTCAGGCTCCTGAGCAGCTAGGAATCCAGTTGTGAGCTACTGACACTCAGCCAGAGGTAGTAATTTTCATTTACAGTAATTTACAATTCGCAACTTAGTAACTGTCCATTGGGAGCCATCAGCATAGCCTGATGGTCTGGACATTCGCTCTCTGAGATTTGGACCTGACAAATCACTGGACCTTTGGAAGGGCATGTGGTGCTGGGTTCGTTCCACAGTTGCATTCAATGCAGTCTTTTTCCAGTGTCTTTCCTTTTTGCAACAAGCATATCGGTTTGTTTCCAACTCTGGACAGTCTTTATTGGACTTTTCCTTTTGTTTCTTAGGGAGCCCTTTTTGCAAGGGCTTCATAAAAAGATTTCTGTGCCCTGTTGAATATTCATTCCTGTTAGATAGTATCTAAACAGAAATTGCTTTGTTCCAATAGGGAGTAGTCATTTGACCAAATAAGATGCCCTGCTGGAACGTAGAAGGGGAGAGAAATTCTGTCAATGACTCATAACCTGACCAAAGCTGGGTCAGCTGTACCACATCTCCCAACTCTCTCTTGTGAATGGAATGGAAATATATAGCATAACTAGGAGTCTGGAGTGAGATGAGCCCCAGGATGAGTATAGGTAAGGCACAGTATAGGTAGGGCAAGTGGGTTTGTGGGGCTCAGAGGTGGTCAGGAGCAATATGGGAGCAGATAATTAGTGACTGTAATGGCTGGAGGCTGGGCCTTAACCTCTTAGACCCCAGAGTGTGAGGTGGCAAAGGTAGTAGCAGTACTAATGCTATGTCTCTGCTATTGCACAGTGGACCAGGCAGCAGCACAATTCTGACCAAGTAGTGAGAAATATATCTGCTTTTCATTACTTCTAGCTTAGCTTGGTAGGTCCAGAGAACAGACCCTTTGGAGACCCAAAGCCTAATTAGATTTATTTTTAATAGGTTTATACATCTGTCAATATGCCAAGACCTTCCTCAAAAGTTCCCAGATGGAATCAACATGAAATCTCCCATAGTGAATATAAGACAGAGCACCCAACCAAACAAATGGGAATTACCTAAAACTAAGTCTAGAATCTTTTACAAAAGAACAGAGGCTGCCAAAAGAGAATCTTCTAGGTTCCCTAATTCTACTTTAAGCTGGGACTTCCAGCCCCAAATGAGGACACAAAATGCCCCGATTGAGTTGGCAAGTCCTCCAAAAGAGACTTTCACCGATATAGGAAGTTGACAGTTCTTAGTGTATATACAGAGAACACTTACCCAAACTTGATCAGGTCATCATCACTTCTTTCAAATCCTTTTCTTCCTTTTGTATAAAGTCTTCTAGTGACATGAATCAGTGAATTTCATGGGGGGGGGGCACACAGAGAAAATGAGAGTTCTTTGGTCTTTGTCTGGGATTTCTTGCATGATAGAGCAACTCAGAGATTGTCCCAGAGCTTTACCCAGGTAAAACGTTCTTCCTACAAAGTTCCACTTGTACTTTAACTACTTTCTAGCTACTACTGTAGTATCCAGTATATTACATGCTAGTGTCCAATCTGGATTGCCAATTTTGACATAAAAATTCAGTCCAATGTGATTTATTCAATGGGGCTTAAGGTTTAATTATTTGGTACACATAAGGGGTGAAGTAGACTAGCATCTCCAAAGCTACAGTCTTTCCTGAAGAGAGCAGGGAGGCAGATTTGAATGGCACTAGATGTTCAATTCTATGTGTTATTAAGGCTGTTTGGTGCCCTTGATTGCCTATCTCCCACTGTATTGGGACTACTGTCTAGAGTTGTATGTATGTCTTATAGGTTGAAAACGTCCTTCACTCCTGTAGTCAAGACATAAGGAGCATGAAGTCCTCAATAGAGCTAAAAAGAGTTTTAACCTTGAGTTCACTCACATATGGAAATTAGGATTGGTGAGAGAAAGACAAAGAGAAAACAGAAAACAGGGTGGGGGGAAAGGTCTGTTTAAAGTGAGATAATCAAGGACCCCAGCAAATCCATGTGAGTGATGGACGCTGTGCAGGAGTCTGGTGATGCAGAGTAGGGAGACCCTCAGGCCTATCCCCAGTGAATTCATGGGAGAAGCAGAGCTGTAGGGGAGTCCAGCTCTGGTGGAACCAGGAGTCGCTCGAAGCTAATCATTTTGCTGACCCAGGAGAACTAATACTGTGTTTCTAGTCCTTTGTTGAGTGATGCCAACATCTCCCTCCACACCCATCAGGGCAGATGAAAAAGGCTGCCTCAGAACTCTTCTTATAAATCCTATCAAATCCCTCTATTTCTATTTTCAGTTAGTAAAGAGTGCCTACTAAACAGCCCTATCTCAGGAGGAAATCATGGGGGTGGAGAAGAGTCCCTGACACCAGCCCTGCGGGGACAGGGTTGCCTGGTTAAGTTAGTGAGACTCCATCAAAGAACAAGCAAAGCAGGTGGCTCATGCCTATAATCCCAACTATGTAGGAGACATAGAGATAAGGATCATGGTCTAAGACTGGCTTAAACAAAAAGTGGAAGAGCTTATCTGAAGAACAGCTAAAAGTAAATGGGACTAGAGCTGTGGCTGAAGACGTAGTGTTTGCTTAGCAGACATGAGCCTCTGAGTTCAAACACCAGTGCCACTGAAGAAAATTCTTTACAATTATGCTATAAAATTTATATTGCCTCCTACAGCAGACATGACATGGAATGATCCCATTATTATTGATGTGATAGTTGATCACAGGTTGATAGTTGATCAGGTATCGCCCAGAATGCCCTTCTATTATAACATTACATTAAAATTTTTGTTGTTGTTGTTGTTGTGGAGCTTGAACTCAGGGCCTGGGTACTTTCCTTGAGCTCTTTTGTTCAAGGCTAGCACTCTACCACTTTGAGCTGCAGCACCACTTCAGTTTTTGAGTGGTTAGCTGGAAATAAGAGTCTCATGGGGATTTTCTGCCTGGGATAGCTTCAAACCGCAACTCTCAGCCTACAGGCATGAGCTACCAGCACCCAATTTAATGTTAAATTCTTGCAAGTGCAATGTGTGTGTGTGTGTGTGTGTGTGTGTGTGTGTGTGTGTGTATGGGGCACGCATGTGCATGTGTGACTGTGCCAATCCTGGGGTTTAAAATCATGGCCTAGATGTTGTGTTCAAGCTTTTTTTGCTCAAAGCTAGTGCTGTACTTTTTGAGTCACAAATCTACTTCCACGGCTTTTTTTTTTTTTTAAATACATAGTTAATTGGAGATAGTTTCACAGATTTTCCTGCCCTGCCAGGTTTTGAACCCTGATGCTCAGATCTCAGCCACCTCAGTAAAGTAAGATAACAGGCCAGAGCCACCAGTGTCTAGTTATAATTGCTAATTTTAAGCTACCTTTGCCATAAGAATTTGGCTTTGTACATATATGCTATTCCTCAAGTATTGTTTGTCCATTGAACAACTATCCTTCTCTCAATAAATACTGTAGGGTACAAAATATAAATTTGTAATTAGGTTGTATTTATAGCCAGAAGTCTTAAGAAAAATTCCCAGAAAATACATGTTAAGGATGGTACCTGCTTACATTCCACAGATGTATTTTGGGCTGGATTGTGTCCCCCTCACTAAACTCACATATTGATGCTCTAACCTTCAGTACCCCAGAATATGATTCTATTTGGAGAATGCCTTTAGGAAATAGTTAAGGTAATAAGAGGTCATCAAAATCTAACCAGACTCGTATCCTAATAACAAGAGGAAATCTGGGCACTAAGAAACATCAGAAGCACATATGCATGAAGGAACAACCTTTGCAAACAGCAAAAGAGAGGCTATCTACAAATTAAACAGAGAGACTCCAGAGGAAAACTACAGTGCCAGGACCTGGCTATCTAATTTACAGCCTCAAGAACTATGAGAAAACAAATTCCTGTTTTTAAGTCATACAACCTGTAGTACATCCATAGTCAATTAATATATATTTTATTCTTTTTTTTTTTTGCCAGTCCTGGGGCTTGAACTCAGGGCCTGGGCACTGTCCCTGAGCTTATTTTGTTCAAGGCTAGCACTCTACTACTTGAGCCAGAGTGCCACCTCTGGCTTTTTCTGTTTACGTGGTACTGAAGACTCAAAATCAGGGCTTCATGCATGCTAAGCAAGCACTCTACTACCAAGCCACAATTCCAGCCCTTATCATATATTTTAGTACTAAGAAGTACAGTACTTTTGTGACAAACAGCTAAAAAACATAGATGTGTCTTTCAAGCCAGATAATAAATAAGAAACTGAAAGAATTTTGAGATTCATAATACAAAAAGCCAACGTTTCCTTGTCTACAAGGAAACTGTTGATAGAAATGTAGACATGGTATGAATCTGTTTTGTGTTGCTGTACAAACTACCTGGGGCTAGGTACTTTATAAACAGTTTTATTGGCTCATGTTTCTGGTGACTGGAAGTTTCCAACACCATGATACTAGTTTCCTAGTGATGGCCCCTGTGTGCCTCACAAGATGTCAGAGAATCAGACTGATTATATGCAGCAGGGTCAAACATGTAGGGTAGCCTCCTCTTGAGGTCAGTCCTATGGGCCTCTCCCTCTCTGTGTGGTCAGCATTAGTGGATTTATGAGGCTAGAGCCTCCAGGATTTAATTACCTTCTGCCTGGCCATATCTCTCAAAGATTCCATATCTCTCAAAGATTCCATATCTAACACTGCCATACCAGGGCCCAAGCTCTGGGCATATGAGCCTGTGCAGGACAAACCACATGTAGACTATGGCAGACTTTGGAAGTCCCTCTTTTGAAGTCTCAGATAGGAATGGGGAGCCTGACATTAGACTGGAGAAAAGGCAATCTTTGTTATACAGCAATAAAGAAGTTGATTGATTCGAACTTATTTCTTGTCTATTGTAAAATATGGTTTGGATTAAGAAGAACCAGAACCTGAAGATTTGGGAAATTCTCATATTACAAAAGGTCTCTCTCGGGGCTGGGAAGGTGGCTCAGTGGTAGAGTGCTTGCCTTGCCCTGGGTTCAATTCCTCAGCACCAGATAAGCAGAAAAAGCCAGAAGTGGCACTGTGGCTCAAGAGGTAGAGGGTTAACCTTGAGCTGAAGAGCTGAGGAACAGCGCCCAAGCCCAGAGTTCAAGCCCCAGGACTGGCAAAAAAAAAGTCAAGTGACAAGATATGTATAAATTGTTAATATTGTATTATCATAACAAATCCATGAGATAAGTCAACAGCAGAGCAAATAACAGAAGTAGCTAGCTTACTCGAGTAGTTAAAGTTAGCAATGGAAATACCTAATTTACTAGTGAAAAGGGAGACAGGAGAAAAGACTTTTATTCAAGACTAAATAGATTTCATTAGGAAAGATAAATAAGTGGGCTTTGAGGAGCACAAAGGGAAATAAGAGAGTTTCTAATAATGCATTTCTAATTACTCTAATTTCTAATTATGCTGGAGGAAGTTTTTGCATCTTGTTCTCAGAAGGGATTAGGATAGGTTTATTCTTAGTTTTCTTCTTCGGAGTAGATCTGCTTGGAACAAAAAATTATGGAAAATTGCAAGGGGAGTTCTGAGAAGATATCATTCTGCATTCATTGAAATTATAAAAACTACTGCCTGGATAAATACAGTCAATGTCCTATCTATCACCCCAGCACGCATGTGCGTGCACACACACACACACACACACACACACACAATTTGGAAGGTTTTTAAGGCTCTGTTGGCTCGTGCCTGTAATCCTAACTACTAACCAGTGTTCTAACCAGGAGGCTGAGATTTGAGGACTACAGTTCACAGCCTGGGCAGGAAAGTCCCTATGAGACTATTATTTCCAATTAACTGCTGAAAACTGGACATGGAGCTGTGGCTCAAGTGGTAGAATGACAGCCTTGTTTGATGACACTTGAGATGACCCATACCAATCTTGTCCAGGCAATCATTACTCATTTTTTATAACTAGGTTGTCTTCCAAGGTTTTAACTTTGTCTTGCAATTCACCTGGAATAGAAACCTGAAACCCCCAATACTTTGAGCACTATTGTGCAAGACACCTCACTTTACTCTTCTTTCCCACCCAAGAGGTAAAGATGGAAATGCACAGCTCACATACGTCCAGCAAACATACTCTCCCAGCTGAGTTATCTCTACCTATACCTTTGTATTTTAAAAAATCCAAACAGCCATGATTCAGCTTTGCTGATTTATTATCACAGTCAGTCTTTAAATACAATACAGCTAAATTTTAATCTCTTCTTTCAACTCATTTCATTTCTTCCCTGGAGTCCAAATGAGAAGAAGACTACAAAAATAACGATGGCACAAGCTGGGCATTGGTGACTCACACCTGTAATCCTAGCTCCTTAGGAGGCTGAGATCTCAAGATTATGGTTTGAAAGCCAGCCGGGCAGGAAAGTCTCTGATACTCTTGTCGTCAATTAGCCACCAGAAAACTGCAAGTGGCACTGTGGCTCAAAGTGGTAGAACATTGGCCTTGAGTGAAAAAGCTTAGAGACAGCACCCAGGCCCTGAGTTCAAGCCCCACAACCACCATCACCAACAAACAACAACTATGGCACCGAGTATGGAGGGCAGAGACAAGCAGATACCAAGATACCTTCCATCAATCATAGCCATCTCCTCACTGCTCAGCCCTTTCCAATCCTGCCCCAAGTCTCCAGTTATTGTGATCCTCATAATATTTTTCAGCTCAAAACCCGAAAATTTTATCCTATTTTACTCAGAACTAAATTCATAATTCTTACAATTGACTCCAGATCTGGATCTCTATGTCATCTTTGAGTTCAGATCTCATCCTTCTATGGCAACATGGAGATCCAGCCCAACCCATCCTGACTGGGAAGTTTCTGGCCAGGCTGCTAATGGCTCAGAGCCTTTTTCATAGGTTTCTTGACTCTCTGTCCTGCCTGTAAGTCTCTATTCCTTGCAATTTGCCAAAGGAGAAGGAACCACATTTCTGTTTCATTGACAGCCCTATCTGCCTTCCAAATGCTCTACTCTTGTTTTTCTTTCTGGCACTGAAACCATCACACACACACACACACACACACACACACACACTCTTACTTTGTTGTTTATCTACTAGGGGCAGCAATTCCTTTTTTTTTTTTTTTTTTTTTGGCCCTTGCTTTATTTATTTTGTGAGTTTTCCTTGAAGCTCCGACTAGTGCTCTAACCAGAGTTGATGTAAATAAATGACAATTCTTTTTCATGTGGGCTCCATAACATTTCATAGAGCAGCTGCAGGCCAAGTCCATCTTTGTTGTTGTTGTTTGTATGGTACTACTCCAAGGGCCTGAACTTAGGGCCTGGGTGGTGTCCTTGAGCTTTTTCTGCTCAAGACTAGCACTGTACCACTTAAATTACACCTCCACTTCAGGCTTTTGGGTAGTTAATTAGAGAGAAGAGTCTCACATATTTTCCTGACCTAGCTGGCTTTGAGCCAGCCTCCTGAGTAGGTAAAATTAAGATCCATGAGCCACCAGCACCAGTTACTTGCTTTCAAAAGTTATGGGTCTTTTCCTATTCGCAGGTAGCTAAGCCTGTCTGGTTTGTGTCCACATCTGCACCAATCAAATGACCAAAGAACTTCTTTTCTTTTTTTGCATTTTAATAATGAATTTATTAAGCCACAGGAGCAGCGTGTGCAGGCATACAGAGTCATGGCTCTTCATGTTGTATAATAAAAATATGAGAATGAAATGAAGAGTTTTAAGCTTCTTTCTGCTGGTATTCCCTGATAGTGCAATGCCATCATTTTTGTAATGCTAGAATAAATTTTAGAAGTGTTTTCTATGCTTCTCTTCAAAAAATGATGAGTAATAACAGGAGATGGCATTTAAAAAGCCATTTTCTTCCTACTTACTTTTTAGTATTAGAACCAGCATTTTTACTGTCACAGCCTACAATTTCCACTTTATCCGCTTTAATAAGCTCTATCACATCTCTGAATTCAACACCATTCAATACAAAAGCCCACACATCATCACAGATCTGTGTGTATTTGGAGAGCCCCTGAAATTGACTCTGTTCTGGGCCCTCTGAGCCAATGCTGAATCAATAGCCTTATCAAACTGAAGTAGAAAAAAAAAAAAACCACCTTGAAGGACAAGTTAAGGAATGAACTGTTGAGATGCAAGAGCTCATCTAGGCTCTCCTGAAGACTTTTGCCCCATGTGGTATTTCTAGATAACTGATATGCTATGGCCTAAGAGGAAGAAACTATTTTTTTCTTCAGGCTAGCATAGATGTTTACTCCCTGAGGGAGAGGGCATTTCCCAAGCAGATGGTAGGTCTCAGATCTGAAAGGAATGGAGTTGTCATGGATGGGGTGAAGGCACATACTCTGCCCGCCATATCTTTACCTGACACAGAAACCAAGGAGCTAGATTAGTGGCCCACAAGTCCAAAGGATTTCTTTTAATACCAATTCAGTCAACTAGAAGGTTGTTGTAGTAAGTAGATTCTTCATCTGCTTACTGTTTCAGTGATACTTGATGCCCTTCTAATTTGTACACAAGGAACCTGCCTGGCTGTCCCTTCTATTCTCATTCCATTCTCCATGCAGCTACCACCTCTTAAAGGCTCAGAGAATAGAAGGGAGAGTTATCAGCCTGGGGGAAGGCACAGTCAACACTCTAACTTTATACCAATTATAGGAAGTAAAACTCTGCAGTGAAAAAGAAAAGAAAAGAAATTCTAGACATGGAGATTGACAGGTTGGATAGAAACCTAGTTGAGGTTTTCACTCTAGCAGTGGTTATTTGTATTTGTTTTTTTCTGTTGTCCTGGTCTCTGCATGCAACACTATGTATCTTAGTTGTTTAAATATATTTTTTTCTCCCTTCAGGTTTTTTTCCCCATCCAACCCCTCACCCCCTTTTTTTCACAAGAAGTATTCGTGTCCATTTGTACATTTCTTTTCCATTTGTGGGCTCAACTGTGACAGAGTTCTAATAGGGATAGACACACCAGCATTTAGATGAGATATAGAAAGAAGCCTTCCATTTCTCAGTCACTCAGGCTTTGGGTTTCCCTTTGACATGTCCCCCAAGAGGAGAGCCAAAACTATAAGCAGGCACACTAAGCCCCTTCCTTCTGCAGCAGTGACCTCCCCCACCTTCTCTCTCTTCTGGCCCCCGGGAGGCTGTGTGTGCAAGGATGTATGTGTGCCTGTCTTGGGGCTTGAACTAGAGCCTGGGTGCTCAATGCTGGTGCTCTACCATTTGAGCCATAGCTCCACTTCTGGCTTTTTGCTCGTTTATTGGAGATGAGAGTCTCACAGACCTTCTTGCCTGGCTTTGAACTTGGATCCTCAGATCTCAACCCTCTGCAGAGCTAGGATTACAGGCCTGAGCCTGCGGCACCATGCTGATCCTGCATCTTTGAAAACCTTCCTGGGCCTTCCTGTGGTTAAGGGGTGACAAGATGATGTCCCTGAGAAGAGGAGACCCCGCAGACGGGCTAACTGCTCGCCAAGCTGTGGAACCCCTCCTGCCCCCTAGGGCGCACTCACCCCTGGGCTCGGATCCTGCGCCTAGGAACCCCCCCCCCTCCCAGACACCCCCCCACCCACCCGTACCCTCCGAGCTCCGGGAACCCTGCGCTAGCGGCGGTCGGGCGCGCGCCTCGGTGGCGGCCGGGCACGCGCAGGGCTCGGGCGCGCGTCTGGGCGGCCGAGGGCGGTGCGTCTGCCAGTCACCGGCTGGATCGCGCCGGGCTCGCTGCTCCGAGTCCGCCCGCCTGTCTGTCGCGCCGGGAACCCGGCCCCGCCCCGCCCCGGCCACCCGGCTAGCCGCCTCCAGGGGAGGACGCGCAGGAGCCATGGGCCGCTGGCCCCGGAGGGCGGCGGAGCTGTTGCTGGGGCTGCTGGTGAAGGTAGGAGTCGCGCCGCTGCCGGCGCCGCCGCCAACAATGCGGGGAGCCCCGGGGAAGCCGATCAGCTCCCGGCCCCCCGAGAGCAGCCGCGATCCCCCAGGCCCCGCGTGTGTCTCCCTGGGAGGAGCCGCCGGCCCACGGGTCCGCGCGTGTCCGGCGAGGGAAGGCGTCGGACCCCGGCGGCCGGGGGGCCCCCTCCTCCCCGAGCTTCCTCTTCCCCGCCCACCCTCGCCGGGCAGCCCCTGGCCCCCTGCGCCGCGCCCGGCAGTGACCTTTGTGCTGCCCGGGACCGGAGATCCCAGTTCAGGGTCCCCAGAAGCGGTCCCGTCACTAAGGGCCGGAGCGCGAAGCCCGTCCGTCTGGGGTAGACCGCGGGCGGCTTCGGAGGGAGGCGAGGTTCTGGAGGCGGAGGGGGAAGTGAGAAACGTAAGGGACGACTGAGAAATTGCCAAGATGGACGAACACGGTCCTGCTTCGGAGAAGGAAGCGCAGTCCTTGACGTGCAACCCGAGTCTCCGAGGAGCGCGGGGAGTGGGTGCGCAGCGCCGGCGCCGGAGCCCGGGGCTGGCCGGGGTGGGCACCGCCGCGCTCGGCAGCTGCAGAAGTTCCATCCATCCCCGCCAGCCGGCCACCCGTGCGGGCGAGAGCATCTCCAGCCTGGCGCTTCCGTACTCAGCTTCATTCTGGGGGGAAAAGATTCTGAGTGGAGTCAGGGTCAGTGGGCAATGATTAACTTACCATCTCCGCCCCTCTGCTTTGGAGACTTGCTTAAGAAACAAAACAAAACTCCCTTAACTGAGGAGTGCAGATGGACTGATTCCCTGTTCTCCAGGTATTAAAAAGCAATTGCTAGTCATTGCTGGAGAAGCCTGGCGCTGGTGGCGCACTCTTGTAATCCTAGCTACTCCGGAGGCTGAGATCTGAGGGTCGAAGTTAGAAGATGAGGAAGACATAGCCAAGAGACTCTTGTCTCCAAGGAATCACCAAAAGCTGGCAGTAGAGTTGTGGGTTAGGTCGTAGAGCACCAGCCTAGAGCAGATAAAGCTAGGGTACAGTGCCCAGGACCTGAGTGTAAGCCCCAGTACCAGCACACACGTACCAAAGGAAAAAAAATGTTGAAGAAAATCTTAGTGTTTTCTCTCCCTCTTCCCCACTCCCCCCATTGATGCTGGTGATGACCCTGGCTGTGAACATGCTGGACATGTACTGTGCTACCAAGCAACATCCAGCCTCTTGTTATTTTATCTTTTTTTTTTTTCTTTGCTGGGCCTTTTGTATACTGATCAAGTGCCCTACCTCTGAGCCACATCCCAGCCTTAAAAAATCTTTTAATTGTGTGGAATCAGAAGTTGATGGAAAAGGGCTGGGAAGGTGGCTCAGTGGTAGACTTGCTTTTGCATGCATGAGGCCTTGGGTTCAATTCCTCAACACCGCATAAGCAGAAAAAGCCGGAAGTGGTGCTGTGGCTCAAGTGGTAGAGCGCTAGCCTTGAGCTGAAGAGCTGAGGGACAGTGCCCAGGCTCAAAGTTCAGGCCCCATGACCACCTCCCCACCCCCACACACAGAAGAAGTTGATGGAAAAGTTTCTCTTTGCTCAAGGTGCCATCATAGCAAAGGTTTCCTGTTTCTTTTCAAAATGTTCTCCTTGATTGATATTTAATGTGGGTTTTTTGTTTTATTTTGGTAAAGGTGATACACAGAGATGGGTTTTTTTTTAAGTGCTTCAACACTTGCATTCTTGTCATTTGTTCAGATTTCTAAAATCTTATGAATCACATCCCTTCCATGACACAGAGAGCAGTGAAGTGAATCATAGGTTGTTATTTATATAAAAACAATCCTGTGGGGCTGCTTGCTAATGGCTCACATCTGAAATCCTAGATAATGAGGAGGCTGAGATCTGAGGATCACGGTTCACATCCAGTCTGGGCTGATAACTAGCAAAAAGTTGGATGGTAGAACACCACCTTGAGCAGAAAAAGCTAAGGGACAATGCTAGGCCCTGGTTTCAAACCCTAGAACAACAACAACAACAAAAAATGCCTATTTTCTCAGAGAGTACCTGCAGAATGTTTATCTTGTGCTGGGAACTGTTGTAAGTCCTTTAAAAACCTTAACTCATTAATCTACTTAGCAAATCCTTCTGTCCCTGTTGTTATTTCTAGTGGGAGGTTTTTAATAACTTGTCACTAGCCTGACTGCTGTAAAGTGAGGTGGTGCTGGGATGTAAACTCAAGCAAACTTCCTCTCCATAATGGGCCCATATTTCAGGTAGGGAGGGAATTTGGACATTGCTATCCCTAAGCAGGGGTAGACTTGAGGAAGTCTGGTTTTGCTGGTCTCCCTGGAGAAACTCTACTCCTTGTTAGAGGGCCCATCTAATTTAGCACTCAAAGTATAATGCATGGGAAAGTTAAGTTGAATGTGTGCCTGACAGTAGATACCAAGGGATCTTGGGAAACTTGTGTTTTCTT
Organism: Dipodomys spectabilis; assembly: GCF_019054845.1. NCBI lineage: Eukaryota > Metazoa > Chordata > Mammalia > Rodentia > Heteromyidae > Dipodomys > Dipodomys spectabilis. The sequence goes on from NW_024870769.1 coordinate 14,961,180, forward strand.
AATCCCTAAAGCCCAGACCGCAATCTTAAAGGAACAGCACAGTTCCTCTTGAAGTGCATTACAAGGGACCTGAGCCACAAATATGGGAAGCTGGCCGCAGGCTCTGATTCCTGTGAGTTAGAAGAAGCCTAAAGCCCTTTTTGAGTCATAAAATTCATTCATTTATTATTAGTTGTGCCATGAGGGAGGCTTGAATGCAGGGCTTTGCGCTCTTGCTCAGCTGGTTTGTTCCCAGCTGGTGCTCTACTACTTGAGCCATGTCTTCACTTCAGGCTTTTTAATATGTCATTGGAGGTAAGAGTCTCACAGATTGGTTTGCCCAAGCTAGTTTGAAATCTCCATGCTCTGATCGCAGCCTCCTCAGTAGCCAGGGTTATTTAGACTATAGGTCTATAACCTCAAGCCTGGCTTGAGTCATACCATTTTAAAGTTCAGTTCTTCTGTTCTGCCAGTTTGGCTGATGACAAGTCCCATAAACAGTCCTTACAGGAAGCTAGCTCCTAGAGGTCCTGGAGGAGTAATTCCCAGTGGCCTTCACTGAGCCACAGCAGAAAATTAAAAACAACGAACGGGAAAAAGCAAAACAAACAGCACATATACCCTCCCTCCAAACAAAAACAAAACGGAACTCCAGATTGCACTTTGGTTGAAATTGAAGACTAATTAGATCCTGAGCATTTGGAGCTTCCACCATCTCCCCAGGGTCTTTTCCTCCCAGCATGTAGTTTTCTAAATGTCTTCATTGAAGTCTCTTTCTAGGGGCTAGGTTGTAGACTTTCGAAAGTACTAGTCCTGCTGAGAAAGGCTTTATTCTACTGGAATAAACCTAGACATTTTTATGTTGCCATATTATTTTCCTTTTATAATACTCGGGCTTGAGTGGAGTGCCTCAATGCTTGGCTAAACAAATGCCCTGACACTTCTAGTTTGCTTTGGTATTTTGTTTTAAGTAGCATCTCACGTTTTTCCTCTAGCTGATTTTCTGACCTTTGCCTCCAGAAAAGTTTGGATTGAAGGCATTCATTTGAAGGCATTAATTACTATGCTTACATTTTTTTTTAAAACAGGTGTCACTGTTTTTTTTTTTGCTCAGGGTAACCTCTTTCAGAAACCTGTGTGTGCTACCACTTTAAGCGAGTGCCTTGTGTTTTCTACAAAAGCCACCCTTACTGGACTGGAAAAGGGGCAGTCACTATAGAAGAGAGAACTAGAAAGTGGGCACTATATTTTTTTTTTTCGTGGGGCTTGAACTCTGGACCTGGGCACTGTCCCTCAGCTCTTCAGCTCAAGGCCACTGGTCTACCACTTGAGCCACAGAGTCACTTCTGGTTTTGTGAGTGGTTTATTGGAGATAAGACTCTCACAGACTTTCCTGCTTGGGCTGGCTTTGAACTGCCATCCTCAGATCTCAGCCTCCTGAGTAGCTAGGATTACAGGCATGAGCCACCTGCGCCCAGCAGCACTTTTATTTGTGTGTCAGCATTGAGGCTTGAGCATGGGGCCTGGGCTTTGTCTCTTAGGTGTTTTGCTCAAAGGGGAGTGCTCTACCATTATGAGCCACAGGTTCACTTCTGGCTCTTTGGTGATAAACTGGAGCTAAGAGTCTCACAAACGTTCCTACTCAGGCTGGCTTCAAATTGAGATCCTTAGATCTCAGCCTCCTGAGTAGCTAGGATTACAGGCATGAGCCACCAGTGCCCAGCTGAACATTGCCTTTTGAAACTAGGAAAAATAAGCCATCCTGTGTATTTTGATACCAAGGAATCTAAAAATTAGAACCAAATTCTGTTTAAGACTATGCTTACTTGCTTGTTTTCTGGCTTCCTTTCTTTCTTTCCTTCTTCCCTCTCTCTATCCTCCCTCCCTCCTTCTCTCCTTCCCTCCTTTCCTTCTTTTCTTTTGTCTTGCCAAGTTTTTCATGCTCTAGAATTCCAACAAATGTGGCAGCCCTTGGCTGCCAAGTTTCTGAAATAAGCCTTTTCATCCCTCCTACTCTTAGAGTTTTTAGAATCTGTACAATCTGAATGAAAAAGAAGCCTGAGGAGATTTATCTCAGGAAGCAGCAAGGAGGCTTGGCACCCATGGGTGAGAAGTGGCAGTGACAAATGAATTAATTGAAACACAAGGCAAGGGCATCTTTCTTAAGTGCAGAAAGCTGGTGGCCAGGTGTTTAGGAAATGCTTGGAGGTTCATGAAGAGCCAGGGGTCTACTGAGTCTTTGCTCTCATTTAGCTTGTGCAGATGAAGTCTAACTGGGCCGAAGCAACTCCAGAAATACAGAGGAAGGACAGGACTGGAGTAACAATCACTTTTAGTCCCAGGATGCAACTAACTTTTGTAGAACCTTCTTTTATTACGTAGTATGGATCAACATTTTCAAATGTCTCGGTGAGGTCCACATTGAAACTATTTAAACTTTCTGGACCAGCTCCTTTCCCAGCCTACCTAACTCTGATCAACCAATTTCTTCCCTTCCCAAATTCACAGTATCTATCACCTTCAAAACTACAGTGCAGTGCAATTTACCTTCTGTCTTTTTCTTTTTTCTTTTTAGCATCAAGGCTTGTATAATCAGGGCCTGGGTACTGTCCTTGCATGTGTCCACTCAAGATTAGCACTCTATCATTTGAGCCACACCTCTACTTCAGGCTTTTTGGTGATTAATTGGAGATAAAAGTCTCATGGACTTTGCTGCCCAGGCTCACCTCAAATCTCAATCTTCAGCCCTCTGAGTGGCTAGGATTTTAGGCGTGAGCCACTGGTGCCCAGCTTACCTTCTGTCTTGAAAGCAGTTTAGGGGCAAAGATTTTAATACTTTAAAAAAAACAAACCTGTAATGTTCTCAGATCCTAGAATAGTGCCTGACATACAGTAAGAAACTCAATGAGTATTTGGGTGAATAAGTTGATCAATGGGAAATAGTGATTAGTAGTATAATTTTTTTTAAGACTTTTTTTTTTGGGTCCGGTTGTGGGGCCTGAACTCGGCCTGGGTGCTGTCCCTCAGCTCTTCGGCTCAAGGCTAACACTCTACCACTTGAGCCACAGCACCACTTCCGGCTTTTTTCTTTTTTGCTTATGTGGTGCTGAGGAATCAAACCCAGGGCCTCATGCATGCAAGGCAAGCGCTCTACCACTGAGCCACCTTCCCAGCCCCAGTAGTATATAATTTTGAGGGAAAGAGCTGGGTAGAAATGTAATAGGAGAGTGGAAGGTGAATGATTAATTATGGGCAGTCAAGAGGAGGCACTTGAGTTTGGTGCAAGCATAAATACAGCTCAAAATCATTGCAAATATGGTTCCAGAGCCCTGAAAAACAACAAATGTCACCAGAAAGCAAGTCACATGATTGTCTGTTTTCCTTGTGCATATAAAATTTGTGTTTATAACTATTATAGTCTATCAAGTATGAAATATGGACATGTGTATCTTCAGTCTGTCTTTAGTTCTGCTAGAGTTTGGATCTAGAATGTCCCCAAAGACCCGTGTGTGGAATGGTTGGCCCTCATCATGGTGCTGTTGGCAGAATATTTAATAGGAGAGGTCTACCAGGAGAAGTAGGCTCCCTCCACACTATTTTCCAAGCAGCAGGGCCAAGTCACTATGGAATTAATCATCCGGAACTATGAGCCAATATAAACCTTTCCTTTTAAGTTGATTTACCTCAGATATTTGTTACACCAATAGAAAACTGACTAGTACAATTCCATTTTGTTTGTTTGTTTGTTTGGTATGTGTGTATGTGTGTGTATGCTTTACTGGGGTTTGTGTTCTAGGCACTGTCCCTTGCTTTTTCATAAAACTAATGCCACAGCTCTGTTCTGGCTTTTTGGTGGTTATTTGGAAATAAGAGTCTTATTGACTTTTCTCCCTGGGCTAGCATTAAATGGTGATCCTCAGATCTCAACCTCCTCAGTGCTAGGATTACAGGTGTGAATCACCAACAATCTGCTAGGGTGTGGTTTTGAATCATTTCACCATTCTCATAACTGCAGGTTGAAAATTTTCCAGCACTTAACAGTTTATAGAGAATATCCATTGTTTTGAAAGAATTGGTCCTAGGAAAAGGCTACTCAAAATGAGTCCAGTTGGACCCTATTCAGAATGTGGTTAATAGTGGAACAAAAAATTGTTTGGCTCTTTAGTTTGAAAAAAACAAACAAACAAAAAACCCTCAGTCATAAAACTAATTTCAACCTGAGTGCTCATTTTAGGAGTATGAGTCAGTTTGTGGGGAGAATGTCATTTTCCTGACAAAATTCTGTGATGCATAATATAGTATCTTCACTAAAGTGACAAGCCACAGGGAATTTTCCCTTCTTCCCCCAAGCATCTCTTAGAGGATATTCAGATCATTACCTTTTAGGTACCTGTTGATCTTTATTTTTTCTTTTGCCAGGCTTGGGGCTTGAACTTAGGGGTTGGGTGTGTCCCTGAGTCTCTTTTGCCCAGGAGTAGCACTCCAACACTTGAGCTACAGCATCACTTCCGGCTTTTTTTTTTGAGTAGTTTATTGGAGATAAGAATCTCACAAACTTTTCTGCTCAGGCTGGCTTCGAACCTTGATTGTTAGATCTCAGCCTCCTGAGTAGCTAGGATTACAGGCATGAGCCACCAGCACCCATGGCCTACCTGTCATGTTTGTTTGTCCTTTTGTTGACTTCATGATGGTACAGTACCTTTGTGCTGTCCACAAGGTTGCTTTATGTCTGTTTGTCTTAGACTCTGTCATGACCCTGTGATTGTGTTTGATTATGGAGCTATGTGTTGGAGGGGAAATGCTGGTGAACTTTTAGAAGGAATAAGGACACAGCTAATTCTATTTTGTCCCAGTGTTTCCTGTGGGCACTTATTTGAACAATAAGCACACTGTGTTCTGTAAGTGAAATCTGATTAGCATTGTCATCATGACAGAGGCAAAAGGGGACAGATTAGGCAGAGAGGGAGGGAGAGGCACCATCCCAGTTGAGAGGATGCCCTGTCCTCTTCATGGCGACCCTGGGGTGGTGGAGACAGCTTATGGAGGTAACACCTCTTTCTCTTCCAGAAGACTGCTAGGAAATTGAGATGAAGGCTCTGGCAAAAGTAAAGCTCTAGAGCCAGGCACTGGTGGCTCACACCTGTAATCCTAGTTACTCAGGAGGCTGAGATCTGAGGATTGTGGTTTGAAGCCAGCATGGGCAGTAAAGTCTATAATTTCCAATTAATCACAGAAAAATCTGGAAGTGGCTTTGTGGACAAGGAAGGTCTTAGTGAAGTCAAGAAAGTAGGATTGACCTGATGTGGAAGAAATACTTGTATTGTCAAAGCTCATAGAATTCACAAACTTTATAGACCATGATAATGAATGACAGTTTCCCTTGTGAAGGTTAAAATGTGTTTGTGACTTTAACTAAGTATCACTATTCCACAATACTGTGAGATATGTGAAATTTATGTAATCACCTAATCTCAATAAAAGTATTTAAAAAAAGAAAAATTATTTTGTAAAAGAGCACTTCAAAGCTTTCGATAAAAGTGTTCTCAGAACTCTCTTGATGGATTACTTGCTTAAAGCACAGAGGTTATCTGGGTGCTAGAAAATCTCATGTTTTGATGGCAACACAACCATATATTATAGGATCTCTGTTGTTTGTGTATTGTCTGAGACCTTTAGTGTTGCTTAAGACCATTTAAGGTCTTGCTGACTTCATTGGTTCTTCTATGAAAAGAGAAATGGTTTAGTAATGATGGAAGCTCTGAGGAAGATTCCCCACTTGGATTTTTAACTGATGCCACAGGTTGGATTGAGAAGTTAAGAATATGGGCAATCATTCCCAACAGAATTCCTATTCCTAGTTCCCTGCCAAGATACAGCTATTTATCTGCACAGAAGGGCAGCTTACGTTAGCATATTGTTTAATAACTGCATTTTTTTAGAATGTCATTGACTTAGAAGAGTGAGGGGAAGGCTGGTCTTACGTGCTTGTATCAAAAATTCTTAATTTCTGCTGTTGGTGAAACAATAAAAGAGTACCAATTAGCCCACTTACTTACATTGTAGACTATTCAGATATGCTGACTTTTAATCAACTCAGAGCACTGAGGAAAAACCCTTTAGCTTTTTCGGTGGTTTCACTATCAGTCTCTCTCCTCCCCCCCCCCCCCTTCATTTTTTGTGATATGTTTCACTGCCATCAAAAGAATCAACATATGGTGTTATGGAGAGAATGAGGACTGGTCTTAGATCTTTATGGGCTTGAGTGTGTGTGTGTGTAGGGGGGAAGGTATTCTTGATGATATTGCTTCTGTGGAAAGTTCTAATTCTTGGTTTTACTTCATTTACATGAATAGAAAAGTTGAGTCTGGATTCCTGTGTATAGCCAAGGACACTCTTCTAAAACAGCAGCTTCTTTTAGATAGATTCTTTAATCTTAGTTCTCTCCATTGCCCTCACCATAAATTCCAAACACTCCCGCAGATTTTAGAATCTGTTCAAAAGTCTTCCTTCTTTTTCCTTTCCTTCTTCCTTTCTTCCCTTCCTCCCTCCCCCGCCCCTCCCCTTCTCCCTCCCTCTCTCCTTCCCTCCTTCCCTTCCTTTCTTCCTTCCTTCCTTCATTCTTTCCTCCCTCCCCCTCCCTCTCTTCCTTTCCTCCTCCCTGCAACTTCTCTTCCTTTCCTTCCCTCCTGCTCCCCTCTCTTCTTTCCCTTCTCCTTCCCACTTCTCTCTTGCCTCCTTTTATAATTCCTTCCTTCCTCCTTTCTTCTTCCTTTCCCTCATTCCTCTTTCCTCTCTCCTTTTTCTTCCCCTTCTTCCTCCTTCCCATCTCCTTTCTTCTTTCTCTCTGTGCTTCCCTCCTCTTTCTCCTTCCCTCCCTGCCTCCATCGATCGCTCCCTTCCTTCTTTTAGTTCAAGTTTTAGCTGGAACCCTTTTCTTTGGCTCTAAAGAGGTCAGTTTTTTTATATTCTCTTAAGTAATTTTCATAAATTCGAGTCCCATTAACATCATTTTAGGTGAGTATGTAATCTTTTTTACCACTGATTTTAAATGGTTGCAAAAGATTTGATTCCTCATGTATTGTAAAGACATGTTTCAAATAAACTGTAGCATCACTCTTTTAATTTATTCTGTGGATTGTACATGCCATTAGCAATTTGATACTCATTATCTTTCCTTTAAAAAATGCAGACATCTTCTGTAACACAGAAATATGGTAGCATTTGCCTTACTCATTGAACTCTTACTGGTTGAACTTGTACTTTCTCTACAGAATTTTATTCTGAGAAAATACATATTTATGCCTAAAAGTCTGTTTCTGATCTGTCAATTTTGTTAAAAACTGTCTGAATTAATTTTTAAGACATTTCTGCAAATAGTACTACCACAAGGTTAGCACTTTGAGTAGGCTTGAGTTCTAAGGCAGGTGTGTTTTAAGAAAGATGACCCATATCAGTAGAAAATCCATAAACTGAGTCCTTCGATAGCCTGCATATTCAAATGGCCTAAAAAGGTTTTGACCAATGACCTGACCTAGTCCCCACTGCAAATTAATGGTATTCACATCTCTGGGTATAGACAGGTCCAGTCATCTTTACTTTTTCACAGATGAACAGATGAATATTGAGGATCTTTATCTAGTCTGGTCAACCTAAATTGCTCATTGTGGGTTGCTGAAAGCACCACACTTTCCTCGACTATTTCCTTTTCTTCTGACTTTGCCATTTTATCTTGCATAATACCATTAAACCTTAGAAAATTATATCCAGGAAGACAAATCTGTTTTTCCTTGAGATGTAAGGTAGATACTCCATCTGGGCCAGCAACTCCTTGTATTCTTGGGTATCTGCCTAGTGTAAAATCTGTAAAATCTGTATTCTGTTTTTCCTTCAGATGTAAGGTAGATACTCCATCTGGGCCAGCAACTCTTTGTATTCTTGGGTATCTGCCTAGTGTAAAATCTGTGAAATCTTTTGAGCATAAGCTCCTAGAGGGGGCTTCCTGGTCCAGAAAGTCTTGGGAATATAGGCCTCAGTCTCTGATCCTCATCTGCCTTTCAACTCCCACAGTTTGTTTCTCTCCCTTTCTGATACTTTTCCAAAGGCTGTAGGCAGACTGGCCATTTATTTTGAGGCTGGTTCTGTTTTGAAAGTCTATTTCAATGTGCAGCTTCAGTCTCAAGAGGGATTTACTTTGGGCTTAGAAGCATATTCCAATAAAATGGTTGAATTTGAAAATGGCAGATGTTTAGGAAGATTGGCTTTTGCTTGATTGTTTTCCTTTCCAAGAAGCACCAGGATATCTCTCCTCAGTGGCTCTTCCTGCTCCTCAGTCCTCTTGTTTGAAACTGGACATGGATGTCTCCTAGGCTTAGTTGAGGACTCACTCTTCTTCTATGAAGAATGCTAAGGTACTTCATCCACACCTAAAAAGTGCAATGACAATATTTATGCTATTGTCTTCTAAATCTGTATTCTTAACCCCCAAATTCTCGGCTAGGCTCCAGCATTTATAGATCCAATTGCCAAGGCTAAGCAGCCTACCCTCCCAGAAAGCCCTACCTTAATTTCTGTCTTAGTCAGTGATACTGACAACCACCTTCCCTGTATTCTCCCAAAGCTGCTACTGAGCTACCTTACTGAAGTTTCTAGAAGGTTTCTCTCCTGGCCCCCATTTCTTCATATCTGTCTAATCCAGGCCTTTCTCCTGTGTATAGCCCTTGAGAATAGTTTTTTTCCCCCCTCTCTGCCTATATGATCATTTAAAACTCTGATCACAATTGTTCCCTCTCTACTTGAAATCCAGTAATGATATCCTATTCATCTAAGCAAAAATTTCCAATAACCTTAGGTTAGTTCAGAGTAGTCTTCTATGGTCTGTGAGTTAATAGATGAACACATTCTGATTTCACACACTTTTTCTTCTTGTCTTCTTGACCTCATCCAGGTGCTATGTTGGCAGCAGTATGGTATAGCCTTGCCTTCATATGTATGAAAGCATCATAATTTAAAATGTTTTTTCAGCTGGGCATTGGTGGCTAATGCCTGTAATCCTAGCTATTTAGGAGGCTGAAATCTCAGGATTGTGGTTCATAGCCAGCCCAGGTAGGAAAGTCTGTGGAACTGAGGCTCTAAGGGGTAGAGTGCTAGCCTTGAGTAGAAAATTTCAGGGACAGTGCCCAGGTCCTGGGTTCAAGCCCCATGGCTGACAAAAAAATAATAAATTTCAGTTGACACAATAATTGTATACATTTATGGGATTATATATGTGTGTGTGTGTGTGTGTGTGTGTGTGTATAAAGTATGTGTGTGTGTGTGTGTGTGTGTGTATAGAGAGAGATAATATTTATCTTCTGGTGCCTGGCTTATATTATTTCCATGTTTCTACAAATTATAAAATTTCATTGTTTTTATGGCCAATAGTACTTCATTGTGTCTACATTTCATGTTTTCTCTGCTCATTTGTTGATGGACACTGAGGTCTGGTGTGTATTTTGGCTGTTGTGAATAGTGCTCCAGTAGACATACAGATGCCCAGGCTGGGCTTCCTTCCTTTTTGGGTAGGCTCAGCAGTGGAATTGCTATGTCATCTGGCAGCTGTAGCTCTAGTTTTTGGAAGAATCTCTATATATTTGCCATAAAAGCTTTATCAGTTTACAGCCTCATCAACAGCGTGTGAGAGTTCTGCTTTCAACACATCCTGCCCAGCATTTGCTGTTTTTGCCTTTTTGATAACAGCTATTCTAACTGGGGTAAGTTGCTGTGTCATGCTGTGTTACTGTTTGGCATTTCTCTGATGATCATTAATGAGCATTTTTTCATATACTTGTTGGCCAATTGAATGTCTTTTCTAAAGAAATGTCCACTCAGGTCATTTGCCTATTTTAAATTGGGTTTTGCAGTTAGGTTGAGTAATATATAGTATATGCATAATATGATATGTAATATATATATGTAGTCAGGATATGAATTCTTCATTAGCTGAATTGTTTGCACATAAGTGTTATATATAAATATATACACTTACTTATTATAGATATATAAATACATAGTCAGGATATTGATCTTTCATTAGATGAGTAGTTTGCACAGATGTTCTGCAGTATGTAAATTCTCTTTTCTTGATGATTTCTTTTGTTGTATCACTATTATAATCTTGTTTTATCTTATAAGAACTGGCCAGTAAGTTTAATAAAAGTTTTAGATCCTATCTTGTCAGTAGTATATGGGCATGAAGAAGTATCCTTCTGTGGGTAGTCCTGAATCTTTTTTACTGATAATATTAATTTTGTACAACTTTTGGGTTTTGAAAATCACAAATGATGAGAATGACAGAGATCCAAGATCATAAGTCACCACTGGGGTGGCCAAGATGCATCCATCCTTTGAATCCTCCTAACATAGTGTTTGTAAATGGCACTGCTGGAGTCATGCAGTTCATAGTCTAAGAGGACAAACCTGAGGATAGTAGGTTGTTGAGGCATGAGAACAGGGAATGGGTTGAAAGCTTTTACGTTTTTTTTTGTCTGTCGGTGATGAGGCTTGAACTCAGAGCCTGGGGGCTGTCCCTGAGCTCTTTTTGCTCAAGCCCCCACACAGTGCCACTTCTGGTTTTCTGGTGGTGAACAAGAAGTAAGAGTCTCATGGACTTTCCTGCCAAAGCTGGCTTTGAACTGCAATCCTGAGATTTCAGCCTCCTGAGTAGCTAGGATTACAGGTGTGAGCCACTGGTGCCCTGTTAAAAGCATTTACTTTTGACCCCTCCCCAGTTTGCTTTATTGATTTCTTTGCAGTAAATTTTTTTTGTTTGTTTTGGTCGGTGGTGGGGCTTGAACTCTGGGCCTGGGTGCTGTCCCTCAGCTCTTCAGCTCAAGGTAAGTGCTCTTGAGCCACTTGAGCTACAGCACCACTTTTGGTTTTCTGATAGTTAATTGGAGATAAGAGTCTCACAGACTTTCCTGCCTGGGCTGGCTTTGAACTGTGATCCTCAGATCTCAGCCTCCTGAGTAGCTAGGATTACAGATGTGAGCCACTGGTGCCCGGCTGCAGTAAATATTTAAAATAAAATAAAAATATTTGCCTGGTTCTGTGATGTAAATCTCATCTGTTTTGTAATCAGAAAGTTGAGTTCACAACCAAACCTAGTCATCTCTGGGTCTCTAGCATTGGGAAACACCCCTCAGCTTCCAATGCCAGTCTTATTTGGGAAACAGACCCTTTATAGGATTTTTATTGGCAACTCTTCTAAGAGCTACAGAAGTAGAAATTAAAATGTATTTCCAATGAGAAAATGAGGGAAGGGGTAACTGTTCAAGCAGAAATGTATTCATTACCTTCCTTATAGAACTGTAACCCCCCTATTCATCACATTTAAAATAAATACTACCACTACTACTAATAAAAAGAAAATGTATCCCCAAGAAAAGTTTGTTAGGTGGTAGAAATAATCACTAAGAATTACACTGAAAACTGTTTTCCTCAACTTCTCATATTGACAAAATCAATTAGTCCTATATTTAAAAATAGCTTATGTAACAGATGAACTACAATTTCTTTCTAACAATGCCTCATGCTAGGGTAACACATACATTCGGAATGAGGTTATGAGATATAATTAACTTGTGTGTCTATACTCTTCCTCTCTGAATGTTTCCAGGTTTAATTTATTTTAGGAAGATTGACACTTGTAATTATATTGTCAAAGTGTTGTCATCTTTGCTATAGCAACAGCATTGAAGCCTAGACAAAAAACATCAGTCTGATTGATTAGAATATTCCAAGGGACAGATTTCAGTTGACTTTCTTCCCTAAAGTATTTGAGCCTTTGTTGTCTATTTGCATTCATCAGTATGTATGTCCCAACCCTCCCCCCAGGCTCAAAGGGTACAGTCTAAGAAATCCTACTTTGTTTCTGGGCTTCATCGCTTATAAGTGGCTTAGCCCCCAGGAGACCTCTTGGGAAGACAAAGCTCCAATGTGCAGCCTTATGTCTTGCCTCTGAGTAAAGGACACCTAGGAGTTCAGACTTTTGCCCTAAGGAGGAGATTGAGTGATGTGACTTAAATACCTCCCCAGTATTTAGTGATCCTGTAATGTGGGGAAAGGGCAACGTTCATGCCACGTGGACCTGATTTTAGTACTTTCTCCCTGAAATAGAAGTTGCCTGTCTTTTTCCTGGATTCACTTGTAGCTTTGGGGAAATGATGCCTGTCTTTCAGAAAGGCTACATCATCTCTGAGAAGGCTACATATTCAGAGAACATTGTTGGTGTGCCTGATCAGTGGTAGTTACTGTCCTTTAACATGTGCCATTCTGCTTTCTGATAGGAGCAGCCACTTAATTTTAAGATGGGAATGGTGAAATAATTGCTGCTTCATCCTTAAACAAAATGAAGAGAGCAGCCTTTTAAAGCAATTAGTGACTCTTGGGAAAAGAGACAGTTGGGGGTTTTAAAATCAGCAAACTTACCTTCATTTCCTCGTTGCTATGTCTAAATTCAAAAGGTACTTCTAATTTGTCTAGGTCATCAGTGAACTGGGAGAAAGTAAACATTTCCTAAATACATCCAACCCCCTTCTTCTTCTCACCAGGGTTAGTGACCTTCTACCTACTTCATTGATCTCAAACTTCCAATCCATATCTTTTCGAACAACGTCTCTCTCTTTTTAAAAAATTAGTCCAGGATGGCTTTGTATTTAGAATCTTCCTGACTCAGCTTCCCAACCCAACACCTATGTTATAGTCATTCTTCTTCAACTTCAATTTTCTCCTCCAGTGTTTTTCTAGTTGCCTTCCTACTATATACCAAGACAGGCTCTCATCCTCCACCTCTGACTCTGATGGGTCCAGCTCTTTGTTTGCCTCCCCCACACAGTGTTTCTTCCCATAGGAAGATGGACTTAGACCTCTCTTCTCCTTGTTATTGTTCATGTACATTTTTGCTTCAGAAGGTAGGCTTGGGAGCACTCAGAATTTGATTTTGCTATGTGCATTTTGTGCTGCATCCACACTATGGGGAATGGGTTTTTTGTTTCTTTGTTTTGTTTTTGGTCGTGCAGCTTGAGCTCAGGGCCTGGGCACTGTCCCTAAACTTTTCTGTTCATGCTAACACTTTACCACTTTAGAGCTACAGCTCTACTCCCAGGGTTTTTTTTCTTTTTCTTTTTATAGTTATCTGAAAAGTATCATGAACTTCCTTGCCCAGGCTGGCTTTAGACAATGATCGTGATCCACAGATCTCAGCCTCCCGAATAGTTAGGATTATAGGTGTGAGTCACCAGCACTACTCAGCTTATGGGTTTTTTTTTTGGGGGGGGGGGGGTCCAGTCGTGGGGCCTGAACTCTGGGCCTGGGCGCTGTTCCTCAGCTCTTCAGCTCAAGGCTAGCGCTCTACCACTTGAGCCACAGCGCCATTCTGGCTTTTTTCTTTATTGCTTATGTGGTGCTGAGGAATCGAACCCAGGACCTCATGCATGCAAGGTAAGCACTCTACCACTGAGCCACCTCCCCAGCCCCCGGCAATTTTTTTTTTTTAATCTACAAATGGTATGCTTACTGTCCATGGTACTGGGTGTTCTGTGCTCTAATATCCCAAGGACTTTGATCTAACTGAAAACTTTGGACTGAGTGCTGGTGGCTCATATCTATAATCCAAGCTACTCAGGAGACTGAGATATGAGGATCTCAGGCCATAGGTGAGATCCCTTACCTTTTTTGCTCAAGGCTGGCACTCCACCACTTCCAACATCCCCTTCCAGCTTTTTGGTAGTTAACTGGAAATAGAGTCTCATGGCTTTTTTTGCCTGGGCTGGCTTCAAACTATAATCCTCAGATATCAGGCTCCTGAGTAGCTAGGTATACAGGTATGAGCCACCAGTGAGTGCTTGGTAAGTTTCTGTATCTTAAAACTATTACAGGAGGTAAACAAAACACATCCATGCATGGTTAGTTAGAGATCACCATCCAGATCCAATTTCCAGTAGGTCTGTCTGTTCAGCAAGGAATGGAATGATTAACACACTTGGTTCTTCGTGTGCAGAGCTCTCTGGAAAAGTGTTTACCTGCTTTTCTTGAGTTTACATGAGATTGCTCAACTTCCTAGAGTTTGCAAAGATTCATAGGAACACAGAGGCTTAGGTTTATATTAAAGGTCTCTATCCTTAAATGTCAGAGAAGTGTGAGATTTCACTATAAAACAAGCTATCTTAGGGTTTGTGTGTCTGTTATTTGGCTCCAGAAAGTACCAGGCTGCTCTTCCACTCTCATTCTGCCCTGAGTGTGGGCAGGGGGAAACTTTGGTCCTGCAAGCATATTTTGTCTGGTCACCTGGAGTTTTCTTAGTCTACCGCTTCAGACTGGGGCAGGACAGGGTTGAGACTGGATGTGAGCACACCTTACTTGAGAACATGGAGTCAATATCCATTCCCCCACCACTTCTGAAAGCCACACAGACTTTCCTTGAGGCTCTACAGCTCACTTGGGACTGCTAAAACCCAGATTAGAAAGATTATGATGTGCCTGGTCTCTACCAGACAGGGCAGCTACTGGAGTAACCTGGTCAAGGGCATGCTGCACCTGGGAGCCAATTGCAGAACAATCTCTGCTTCCATGGTTTCATTCAATTGTAAGCTTCAGGCTGTTCTTCTGGGTTTCAGAGGCATTCTGGGTCGAGTGCCTCAAACACACATTTATTAGGGACCTGAGGAACCCATCAGGCCTATATATAATCTGCCTATATATAATCTATAGATAAGATGATCAAATGTTACCAACTATTACCACATCTGTACCTAATATTACCTTCAAGACACTGTGTGACCTCAGCTGTCAGGACTCTGCCACCTCTTCCACCACAAGGCCAGTGGGCCTTGTATATTTAGTGAAGGAAGGGCATAATATATACGAATTTATTTTTGTCTGTGTATGCCCGTCTTGGGGCTTGTACTCAGGGCCTGAGCCTTCCCTCACCCCCTCAGGTCTGTGCTTTACCACCTGAGCCACAGCTCCACTTCTAGCTTTTTTGGTGGTTAATTGGAGATAAGTCTCTAGACTTTCCTGCCCGGGATGGCTTTGAACTGTGATCCTTAGTTCTCAGCTTCCTGAGTAAGCATAAGCCACTGGTGCCCAGCATAGAATGTTTTTGTAATTAAGTTTTAATTTTAGGT
Source organism: Dipodomys spectabilis (assembly GCF_019054845.1). NCBI lineage: Eukaryota > Metazoa > Chordata > Mammalia > Rodentia > Heteromyidae > Dipodomys > Dipodomys spectabilis. The sequence goes on from NW_024870769.1 coordinate 14,976,320, forward strand.
AATTTTAGATCTATGGAAAAATTATAGAGTGCCTTACAGAATCCTTGTATGGCTATTACCCTACTTCTACTAATTGAACATTTTACGTTGCCAGGCTGCATCTGCCTTAAAAAAAAAAATAAAGAAACTAGCATCAGGAATGTCCAGCTGTCTTTATTTAAGGAAAAGAGAAAAATATCCAAAGGAAATGATCTGTAGACTTGAAAAACAATGACAGTGAAGCATTACACATCGTCAACTGCAACCAATTAACTGATGGATGTCATGAGTTCTGTAAACGTCACCAGCCTTTCTTCAGATCTTCCCTTCAATTGACATCTTTACCATTATTGGTGGGGAGTCCTGCCCTGAGCTCCATGAGCTAATGGTTCATTAATAAGTCTTTTATAACAATTAGAACATGGCCAGCTCCCATGGTACTCTCCATCCCGCTATGGAACCCTCCCCGCCCCCTCTGTTTTACTGAGGACTGAACCCAGGACTTCGTACTTGCTGCATTCTACCACTGTAACTATATCTGTAGCCCTTCTGTTTTTATTTTGTTTCTGAGTCAAGATTTAACTGCTAGAATGCATCACCTTTCTGCCTCTGTCTCCTATGAGCCAACCTCGTAGGCCTGCACCATCTCTCCTGCCAACATCTGCCTCCTTAGCATGGTCGTTGTGGGAATTTTGAGAGTTCCTTTGTAATTTCTGTCTTTATTAGCTGGAGTTAATGAGTCCAGGACTAAAATGCACTGAAGCAGGACACAAAACAACCCTCTTCAGCAGCTCTTATAGCTCTTAGAGCATCTGTAGTCCTGTCAGTTCAAGTACTTGACATCACTTGTCCTAACAACCCGCAGCACAGAGACTTTTTTTCAGCACAAGAGCTTCAACTGATATGTCTGTCACCTTTGGAAATAAACACTGCTGAGGACAAATTCACATGTGGCACTTGTCAGACCAAGAGGCTGAAGAGAAATGAAGTCAAAGCAAGCTAGTGGGATGGGAGGAAGAACATTTCTGTCATATTACAATATTGTAATTATTATTTTTTATGTGATAGATGCTATGATTCATGATCCATAATCATTGTCCATAGTCATATCTGGTTCGTTTTCTAGTTGTACTGGGGTGTAATTACACCTGCATTTCTCTTCAGGTGAATTTGGCTATCAATACTAGTCCAGAAAGATCTCAACAGTGAAAACTCTGCTTCCTGCTTTCCATCCAGGGCAATTTTGGCCATGTCAGTTCTGACTAGTGACAGTCATGTACTCATGTGTGTTTAGGATAGTGGATGCCGATACCAGGAGATAGGACTGATAGGGACCTTCCACTCCCTCTTCTAAACACTTCATGAGGTAAAGAAGGATATGTTAAGATGGTAACAGAGCTGGGAAATTCCTACCACCCAGTGATGTCCCAGGGTCAAACAGCAAGGCAGGCCTCAGTGTCTGTGATGACATGTGAGAGGCCAGGTGCCTGCAGGTACCATGGAAAGCCAGCACTCTCTCTACTCTATAAGCACACCACCCTGCTGTGCCCTGAATGCCTTTGCTCCTTTATGTGCTTACTACCTGGTACTTTCCAGCCCTTACAGCATGTTTCTTCTTCCATTAAAAAAACAAAAACAAAAACAAAATCAGCTCCCATTCTATGATCACAGCCTCATACTTTGAACAAGAACGCTAAGGGACAGCATCCAGGGTCTGAATTCAAGCCCCAATACTCTCCTGTGCATCAGTGCTGCCCAGGCCTTTTCTAGACCCAATTATACTTCTATGTCTCTTAAAGTCACTGCAGCTTAGTCTTATCTGAAGCAAGAATATCAGCTCCATCACAGGTCTGCTGTGCTCACTCTGCTTCATCAAATATGGGTTAACAGAAACAAACAAACAAACATTTAAGTATTCCTTTTAAGCCAGCAGGAAGGTCTCACACATTTCTTCCACATTCTGGGAACTGTTCACTCAGCATCCTCATCCAGAATCCTATCCCTGAAAAATCTGTAGCTTCCTTTGGGAAAAATCACAAGACAATCTTTGCAAAGCCTCCCCTGAGCCTCCTAAGGCAGTGGAGAGAGTTCAGAACTCCAGGGATGTCTTTGGAAATGACCTTCAAGCCACTGACTGTCTACGGTGTGAACTCTGACAGCTCCCCACCCCCAGGCCTACGTGTTAGGTCTGATGGCAGCCTGGAAGGTTCTAGAACATTAGCAAGAAGGGCTTAGTGGAAGGAAGTCAGGTCACTGGAGACTTGTCTAAGGGATGGTGGGACCCCACCCCTTCCTGTTCCTCTCTTTTTGCCTCCCGGCCACCATAAAGTAGGCAGCTTTGCTCCATCTTGTGCTTCCACCATGAGGACTTGCTTTGCCACAAGGTCGAAAGTCAAGGGGCAAAGACACCAAGACCCAAATCTCTACAACCCAAATAAACCTTTCTTCCTTAGGGTTTGGCTGGTCTGGGTGTTTTTGTCACAATGACAAAAACTGATAATACAGGTGTGGAGCCGACCCTATGGCTTTCCTAAGTCAGATTGACACCCAGACTGCTCCTGTCAAGAATATTAACCTATGTACTTCGGTGGAATCAAATGGCTTGACTCATGGTCAATGTTTTTACAGTTCAGTTGATAGAATAATAGGAATCTCTGTAATGACCGGTATTCACTGAGAGAGGAGAAAAAAAGTTCTCTTTGGTGGTGCTGGGGTTTGAACTCAGGGCCTCCCATTTGCTAAACAAGTGCTCAGCCAATTGAGTCACTCTAACACTTGCTTGATGCAGTATTATTTTTGTTTGTCTGTTTGTTTTGTTGGTCATGGGGCTGAACTCTGGGCCTCGTTGCTGTCCCTGAGTTCTTCAGCACTCTACCACTTGAGCCACAGTGCCACTTCCAGTTTTCTGGTGGTTAATTGGAAATAAGAGTCCCATGGACTTTCCTGCCTGAGCTGGCTTCCAACCATGATCCTCAGATCTCAGCCTCCTGTGTAAAGAGGATTATAGACATGAGCCACCAGCACTGGGCTGCAGTTTATTTTCAAGGTGAGGTCTCAATTATGTCTCAATCAATGTAGACTGTGATCCTCCTATTGGTGCTTCCCGTCACGGATGACAGGCATGTGCCACCAAGCCCAGTGATTGATTGAATGGGTCTCAAGAACTCAATCTGCACCTCCCAAATAGCTAGGATTACAGGCTTGAGCCATGACATCTGGCTGAGGAGCACTTCATAAAGATATAAGTTGGGCTCAGATTTTTCCCAACTTCTGGACTTGAGACAGGGAGCTCTTTGCCAATGAGGACAGACACAGAGAGGGTACTGCATTTTGGAAGGATTTGCACAGTCCTAACTTTAAACCCTCACTGGCCAACTTGCCTTACCAGGTACCACCTTGGTACCAGACACAGAACAAAGAGGAAGAGACTGGCACAGATGAAACACTCCAATGGTAGTCCCAACTACAAAGGAGGGGTTTGTGTGAGACACTTTTTTACCTTATTATTTTTATACCGAGGTCTACTAGAGATCTAACATTCGGTTACCACCCCCTCTACCTCCCCCACCCCCCCAAAAAAACACCCCTGGCTAATATACTTTAAATCTTTCATAGAATTGCTTCTTGGTTTGGAGATAGCTTCAATGTGTCCCCCAAGCCTCTCAAACTTCACTCCCCACCCCCCTACACCCCAACCCTGGCAGTGTGCCAATGTTAGGAAGGACTGAGGCCTTTAAGAAGAGAGGCCTGAGATGTACATTGAGAACATCACAGTTGGCTGCCAGTCCCAGCAGAAATTAAGACCCCAGGCTAGAAAGGTGGTTCAGTGGTAGAGTGCTTGCCTTGCCTGCATGAGGCCCTGGGTTCAATTCCTCACCACCTCATAAGCAGAAAGCCCAGAAGTTGCCCTATGGCTCAAATGGTAAAGCACTAACCTTGAGCTGAAGAGCTCAGGAACAGCACTCAGGCCCAGAGTTCAAGCCCCATGACCCACCAAAAAAAAAAAAAAAAAAGACCCCATTTCAATCAATAAGCCCCATCCCTGAGCTTTTGTACTTAAGGCTAGCGCTCTATACCACTTGGAGCCACAGCTCCACTTCTAATTTTCTGGTGGTTAATTGGGCTTGAGAGTCTCATGGACTCTATAGGCTTGGCTGGCTTGGAACCATGATCCTCCACTCTCAGCCTCCTGAGTAGCGACTGTTATAGGCATGAACAACCAGCACCTGACATAAAGCAAAATATTTTTACAGAAAGCTTCAATCCATCAGCATGTTCCCTATTTCCGACCACATGTACTATGACTTGGTGGCTCTAAGCAGCTCCTGCCACAAGCTGGCAGACACACAAAAACTGTCACTCCACTCTGACCACAATCAGTCCCTGGGAATCACGGGAGGCTCAACTTGGAAGAACACTGTGTAGCCAGCAGATGGTAAACTAGACACCAGTACCACAGCCATCTCCATGGCTGTTGTACCAACCAGGTGAGCAATCTTGCCCTCTCTCCAGGAGCCAACCCTGAGCAAACCTTCTGCACAGACCACACTCATCTACTCCTACTGCTTTATCTCTGCCTGCATAAAGCCCTCAGGATGATATGAGCAACTTGTCTGACTAGTAAATTCAGTCAGAAGTCTTTCCCAGTGGTCGTATTTATGAATGTTTGCTTTTTTTACACAAAAACATTCCTGCCTACTTTGCCAACCCAATTTCAAGGACTGGGACATCCTGCATAATACATGGCTATCATTCTGTACACTCACTGAGAAATTTGCCATTCACCTGACAGAAAGAAAAGGACTCAAAGAAATTTTGGTCTACGATGAGCAAACTGGTTCTATTCCCTGTATTCCACAAATCTAAAAAGTGAATTCCTACACTCAATGGGAAAATATTTGGATTTAGAATATCAGATCACAATTACTTAACTGCTTCAGTAAGTTTTCATAACTTACACAATCCATAGCTAATCCTTAAACCTTCTGTTTCCAAAGCCGCATTTGCAGCCTCAAAAGAGCTTGTTTTGCAGGACTAGTACTTTAGTGGCCAGTCTTCTATCTAAGCAGTAGTTCCCAAGAACACTCACTGTTCTTGTCATCCACAGGAAGATCACCTAACAGCAGACAAGTCTTTGTTCTTCATTTCAGTTATTCTAGGAATTTGTGTGTGTATGTGTGTCTTTGTGTGTGTGTGTGTGTCTTTGTGTGTGTGTGTGTGTGTGTGTGTGTGTCTGTGTGTACTGGGGTTGAAAATCAGGACATTGTACTCTCACTTGGTTTTTTCACTCAAGCCTGACCAACACTTGAACCACACCTCCACTGACAGCTTTTGGCTGATTAACTGGAAATAAAGAGTCTCATGGACTTTCTTGCCCAAGCTGGCTTCCAACTTCAATCTGCAGATCTCAGCCTCCTCAATAGCTAAGATAATAGGCACGAGATATCAGTTCCTGCCTAGAAAACTTTCTTTGTTAAAGCAAACATTTTTATGTGAATCTATCAGCAGTGCACCATGTAAGAACCATCATTTTCAAGGATTTAGCTTTCTTTTAAAGAACTTACTTTCTTTCTCAGCTCTATTCCCCAACGGTTCTTGATTTAACTCATAGAAGACAGTAAGTCCAGACACCACATTTCCTAAACAAAAAGATTTTTGCTTACTTTTCATAAAATAAAGAGGTTTCTGAAAATGGCCACATTTGGGGTTTTTTCTTTTTGCCAGTTTGTTTCTAAACTACATCTTTAGTTTATAAGCCATTTGCTGGCATGACTCCCTCTTCCCTAGAAGTGAATGTTAGTCTTCTCCTACACCTCTTCTTCCTTCTTTCTCTTCTTCCTCCTTCTGCTTCTCTCTCCCTCTCTCAACTTTCATAAAAATTGTCCTAAATTTGAGAGTTGACATCACAAATTCTGATCCCATGCACATCAAGTTGCCTTCTTTTTATATTATTATTATTTTGGGGTCAGTTATGGGGCTTGAACTTGGGGTCTGGTAGCTGTCTCTAAGCTCTTTTTTGCTCAAGGCTAGCACTCTACCACTTTGAGCCACAGCTCCACTTCCCATTTTCTGGGGGTTAATTAGAGTCTCAAAGACTTTCCTAACCAGCTGGCTTTGAATCACGATCCTCAGATCTCAGCCTCCTGAGTAGCTAGGATTACAGTGTGAGCTACCAACACCCAGCTAAGCCACTTCTAACCTCTGTGTTTCTTCCTTGCTTAAGCCATGTTCTCTTCTGTCTACCTTCTGTCTCTTAAACATCATGACCATTCCCAACTCAGGCACAGAGAGACCCCTGTGGATCCTCTGGCTTTTTATGGAGGAGGTGGCCAGGCCAGCCTGGCAGGCGGCTCCTTCCCAGAAGACTTGTCCAGCTGCTGTCCTTCATCACAACCCCTCCCCACCCACCACATACATACACACACACACACACACACACACACACACACACACACACACACACACACACACACACACACACACACACACACACACACACACACACACACACACACACCCCTCATCTCACCATGACAGGCCTGGCTGCTCCTGGCAGCTGAACCACCTGCTCCTGCCTATTGCCCTTGACACCACATCCAGGGCTTCACCCAGCCCCCAGACCCACCTCAGGGCTCTCCAGGTCATTGCTGCCCACACATTTCTAACTTGACTCCTGTGTGCTGAAGCTGGCAGCAGCTCACTGGTCTACCAAGACCACACACCTGTTAGCAACTGCACATTGCAGGCTCAATTCTCTGCAGTGACAACCACCCATGGATTTCACCACTGCCCAGTGTCCCAGACCCAGGAAGAAAGTCTGGGTTAGGACTTGCCAGTGTGTCTAACCACACAGATGGAATGTTCTAGGGATGCTAGGAAGCAAACAGATACCACAAAGCCATTTAAGGTGACATGACACTTACTTTTCTTTTGACTGACTTTAGAAAAATAGGCTCTGGGCTCACCTAGCCTAAGCATGAAGGGCAGTGGTGACTCATACGTATAATCCAAGTTACTCAGGAGGCTGAGATCTAAGGATCATGGCTCAGAGCTGGCCCAGGCAGACAAATCTAAAACACTTGTATCTCCAATTAATTAGCAAAAAGCCACAAGTGCAGCTGTGGCTCAAATGGTAGTGCACCAACTTTGAGTGAAAAGTCAAGCAAAAGTTCTAGGCTCTGAGTTTAAGACCCAGTATTTTATTACGGTACTACATGAGTCATAACATTTATAAATATAACATTTCATATTATGTTATAAATAATATAATATTGTTACAGTATTATAATAATAACAATAATAAATCAATAATAACAACAAACCAAAAAGGGCTCAAGATGTAGCTTGGTGGGAAAGCACCTGCCTAGCAAGCATCAAGTCCTAGGCTCGAACTCCAAACTGCCAAAATAAAAAATTGTGAAAAGTTTCCTGAGATTGAACCACAGCTTTTAAGTCACTCACTTTGTAACATTAGACCTATTACTTCCCTTCTCAATACTCCTGTTTTCTCTTCTATCCCTAAGGGTAAAAACAATGCCACAAACAAAAGAGGGTCAAAAATGATGTAAGCTTCTTAGAAAAAACCTGATATATAGTAAGATGTTATATAATGGCACCTCCAAAGAGACCACTTACTTCTTACATTCTCTGTCTGGACACTTCACTGGTCCCTTAAAAAATGTCTGGGATAAGGTAATGAATGCCAAGGAAGGTGGTCCATGCCCGTAATACTAACTACTTGGGGGGCTAACATTGGGCAGGACCGATCTAGGCAGGAAAGTTTTCAGCTTACCTTTGCCACTGAGATTTGGGTAAAGTGGCACACATGTGTAAGCAACAAGTGGAAACTTAAAGAAAACAGGCAGATGACAGTCCATGCACATGCCTGGGCACGAAGTGAGACCCTAGCTCAGAAATAACCAGCACACACAAATTCACTCTCATACTTGGTTGCTAGACCTAGAAGATAAACATATAAGTAAACACATGCCAAATCCTGTACCTAAATATGTGACCAATCTGATTAAAGTACCATAGATGCATGTGTGAAGGGCCATAATAAAGTTCCTGAGAAACAAGTACCATGAACTTTAACAAAAACATTAGGAAGGTGGAACATGTCCTGTCTGTGGTGTAGGAACCAGTGCAAAGGGGTGGGAGAATGGAGAGGGTGAAGGGTAGCCAAGGGGTTCACAATGTTTTATGTCGATGTGTATGAAAATAAGCAATAAAGCATGGTGAGACTGATTTAGGAAGGAGGAGAGAGGATGAAGGGGAGTGATAGAAGGGATGAGGCTGACCCAGGAGCATGGTGTGCATTAAGGACATGTCAAAATGAAACGTCAAACAAACAGCCAATGAAAGAAATGGTTGGGGTGGGGCTTGCCTAGCAAGCAGGAGGTCCTGAGTTCAAACCTCAGTGCTGCTAAAGGAAAAGGGAAAAAATTAAGAAGTGTCTATTTCCTCCTTCTTCCTTCAAGTGACTGGCCTTTAAATGCTACCTTTTGTCCTTCATTCATCATGCCTTTATTCCTAAAGTCAATTTCATCTGTTTGATAACTAGATTCTACCAACTTAAAGGCAGAGCAGCCTCTGAGATACTCTGTCATTACTCAGGCAAGTAGCTAATAAACATAGATTAAGAACACATCTGTTCTCAGATTTTTAGCTTCTCTCCCTTTTTATCTAGTCTCTGATTGTTCCTGGGGCTCAGGCAGGCAGCTGGCCTTGGGACCAGCACAGACCAGGACAGTCTCACCCCCATTCTCTCATCTGTCCTTTCTCCCATCCACATCCTCTTGCACCATTACCATTGTAAGCACAGGTTTGAAAGATTTAGGTCCTAGACTATTAACAAAAAGCTTTTCTCTTGTGCTTTGAAAGAATCTGGCAGATGCTTTATTCTGTCACATTGAGGCAATAGGACACAGCAAAGCACTTGGGTTTCCCTTTGCTTTTATAGATTGAAATTCATTAAACATATTCTGCACAGCAGTTATGAGTAATGTTGGCCTGGGAAGAAAAGAAACACAGCTCCCAAAACACTGAGAAAGGATACTCAGATGGACCACAGCTTGGGGAAACGTTGAGGTTCAGTAATCCGTCCACCCTTAGACAGTCCGCAGGACATCCCATGAAGGAAGGACACCACTTTATTATAGTTTTATTCTCCTCCGATGAGCCAGTGACACTCTCTGAGACACAATGAGCTGGTGCAGAAGGATCTGCTGTTTGGAGAGGGGTTTTCTTAAGAGCAGTTTCTTTAGTTTGCAGGATGATTCCTAAACCATGCTTTCCTGAGGCAAAGTTAGCTGAATGTTTGGAAAGCAAGGGTGTTGACACCAGCTGTGAGGTAAATCACCAACTGAAGACTCCAGTAATCATCAGAAATGACAGGAGAGGCTCAGAACCACCCTCCAAGGCAGGAAAACGTGGTTATCAAATTAATTTTGGAAAGTGAAAGATAAAAGGACAGGCCACTTTTTTTACCACCTGGAAGAATGCTGATTTTGTTCCAAAAATGATTTATGAAAAAAGACTTGTTTCAAGCTTCATGAAGCTAATTAAACAGGAAATCTGCACCAAGATAAATTCAATCTTTGTGTCATAAAACCACTGGACTATGAAGAAGGGCAGAGGTGTAACTGATTATGAGTTATGAGACATAACTGAATGGGTAGGCTGAAGATAAAAAGCAGATAGAAAGTCTCCGTGCTGTTTTCTTTTGGCAGTACTGGAATCCAAACTCAAGGCCTTGTACTTGCTCAGCTTGCATGCCCAGCTGGCATTCTATCTACCTATTGAGCCATGCCTCCAGCCCAACATTTTGCTGGTTGTTTGGAGGATTTAAAAGTCTTATGGACTTTTCTGCCCAAGATTGCTTTGAACCATGGTCCTCCAAATTTCACCCTCCTGAGTAGCTAAGATGAGAAGCACGAACCACACATACTCTTTGACATTCTAACATTCTACTAGTCTATAGAGAGTGTATTTCTCTTCATTTGGAAAAGAAACTGCAATAGTAGAAGACATGCATACAAAATTAAAACACTGTTTGTATCAACGATATTTAGTTAGCTCCCTCTTCATCCCTATTTTATTTATTCCACTGCGATACTGCTATGGTAGCAAGGAATCATTTTCCCTAAAATTGCACTTTCTCTGATAGCAGCACCAGTTTCCCTTTTTCTATCTCCCTCTTTCTTAATCTTTAATCTCAGTCTTCTCTAGAAAGTATTTGCAGATAACTCTGGACTGTCTCACTCCACGACATTGTAATTCAGGGTTCACACAGATTCAGTCCTGGTCCTAGGTCTGCTTGCCTTCATCCATGCCAAGCAATGTATTTCTCTTCGTCAAATTCCTACATGGAAGGTTCGCTATGTTTACAGACATGGGATGAAATAAGAAGGATAAAGCAGGGTTCCCAGGAATAGCTGTCTGCTCGGACAGGCCAATTTCAACTTCCACCCAGAGTTAGGAAGGCTGTCAACTACCTAGAAGCTGACACTGGATGTAAGACAGCAGTGAAAAGAATACTGAGAAGAACTAGTGGAATACGGCATAGTAAGAAGTGAGTTCAATACTTAAAGATAATAAGAGAAAAAGGAGGGGCTGGGATGGTGGCTCAGCGGTGGAGTGCTTCCCTTGCATGCATGAGGCTCTGGGTTCGATTCCTCAGCACCACATAAGCAAAAAGAAGAAAGCCCGAAGTGGCATTGTGCCTCAAGTTGTAGAGTGCTAGCCTTGAGCTGAAGAGCTAAGGGACAGCACCCAGGCCCAGGGTTCAGGCCCCATGACTGGACACCCCCCCTAAAAAAAAAGATAAAATAAGGAAGTGAGCTCAAGCTGGGCACAGTGCTATATACTTGTAATTCTGGATACTGGGAGGACTGGATTTCCAGAGCAGCTTATGTAAAAAGTTACAAAGATGCCATCTCCAAAGAAAACAAAATGCTGTGTATAGTGATACACACTTGTCATCTCAGCTAGGGAAGAAAGTATAAATACCAGGTTCACAGTCCAGAGACCAGCTCAAGAAGTCATAAGGTCTTATCTCAAAATCCACCAGAGTAAAAGGGCTGGCAGCATGACTCCTGTGGTAGAGAGCCTGCTTAAAAAGGATGAAGCCTTGGTTTCAAACTCCAGTATAACAACACACAATAATCACAATAACGTTTTATTTCTCATTCATCGTTCCTCTCTAGCACTCATCTCTTTTCACTACCTAGGGGGTCTAGGTTTGTAAGTGGAGGCACTAAATTCAGCTCCTTGATGGCTAATAGATATGCTGAGCCAGCCACCTACAGGGTGTGAAGGGACAGAGACTTCAAACAAATGCCCATTCAATGAAAGAGTGGCAAGGCAAGCTGAGCCAGAGCCCCAGCCCTGAAGAAAAACCAGGCAGGCTTTGTAGGAAAGCACCTATCCTAACAATGGCACAACCTCACCCTTCCCCTAAGTCCCCCAGCTTCAATCACTCTGTGTTGGTGTGTGTGTGTGAGAGAGAGAGAGAGAGAGAGAGAGAGACAGACAGACAGACAGACAGACAGACAGAGACAGAAAGAGAGAGAGAGACAAATTGTATGTGTGTGTGTGTCTTGAGACTTGAACTCAGGACCTAGCTGCTGTTCTTAAGCTTCATTTTGCTCAAGACCAGAAATTTACCACTTGAGCTACAGCTACACTTCTGGCTCAATCACACTTGGCATTACTTATCACCACTCAGCTGAGCCTTCTGAAAAAAAATACCAATGCTGGTAGCTACAGTTTTTGAGTAAACTACACCATATCCCCTGAACGCTCTCAGTGCTGTGTGTGCTGTACTACTGAGATTGTAGGAGGCTCCTGAGGTGTTTCCTGATGTGCTCCATGACTCATTGCATAGGTAACAAAGAATCTGAATGAGACTCATATAATTCTACAGTCCTGGCTCTTGAACTCCATCCAAGTTTAGAGTAGTTGCAGCCAGGAGCAAAAAGCACAGATGCCCAGAGGTCCCATCTGAGAGGAAGGACGCTGCTACTCCAGACTCCAGCACAAAGGTAAGTACAGAGGTTTGTTTTTACAGTACTCCAGTTTGAACTCACACCTTTGTACTTGCTAAGCAGGCACTTTACCACTTAAACCACAGTCCAATACCAATCGTCTATTTTTCATTTCAATTATTTTTCAGATCTCACATTTTGTCTGGGGATGGCCTCAGATCACAATCCTACTATATATGATTTCCCAAGTTGCTCACTGTGAGTGAGCTTGCCATATTTTGGTGGATGCTGCCACTATCAATGTGCCTGACCATACGGAAATCTGAAATTCTACTCAGCACCCAAGTCTGTTCAAACATTTAAATATCGCCTATTTAAATACTGCCTTGCTTTCATGGATTCACTTCTTCATTAGTGGAACTTCCAATAAAAAGCAGGTTGGGACTTCTCAAACATTTCCTTTTCAGCCCAGTTTGGCTTTCACAGTTTTCATTCCTTTATCTCTCAGTGATGTTCTGGGTCAATATCTTACTCACGGTCTCCAAAATTCCAATTCTCTCTTTGGCTAAATCAAGCTCATCATGAAGTACCTTATTGGTTTTAAATAATTGTTATTGTATTCAATAGTTAAATAATTGTGTAACATTATTAAAAATGGTTAGGTATTGTTACGTAATTGTTATTGTTCCGTAGAGGTTTTCACTTTTGAGATTTCTAATTGGCTCTTTCTAGATGCACGTGTTCTCAATTTACACTGGAGTACTTTTTGTTCATCGTCTCCTGCTTCTATGGGTATCGTTCCCTATCCTTCAAAGTTCTCTCCTTGAAGAAACTTAGCACTTGATTTTGTAAGTTCTTTCTGTGTCCCTCTATCCTGAAAATTAGAGCATCAGCAGATATAATAAAGCGAGACCTCAGTTGTGGGATCATGGGACACCTGACTCCATAAAGTAACAAAGTGGGAGAGAAAATCTAGGAAGATGTCACCCAAGGTCATATGGAGGTGGAAACTAACCTCCATAGCTGTGGGATGGACCTCTGGGCTCCTAAATTTAGAAGGTGAGTAGGTCACAGGGTAGAGGCTTACTGAAGAGGCACAGGGAAGCCTGGATGTCTGTTGCTTTCAATTATCCAACCTCAAGTACCTTGTTATAATAACTAGAAGAACAAACATGAAGATTCATCATCATCACAATAGCCCATACTATGCTGTTGAGTCTCAACTGCCTTTTAGTTGGGATTCACCTCCCTGTACAGAGTTCTGGGCCCTGGACTGTGAAATACAAGGGTGCATGAGGCTTATACCTTCTGTGTATCCAGAGAAGCACCCATCTTATTAGCCTCATGTGGCCTCTTGAGGTGAAAGCCAACATCAGCCAGAGCAGAGGCCTCGAAGGAGCTAGCTAATATGGCTGACACAGCTCTTTGCACAGACTTTGACAGTGCACCACAAATTCCATTGGTTAAAAGCTCGGGGGAACATTTACTCCTGACAGCAATCACACAACTGTCACCTCCAAACTTACAAAGATGGGAAGTTACAGGCAAGTCCACTGTGGGCTGTTGAGAAATCTTCTTGGAACACAACAAGCTGAGGGAGCTGATAATCACCAATGAAGAAACTTCTCCCTATAACTCATTAACACCACAGGGAGAGCCTCAGTGTTTTGTAACAACCCTTTCTCATATCCTTCTGGTGCTTATCACAGACAGCATTAAGCCATCTCCCACCACCCAACCCCAGGCTGGCAGAGGGAAGACCCCTGCAGGAGGAACACTGGATACTCTATGTAGACCCCCTGAGTGATTTTTATTATTTTGGCCAGAGGTGGCACCTGAACTCTGGGCCTGGCATTGTCCCTCAGCTCTTCAGCTCAAGGCTAGCGCTCCACCACCTGAGCCACAGTGCCATGTCAGGCTTTTTCTACTTACGTAGTGCTGAGGAATCGAACCCAGGGCCTCATGCATGAGAGGCAAGCACTCTACCACTGAGCCACCTTCCCAGCCCCATGAGTAATTCTTGTACACATTCAATGTGTAATCTGGAATCAGTGGAGGGACATACCCGATGCCACAGAACACAGCACAGTACTGTCAAATTCACCCTCTAAATATGGCTCTTCATGAAACAGCATCTACCTACCCAGGTTATAAAGAAGCAAAGCAATAGGAGGGAGAGACACAAATTTCCTAGGTAGCAGACTACCCAATGGTTATTGGTTCAACACTTGGATGCACATGGAAGATATGGATTGTGTTTCCAGTTCCTGTGCCCAGGTCTCACTCCACTAGGAAATGACACCTGCCACTCACACTGCCATACTTGAGCCATTCCAGGGCACTGGGAGTCTGAGCTCCTCAATCTCAATGAGGGTAGAATATTGGTGATTTTATAAGAAGAGGAGATCAAAAGACATCCAGTCAGGGTTTCCAGTGACCACGGAAAAGTTCTAGAAGATCAAAGCATTACTGTGGCTCCAAAGAAAGAAGGGCTTGTGGGGGTAGGGAGACTGGTGAGCTTTGGGTTCAGGTCTGTCTCCAGTTTCAGGATGCATAATTAGAAGAGAGATGATCCCCAGAGTTGCCCCTGATCTACAGGATGCATAATTAGCACATATACACCCTCAGCCACAGCAGCACCCCCAACCCTGAGAGAGCAAAAGGCCCTGGGAGAGGCAAGAGACCCAAGGGCCCAGATTTGCTCTGCTTCCAGAGTGAACTCAGAAGACTCAACTTTGGGGTTGGCTGTGTGTGCTGCTTGGTTTCAAGAAGTGGGAGCAGCTCAGCCACTCAAAAATCAGGATAAAGCAGAGCGGCCTGGAAAGAGCCAAGATAAGATCAAGTTTCCACAGCGCACGTTTCCATAGCTCACTGAAGCCCTTGATGGCTGCTAAGAAAATAATATGCAATTATAGCTTAGAGACATAAATGACTGAGGCCATGGTGCCCTCCATGTGGATAACCACATGTGTAGAAGCCCTGCCCTACCCTGGCTTGGTTAAAGATGCCTGCTTCACCCACAGAAGATGAGGGGGAGAGGGGGAAAGAAGCAGGCTGGTCGAGGATGGGTACACAGGACACGGAATGGGGCTTGACCTAGAAATGCCTCTGTCCTCTGGAGCTCTAGTATTCTCACCTGCATGGTGTGCATATGCAGGTCTGTGAGCAGGAGGCAGGTTGTCCTGAAGACCTCTGCTTTCCTCCTCTGGGGGCTCCTGATGTCCAGGACACTGGGAAACAGCAGAGCCACACCAAGATGGTGACAGAGGCCTATGGGAGATGAGGATACCAGGACCTCTGATGTGACACAAACTCTGGCCCACAGCCTGAAGCTCTCCCCTGACACAGTGACTGTGGGCAGGGTGTTTCTTCAGCAAAAATGGGTAAAAAGGGCAGTCACATGGCAGGTAGGGAAGTTGGAGAGCAGAGAGGTGTGCCTGGCTCTCCTAGAAAGGCTTTCTATAATGGTCACAGAGCCTCATACCTGGGCATCAGTGCTTCCTTCTACAACCTTCGCTGGCTCTACAGGGCACAGAACACACCTGCCAGTCCTATAGACCACTGGGAGTCATCAGCCATGAGTCTTGGGGCAAGTCATCATGACAAGGCATTTTGAGGAATAAGGCTGGAGCACTAGGAAATCCTGGATGCTCCCAGGAGGAGACAACTGAGTGGCAAGCCAGACACTAAGAGGAGTTGTGGGTCCCGGTTCTTCACTTAGAAAGGAAGCTGGTTTTCTTCTGCTAACATGCTAAACTGCTTGCTACCTTCATGTGCTTTTTTTTTTTAAGTACAAGAGATCAAACTCAAAGCCTTGTGCTTGCTAAGCAGGTGCTCTACTGTTGAGCCATGCTTCCAAACCTTTTTGTGCTAATATTAAAATAGGGTCTTGCTTCCTTCCTGGGTGTATACCTGGGCCTCCATCCCCATATATGAGGATTCTCATTGTGACTGAGATGACAGCCACATACCACCACACCCAGTGCTCACTTGAAATGGGATCTTGTGAATGTTTCTGCCCACGCTGGCCTCCAATGGTGATCCTCCCAATTTTGCCCTCCCAAGTCACTAAGATTACAGGCATGAACTGCAGTGCCCATCTGCATGACTTTTCTGCCATTGCTATATTTTTGCCATTAATGTTCATTTCACCCTGGTTTCGCCCAACTAGAAATTCCGGACTCCCCATACTGACTTGTTAGGGAACAGCCTGAATCTCAGCCTTACCACCACACTTCTAAGACAAATATGGAGACAATCAAGGGAACAGGAAGGTTAAAGAGAAATTCTCCTGCTTTCCTGGATCCTTGGGATCTCTGCAACCAATTCCCTACTGCAGCAATTCTGAGCTGAGCTCAGCCTCCTGCTCCAGACAGTAAAACAGAGCAGAGCCTCCCTATCCCACTCCTCATCAGACTCCTCCTCCTCCTCCTCCCTGCCTGCCCATCTCACCTCTACTCACAGAAAACTGCTTCTCCCATAGAGGTGGCAAACTACGAAGTAAAATATCTGAGATGCAGCCAGGGTGAGCTAAGGAGTCGGGAAACCTGCAGAAGGAAAGGATTAGAAAATAAATTAGAAGAAACTCAAAAGGTCTTAGAATGGATTCCAAGTGCAATGGAAGAAAATCCTGCCCAGAATTGGATGTGCAGGTCCAGCTTCAAACCCAGGCAGCATCAAGCATGCACCCAGTCCAGGCCACCTGCCAAGGCACTCCCTGGAGACTCATAATTCCTTGGGCCCATTTCTTGGTGATGCTTCTCAACGAGACTGATTAAAATCTGGGTTCTTGTACATCTCATTGTTGCAATGGATCCACCTGTATCCCTATTTAAACAATTTGCTTTTTCCCTTCCCCTCCACAAATTATACTAACATCAAATACAGTGAAAGCAGGTGTTATAACATGGGGGAGGGACATACAAAGCAACAAAGAAATCATCTTATAAATGTGTTAGAAACAATCACCTGAAAGAAACATTTGAATACATATCTTAGGGTTCATTTCCCTAACATCAACTTATCTGACCTTTTCTGCTTGACTCAGACATATACTAGTTATTGCAAATAAGGGAAACCATGGGACCTAAGTTTCTTTGGGCCTGGCTTACTTCACTTAATATGATTTTTTTCAAGTTTTTCCATTTCCTAGCAAATGGGGCAATATCATGCTTTCTGATGGAGGCATAGAATTCCATTGTGTATATATACCACATTTTCTTGATCCATTCATCTACTGAGGGGCATCTGGGTTGGTTCCATATCTTAGCTATGGTAAATAATGCTGCAATAAACATAGTCGTGCTGGTAGCTTTAGTGTGGCCTTGTTTGTGATCATTTGGGTAAATGCCCAAAAGTGGGATTGATGGGTCATTGGGGGTCTCTATGTGGAGTCTTTTGAGGAACCTTCATACTGCTTTCCAAAGTGGTTGAACAAGTTTACACTCCCACCAACAATGCAGTAAGGTTCCCTTTTGTCCACATTCCCTCCAGCATCTGTTGTTATTAAAGTTCTTGATTATAGCCATTCTAACTGGGGTGAGGTGGTATCTCAATGTTGTTTACATTATCTAGCCCATGTAATTGTAACCTCTCTGTACAGTATTTTCACAATAAAAAAAAATGTACTCATTACCTTGCTCATGTAATTGTAACTCCTCTGTGCGGTATTTTTCCACAATAAAAAAACTTATTAATAAAAAAGAAAAAAAATCTGGGTTCTTGGCCAAAGCTTGCTTGGATGAAATTTGAGTCAACTTACTGTAAAAATGACATACACCACAGAAAATGGGAATCAGTGGCTGACAGAATTGTTTCTCTGCTGCTGACCACCTTCTATTGGAAGTATAACTGCTTGAATGTGTGTAGATGTGTGCATCTGACACACTCGGCACCTATTTATCACCTAGCATATGGAAGAGTCTCATTCCCCCAAGTCAAAAATGTTTAATAAGAAAGTGGTGACTGCCGGGCGCTGGTGGCTCACGCCTGTAATCCTAGCTACTCAGGAGGCTGAGATCTGAGGATCGCGGTTCAAAGCCAGCCCGGGCAAGAGAGACCGTGAGACTCCTATCTCCAATAAACCACCAGAAAACCGGAAGTGGCGCTGTAGCTCAAGTGGTAGAGCGCTCGCCTTGAGCTGAAGAGCTGAGGGACAGTGCCCAGGCCCAGAGTTCAAGTCCCACGACCGACAAAAAAAAAAAAAAAAGAAAGTGGTGACTTCCATAAGTGGTCATAGAAAGAACTAGACGGTGAATCCACTGGAAAAGTCTGGGCCACAGTGAGGCAGCATGGATCAGGGTGGGCAAGAGTCATGGAGAAACCATCTTTACCAAGTCCTACTGGAATTCACTTCTTGCTCAGCCAAAAAAGGTGCCATCTGCCCCAAACCTTTTAACTGGCTCTACCTCCCAAGCCACAGGATTCCTGAAGGTCCCAGGGCAAAGTCACCTGTGGGTACACATTTAGGTTAAAGAGCCCCACCCCCCCACACACACATTATTTGGAAATGCATTACACTTCAAAATTTAAGCTTATTGTGTGTAGCAGCCTGGAAAAAAAATAACTCACAAAGGACTTCAGAGTCACTGAACCCCAGAGCCCTAAACCCTGGAAATTTCAAACTGAAAATGAAAAGATTCAGAGGACTGAAGGAAGGAAGGGTAGAGGATTGGTATGGGGCTGTGACTTTTGAGAAGGCTGCTTGGCAAGGCTCAGCTAATCAACAATCTAAAGATGTAGCTTAAGCCACCAAATTCAACAGCCAGAGAGAGAAGTCTCAATCTCCAAAGGCAAACTGGGTAAAGATTTTATACAAATGGTGGCCACTTGCTGGTGGCTTATACTTGTAATCCTAACTACTTAGGAAGGTGAGGTTTGAGAATCACACTTCAAAGGCAGCCTGGAGAATAGTCCATGAGACTCTTAGCTCCAATTAACAAGCAAAAAGCCAGGAGCCAGAGGTAAAGGTATTCCTCAAGTGGTAGAGCACCAGCCTTGAAAGAATAAAGCTCAAGCCCCAGTGACAACCCAAAATAAATAATTAATTTAATTAAATGAAGTACACAAGTATCTCTAGCCTTCGGCTGCAATATTTTGGGGACACTAACCAAGTTCCAATATCCATTACTACCCAGCTAGCCAAGAGGACTTGAGAGACAGAGATGAAGGTGCCCTTAAGTCACTGCCCCTGTCCTATACATGTCTTTCTTTTCTGACTCAGGCCACTAAGCCATGCTGGACCAGTTACCCACCCTCCTCCATCCATCTTATTCTTAGCCTCTGAAGGTGTCTATCAACTCAGTCACCAGCACTCAGAATCCAAACCTTGCTAGAAAACTCAAACTCAAACTCACCAGTCACCGCTTCTCCCTTCCACCATCATATAGGTAAGTAAGAGAAAGAAACAGGAAGGTCAAAATTGCAAACCATTTAGGGAGTGTTAGGAAGACAAAGAATAGCCTTTTAAGAGTGAAGAAAACTGGGGAGGAAATGTGAAGAACCTATGGAAAAATAAAGCAACACAAAGGGCAAAGAACCCAAGGAAAATTAAGTGAACATTAAGGGCAAATCTGCCATGTGGGAATCTTCTATAGGGGAATCCTCCTTTTAGGCTCCTAAGAATGAAAACGGAGCTTACACCTGCTGTAGAAAGTTTAGATGCTCTGATATCACACAACTGCTCACTTCTCTTTTTTTTGATAGAAACATTCTTTTTATTATTATTATCTTTAAGTAGTTGTACAAAGAAGTTCCCATTCTATAAAACAGTGTATGAGTACAAAATGTCTGACAATGCCACCCATCTCTTAATTAAAATTGCAGATATGGTGACTGCTCAGCATAAAATAGGAAACGAAAGGCATCGCAGAGTAACTTTCCAAAGATCTCCAAAGTTCTAAACTAGCAGATATACTTCTAAGTGCAGTAACTAAGTAATTCTGTTATCACCACAGTGAAAAGCATGTCCTTGGATCTCTGATGCCTCCAGGAGGGTGATGTTTGGGCCTAGCACACTGCTGTGTTCCATAAGCAGACAGAAAAATCGGGAGGATCAAGGGTTCAGGTCAGCACCAGGCCCAAAAGATGTTGAGATCCCACCTGAACAGAAAATTCAGCAGGGAGCAGCAGTGTGCACCTGCCAGCCTAGGACCAGCAGTCCATTCATGCCAGCAGGGATGAAAAGTGAGACCCTATCTCAAAACATAACTACAGAAAATAAAGAAATAAGGGCCTGGGTCACATGGTAGTATGCCTGCCTTGCAACACAAAGTGCTGACTTCAAACTCCAGTGTAGAAGAAAAAAATTGCCTCAAAAGAGGCATTTTTTAAAGTTAAGCCAATGACTGACACTTACTGCTGCTGCTTCAACCTTTAGAAATAGTGACTTTTACAGATTAAAGCAACAGGACGTGCTATACAGGACACAACTACGTCTTTCTTATGTCAATATTCTCACAGAGTCACTACAAAGTTGATAAAAAGTATAAATTCCTAGAATTTCATGGATTATTTAAAAAAAAAGAGTTAATAAAGCAGGGGCCTAGAATAAGGCCCTGTGGTTCAGTGCTTGCTAAGCATGCATGAAGCCCTGGGTTTGATTCCTCACTAACACATAAACAGAAAGAGCCAGAAGTTGTGCTGTGGCTCAAGTGGTAGATTACTTGCCTTCAGCAAAAGAAGCTCAGCAACAGTGGGCAGGCCCTGAGTTCAAGCCCCAGGACTGGCAAAAAAAAAGAAAAAAAAGTAAAGAAAGAAAAGAAAAGACACATTGCTGCTCTTATGTAAAATTCTAGCTGCTAAAGAGGCTGAGAGCTGAGAATCGAGGTCTGGAGCCAGCATTAGCAGACAAATTCCAAGCAATATCACAAGGCTCTCAGTTTAAATCCCAGCATGGTATTAAACACACACACACACACACACACACACACACACACACACACACTCATACCACATATCAAGCCATACATTGGTCAATAAGATGGAGTGAATGCACAGAGTGACACCAGGAGGATATTCTTAGGAGAGGGTCACAGAGGCTCAACAACTATGTACATCTGGTCATATAAAATAGTATTTATCAAAATGAACTCCAGGAAAAATGGTTTTTTTTCCTTTGTTGCTGTTTTCATTTTCCTTTCCTCTTGTCTTGTTCATTTATCTGTCTTTGGGAGGGTAAGGTGGAACACCAAAATGGAGGGACAAAGAGTGAACAAACGCAGCAGGAGTATTCAATAGGCAATGTTGAAAATGGACTCTACAACTTATTGGGTGGGGACTAGAGGGAAAAGTGGGGAGAACGCAAGAGAAGGGATGACATTGTCCAAAAAGGAATACACTCGTTACCTGACTTATGTAACTGTGACCCCTCTGTACATCACCTTTATGGTAATATTTTCTTTAAAAAAAAAAACCTCAGTGTATATTTTGTGAAACAATTTCTCCTCTGCTCACCTCCACTGCAGGTTTTATCATTTGGTTTTCTTTGTTTATTGTGCCAGTACTGGGGCTTTAATTAGGTCCCAGGCCCTGTCCCTTGTGTTGGTGCTCTAACCCTTGAGAGCCACACCTCCACTTTAGGCTTTTTGATGTTTAATTGGAGATAAGGATCTCTTGGATTCTCCTGCTTGTGCTGGCCTCAAACATCTGTCCTCAGATCTCAGCTTCCTGAATAGTTAGAATTACAGACAAGAACACCTATGCTGGGCCTACTGCATGTGTTAGTCAATGCTAGTCTGAACCACCCAAATTAGTATTATCACGTCACATACTCCTTAAGCTTGCAAGCCCTAGCCTAGTAGACAGAAGCCAAACTGAATGTGCCCAGCTGTCCCAAGCACCTTCTGATCTGCAAGGTGGACCCATTGCAACACTGAGATGTACAAGTCGTCATGTCGAAAATGAACTTTACAACTTTGGTGGGGGGGGAGGGTTGGGGGGTGCAGTAAGGATGGGAAGGGGTGGGAAGGGGAAACAAAGGAGGAGGCTACAATGTTTGATAAGAAATGTACTCATTACCTTGCCCATATCTAACCCCTCTGTACAGTATTTTTACAAAAAAAAAAAAAAAAAGGCAGCCAGGTTGAACAATTCCCAACCTTTTCCAAATTCACAGGATGTCTGCTAAGCCAAGCCATCTGCTTGGTGGCTGGGGGCACTCAAATGTGGTTGCTGAGCTTCAGTCTGCTCCAGGATGCTGTTCTACCATATGAGACACACTTCCACTTCAGGTTTTTTTCTGGCTAATTGGAGTTAAGAGCCTCAAGGACTTTCTTCCTTAGGATACCTTTGAACTGAGATCCTCAGATTTTGGCTTCTCGAGTAGCTATGATTGGAGGCATGAGCCACAGACACCTGACTTCTAGTAGCTGTTTTAGATGGAATGGTCAGAGAAACTTTGCAAACCCACAATTCAGCAGACTAAAGTAAAGGAAATAAGGGAATGAGCCTGCCTTGTGGGAGAAAGCGACTCACGTGCAAATACAGAATATGCAAAGGCCCTGGGCTGAGAACTCAGTGAACGAGAAAAATGGGATGTGCTCAGCATGGCTGTACTGGACACATGCCATCCAGCACTGCAGCCAGTAGCAGGTCCTGAGTTTCCCCAGACTGCTGCCTGAGCCTACCCCTGGCTGACACCACCCAAGAGTCCGGTTCCTACCTTTCCCCACAAGTCCAGCCCCAGCCCCAGCCCCACCTGGAGTCCTCATCCTTATTCTTTCACAGATTACCAGTTCACCTAATTAACAACAAGCACACCAGAAACTGAGGACATGTGTAATGGGAAAGGCAGCAGGCCACACGATCTGTTCAATCTACACTTCAATACATAGGACAGAGATGACTGAGGGTTAAAATTAAGTGTGTTGTATGTCTGCTGAAGATCTGACCTGCTAACTTAGCAGGCTCCCCAGTTCTGCAAATGAGGGAACACAAATCCTTGAAACAACCTTGGAACCATGCAAACCTGGAGCAGAGAAGGCCTCAATAACTTCTGGCAGCCTTTGCAAACTCCAGGTGCAGAGGACTGGACCAGGCCCTCGGGTCCCTAAATTGCTCTCAGAGACTGCAGACTCTTAATTACTCTTGTTTTCTAGCTATCTTCTTTCAATGATCAAATTTTTCCAGTGTCCCTAACCTCAAGTCACAGGCAGGAGCCTTTGCCTCTGGGCCACAACCCCCTCTCTAGGGTTCTGGGACATCCTACCCCTGACAGTGAGCTCCAAGAGTCCCCAGCAGAGGTGGGAGGCCTGTGCAGGCTGAGGCCTGGGGAGCTGTCCAGGGCCCTGGGCTGGGCCCTGCGGGGACCTGCCCTGCTGCAGGAAGGCCCTTTGGCGATAAGCCAGGGCTGCTCCTGAAACCAAAGGCCCCTGACCCTCCTGACCAACTTCCACGGGCGACAGGATCAGTGGGAGGGGAGGCCCTGGCGGCAGAGCCCCCTGTGTGGTCAGCCAGCCTTGTGCACCCGCCTCCTAGCGCGCTCCTGCCAGGGCTCGGCCTGGGACCGGAGTCGTTATGTTTCTCAGCTCTCGAAGCCGCCCCAGGGTCACCAGGCCGCGCTTCTGCTCCGGCTCCGGGAACGCTAGCGCGGCGGCCTCGTCCTGCGGGGCGCGCCCGCCGGGTCCACGCCCACCCCGGACCAGGCCCCCTCCCGCCGCTCCCCAGACCCTGCCCCGCTCCAGTCCCGCTATTCCCCCTGGAGCCTCCAGCCCGCCATCCCGACTGGCCCACGCCGGTCCCCGCCCCTCGCACCTCGGAGCCCTCCACGCCGAACCCCGGCCCCGGCCCCTCCTGGTCGGCCCGGCAGCCGTCTCCCCTCCCAGCCGGCCCGAGGTCAGCGACCCGGCGCGGCGCCTCGGGGTCTCCGGACAGCGGCGGCGGCTGCGGAGGCGGAGGCGGGGTTCCCGGCATGCTGAGCCCTAACGACTCCACGCGCAGTGAATTGCGAACTCGCGGCTCAGCGGCCCGGCCGAGCGGGCGGCAAATCGCTGCTCCCCACCGGTCCTGCCGCTCAGCTCGCACTCACTCTGCGGGTCGGGCGGCGCCGCGGCTCTCACCTCCTCTTCCTCGGCCGCGGGCTCCGTTTGCACCTGCGATGAGCACCACGCGCTCCCGGGCGAACTCCAGCCAACCGCCGGCCCCGCCCGCCAGGCGCTCGCGCCCCCGCCCGCCGCCCACCGCGCCGAGGGCGGGGCACGACTTCCCCACGTCCCCACCTCACACAGAGGGAAGGGTCACAGCCCGCGCCCAGACTGCGCTCATGCACCGAGGGCGCAGGGAGAAGGCCGGCCACCGTCCACCTCCGCCCCCGGGGTCGCCGGGGCCGCCTGCAGCGCCTGCAGCTCTGCACAGGCTTCCATTCCGCCTCGCACTTGGAGACGACTGCGGAGCTTCATTCAGCTCCTCCCCTTCAGCAGGGCAGAAACAACACAGAGCCGGTTGTCCTGCGTGTGCTCAGTCACTGGAACGACCAGCATGTCTCTCCACCAAGCAGGGGCCTCCTGAAGTTTGCACCTTCCATAGAAAACCATGTGTTCCCCCCACCTGCCCAGAACTGGATTTAGGGTAAATTCTTTCATCCAAACAACCTATTTTCAAAGCAGTGAGGCCCAGCCTAGCTGGCACAGAGGAATGACAGCTGCTGGAACACTCAGGAGAAACACCTGTGCTGTGCAAATGCGGAAATCCCTGCTTCTCTGGAAAAGGCCCAGGTGCTGGCTAGACTTTCTCTGCTAATGATGAAGGTGGTAAGGAAGCACAGCCTTGAGGGATCAGAGTCTAGGGGAGAAGAAGGCAACGCTCTCTGCCTTTCTCCCTCTCCCTCTCTTTCTCTCTCCTGCACACTCCTGCACATACACACATACACACGATTTAAATTTTAACCCTGTTTGCTAGCCACTATTGAATACTTGAAATGAGCAGCGTCCTGAAAAGTTTTGTAGGTGTAGAACAAGCCCAAGATTGAGTGTAAAATAAACGGAGTGCAAGCTAGCTGAACTTATTTTCATGTTGATTCTATCATTTCAGTAACTGAAAATGCTTACAATTTGGAACTAAAAGGTCAACAGAGTTAATATATCAGCGTAAGATATAAATATATAGAATTTAAATAGATTTCTTCAGTTATGTTCCACACATTCTAATGCATTACTAGGGAATGGCAGTGATCAAGGCCCTGAATATAGGGAGGCAGGCTTACAAGTGGGAATGCCTGAGTCCAAGGTAGCTGTAAGCCAAGTACTTAAAGTAGGAAGATTCTAGGAAAGGAAAGGAACTGAATAGTAATGCCATAATATTAACTGTGAACAGAGTTGCTAAAAAGGACGAGAGAACATTTTAGAAGCAACCAGTCAGTAGTGAGTTTGCTAGTGGTACAATGAGATGCATGAAGTGAGCAATATGCATCTGGTCAATAGCTGTCTAGCTAAGGCTTGCAGAGACCTCATCTTCAGTTCAGCTACCTGTGAGCCATCAGGTGGTGGGACTACTGTAGTCTATCTCCCTGTAACTCTGCCCTAGGCAATCAAGATGGCTTAAGTTGCATCCTTGTTTCATCCCCCTTCTCTGTGGTCTCTTGGGTGAAAACTAGCAAGTGTCTCTCCTCCCCCCCCCCCCCACCACACATTAGGTTAAAAAACAAACAAAAAGTTAGATACCATGTGATATCCCAGTGGAGGATTCTGGGGTTCCTGCTGCCAAAGGGGAGAAACAGCATTCTCCAATCCTCAGGTTCATTCCAATATTAGCAATGCTCTTAATGCTCTTAACAGTACATTTTCCAAACCTCATTTTCCTGATGAAGACATTTAGACACACTGTCGGGTGTCCTGAAGGAATTCACTGGTGGTCAGGAATATCACTGTAGGGTGGACAATGTCATGTTCTCACGGATAAGGGCTCATCTCACCACCTGGCTGATGAATATAAATCCTTGCATGCCCCTAGGTTGTTATTCTATGCAAAACAGCAGGCCCACGGATGAAAACTACCCCCCCAACTGCAAACACTGCACAAAGACAAAATGACTTAACTCTGTCGAGTTCTACAACCCAAGAAAACACTCAGTAAATGTGAGCTATTGCGTGTCTACACCAGTCTGCTAATACACACTGATATGCAAGAAACATCAACAGAGTTGCAAAAAAGAGCAATATCTGCCCACTCTTTCCACCTTGCTGTCTTCAGGTTTGTGGTAGCAAGGAGCCTGCCACTGAGGAAACACTGTGCATGCACAGGATGCCTAGAATTCAGTCTTGTATCGTTGATGCGTGGTTCATTTTTCTATAGAGTCATGCCACCTTTCAACAAATGTAAAATTTCCACTTGATCATTTCAGCAAAACACATTCACTTTTTTCTTGCTTTCAGAGCCCCACTTGATTTTTTGGAAGCAAATTTTCATAAAATGAAGGCCAGGGAAACAGACACTCAGCAGCTGATACAAGGATGTAGACACAACTGACCACAGGCCAGCGCTGCCTTGAGTGCCTGCCTCCACCCAGCTTCAGAATGGGCACTGGGAGTTTCAACTTCTGTGTTTGAATTTTTTTTTCTTTTTTTAGTTGCACTGGGTCAAACCTTGCTTGCTAAATCCACAAGTAAGGCAGACTTACTATGTCAGCCTCTGTCCACTGCAGATTTAACAATCCTGTCTCAGTACTGGTTGGAGCCTGGGACATTCAGCCATGGGGTCCATGTATTGTACTGTTGGTGGGAAGCAGACTCCAAGTGGACTGATGATCTGCACCTTTAGTCAGACAACTTGGGCAGGGCCTGGACTCTGAACAGATGGCCCATTTTTATGGACACTTGAGTGTATAGGTAAGTTCATCCCAGATCTCCTCTGTAGGACCCACCCATATCAGTCTCCTGTTGAGAGGAAAAAAGAGAGCAAGTAGGGACAGATGACTAGAGAAAGATCTGAGGATCACAGTTTGAAGCCAGCCTGGGCAGGAATGTCCATGAGACTCTTGTCTCCAATTAACACCAGAAAAGCTTAAAGTAGAGCTATAGGTCAAGTTGTAGTGTAATCACCCTAGCAAAAAAAGTTCAGGGACATACCTAAGCCCTGATTTAAAGCCCCAGGATTAGCACCAAAAAGAAAACAAACAAACAAAAAAGTGCTTTGTTCATTGTTGATGGATGGAGAGGTATTCAGATTTAAACAGGTCTTTACCCTTTCTGGGGATTCAGAATTTTAAAATGAGTAGTGGGACATTAACAGAATGTCACCATGAAACTCCTTAAGTGCACAACTGGCCTTTACATTTTTAATCAATGATGACAGGTATTGATCGCTCACAAACACTCATTCACAATCTATTAAGTAAAAACACTTATGGGGCTCCAAATAGGACCCATGTATTTAATAATACATTTAGTAAATAGCTTCAGAACTCTGCCCCAGCTCACAGTCAGGTTCAATCATGAGTTTGTTCATCTTTCCTGTGTTGGAAATAAGGCTTCTCCTATTTGTCCCAGTTCTCATACCTTGCGGGGAGAGAGAGAGAGACAGAGCAAGACAGAGACTGAGAGGAGACAGAGAGAGAGAGAGAGGAGACAGAGAGAGAGAGAAAAAAAAACAGTTCCAGGAAGCTTGTGCACCAGAGATAAGTCTATGCAGCAGGCACCTGACCTGCATTCCTTAGAACAAGCAGGAAGGCAGAAAGTTCTGCTGCAAGCAAGCAAGCATTTCTTCACTGGTCATTCACTACT
Source organism: Dipodomys spectabilis (assembly GCF_019054845.1). Taxonomy (NCBI): domain Eukaryota; kingdom Metazoa; phylum Chordata; class Mammalia; order Rodentia; family Heteromyidae; genus Dipodomys; species Dipodomys spectabilis. The sequence goes on from NW_024870769.1 coordinate 15,003,999, forward strand.
TCAACATGCAGAAAATGCCTTAAAGATAACTGCTAGCAGGGCATAAGGAGGCCCCAGGACTGACAAAAGAAACGTGGCATATGCGCTTCTGGCACTTCCATTCTAAGATGATAGATTCAAATGGAAACAACAATAAGGAATGTAATATCTGGGGAAGGAGAGGAGATTGCAATAGATAGCCTGCCCTCTATGGTCTCCACCTGAGGTGAGGCCTGACTTTCAGGTAAGTGAGGCAATGTGAGACTCAAGCAAGGAAAGGAAGTAGATTGGTGATAGGGAGGATTCTCAGCAAACACATGCCTTTGTAGGAAGTCTATAGAAATCGCAGTATAAGAGGCACCTTGAAAGTCAATGTTAACAGAGGACTGATGGTTCATGCCTATAATCCTACACTATGCAGGAGGCTGAGATCTAAGAATCACAGTTCAAAGCTAGCCCAGGCAAGAAAGTCCATAAGACTCTCATCTCCAGTTAATCACCTAAAAACAAGAAGTGGAGCTGTAGCTCAAAGTGGTAGAGTGCTAGCCTTGAGTAAAATGGCTCAGAGACAGAGCCTAGGCTCTGAATTCAAGTCACACAAATGGGAAAAAGTCAATGTGGCTGAAGTGTGATAATACCTACAAGATAAATAAGAGGGGCATTCAAAACCCCAAATTTGGAAGCCCTGGAGAGTCATCTCACAGAATCTGAGCACATTAGTAGAAAGGCACTGTAGGTTTTCTGCTTGTTCTGTGCTTCCACTGAAATGTTCTACACTAGGGAATCTGCTGGTCAGTTTTGTTGCTAAGGCTGACTATACTATTGGGCAGAGAATGGATTAAGGCAGAGACAAAAATGCATGTGGGAAGAACAGTACTTTATTCAGCCTGGGTCTGTCCTAGCAACAGTCCATAGACTAGATGACTTAAACAACATAAATCTATATCTCAAAGAAAGTTATTGTAGTAAAGTGAGTCTGGAAATAATGAAAAGGTGTCCTGCTTCAACTGAAGGAAGGGCTGGGACAATAAGAGAAATTCAGGTGTGGTCCGGGAGATAGCCATGTGGGATGGAGACATGCACAAATGAGCAAGTTTTTCTGTTTCTGTGTTGGCTGAAAAGAACACTGAACTTGGTCTGCTTTCTTGGTACCTGAAGACCAACATACTTACACCTACATCTGCCCCCATGTCAGTGACCTGCACAGGAAATAAAAAGGATGACACCATTCTTGTTAGACTCCTGGTCCTCTTTGTGGCACTATTATCCTGAATTCATCTCCAACACATTCCCATCATCTGCTTCCAAACAGAAAATTATTTTGTGTACTACCTCCACCCCTTCTCTCTAGTTCTTTCACTATACTGTTGAACAGAATGTGTTTTTACCCAGTGCTATACCCATTGTCTAATCCATCTGTTCAATGGCCAGTGGCCAAGAAAATTGCACTGATACTTTGATGGGAAGGATAACATTGATTAAGATGCACTTGAGGGCTGGGAAGGTGGCTCAGTGGTAGAACGCTTGCCTTGCATGCATGAGGCCCTGGGTTCGATTCCTCAGCACCACATAAGCAAAAAGAAAAAAGCCGGAAGTGGTGCTGTGGCTCAAGTGGTAGAGCACTAGCCTTGAGCTAAAGAGCTGAGGGACGGCGCCCAGGCCCAGAGTTCAGGCCCCATGACTGGACACAAAAAAAAAAAAGATGCACTTTACTCCTAAACTCGTATGCTAAATTGAAACCTTCTTGCATAACTACTTAAAAGTAGTAATAGTGTCTAAAAATTGTAATAACATAACTTTAAAAACAAATACAAAACATAAGAATCCTTCCAACCTTACAATGAATGCCAACAGTCTTATCATCCAGTCTTATCAGAGAAATTATGCAGAATATTTCAAGGCCCATGTATTGGAGGGCACAGGATGGAAATCCTACCTGTACTTGTAGCCATGTGACCTTGGACATTTTTTGGTCTTTGTCTTTTCTTCTGAGACCTAAGATGAGGAATGTTGGGATTAGAATGCTTCTCTGAGACAGAGCTGAGCACATACTAAATGCCCAAAAGATGAAGCCAATGGGAACAGTGTTTATAATTGCTACTAATGTATTGTAGGATAACTCAGGTAAAAATCTTATTCAATATGTCTCTTGTAAAAAGTATAGAAATAACTTGTGGGCAGGGAAAGGAGGAGGAAATTGGAGGAAAGTGAAGGAAATAGTGACATTGTCCAAAAAAAGAAAATGTACTCATTATCTGACTTATGAAATGGTCACCCCTCTGTACAACAAACACCTTAATAATAACAATAATATTGTATATTTTTCAAGTGTAGAAAATAGTAAAAGAAAAATAAAGCTACTCCCCATCCCATCTCCAGCTCTAGTTCCTTGCAATCAATACATTTAATCATCCTATTTTGAATTCATTTAATGATGAAATGCCATGATTCTATTAATATGTTCTCACTTTATTTACTTCATCTATTACCCCTATCTTTCTCAATTCTCTTTTCTTTGATCATATCATCGAATGTTGTTTAGCATTGGATTTTCTGTTACCTGAATTTTCTGATACCTGCATTTCTGTGACTTAACTTTTCTGTCATTATTCTGTCCCTGAGGGTTTTATAAAAAAGAATCCCCAGGCACAAGGAACATCCTCTCCACAGGACATGACAAGATTTGGTCCTCATAGGCTTTCTTAGACTGTCAGAGACTTGTCTGTATACCTCCATACATATGACCCCTTAATGATGTTACAAATGTCCCAATGGACCTGGGCAGAAAAAAAAGGCTCCCAGCCTTGCAAGGGTGCAAATTCTTCTTCCACTTTCTCTGTTCTTTCTCTCAACATACTTTAATGGGATTTTATGCTGATGATTATCATTTACATTTTCCAATCATCTAATTATTTCTTTCTAATTACCTCTGTGGGGTGCTATATGTACCATTTTGGTACCACATCTCTGAGTACCCAAGGGCTGGGTGGTTTAGTCACCTTTCACCTCTGGCTGTTCAGAGGTCTCTAATGGGGGTCTTGCAGCTCAACTCCTCCCTATACCCACTACTGCTTCCTTCCGGCTTTCTCAAATATAGCTCTTAAGGACACTCCAAGGTCAACCTCCCATGTGTCAGCCTGTCTCAGAATCTGTTTCCTAGGAAACCTGACCTAATATATCCGCTCTTGTTTAATGGATGTAACCTCTTCTATTGCTGTGAGCTTAATAAGGGCACTTTCAAATTTTCACCCTGTTAACTCTATTTCATGATGACTTCTCTTCATTTTCTGAATCTCTTCAACCTAAGGCAGCACCCACTGAGTTTAGTGCTCGTCCAATTTCAGTGGCATTTATGGATTCATTCCCTTCTCCATGTTTATTAGCGACCCTCAAAGAAATCTCTTAGTCCTTGGTTTTGTCAAGACTCTAATGAGTCTAGAATTTGGGGCATGAGTGAGGAAAGTCAAGGGTAAGGAAAAATCACTAGGTTGTGTTTTTTGTTGTTGTTGTTTTGCCTGAAGGCAGAATGCTTAAATAGCCTTTTATATCCATAAGCAAAATGTTTTACACACACACACACACACACACACGCACATGTGTGTGCACGCTCATGCACACGCACGTACATGAATACACACACATAAAGAAGGGAAGCCTCCTTTTAGAAAAATACACTATGGATTTGAATATAAGAAAGGGGTAGGTCACATGAATAATTGAGGTAAGAATCTCTTTCATTTGCATATTCATCATGGAAAATAGGAAAGTTTTGTAATATTTGGGAAAGATGGGCTGGGAAGGTAGCTCAGTGGTAGAGTGCTTGCCTTGCATGCCTGAGGCCCTGGGTTCGATTCCTCAGCACCACATAAGCAAAAAGAAAAAAGCCAGAAGTGACGCTGTGGCTCAAGTGGTAGAGCGCTAACCTTGAGCTGAAGAGCTAAGCGACAGCGCCCAGGCCCAGAGTTCAGGCCTCACGACCAGACCCCCCCAAAAACAATATTTGGGAAAGATAATTCTGTAGTTTATTCCAAAAAGACTAATTATAAGGGAAAAAGAATTCAACATTCAGGAAGGCAGTCTGTTTGCTATGTTGCTTTTTAATAAAGATAAATAATAAGGAAGCACTGTAGACACTAACATTCCTTGTCTGAAATTTTACATATGAAGACACAAAAATGAAGTAAAGAAAGGGTTTCTTTTACTGAAGTTCAATTCCACAGCAACCTGAGGAAAGATCTTTCATTATACCCATTTTATAAATGAAACAGCCCAAGAGGTTCAGTGGCTTGCCCAACTGATGGTGTTATCAAATGGCAGAATGGAAGTGTAGTCAGATTTCTCAGTTCCAAGCCAGTGACGGTCACGCTGCAATAGCACCATACAGAAATCCACCCAGTCTGGTGGAGACTGCAGAAGTCTTCCATCCAAAGTCTGTCACATGACTAAACTGGACCTGGGAAAAGAATCTTTGTTGTCACTGGGCACTGATGGCTCACACCTGGAATCCTAGCTACTCAGGAGGCTGAGAACTGAGGTTCGAAGTTCAAAGCCATCCTGGGCAGGAAAAGCTGTGAAAATCTTTATCATCAATAAACCACCAGAAAACCAGAAGTGGCACTGTGGCTCAAGTGGTAAAGTGCTAACCTTGAGCTGAAGAGCAGAGGGACAGCACTCAGGCCAGAGTTCAAGCCCCATGACTTAGCATCATGACTGGAGTCACAGGCATGCATCACTGCATCCCACTTCCCTCCATGGAGATGGGGGGGGAGGGGGTCTCAGGGATTTGCTTTGCCCAGGCTAGCCAGGTACCAAGACCCATCCAATGTCAGCCTCCCATCTAGCATGGAATGACAGGCATAGGTTGAAAGGGGTTTCACAATCTTTCTTGCCAGGGCTGGACTTGATCTATAATCTTCCCATTCTCAGCCTCTCAAGTAGCTATGCTTACAAGCATAGCTTACAAGCGTGAGCCACCAGTAGCTACATCTTGATGCAATCTTTTAATTCTTCGAGATTTTGATCACCAATCTCTCTCTTTGGGGGAAGATTACAGGTATTGGGGCTTGTACTCAGGGCCTTGCTTAGCTTAGCTTAGCTTTCTCCATCAAGGTTGGTGCTCTACCATTTGAGCCACAGCCACAGATAAGAGTCCTGGGGGGTTGGGAAGGTGGCTCAGTTGTAGAATGCTTGCCTTGCATGCCTGAGGCCCTGGGTTCGATTCCTCAGCACCACATAAGCAAAAAGAAAAAAGCCAGAAGTGGTGCTGTGGCTCAAGTGGTAGAGTGCTAGCCTTGAGCTGAAGAGCTGAGGGACAGCGCCCAGGCCCAGAGTTCAAGCCCCACGACCGGACCCAAAAAAAAAAACAAAAAAGAGTCATAAACCTTCCTGTCTGGGCTGAGTGTAAATTGTGATCTTCAGATCTCAGCCTCCTAATAATCAGTAATCCTAATACTCAGGATTACAGGTGTGAACCACTGGATCTCTGTTAATCCCTAATCATTCTATAAACCAGAATCATCTGAATACTAGTCTCCCATGCTAGCTTCAAATGTTGAATGAAATGTCAGCTATTCTTAGCTCCATTGTGTAGGATAGACCAGAAGGTGACAAGAGAGTAATGATCAGAAGGCCTCTCCCCCACTCCCCCACTAGCTATTACAACTCATTTATTGCCTAGAGCTAGTACTCCTTGGTCTGTTGATGTTCCTCTGATTGCTTGACTTTGATACATAACACAAACAACTTAAGGGAAGAGTGAGAGGAGACAGATTCTTTTCTGTCATGGCTTCAGCCTGTACTGGTAGGCTTGCTCCATTTCTTTGGGGCTGAGGTGAATGAAAGTATCATGGATGGAGGCACATATGGACAGGAGGCTGTTCACCTCCTGGCTGGGGGAGGGGGTTGGTAAGGAAGGGAAAAAGGAGGAGAGAGAGAGAGGGAGAGAGAGGGAAGAGGAGAGAAAGAAAGAGAGAGAGAGAGAAAGAGAGAGAGAGAGGGAGGGAGGGGGGAGAGAAACAGGTCTAATCTTCAAAAGCATCATCAGGCTCTGAGTTCAAGCCCCAGGATCAGTGCACAAAAAAAGAAAGAAAGCATGCTCTGTTTCGATTATTCGCTTGAATAACTTTTCCAATGAAAACAAGATGAATGCAGATCCATAAAACTTGAGGGAGTGGGGAGCCAAGACCTAGATAGTCACTTGATGGAGAGTTTAAAATTTTAAGTAGAAAGTGCAATTTCACAACTGTGGTTCATTGAAGCTACTGAAAATTTAAAAAAACAAAACAAAACAAAACTAACCTGGTTTTGCAGGTGGGAGTCAACTTTAAATACATGTAGGGAAGTATGTTTTGAAAGGGCTCCACTCAAGATTAAAAACTTGAGTCCAATGCTTTTATTTTATTTTATGTTGGGCTTGTTCTAGGGCTTGAAATCAGGGCCTGAGGGCTGTCCCTGAGCACTTTTTGCTCAAGGCTAGCTCTTTACCACTGGAGCCATACCTCCACTTCCAGCTTTTTGTTGGTTAACTGGAGATAAGCATCTCACACACACTTTTCTGCACAGCCTGGCTTAAAAGCCAGGCTTTTATGATCCTCATATCTCAGCCTCCTGGGTAGCTAGGGTTACAGATGTAATCCATGAGCACCCAGCGAGTTTAATGCTTTTTAGCCAATAACAACGATGGATGTTCTAATGACCATCTGAGAAAAGAATCTTATTTATAGCAGTTCCATTTGACCAACATATACATTGCCTCTGAGTTAAGAAGAGAAAATAACAAAGAGATTACATTGGATCTCCAAGAAACCATCATCTAATTAAAGACAGAAAAGGTATGCAAATCACTGCCAATTTAGGATTTAGAAAAATTGTTATCCTAAGACTTAAAAGAACTGGGGCCAGGTGCTGGTAGCTCTGAGCTACTCAGGAGGCTGAGATCTGAGGATCCAGGTTCAAAACTAGTCTGGGCAAGAATGTCCTTGGGACTCTTATCTTCAATTAACCACCAGAAAACTAGAAGGGGTGCTGTAGCTCAAAGAATCTGAGCACTAGCCTTGAGCAAATTTGCTTAGGGACAGCACCCAGGACCTGAGTTCAAGCTCTATGACCAATTTAGAAAAAGCTCTAACTAGAAGTTTGCCTTAAACTCATTTTCTGATGCATGTTTTATTGAGTGTGCATATAATAAGAAAGATTTCTGATAGTGAGTTTCACAGGGCAAACAACTGTGACTCCTTGGGAATTGGCTTACATCTTTTTTAAAAAATTTATGTAGGCATTGCATAAAATTTTAGTTTATTTTACATCTTTTTTAAATTTATGTAGGCATTGCATTAAATTTCATTTTATGTTTTAAATGAATAAATATATGCTTATTGTAGACAACACTAAAAATTAAAAATAAACAAAATATAAAACATCCCATATGTGTAACATGCCATATGTTAAATATAAATCTTTAACAGGCATTTTGAAAAGCACAAGTAGAATGATACCATGAACCTAAGGTTGCTTGCTGTGTTTTGATTTTTTTTTTTTTTTGGTCGGTCGTGGGGCCTGAACTCTGGGCCTGGGCGCTGTCCTTCAGTTCTTCAGCTCAAGGCTAGCCTCCTACCACTTGAGCCACAACACCACTTCCGGCATTTTCTGCTTATGTGGTGCTGAGGAATCGAACCCAGGGTCTCATGCATGCAAGGCAAGCATTCTACCACTGAGCCACCTTCCCAGCCCCGGTGTTTTGATTTTGTTACTGGGTTGCTATCTTTATGTTTTAAAAATAAAACAGCAGAATCATCTTCTATGAATATTCAGCATGAAAACCAATTGTTTGAATCATCTTTACATGAAAGGTGGAATTTACAAAGCTTTTCCTTTCTGTCATAATCACCTTAATTCCTGGCTTTTGTAACATAATTCTGTTTGTGACTAAGATTTCTGACAAACAAATTTTTTTTCTTTTTTTTCTTTTTTTTTGCCAGTCGTGGGGCCTGAACTCTGGGCCTGGGCGCTGTCCCTCAGCTCTTTAGCTCAAGGCTAGCACTCTACCACTGGAGCTGCAGCACCACTTCTGGCTTTTTCTGCTTATGTGGTGCTGAGGAATCAAACCCAGGGCCTCATGCATGCAAAGCAAGCACTCTACCACTGAGCCACCTTCCCGGCCCCCATAAACAAATTTTTTTGGCATATATATTTTCTTTGCAAAAAATATTATTTTTATTTTTATTGAGATTTGCTTTTGGTTTTTGAAGTAAATTTTCAGCATTTGTTTGAATTCAGTGGTACCCCGTCTTGCAGCCTGTCTCAGGCACAAAAATATTTATTCTTGTTGTAAGGTCCGCTCCTGGATGGCTAGCAGACTCCACCCTCCTCGCAGCAAAGTCTCCACCCAGTACCTGTGTTACCTAGGCAACTGGGACACCTGGAAGAGGTCACATCTGCATCCGCTGAGGTCACATCTGAATTTGATGTGGCCACACCTTTCCCCGCCCATACTGTACATAAGGCCTAGCCCAGGCCCAGACGCTCTCTTGCTCTTCTTTTCTAGCTCTCTCTGCTCTCTCTCTGCTCTAGCTCTTTCCTCTCTCTCTCTGCCAGTCATGTCCAACATTCCCATGTCTCCCTTTCTCTTTTCTACATTTTGGCTTGTGCCCTGAAGAGTGCGATGCAGGCTGGGTCCCAGGGACCCCCCTCTAGGTTCCCTCTCAAAGGCTAGCCAATGTAGGCTTGATCTATTTGTTCAGGGTTTCTTTGCATTCTTTCAGAAATTCACCATCTTGGCCACGTGGTGGATTAAGGGTTTGGCCCCATCTGACCCTTAACCTTCCACTAAGTTTACTACTCCATCCATCTATTCTAAGGTGCCTTGCTAACAAGTTGCTCTTTTCACAGGCCCTGGTAACTGAGGCCCAACAATCTGATGTGCTTTGTTAGCAAAGATGTCTAAACGTTGTCAAAATTTTAGGTTTTGAGTTTTGCCTTTTGTGTTTTGTGTTGTGTATTCTACTACTGACTACATGGTTCTAAAATACTGGGCATATCTGTGCTAAAATTCTCATCACATCTAATGAGTTTTGTCATTTCAGAATATTTGTTGGTCAATTCTTGATAAGAACCAGGTAAGCTCTACTTACTCTACTTGATCTCCTTGTTGCTTTAATTGGAAATAATAAAGGGCTTTTGAGGCAAAGACTGCAGTTCAAAGCCAGCCCAGGCTGAAAAATCCCTAAGTCTCCATCTCCCAACTAACCAGCAAAGAGCCAGGCTGGAAGCATGGCTCAAGACTCTTATCTCTAACCAGCCAAACTCTGCAAGTGGTACTATAACTCAAAGTGGTTCAGTGCTAGCCTTGAGCAGAAGTGCTCAGGGACAGTGCCCAGGCCTTGAGTTCAAACCTCCTTGAATACCAACTGGGATAAGCCATCCCAGCAACGAGCACCTAGACTCAGCCAGTCTGGGGAACAAGGGAACATGGAGAAGAGTAAGAGGAGATGATGTCACATCAGCTACTTTGTGCCTGCCCTTTCAAAATTAACCAGAGCCGGGAGGTCAGTGGAAGTAAGAAGCCTACCCAGCCAATGTCTATACCTGTCTACCTATTAACTGAACAGGAATTTATATTCTTGCCTTTGTCACCTGACTTCTCTACCTAGTAGCCAGATGTCAGAATTAGCTAGGGACATTTCTACCAACATTTTCAGCCCCAAATCTTTCCTCTTGCCATTTATTTGCTGTCTAGTATTTTTTTTCCAGCCCCTCAATGCTCATGAGACTTCTCCTGACTTCATCTAAGGATTCAACGCCACCAAGGGACAGCTGCTGCTCACTGCCTTCTCTGGGAAGGGACCAAATTCCAGCCTTTTACCCCTATTGTCGACGCCCCATGTCAGCAGGAAGTAGCCAGAGCGAATCCACCCCCTATTTCATGATTATTAAAAGGCTGGAATGTAAGGTCCACTCCTGGATGGCTAGCAGACTCCACCCTCCTCGCAGCAAAGTCTCCACCCATTACCTGTGTTACCTAGGCAACTGGGACACCTGGAAGAGGTCACATCTGCATCCGCTGAGGTCACATCTGAATTTGATGTGGCCACACCTTTCCCCGCCCATACTGTACATAAGGCCTAGCCCAGGCCCAGACGCTCTCTTGCTCTTCTTTTCTAGCTCTCTCTGCTCTCTCTCTGCTCTAGCTCTTTCCTCTCTCTTTCCCAGCCACGTGGAGTGCCAACCTTGCCTGGTCCCAGCAGGTCTACTGAATAAACGTACCCCTTACCTGAATACCACATGAGTGCTACTGTTCTTACCCATCTCTCTGCTCTTTTCTAGCTCTTTCCTCTCTTTCCCAGCTCTCTCTCATTCCCAGGCCTTTCCCAGCCACGTGGAGTGCCAACCTTGCCTGGTCCCAGCAGGTCTACTGAATAAACCTACCCCTTACCTGAATACCACGTGAGTGCTACTGTTCTTACCCCTCTCTCTGCTCTTTTCTAGCTCTTTCCTCTCTTTCCCAGCTCTCTCTCATTCCCAGGCCTTTCCCAGCCACGTGGAGTGCCAACCTTGCCTGGTCCCAGCAGGTCTACTGAATAAACCTACCCCTTACCTGAATACCACATGCTGCTGCAGTTCTTACTCAGCAACCTCTTTTTAAAAACCTAACACTTGTTAGGTGCAGGTGTCTCATACCTGTAATCATTGCTACTTGGGAGGCTGAGATCTGAGGGTCCTGGTTCAAAGCCAGCTGGTGCAGAAAAGTATATTAGACTCATCTCCAAGTAATCTCCAGAAGGCCAGAAATAGAACTGTGGCTCAAGTGCCAACCTTGAGCAAGAGAAGTTCAGAGGAAGTGCCCAGTCCCAGAATTCAAGCCCCAGGACCAACACAAATACATAAATAGATAAATAAATTAATACATAAATACATTATTGAGTCTTCACTTTCTCTTTCACTTAACTGGATTACATAACTTTCTTAGAGCAAACAAAAAGAATTTTTTTGATTGTGGTAGGGATTAAACTCAGAACTTAGCCCTTGCTAGGCAGGTGCCGTGCCACTTGAGCCACACTCCAGCTCAGATTCATCTTTTAGAATAATTGCAAATCTGAGACTATTGATTTCGCACTGGAAGATTAACTTGCATATGGTAAATTTATGGCACAATTTTCTCCCCTCAAGAAGAACTCTTCCAATTATGTGGCTTTGGCATTTAGTGTCACGGAGACCTGAGTGATTGTTTTTTCCAGTCCTATACTGCATAACCTACTTACCCACTACAGGCTTGTCTTTAATCTCTTTGAAGTTTTTATAAATTGAGTATTTGTCAAGATGTAATCTAATTTTTGTAGGAATGTGGTGAAACTTATTGAGATTCACTTCCCAGTGATTTTTTTTTTCAGAAGGAGAAAGAATTCTACAATTATGTGTGATTCTTGCTCTTGCACCACTTTTTTCATCTCCATTGCCAACATTTTCCGCTCTGTTATTCTTTGTCTATGTTTTTGAGCATTTCTTACTCTCACCCTCTGGGGCACTGATTTGATTTTTCTGAATTGTCAGGGTTTCCCTCCCCTCATAATTGCTGTGATTTGGAGTTCTATGACCAAAGTTTTATGTTTTCTTGAGTACTTTCCTCAACACACATTTCCCCCTTAACATCTCAGATTCTTCTATTCTTTATTTTCCTATTTCATCTTTTTCTGTTTTGTTCCAATTGCCAGTGTGGCAACTAGGCAAGAAAAGGATGCAGATGAAGAAATCTCTTTTAATCTCCCTGGATAAAATATGATTATGTTCTCCTATCCAATCTCATCAGCTTCAGAATTAAGAGATGTATTATAAAAGCCAATCACAATAAGAGCAGAAAAAGGGACATCTAGGTCCATCAGGACAACCCCCTCCCCTGAGGTTCTACACCCCTCACCATGGCCCTGAGTGGTCCTCTGTGCAGGCCCGTGGGCCCTACAGCATAGCATCATGAGCTGTCACACGTGCAGTCCACTAGGCATCACATCATAGCCCATTGTCCTGGAAGACCTGCATGTGAACAGCAGACTGAGGGAACCCCAGAGTTATCCAGGACCGAGCAACTGGTCAGAGGGAGTAAGGATGCAGATCTCAAGAGTCCTTGGACCTTATTCACTCCTGCACAACACACCCCAGGCCATGCCCACTCTTGGGGCCCTCTTGTCTATCAGGAGCTCTGCTTATCTTTTTCTTCAACAAATCTTTGCTGGTTTCACTTCTCCCACTGTGTCTGTGGCCCTCAATCATCAAGACAACAGGGATAAAGAACCAGATCCAGGGTTTGTAATTTTCAGTACCAGTGGACAATAGCAAAGCATGGTATTTGATGATGCCTAATATTCCCTCTTCCTCTCACATTTTCATCTGTACTGAATTTTCCTAAGCTTGCAATTGCCACTTTGGGAACCAAGAAACTGATGTCAGTTTTGTTTACTGCTATCTCAGTTAAAGGACAAGAGAGATTTGGATTCATGGTTTCAGAGGCTGTAGTAGCCTGTGATCAGCTGGCTCTGTTGTGTCTGTGTCATGGCAGTGCATCATGGGAGGAAGGAAGAAAGCTGATTAGTTCATGGTGGCCAGGAATTAGAGAAACAGATGGAGAAGAGTCCTGTGGATGCACCCCTGAGGATGATACCCCACTAGAACAAGCCCCTCTCAAAGACAAGCCCCTCCAAACACAATCCTTCCTAGGACAAGTCCCCCTCCCCCCCCCAGGACAAGCCCCCAAGGACTCAGTGTCAGTGACCTACTTCATACTTGAACCTTTTGAGGGAAGACTTTATATCCAAAACAGTAACATCAACCATGAAAATAACTTCCTGCTGGGTGCTGGTGGCTCACACCTGTAATCCTAGCTATTCAGGAGGCTGAGATCTGAGGATCGCAGTTCAAAGCCAGCCTGGGCAGGAAAGGCCATAAGACTCTTATCTCCAACAAACAACTCAGAAAACCAGAAGTGGCGCTATGGTAGAGCACTAGCCTTGAGCTGAAGAGCTCTGGGACAGTGCCCAGGCCCAGAGTTCAAGCCCCATGACGAACGAGAAAGAAAGAATGAGAGAGAGAGAGAGAGAGAAAGAAAGAAAGAAAGAAAGAAAGAAAGAAAGAAAGAAAGAAAGAAAGAAAGAAAGAAAGAAAGAAAGAAAGAAAGAAAGAAAGAAAGAAAGAAAGAAAAGAAAGAAAGAAAGAGAGAGAGAGAGAAAGAGAGAGAGGGGGAGTGAGGGGGGGAAAGGGGAAGAGAAGGGAAGGGAAAGGAAAGGGAAGGGGAAGAGAAGGGAATGAAAGGGAAGAAAAGGGAAAGGAAGGTAAAAACTGATTGCACACTCTTCTCTCTAAGGCTCTGTGCTTTCATTGATCAATAGGAGCAACTGTGACACATCAAGCTGGATTTCCACCACCAGATGGACAGAGCTCTCTTGCCATCATCAGCATATCTAAGTCACCTTTCTGGCAGGTAAGAGTTGGAAATGAAGCTTAATTCTACCCCAGGAGCATTTTCTTATAAATTCGGAGAAGCACATGATCCTCAGATCTCAGCCTCCTGAGTAGCTAGGATTACAGGACTGAGCTACTACTGCCCAGCTCTCCTCTGGTCATTTTTAGGTTTGTTTTTATTTGTATCTCACTATTACTGGGTTGTAAGGGTTCTTTATACATGCTGACTACGATATCTATATCTGATATATGATTTGCAAACATTTTCTCCTATTCTGTGGCTATTTTTCTACCCTTTACAACCTGTTTTGAGCCTAAAAGTTTTGCATTTTGACAAAGTCCAACTTACACATGTGTTCCATTTGTTACTTGTGTATTTAGTGTTATTTAATAAGAATCCATTGCAAAATCCAAGGTCTCAGAAGTTTACCTCCATGTTTTCTTACATTTAGACTTTTAATTTAATTTTTTTTTTTTTTTGGTCAGTCGTGGGGCCTGATCTCTGGGCCTGGGTGCTGTTCCTCAGCTCTTCAGCTCAAGGCTAGCACTCTACCACTTGAGCCACAGCGCCACTTCCAGCTTTTACTGCTTATGTGGTGCTGAGAAATCGAACCCAAGGCCTCATGCATGCGAGGCAAGCACTTTACCACTGAACCACCTTCCCAGCCCACATTTAGACTTTTGAGTTGCTTGAAGTTAATTGTTGTGTAAGGTTTTTAAGTATGGCTATTTTATTTTCCTTTTCATTTTTAGGTCTTAAAAGATGAAATCAAAGCTGGATGCTGGTGCACCACACCTGTAATCCTAGCTACTCAGAAGGCTGAGATCGGATAAGCATGGTTCAAAGTCAGCCTAAGCAGGAAAGTCTGTGAGATTCTTATCTCCAATTAACCACTAGAAAACTGGAAGTGGCACTGTGGCTCAAAGTGGTAGAATGTTAGCTTTGAGCAAAAGAGCTCAAGGACGGAGCACAGACCCTGAGTTCAAGCACCATGACTGGCAGGGAAAAAAATGAAATCAAATTATTTACTGAACTAATTGTTGATGTGAAAATGTCACATGGAAACATTAATAAACTATTGATGTCAAAGAATGGGAAAATTTGGACAACAAATCCAGTGAGCTTTGTGTTTTATGACATCTTATATGATCTACATAATGTCTCCTGGATAATATTGTGGTCAAACAATCTTTAGAATAATTTCATCTCTGCCTCCTTCTTGACACTAGCAAATGAACTCTTCTATTTTACTTGTGAATGTTCATATCTTGTTTTCATTCTTGCTATACAAGCCCATTCAGTGTTGCTTACATAACCCAGCTTTTGTTTTGCGTTTTTAAATAAATTCTGCTTCATCCACAGGCACATGGACACACACACACACACACACACACACACACACACCACTCCTGCAATTCATTCTTTTTCCACCTTTCAAGTTACCTATGTGTTTGAAAATTTCTCAGTTATTTTTATGAGCACATTTCAGCATGAGGGCAATCTGGATGAGAGGGAGGAAAAAGTCACAATGGAAAAGCAAGGGCGAGACACACTGTGTAGTCACTCCTTTGTGTTTGCGTAGAAGAATGTAAGATTTAGCCACACAGTAAACATAATGTATAATCGTCACATTGGGATGCTGAACACAGACATGCATTCGCTCTGTATAGAGAAAGGTCTGGCTCTCTCAAAGTACAGATTTTGCATTTTTCCCCTAGCAAAATCAGTGAGTGGGTAGGGAAGGAGTCTAGTGTGAGGATGATTATTTCAGAATACTAATGCCTACCAGAGGCGGTGGCAGCCTTGTGTGGAGCAGTCTCCTCTGATCATGCCCAAGAGAATTTTTTTTCCACTCCTTGGACATCTTCAGCAGCAGCAGCAGCCCAACAGGTAATTTGGATAATCCATTGCACCTCAATAGAAGAAAACAGTATCTGGTGAATTATTTTTCACTCCTGTAATGATACTGATTTCATTGTTATGCAATAAATGAACAATATTTCAGTCTCCGTGTGTGAGACACCCAAGGTAAGGGTATTAGGGATATAGAAGAGGGAGGTCCCTGGGTCTGGTAAGACGCTGAGAAGGGTCATTCTGCCCCACTGTGGGTTGGAACTGGATTGTGGAGAATAAAAACAAAACAATTTAAAGTTTAAAAAAAAAAAGAAAGAAAGAAAACAAGGAGGGTACAAGTGAGAGAATGGAGGGACAGAAGCAGAGTCTAACATTGTAGCTGAGATGGACAGGCATCGGGAAAAGAGTGCTATGGATTTTTAAGAGGTGGTGTGGTCATCCTTGGGGAATCTTTGACCTCTTCTTTATGGACTCATAGTTTCTAAGCAGCAATATCATGTTCTGATCCAAAGTTCTGAGTCTTTTCTCTATTGCACACTGTAGAGATACTAGACTACTGACATGAAGACTGGAGTTACTATTAATTCTTTTTTGTTTTTATTTTTATTTCTTTTTGCCAGTCCTGGGGCTTGAACTCAGGGCCTAGGAGCTGTCTCTGAACTTCTTTTTTTTCCTCAATGCTAGCATTCTACTACTTGAGCCACAGCACCATTTCTGGCTTTTTCTAAGTAGTTTATTAGAGATAAGAGTCTCCTGGACTTTCCTGTATGGGCTGGTTTAGAACTGTGATCCTGAGATCCCAACCTTCAGAATAGCTGGGATTCAAGTGTGGGCCACAGGCACCTGACTTATTATTAATTCTTTATCTTCCAGCTCTGAACACAGCCATGTGCTCCTGCCTGTCCTGCCAGGTAGCCCTGAGATTGAGAATCACTGTTTCAAATCAGTGGGCTCCAAACTTGATGATATATTATCTCAGAGTTTAAAAACACTTACCTTTTACTAGCCTACATGCCACTAATAAAACTGAAGGGCATTTCTGGGTACTAGTGGCTCATGCCTGTATTCCTAGTTATTCAAGAGGCTGGAATCTGAGAGCTGTGATTCAAAGCCAGCCTGTGCAGGAAAGTATGTGAGACTCAACTCCATTTAACTTTAAAAATAACAGAGAGAGAGAGAGAGAGAGAGAGAGAGAAGTGGAGCTGTGGGTCAAGTGGTAGAGCACTCACCTAGAGCCAAAGAAACTAAGGGACAGTGCCAAGGCCCTGAGTTCAAGCCCCAGGCTTGGCGCGCATGTGCGCGCACGCGCACACACACACACACACACACACACACACACACACACACACATACATACACGCACATACATATACTCACAGAAGCATGTGCACACCACCACCAAAACCCAAACAAACAAAAAAACAACAACAAAAATTACCTAGAAGGTCCAGAGGTGAAATGTTTCCTTAGGTCTCTTCTGATTGTCCCTAAATTCAGCACCCATACCTATGCAAACAAAGACATGAGCTAAGTCTTTTTTATTCTATGGATTTGATGCTTGTGGGGTCTTTGTTGGCTTGAGTTATTTCTTGTATATTATACCACACCATCTTTTTTGGGAACTGGTCTTACCTAGTGAGAGAAAGGAGATCCAATGGGTTTTTCCCAGCCAGGAGACTACTGTGGACCAAAAGATCATCTTCCTGGAATTGAAGAAAGACTAACCTGTCTGTGGGCACAGGGGAGGATGCACACACCAGCTGCTCTCTCCTGGCTCTCCTTTATTCTTTCGACAAGACTTTGTTAAACCCAGTCTTTGCTGTTTCTTTTTTTCAGGAGTTAAACAGCAGTGTTGTTCTACTCTCTTTATAATTTGTGTCCAATGGAATAGAAAAGTGATGGCTAGAACTGTGCCGGTTTCTCCACAATGGACAAAAATGGAGTTTCTGAGTGGAGTAAGGAAAAAGAGGAAGGTAGATCATTACATTTATTTATGTGCTCATTATTAACCCCATTTGTAATCTGATGGAGTGCCAAGATGTAGATGTGTTGTGGGCAGCTTGCGGTCAGCAGCAGCATTTAAGCATTGCTTGATTTGGTTCCCAATTGAAGTGCTTGATTAAGTACCGTGTTCATCCTGCATCCATCCATAGCAACGTGTTACTAAGGCATCACGTGCATTCCACATGGACAGGTGGTTGGAGATTTGTGACAAGCAGCTTTGAAACCTGAGGCTCTCTAATAATACTGAGCATGCTGCAGTCCTGGACAACCTCTTTTCCAGTGTAACAAAACCAGGAAACATCTGGTGTTGAAATTCACTGCCTTTTTGTATCCAAGCAGTCTGAAGTGGTCTTCCAGTCTTAGTTCATTTTCCCCCTTCTGCAGTTATCATTCCAGCATTATAAAGTGTCACTTTGCCCATAAAATGTTTTGCCTTGCTGTCAAGTTTTATTTGGTTCATCTTGGAAGTCAGGAGCACTTGTGGCTGAACACTCCTGCCTATGCCAAATGAATTTTCCTAGCTACCGTGTTGATTTTTATAAAGATATACTTTGTTTTTAAAGATAGTTTTAGAATAAATATTCACTAAAAGTCTAATCTAAACTATACAATTTCCAGAGCTATAATGAACCTAAACAAAATTTGACTCAGGTCTGATGGAAAAACCTTTCCTTCTCTCTCTGCTCTTTTCTAGCTTTCTCAGCTCTTTCCTTCTCTTCTCTTTCCCAGCTCCCTTCTCTTTCCTAGCTCTCTCTTTCCCACCTTTCCCAGACACTCTCTTTTCTAGCTCTTTTCTCTCTTTTCTAGCTCTTTTCTCTCTCTTTCCCAGCTCTTTCTCTTTCCCAGCTCACCCAGCTCTCTTTCCCAGGCCTTTCCCCAAGATGGCCTGGTGCCAGCCAGAACCATGAATAAACCTTCCCCTTACCTGAAAAAACAAAAACAAAAAAAACTTTCCTTGCATAAACTTAGATTTAAAAATTACCATTAGAATTGATCTGGTCAAAAGAAGGGGAAAGGGGGGCTGGGAAGGTCGCTCAGTGGAAGAGCACTTGCCTTTCAAGCATGAGTCTCTGGGTTCCATTCCTCAGCACCACATAAGCAGGAAAAAAAAAGCCGGAAGTGGCACTGTGGCTCAAGTGGTAGAGTGCTAGCCTTGAGTTGAAGAGCTGAGGGACAGCGCCCTGGCCCAGAGTTCAGGCCCACGACCAGACCCCCCCCCCCAAAAAAAAAAGAAGGGGAAAGGGCAGTGCATGTGTGTGGTTTGTGACATGAGAAACTAGCAGACTGGTAGAAGTGTAAAGAAAAAGTTCCTCAAAAGCTCTGGCAGACATGAGATGGTTCGGCTTTGCCACATTCTCCAGGCCTGCTCCAAGTTCTCACCCTCCATTTTTTTACCCTTTTCTTTTTTTTTTTTTTCTTTTTTTTTTTTGGGGGGGTCCGGTCGTGGGGCCTGAACTCTGGGCCTGGGCGCTGTCCCTCATCTCTTCAGCTCAAGGCTAGCACTCTACCACTTGAACCACAGCGCCACTTCCGGCTTGTTTTCTTTTTGCTTATGTGGTGCTGTGGAATCGAACCCAGGGCCTCTGGCATGCAAGGCAAGCGCTCTACCACTGAGCCAACTTCCCAGCCCTTTTTTACCCTTTTCGTCCAACTTTTAGAACTCTCACTCACTCACATTCCCAAATGGTTCTCTAGGTGCAAGATACCAGCCAGCCCAGAAGTAGCCATAATTATGGCCCTTTCTTCCTCCTCCACTTTTTAACTTAATTTTTTTTTTTTTGCTTATGTGGTGCTGAGGAATCGAACCCAGGGCCTCAGGCACGCAAGGCAAGCGCTCTACCACTGAGCCACCTTCCCAGCCCCTTAATTTTTATTTTTTTTTTAATTTAATTTAATTTTTTGGTATGCCAGTAGTGGAGCTTGAACTCAGGAACTGGGCACTGTCCCTGAGCTTTTGTGCTCAAGGCTAATGCTCTATCACTTCAGCCACAGCTCCACTTTTGGCTTTTTGGTGATTAATTAGAAACAAGAGTCTCATAAGCCTTCTTGTTTGGGCTAGCTATGATCTTCAATCCTCAGATCTCAGCCTCCTAAGTAGCTAAAATTACAGGCATGAGCCCCTAATGCCTAGCTATCCTACAGAAACTCTTCATTAAATTAATTCTCCCTATATAGAGTTTAATGACTAATATGCAAGTGCCAGGGGGAAAAAAATCCTTTCCCTTACCCTTTAAGAAGTAAACATAGCTAGGTGGCAGTGGCTCATGCCTATAATCCTAGCCACTCAGGAGGCTGAGGTCTGAGGATCGCAGTTCAAAGGCATCACAGGGAGAAAAGTCCATGCAACTCTTACCTCTAATTAACTACTCAGAAAAAGCCAGTAGTGATGCTGTGGCTCAAGTGAGAGTGCTGGCTGTAAGCACAAAGAGCTCAAGAACAATACCCAGGCCCTGAGTTCAATAGGAGTTGTTTTTTTTTTAGGGGGGGGTCCGGTCATGGGGCCTGAACTCTGGGCCTGGGCACTGTCCCTCAGCTCTTCAGCTCAATGCTAGCACTCTACCACTTGAGCCACAGCACCACTTCCGGCTTTTTTCTTTTTGCTTATGTGGTACTGAGGAATCGAACCCAGGGCCTCAGGCATGCAAGGCAAGCGCTCTACCCCTGAGCCACCTTCCCAGCCCCTCAATAAGAGCTTTAATTAGTGAATGCATTCAAAGTTCTTGTTGTCAAAGATTTGTAAGACCAGGCAAACTTAGCATTTCCTATACAATCCACAGTCTTTTTTAAACTATAAAGTAAGTCTTTTAGCCAGGAGCTGTTAGCTCACACCTGTAATCCTAGCTACTCAAAAGGCTGAGACCTGAGGATCACGGTTCAAAGGCAGCCCAGGAAGTTTGAAAGTCCATGAGACTCTCATCTCCAATCAACCACTCAGAAAACTGGAAGTGGCTCTGGCTAAAGAGATAGAGCACTTGCCTTGAGCTGAAGAGCTGAGGGACAGCACCCAGGCCCAGAGTTCAAGCCCCATGACTGACCAAAATTAAATAAATTAATTAATTAAATAAAGCCTTTTTATTGTGAATATTTGCAATGTATCCCTTAGATGTACAAGAATAACATTGCTCAAGATATAATATATATAAATTGCTTTATTTATATATATAAGTATATATATATTGCTTTGTTAAATGGTAACTTTTTTTTGTATAGCTACGTAAAGATAATAATGAAAAAAGAGGGACAAAAGAAAAGCAGAATCTATTTTTTAAGAAAGATATGAGCTGCCGGGTCCTGGTGGCTCATGCCTGTAATCCTAGCTACTCAGGAGTTAAGATCTGAGGATCGCGGTTCAAAGCCAGCCCAGGAGTGAAAGTCCATGAGACTCTTATCTCCAATAAACCACCAGAAAACTGAAAGTGGCACTGTGGCTCAAGCAGTAGAGCACTCACCTTGTGCTGAAGAGCTGAGGGATAATGCCCAAGCCCAGAGTTCAAGCCCTATAACCAACAACAAAAAAGATATGAGCTTATGTACAATTAGTTTCAAAGTAAAGAAGTTTTGTTAATAGATACTATAGCTTGTCATTGTCTCCCAGTACAGACACTTTCTTCCCCCTCCCCGTCCTGGTCCTGGGTCTTGAACTCTGACTTTTTGGTAGCTCATTTCCTGCCAGAGCTGGCTTTGAATTGAATCCTATAAGGAAACTGCATATATTTTGAACATGTGTAGACTTCCTCATTTTAAAATATATATTATGGGGCTGGGAAGGGCTCGGTGGTAGAATGCTTGCCTGGCATGCATGTTGCTCTGGGTTCAATTCCTCAGTACCACATAAACAGAAAAAGCCAGAAGTGGATGCTGTGGCTCAAGTTGTAGAGTGCTATCAGCTGAAGAGCTGAGGGACAGTGCCCAGGCCCAGAGTCCAAGCTCTACGACCCACAAAATAAATAAATAAATAAATAATATATATATATATATACATATATATATATATATTATTCCCTAAACAACAGAGTATAGCAATCTATATAACAAGACAACAATCCATACCACCTGTACATCATATTAGGTATGGTGGGCTTAGATAAAATTAGATTAGAGTAAGTCAGCATATGTCTAATACTCTGAGTCTATCACCATGTGAGGGTCCTTCTACAATATTAGGCCTCTGCCAGGATGATCTGTCATCAGGATCTGTCATCTGTCATCTGTCATCTGTCATCAGGATGATCTGTCATCAAAAGTCTCCTCACAACCTTGAGCCATAATCATGAGACCAAACAAATAGCTTGTTTTATAAGTTACCCAGTATGTTTTTCATGACTAGTATCAGAGGTGCATTTCAACAATCTTTATCATTTTTCTTTCTCATTCTTTCTCTTTCTCATTCTGTTCTTCATTTTCTTTATGTGTCATTTTTCTTTTCCTTTTCCTCTGTCAGTCATGGGATTTGACTCAGGGTTTGGGTGCTGTCCCTGAGGATTTTTTGCTCAAGGCTAGGTCTCTACCACTTCGGGCCAAGCTCCACTTCTGGTTTTTAGGAGATTAATTGGAGATAAGTCTCAGAACCTTTCCTGCCTGCCTGGCATCTAACTGAGATTCTCATATCTCAGCCTCTTAAGTAGCTAAGATTACAGGTATGACCCACCACTACCCAGCTCCAGTTTTTATTTATTTATTTATTTATGTATGTATTGTCATTTATTTATTGTCAGTCATGGGGCCTTAACTCTGGGCCTGGGTGCTGTTCCTCAGCTCTTTAGCTCAAGGCTGGCTCTACCACTTGAGACACAGTGCCACTTCCAGCTTTTTTCTGCTTATGTGGTGCTGAGGAATCGAACCCAGGGCCTCATGCACATGTACATGTTAGTACTGAGGCTGGAACTCAGGGCCTGAGTGATGTCACTTAAGTTTATCACTCAAGGCTGGCACTCCACCACTTGGACCACAGCTCCACCTTTAGCTTTTGACTTACATGGAGAAAAAAGTCTCATGGACTTTCTTTCCTGGGCTGGCTTCAAACTGTGATCCTCAAATCTCAGTCTCCTGAGTAGTTAGGATTATAGACACAAACCACCAGAGTCTCCTTCTCCTTAGGAACTTCTTTCAGGGCTCATTTAAGGACTGTTTCCTTAGTTTTGTATCTGCCTGTCCTTCCCTCTTAGGTAACATTGTGGTTTTCTCATCAGGTGCTCCCAATGCATAGGAGAACAAGGAGGAGCAACAGGGAACAGAGGAGAGGAGAAAGAATAAAAGGGGAACCAGACAAGTAAGAAGGTACCAAGTGTGGAGCCTCAGAGGACACACTACTGTATGTGGAAGGCATGTCTCCTTTCTGCTACCAATGTCTGGGGCTCAGCTGGAGGACAGGGTAGACAAAAGTGACAGAACAAGCTTCCTTTCCACTCTATTAATAAGGTTTTCTTCAACCAAGCCAAGGTGGGAACCTTTCTACCCAATCCCACACCATGAAGATGCTTCTACAAGGAGCTCCCGTCCCTCGCCAAGTCCTTACCTATCCCCCATAAGTGCCGATTCATATGATGGTGACATTGTACTCCTGGCATGATACAGCAGCTGGATAAGCTCATGTAGCATGATAGAGATGAATGGAATACCGATGCATGTAGAACTATAGAAAATGGTAAAGCTGAGTCAATACCTTAGTCATTGGTAATTTTTGAGACGGAGTCTCACTTTACTTTTGAGCCAGCCTGGACTGTGATCATCCTATTTGGGCTATCTGTAATGACTAGGTGCTCAGCCACTAGTCCTCCAAATTGGAAGTGGGGAGGTCAGCAGGGCTGGTCTGGACTTGAACTGTGATGCATCACTCTCCATCTCCCAAGAAGCAAGAATTGCATACAGATTTGAGCCACTGTGCCTAGCTTCACATGATTTTAGTACAGTATATTGCTATAATTAAATCTGTTGTAAGTTATTGTTGTTCATCTATTGTTGTGCCTAGTTTATATATTATATAGGGAAAAGAAACAGTACATATAAGGTTTTCCATCCACAGAGGGTCTTGAAATATAACATGGGCTGGAGTGGCTACTGTGTTCTGTTTATATTTTGTGTGCTGCAGTCCAGTAGAAGAAACTCATCAAGGTGGCAATAGACCAGCAGTGTTTTCCAGCCAGGAAAAGCAGAAAAAGCCATGGCTTGGCTTCCTGTTGCATGGTAACACAGTGCTAGCTTGGCCCCTGTGCCCAGGTCAGACCTTGATAGTGCAGGAGGTAGCCACCAACCCGGTTCTTCCAGGCAGCTGAAAGGCACCTGTCCTTGTCTTTCTCATGGACTTGGGACCAGACCCTCCCAACTCTTGAAAAGTCAGTCATTTTAGAAACCAACCAACAAACAAAACAAAATGCTAGGATTGCGGCTCAAGGACTGAAAGGCCTGCCTAGCAAGCCTGAAGTAAGACCCTGTGTTAAACCCCGGTACACCTCATGGCTTGGTTGCTGGCTTAGTTGCTTCATTGTTCTATTAGTTGATCTTTTTATTTTTGGATGGATGAATAGATGGATGGGTGGGTGGATGGATAGATGGATGAATAGATGGATGGGTGGATAGATGAATAGATGGATGCATGCATGGAACAATCAATCAACCAATCTATCCATGTCACTACAAAATAACAGTGAATATGAAATACCACTTATATAAACCTGCAGGGCTTTCTTCTGGGTTGTAGGATATGCTTGCTTGAATTGCACTTGTGTTCCATGGAACCTTTACTCATTTTCTTCTTTTTTCCTGTGCAGTTCCAGACAGTTCTTGTAAATGGTAACATGCATTGATGCTCTTCAAATGGTATGAGCAGAATGCTATAAAAACCTCTGTATTTTTTTCAAAATAGGATATGCATGGTTTTTCTCATTCGTAGTAGATAGAACGTATCTATAAATCTATAAGTAGGGGCTGGGGGTTTAGCCCAGCGGAAGGGCACCCGCCTGGTGTGCGCAAGGCCCTGGGTTCGGTCCTCAGCCCTGGAAAAAAAAACTATAAATATACATATTGGGCAATATGTAAGTGATTATAAAAGAATTAACTGAAGTATAATAGGCTCTATGAAAAGCTCAATTAGTATCATTTTTAGGACTAAGTCAAAGCCCAACAAATCAATAACAGGAAATGGGTACTTGCCAAACAGGGGATGGGGTTGAGGGGAGATGAGTAGATGAACGAAGTGGGATGTGGGGGAGAATTCAGTCAAGAACTTCTTAATGAAATGCATCTTAGGATGCAGAGTATACCACCAAAGAGCAGAATTACTATCAATATAAGTCTACTGGGGCATCTTGTTCCGAGGGTGGAGGTTTCACCCCAGGGCAGAGTGAGTCATTTTCTTTTTTTGTTTTGCATGTGTGGTTTTTGTTGTTGTTATTATTGTTGTTTGGTTGGTTGGGTTTTTTTTTTTTTTGGTTGTGGGGCTTGAACTCTGGGCCTGGGCGCTGTCCCAGAGCTCTTCAGCTCAAGGTGAGCGCTTTACCACTTGAGCCACAGCACCATTTCCTGAGTCATTTTCTTTAGCCAAAGTTACTCAATGATTGCTTCTGTCCAACCCACAATTTAGTGAGAATTCCAATTTTTTTTGCCTGCTCTCCTTTTCATTTCCTTGGAATTACATAGCTCTAACAGGCTACTTTTGAAATAACTTCCTTTCTGTTTCTTTTCTTTCTTTGTTTTTTCTTTTTTTTTTTTTTTGTGACAGTGTTGTGGTTGAATTCAGGGACTGGGTGCTGTCCATTAGTTTTTTTCACAAGGCTATTGATCTACCACTTGAGCCACATTACATATCTGACATTTTGTAATGTAGTGAAGGTAAGAGACTCACAGACAGCCCTGGCTGTCTTCAAACTGCAATCCCTAGATCTCAGTCTCCTAAGGAGGTAGGATTACAGGCATGAGCCACAGCAACCTGGTCTGGACTGACTTAGTCTTGAAGTCTTCAGAGCCTTCTAGGTAACTGAAATTACAGGTGTGCACCTATAGGTGTGAGCCTGCAGCAATAGGATTGCAGGTATGAACTTGTCAACACAGGGCTTTGAGCATGCTAAGCACATGCTCTACCAGTGGCCCACAGTCCCAGACTTCCTTCCTAGAATTAAGACCAGACTTTTCTGTTTTCCTCATCCTCCAGACTTACTGTTGTATGGCAAGAAAACAGAGAAGCCATGTTTTGAAAGGTGGAATTGGTAGTCTACTGGAAAGTTGGCAATAGCAGGTAGACTCTTGTCACAAAGACCTGCAGTCTCATGAATACACTTTACACTGTTAGAAAACTTAGCCATGAGAGCAGGAAAGGAAAGAAAAGATCAGAAAAATAATACCAACAAACCAGATCAACTCTAATGGAGAGCTGAAGTGGGATGCCATGATGACCGAGCAGAGCCAGGAGACATGAAGACAGGAAACTCAAGGCATGGCATAATGGTGCCTGAGCTTGTCTGGGCCTAAATAGAGTCCATATCAAGGGGCAAGGTCACAGGAATCTCAGAGTTCATGACCCAAGACTGGCAGGTCTAGTAACCTATGTCCCAAGTCCTTGCTTCTGCCTCTGCCTCTAGGAATTCAGGCATGCCCATTATCTGGTTTGTGAAACTGTCTTGCCTCTATCATGAAGACAAGATGGTGCCAGTTAAACTCAACTCCCTACCATCCCTACCACGTGGCCAAGATGGCACTGTCCTGTTCTACCACTTCTGATGTGTATGTAGGGTGGTCTCCAATTCTGCCTTTGAGGCTCCCATAGGACGTTTTCAGTGAATATTTGTTAAATGAATACAGAAATCAATTTCCTGAAATTGTGTATGGGCGGAAAAAATTTGTGTCTTGACTCATTATCTTGAAATCCTTTGAAAAGTATGTGATAGCAGGGAGCTAATGGCTCACCCTTGTAATTGTAGATATTTAAGTGATTGAGATCTAGGGATTGAGGTTTGGAGATTGCCAGGCAAAGAATTCTGTGAGACTCTCATCTCCATTAAGGAGAAAAAGGTAGAAGTTGAAGCGTTGGATCAAGTGGTAGAAGACCAGCCTTGCACAGCAAGAAAAGTGAGAGTATCCAGGCCCTTAGTTTAAGTTTCAGTATTGGCACACACACACACACACACACAAACAGTATATGAGGGGTTGGGAAGGTGGCTCAGTGGTAGAGTGCTTGCCTTGCATGCATGAGGCCCTGGGTTCGATTCCTCAACACCACATAAGCAAAAAGGAAAAAGCTGTAAGTGGTGCTGTGGCTCAAGAGGTAGAGCGCTACCCTTGAGCTGAAGAGCTGAGGGACAGCACCCAGGCCCAGAGTTCAAGGTCCCATGACCAGACCCCCCAAAAAAACAAAAACAGTATATGAGATCCTGTTACAATTCATCATGGTAAGGATCAAAGTTGCATAGTTAAAAACTATTGTGATCTCATAGTTATACTGTTTCTTTCTGCTCTTGCTGGAATCAAGTAGTGAAGAAGAAATTTTTTTTTTTTGGTCCAGTCGTGGGGCCTGAACTCTGGGCATGGGCACTGTCCCTCAGGTCTTCAGCTCAAGGCTAGCGCTCTACCACTTGAGCCACAGCGCCACTTCTGGCTTTTTTCTTTTTACTTATGTGGTGCTGAGGAATTGAACGCAGGACATCATGCATGCAAGGCAAGCGCTCTACCACTGAGCTACCTTCCCAGCCTTGAACAAGAATTTTCTATTTTGAAATATGTAGCTGAGTTGTCTTTATTGCATCCTGTTGCATCATTTCAAGACACACTCATTGACTATTTGATTTTTGTATCTTGTTCATGACATTCTGAGAGACCAGCATCCACCTCCATTGGAGGATATTTCAACTATTGAAGCTTCCAAATGGACATTGAAATGGACAGAAACCAAACAGTCTGGATGCAGAGTTTAGGAATGTTATTAAAAAAAAATCAGTAGGGACATTCAACAGCAGCCATGAGGGGGCAGAATAATTAACAAAGATAAGTGAGGCTGAGAGTGATGTGGATGGCCAAGGGTACAATGGCTGGTCACTGGTGGAGCAGGGAAGTGGGTGCTGCCTGATGCAGCCATAGGACACACCAAGCAAACTCATTATTTCCCTGTGAGTGTGATCTTTAAGGCCTGACCTGCAGATGGCAGAAGATGACCTTACTGCCTTGTGCACCTATAATGTTATGGTCTCACCTTCTAGAGAATTATCTCTGCCCTTGATGCATCTGCTCTTCCAGCTTCTGAGTTGCTAGCTGCAAGGGGACTCCAGCCTCTTCTTGAATTGAATTGTCTATTTTTCTCTCCTCCAGCTCATCCAGGGGATATATCATTCTGGGTGTTCTATATGACCCTACTGATTCCTATGGCCTTACATTACTTAGTGCCCGTCACACTCTCTAGATTCTAGGCTACAAGGAATGTTTTGTTGTGAGGAGGCTGAGTCTTAGTAACTTCTCACAGTCATCCTGGTGCCTTGTAGGTGGAGGGGGCTCTCTGCCCAGTGCTGAAAAGCCTAGAGATTAGAGAGGCCATTCACGGAATTGCAAATGCCATGGTTGGTCTGTTCTGAAGACCAAGCTACCCACCATCTGGTTTGCCAGGGTTGGATGTCTGAGGACAGGTCTGATATAAACAACTTAGGAAAGATTTAGTTTGCTCATATTTGGGGAGGTTTTTAGCAAAGCGAAGCTTCTCACTTAATGATGCCTTAGAAGTAGAGGTAGAGGGAGGGGATGAGAATGAGAACAAATCTACATTCCTGGCATTCTGCTTTTTGCCTGTTTCTTTCTATCAGGATCCCAAAATCTGATGGTAGTGTTCTCATTTAGTGCCTATCTTCTCAAACTCTGTTAATTCTTCTTGGAACAACCCTTACTAACTTAACAGGAGTGCTTTCCTAATCTCCTAGCTGCTTCTCAATCCAATCCTATTGATATTCAATACATCCATCACAAGTTTTGTTAACTTGGAACCCCAAATTCTTCATAACTATATGATTCCACTCTTTGCCCTTTGGACTTTTGTCCAACTTCTCTAGTTCCCCACAGCAGCTCAAAATTTCTTCATACACTGGAGGAAAGCTCTTGTGAGTTCCTGTAAAGTCAAACACAGGTTACACCCCCCATGAGATAAAAATGTGATTAGATTGATGTCAGTATAACTTGTAGAGGAGATGGGGAAAAACCAGTTGTTTAAGGATACAGGTGGACCTGTTGCAACAATGAGAAGTACAAGTTGTCATGTCCAAAACGAGCTTTACAACGTTGGTGCGGGGAGGGGGGGGAAGGGGGGGAAGGGGGGGAAGGAGAAGGATTGGGATTAGGGGGGGAGGGGGGAGGCTGGGAAGGGATGTGAAGGTTAAGCAAAGGAGGAGGCTGCAATGCTTGGTAAGAAATGTACGCATTATCCTGCCCATGTAACTGTAACTCCTCTGTACAGTATGTTCACAAATAAAATTAAATTAAAAAAATTAAAAAAAAATGTGATTAGATATTTCCATTCTAAAAGGGAGGAAAAGCCCTGCCTTAAGGTATTTTCATTTGCAGATGGCTAGAATTTAGCCAATTTCGGAGATATCCTGAAGACAACTTTATTTTGCTCTAGTGCATAGCAGTCCTTTCTTGTAGCTGGTAGCCCAGAGACTTTTCTCTGTTGGTTGATTGGCTTTGAGCCAGGTTCCTGCTTTCTGACTAGCTAGGATTACAGACAAGAGACACTGGCACAAAGTTCTCAATTTCTTCTTTTTTTTTTTTGGGTCTGGTCGTGGGGCCTGACTCTGGGCTTGGGTGCTGTCCCTCAGCTCTTCAGCTCAAGGCTAGCGCTTTACCACTTGAGCCACAGCACCACTTCTGGCTTTTTTCTTTTTGCTTATGTGGTGCTGAGGAATTGAACCCAGGGCCTCAGGCATGCAAGGCAAGCGCTCTACCACTGAGCCACCTTCCCAGCCCTCAATTTCTTCTTATATGTACTAATTTCTTGTCTTTTTTTTCTTTTTTTTTGGGGGGGGGGGGTGTTCAGTCATGGGGCCTGAACTCTGGGCCTGGGCACTGTCCCTCAGCTCTTCAGCTCAAGGCTAGCACTCTACTACTTGAGCCTGAAAGATTGAAATTGGGGCTATGTCCATTTTACAATATGGGCTATGTCCATTTTACAATATGCTAACTGCTAATTCTGCTTCTGTAAACCTGCTTGCACTAACACTGACTCTTCCCCTCCCAGAAATAAGTTAAAAAGTTACAAAGTCCAGATGCAGGCTGGCCCAGGGACAAGGTCTGCAAACATAGATAAAGAACAAAAGAGTATGTTCTCCTGAATTCCAGTGTAAAAACTCAGGGCAGGGGGCTCAAGACAAGGACCATCTGGTGAGCCCAGCAAACTAGGTCAAATGTCAATCATGTGGACTCCCCTCCAGAGAAGCCTCCCCCCTTAGAGAACCAACTAGTTTTCAAGAAGTGTTACAAAACTTCCCAAGCAGGCTGGAGTATATGATAATTTTTAAGCTGAGCCAATCCTGGGGAGCCTGGGGTCTTATGCTAATCCTGTGGTTTTTGTCTTTAAAAGTGCCTGTAACTGCTGCTGGGGCTTCCAGTTTGCCTTGGACAGGGAGCCCATTTGCGCAAACGCCTAATAAATTCCTCTTGCTTGTTGCATCTGCTGGTTTGGAGTCTTGGTTCTTGGGGTGTCCTCCCGTTGAAGAAAGCATCGCAGTGAGTCTGGGGTCTTTGAAGCCACAGCACCACTTCCACTTTCTTTTTGCTTATGTGGTGCTGAGGAATCGAACCCAGGGCCTCAGGCATGCAAGGCAAGCGCTCTACCACTGAGCCACCTTCCCAGCCCTCTTGTCTTTTTTTTTTCAATTTCAACTTTTAAATTTAATTTTTTTAATTTTTTATTGTAAAGATACTATACAGAGGATTATAGTTACATGAGCAAGGTAATGAGTACACTTCCTATTGAGCATTGTTACCCCCTCCATTGTTTTCCGCCTACCTTCCCTTAAATCCCTACCTTCCCCAAGGTTTTTTTTTTAATTGTGATTAAGTGATTACATAATTTCCGGAATTTCACAGTATTGTGGAATAATGATGCTCATTTAGAGTCACAAGTTCATTCTAACTTTCATGGAGCAAATTGTCTATCACAGTCTATAACATATAACGGTGTACACATATACACCATACATTGATCAGCAGCATGGGGATATTTAGTAGTGGTTCAACCAGATGAGTGGGAGTTCTTTGTTTCTTAAGTCCTGTTAGTTTTGTCGTATCACCTAACATTTTGGATTTAGCATCCACTTATCAGGGAGACCATGTACCCTATGTCTCTTTGCTCTTGGCTTACCTCGCTCAACATGATTCCTTCTAGCTCCATCCATTTCCCTGCAAATGCCATTATTTTGTCATTTTTTTTTATTTTTTTTAATTTAATTTTATTTTATTTGAGAACATACTGTACAGAGGGGTTACAATTACATGGGCAGGATAATGCATACATTTCTTACCAAGCATTGCAGCCTCCTCCTTTGTTTACCCTTCACCTCCCTTCCCACCCTCCCCCCTCCCCCCCACCCAATCAAACCCCCCCCTCCCCCCCCCCACTCCGACATTGTAAAGCTGGTTTTGACATGACATTTTATACTTCTCATTGTTGCAACTATTTTGTCATTTTAAATTTAATTTTTTATCTTCAAGTGCTTGTCCAAGTCTGTTACAACTTATAACTATGTGTATAGGGCATCTTGATCTGTCACCCCTTTCTTCATTCTCCTTCCCCAACAGCCATGAGAAGCTTCCCACTTTTGTTTTAACATATGTACTTGGGAATAAGAACTACATTTGCCTACCTTTGCTTTTCCATTCATCTTCCCCCATCCCACTAATTCCACATTCAAACATTTCAGCATTTGTATTCATTTAGTTGAATTCTTTGTGGAAATGATTTTACTTTTGGTATATTATGCTTTAGTAAACTTGGTCAAGTATATGTGCACATGCCCCCATGTGTGTTTACATGGGAAGTGTTAGTTGTTGCCCAAGATGTTCATATGACAGAAAACATGTACTCCTAGTCCTTGTGGGTAAAGGCACTAATTTATTTCCTTTCTACTCTTTAGTTCCTAAGAATGCCTGGGCTCCAGATCTCTCCCATGGGTGAGTGCATGAGACAGAAGCACATGAGCTTATGGTATACATATGTATATACTATATGTATATGTATTCTATGTGTATATGTATTTAATATATCTATGTATTCTATATATGTATAGATATAGCTATAGATATATATCTATATATACATATATCTACATATCTATACATAGTATAGTATATGTATTGTATATGTATTGGATATATCTACAAGTCTATACATAGTATACAACATACATATGTATATATGCATACATGTACTATGTATAGGATATAGAAACACATAGTATATATATATACTATAGTATATATATAGTGTATATATATATATGTATATAAGTGTATATATATGCATATACATACACATTGTGCTAGTATATGGTACTAGCATATATATATATTACGATGCTAGTATCTATATCCATATTATATAGTATATATAGAGATATATATACTATACATATAGATAGTATAGATAGTATATATATATATGTATATGTCTATATCTATAATATATAGATACATGTATATACATGTATACACACTATAAGGTGCATCAAAAGGTATAGTTAGAAAAAGAAATGTGCGGGGGCTGGGAAGGTGGCTCAGTGGTAGAGCGATTGCCTTGCACGCTCGAGGCCCTGGGTTCGATTCCTCAGCACCACATAAGCAAAAAGAAAAAAGCCGGAAGTGGCGTTGTGGCTCAAGTGGTAGAGCGCTAGCCTTGAGCTGAAGAGCTGAGGGACAGCGCCCAGGCCCAGAGTTCAGGCCCCACGACCGGACCCAAAAAAAAAAAAAAAAATGTGTGGATGATTGCCATGATCACCCTATGAAAACTAGAAATTTATATGCAAGCTTATTTAGTGCTGAATTTTGTAGTTGGTCTCAGAGGAAAACCAGGATTTCCAGGAAGTACTTCCACTCACCTGGCCCAGGTGGGATAGTTAGGTCCCCACACACCTGCGGCAGGCCACGGACCTCCAGTCACAGGTTGAGTAAGAAACCTACATGTCCACTTCCTCCCGTATGACTCAATGCATAGTGGGAAATGTAGTCTCCTCTCGGGCACAGAACCATTGGGCGGGGCTCTTTCAGGCTCCTCCCGTGCTTGCGCTTCCGCGCCCATTTAGGGCATCTTCCGCTCAGAAATTCCGGTTCCTGGCGTTGTGCCGCGCTCCTGGGAAGTTTCCGAAGTAAAGTTCAGTGTTGTGAGTGCCGGAGCCCGGGTGGCAAGAGGCCCCGCCGTGCCTGGCGAACCTGGGGACCTGAAATGTGAGTGGATGGCAGGCTGGCAGGAAAACGGGCTGCAGGCGGCAGCTGGAGCCGGGCGGGTAGCCTGGAGGCTCCACGCACTGCTGGTTCCTCCGGTCTGGGTGACTGTGCCTGGGGTCGTGATTGCTTTGTCAGAGTCGGTTCTGCCAGAGTCAGTGTCCTTCCAGGTGCCGGAACCTAGCTGGCTCGGGAAGGCTCGCGGGCAGGCTAGAAGGTTGTCCAGACTAGGAGAGCTGGGGAGGCCTGCGCTTCTGTTCCACGCCTGATTCTGCTGTGAACCGAGGTGACATCCTCATTGCTCTTGCCCTGCTGAAAGATGGACGCAGTCACAACTGTAGTGCAGTTGTGAAATGTGTGTTGGACGAGTCATGTGATATGGCTGTGGAATTACCGTGGTTCTGTGTTGTTTCTTCTAGGAACGTTTCTAATTCCCTCCTACACCACGTAGCCCGCTTAGCACTCCTGGCTCCAGTTTACACATGTTTGTACAAGACCTAGTTCCTAGAGAAAGTTGTTTATAGGATATTGGAGAACTGGCTGATGGACTTGTATTCTTTGGAATTAAGTAAGCATGGTAAATTTGAAGGAGGGCAGATTCTGAATAGGAGTGTGCATCTTGAAAGAACGAACACTTGCTATCCTAAAGGGCAGAGGCAGAGAAGCACAAGAAGGAAGGATCTCATTAACTTAGTAATTATTGCCGCTGCTTTCCATAGCACAAGATTCACGTGGGACTCTTCTGCAAAGCTCCCAACTCTCCAACTTGGCGAGAGGAGAAGTGAGCTAGACTGAGGATGAGCCAGAGCTGAATTCTCAGAGGGGTAGGAGGCAGTGGTTTGTGGTTTGTAGTGGAGAGACACCTTGTCACACCTGAAAGAATCTGTCTCTACAAGTACCCTAATTCCAGTCTATTGATTCAGTCAACTCCAGTATCATTTCTAGAATGCAAGCTCTCTCAAATGTATCTTGTTATTAAATATGCCTTTTAGAGATGTATTGGTATTTGGTTTTACCTGATGATTTGTCTGACAATTCAGGAAATGCTTGCTAGGGACCTTCATGCTTTATAACAAAAATGATAAAATAAAACTTAAGTTGATATAGCTAGCTCAAGATTGTATGGTTTGTAGATGTTAAGTAACCCGAAGATTTAGCTAGTGTTACCCATTTTGTTAAAATCTCTCAAAAGTAGTATTTTTTCAGTTTAGGGATTTTTTTTGGGGGGGGGGGTCAGTCATGGGGCCTGAACTCTGGGCCTGGGCGCTGTCCCTCAGCTCTTCAGCTCAAGGCTAGCGCTCTACCACTTGAGCCACAGCGCCACTTCCAGCTTTTTTCTTTTTGCTTATGTGGTGCTGAGGAATCAAACCCAGGGCCTCAGGCATGCAAGACAAGCACTCTACCACTGAGCCACCTTCCCAGCCCCTAGGGATTTTTTTTTGAAGAGAGGGAGGTGATTGAAGTCAATGTATCACAAACATTGCTTCAAAATACTTTACTTGAAATATGTTGATTTTATTTCCTTTCTTTTTTTCTTTTCTTGTCTTTTTTTTTGTCATTCATGGGGCTTGAACTCTGGGCCTCGGCGCTGTCCCTGAGCTCTTCAGCTTTAGGCTAGTACTCTACCACTTGAGCCAGTGCCACTTCCGGTTTTCTTGTGGTTCATTGGAGATAAGAGTCTCATGGTCTTTTCTGCCTGGGCTGGCTTTGAACCTCAATCCTCAAATCTCAGCCTCCTGAGTAGCTAGGATTACAGGCATGAGCCCAGCGCCTGGCTAACGATTACATTTTTAAATGGGAATTCTGTAACATGAAACTAAAGTTTTTGCTGTATGGCTGTCCAGAATTGAAAACAAAATAAAAACACACTCCCCTATGAAATCTATGAAAATTCCAGTCCTCTAATTGAGATATTTAGCCTATAACAAATTTATTTTATTCTACTTATTTTTGTTGGTTGTGGAGGTTGAACTCACGGCCTGAGTGCTGTCTCTGAGCCTCTTTGTGTTCAAGGCTAGCCCTCTACCACAGTACCACTTCCAGCTTTTGAGTGGTTAATTAGAGATAAGAGTCTCACGGGGACTTTTTGCCCAGGTTGACTTCTAACTGCGATCCTCAGATCTCAGCTTCCTGAGTAGTTAGGATTACAGGTGTGAGCCAACAGTGCCCATCTATTTTATGTTTTGTGAAGTTAAAAAAAATCTTTATTGTGATGGAGAAAATGTTAAGACTAAAATGCATATGTTGCTTTTTATTTTATTTCGTTTTTTATCGGTTGTGGGGCTTGAACTCTGGGCTTGGGCGCTGTCCTTGTGCTCTTCAGCTCAAGGCAAGTGCTCTACCGCTTGAGCCACAGCACCACTTCCCACATGTTCCTTTTTAATGATTCACTTAGTGTTTACTACTAGCAGCAACCTCAGTGAATTCCCCATAATAGACTTTCATGATGATTTGGATTTTTCCTCCTTGTGGCTGGAAAGTTCACTTCATATTATCCCAAAACTTTGTCTCCTACATGATTTTGTTTAAAAAACACAGAGGTGTGGATGATATCAGCATTTCCTATGTAGTAAACCACCCAGCACATACGGCCCATGATAGAGCATATGGAGAGGAAAGAAGGAAAGAAAGAAAGGGAATGGATGCAGTGAGGAAGGCAGGGAAGTATGGAACAGAGATAAGAAGGAAGGAAGGTATTTTGAGAAAAAGTGATCTTTTTGATCCAAGTGGGTTGCTTAAAAGTTCTTGACTTGTGCCGGGCACCGGTGGCTCACGCCTGTAAGCCTAGCTACTAAGGAGACTGAGATATGAGGATCACAGTTCAAAGCCAGCCCAGGCAGGAAAGTCCAAGAGCCAGCAGAAATTACTAGTGATAGCATCCAAAACCAACCATCCTGAGTAAGGAAACCAGATGATTAAGGCCTAATCTTCTAAAGAAACAATCCTAACAGAAATGGAATAATGAGTCCAGCCAAAAATATAGCTCCACAAAACTTTAAACAAGTGAAATGGCGGGATGTTTCGCTGTGTGTGCTGGCTCCTGTATATCCAGCAGAATAGCAAGGTTCTTCACAGTATAATTGTGTTCAGGGAGGCAGGCAGTAAGGAATTTTTCAAACTTTTGTTCCCATATTCATTGATATACGTTTGCCTAAAGCAAGTTAAATGGCAAATCCAGACCAAATGCTTCAGGCTACTTTGGGTAGAGAAAGATATGCTATCTGGGAGCCATTATTGGAAGAGGAAGCCACAAGAAATATATATTCTATATATTTTTTCCCTAAATTCTGAGTGAAAAATGCTAAGTTGTAACAAACATGCTTTCCCTGATACTTAAGTATTCCAAAACAGAGTGAAATATTCAATAGAGTCTTATGTGATATCCTTACATTAACAGGAAAATAACTCATACTTTCCTAAGTGCATTTCTGTAATTATTAATATCAATAAAGATATTGTATCTTTCTTTGATTTATATTATTTATTTTTGAGGGAACATTAATTGTTCCCTCATCTAGAAATAAATTACATTTATGATATCTACCAATTAATGTTCTGTGGATACATCTTTAATGGAGAATATATTGTGTCTACTTCAGCCATGAAAGGGTCTTCTCCCACAGGAGGGTCTTTTTTTTTTTTTTCCCCCTTCCCGTGTGTAGTGTCTTGAGCAAGAATCTGGGACAAAGCCACATTGGCTCTTTCCTGACTCCATTTTATTTGCCTTCTCTCCCAGCTATACTCTCAAAATCTTCTCTACATTGTCAACAGCAACAGAAAAATGAATGGATCTCTGGTGAGTTGCTTTCATTTATTTCTTTGCTTTTTAGGAACTTTTAATAAACTTAGTGGGGTCCAAGAATTAAAATGGAAAAATAGAAAAGATTTAGTCTCAGGAAAAATGTTCATAAATAAAATAAAGATGGCTTGTAGATTTAACAGATTATGAAATCTTGAGTCAGTTTAAGTTGAGTGCAAATTTATCTCAAATTTGTTTTCCATGTTTCTGATGTGAGAAAGAGTAGTTATACATAATCCAGTGACACCTAGGAACTCAGCATGCTAACATCTTATGGAATGCAAATATTTGTTGGCCATTGGTCTGAAAAATCATCCTCATTCATTATACAATAAACTATCTTAATGATGTTAAACTGTGTTAGTGACATTTTTCTGGAATTATTGAATTAATGTGATCCCAAACATCTCTGAATGTTAGAGTCCTGAGTAAGCTATATACTCAAATGACTGTCCACACATAACCCTTGGTTGGTGTGTATTTTCTGTAAGGAATGCAACTGATTGCATAGAGTTGCATGTTTTTCCAAAAGCTCATTAGTGACTTAAATTACAGTCTTTTTAGTGTTGTTTTTTTAACTTGAACTTATGCTATATTTGATGATGTTGTCTATGGCCTTTCTGTGTGTGTGTGTGTGTGTGTGTGTGTGTGTGTGTGTGTGTGTGTGTGTGTGTGTGTGTTGCAGGTCATGGGGCCTGAACTCTGGGCCTAGGCTCTGCCCCTCAGCTTTTCAGCTCAAGGCTAGCACTGTACCACTTGAGCCATAGCACTACTTCTGGTTTTCTGTTGGTTTATTGGAGATAAGAGCCTCATGGACTTTCCTGCCTGGGCTGGCTTTGAACTGTGATCCTCATATCTCAGCCTCCTTAGTAGCTAGGCTTACAGGCGTGAGCCACCGGTGCCCGGCACAAGTCAAGAACTTTTAAGCAACCCACTTGGATCAAAAAGATCACTTTTTCTCAAAATACCTTCCTTCCTTCTTATCTCTGTTCCATACTTCCCTGCCTTCCTCACTGCATCCATCCCCTTTCTTTCTTTCCTTCTTTCCTCTCCATATGCTCTATCATGGGCCGACTTCTTCTCACTCCAGTTTTCCTTCTCTTAGGACACTTTCTGAACTGACTTTCTCTTATATCTTATATAAGAAAATCACTAAAGTTACCATCTGCAATCAAATAGATTTTTCCTAATTTCATTCTATTAGGTCTAACCTCATTTAATGTGATGCTGCTTTTTTTTTGCTTGCTCTTCTCACATTATTGAATATTTTCATCCATTGGATGTATAAGAACAGAAGCTGAAGCCAGGCGCTGGTGGCTCACGCCTGTAATCCTAGCTACTCAGGAGGCTGAGATCTGAGGATCGCGGTTCAAAGCCAGCCCGGGCAGGAAAGACCGTGAGACTCCTATCTCCAATAAACCACCAGAAAACCGGAAGTGGCGCTGTAGCTCAAGTGGTAGAGCGCTCGCCTTGAGCTGAAGAGCTGAGCGACAGCGCCCAGGCTTAGCGTTCAAGCCCCACGACCGACAAAAAAAAAAAAGAACAGAAGTTGATAGTTCTGGTAAACTATTGACTTGGTTTATTACATTAGAGGTGTCACTGTTCACAAATCTGGAGGACATTTACTCAGTAATAAGGTTTGGGCTCTCAGGAACTCTGCTTTGAGCCAATATTTATGGCAACATCTCCTTAGAACTCTGCTGGGTGAAAGCATTTAGGAGTTAGTGGAACACATTTGTAATGCAGTCAATGAAAAGTTATACAAGGATAAAATCAAAATGCATAGAGTCTTAACAACTTTTATCTCTATCCTGTGTATTTGTTCATAACTGTTCAAAGTTTGTATTATGTCATTGCATTTCCACTAACTTTGACAACATGTTTTTCAAATTCTATTTCTCTCTCTCTTTTTTGGGGGGGGGGGTCCAGTTGTGGGGCCTGAACTCTGGGCCTGGGTGCTGTTCCTCAGCTCTTCAGCTCAAGGCTAGCACTCTACTACTTGAGCCACAGCGCCACTTCCGGCTTTTTTCTTTTTGCTTAAAATAGTGCTGAGGAATCGAGCCCAGGGCCTCAGGCATGCAAGGCAAGCGCTCTACCACTGAGCCACCTTCCCAGCCCTTCTCTCTCTTTTTTGCTGCCAGTCCTGGGGCTTAAGCTCACAGCTGGACACTGCCCTTAATACTCTCCCACTTGAGCCTTGGCTCCACTTTCAGCTTTCCGCTGTTTAATTGGAGATGAGAGTCTCATGGACGTTTCTGTCTGGGCTGAATTCAAACTGCCGCTCTCAGCTCTCAGCCTCCTGACTTGCCATCATTGCAGATGTGAGCCACTGATGCCCTTCTTTCAAACTCTTCTAAATTGCTTTTTTTCTTTTTCCTTTGTAATTTCCATTAATTACTTAAAGTCAATAAGGAAAATAGATACATACATCACATATATTTCTGATATAATTCCTATAACCTAAAATTTGTCACATTACTCTTTCAGTGTTGTTTTTTTTGTTTTTAATCAGTCATGGGTCTTGAACTCTAGGCCTAAGCACTGTCCCTCAACTCTTCAGCTCAAGGCTAACACTCTGCCACTTGAGCCATAGCACCACTTCTGGTTTTCTGGTGGTTTATTGGAAATAAGAGTCTCATGGACTTTCCTGCCTGGGCTGACTTTGACCTGTGATCCTCGGATCTCAGCCCCCTTAGTAGCTAGGATTACAGGCAAGAGCCACTGGTGCCCGGCTTATGTTAATTTGAAGACAGGTTTGCTGTGTAGTACAAGTTCTTTTGTTTTGTTGTTTTGTTTTCTTTTTTTTTTGTGTTTTTGTTGGTCGTGGGGCTTGAACTCTGGGTCTGAGCTCTTCAGCTCAAGGCAAGTGCTCTGCCACTTGAGCCACAGTGCCACTTCTGGTTTTCTGGTGGTTTATTGCAGATAAGAGTCTCACGGACTTTCTTGCCCAGGCTAGCTATGAACCATGATCCTCAGATCTTAGCCTTCTGAGTAGCTAGGATTACAGGCATGAGCCACCAGCTCCTGGCAAAGCTTTTCTTAACTTGATAACAAGCATAGGCTGGTTTGTAATCTTGCTTCAAACTCCCATATTCATGGATTTTAGGCATTTATTTCCATGTCTGGCAACATTATCATCATCATCATCATCATCATCATTATCTGAATCTTGGACTTGACCTCAGGATCTGACCCTGATTTTTGGCTGGGTTTTACCATGTGAGCCATGCCTCCAATCCCACTATTCTTAAATGTACAGTTTATTGATATTGCATATATTATATTGTTGTGCAACCTCCTCTTCCATAATGTTTTTCTATAATATTTTTCTTCTTCCTTGTATGAAGCTGTATATATTCATGAAATATGCAGTTCCCATTCTACCCCAGTCTCTTGCGATCATCATTCTACTTTTTTGTCTCTATGCATTTGTTGACCCTGGGAACCTCAGTACAGGAAATTCTACCATGGCTGTTCTTTGTGTGTGTGAGAGAGGGTGGGAGGGCAGGGGTGAGTGAGAGAGGGAAAGTGGGGATAGGGGAGAAGAGTGAGGGGTCATGTGTGCCAGTCTTGGCATTTGATCTTAGGGACTTTCCTTGAACTTTCCTCAAGGCTAGCATGCTACCACTTCAACAACAACTCTACATATATCTTTTTTAGTAGTTAATTGGAGGTAAGAGTCTCAGAGACTCTGCTACCCAGACCGCCTCCAAATCACAATCCTCAAATCTCAGCCAGGAATACAGGTTTGAAGCACTGGCACGCAACTTAACATGGCTGTCCTTTTGTGACTTGTGTGTTTTTTTTAGCTAATTGTGTTCATGATTCATCAATGCTATAGCATGTATTAGAATTTCATTTCTTTTTAAAAATCTATCTATTGGTGGATGAGTGGTTTGTTTCTGTCTTTGGTTATTGTAATTGCTATGAAATTATTCTCCCAATACCTGTTCAAACCCCTGCTTTCTCTTTGGTTGGATACAAAGCTAGAACTGCTAAACCATATTTCTGTGTACTTCTATATTTAGTTCTTGTTAGCGTCTTTGACCATTTTTCACTCCTGCCAGAAATCCACCAAATTTCATACTTTTCCACATCTCTGTCATAGTTTTGGAGTTTTTATTTTTAATGTATGCATAGTACTGACGTAAACTAGGCATTTCATTGTGATTTTTTATTTGAAAGTTTCTTTTGTTACTACTAATATTGAACACCTTTTAATTAACCATTTATCTATATTACTTTGGGAAGGTCTCTTCCCCATATTAAAATCCATTTTCTTTTTTTTTTTTTTTATTCCCCACCAGTCCTGGGGCTTGAATTCAGGGCGTGAGCACTATATCTGAGCTTTCTTTTGCTCAAGCCTAGCATTCTACCACCTGAAACACAGCACCACTTCTTTTCTGTTTATGTGGTACTGAGGAATTGAACCCAGGGTTCACCATTAAGCCACATTCCCAGCCCTTTATTTGTTTTTTTTTTTTTGTCGGTCGTGGGGCTTGAACTCTGGGCCTGGGTGCTGTCCCTCAGCTCTTCAGCTCAAGGCGAGCGCTCTACCACTTGAGCCACAGTGCCACTTCCCCTTTATTTGTTTTTGAGTTACAGAATTTTATTTTATAATCTTTTAAATGAATTCTGTTTATTAATCTATTAAGAGATATAAGCAAATATTTTTTCAAATTTCATAAATGCATTTGTCATTGGGCCTTTCATGTACCATGTTTTAATTGTATATATTTGACCTTGTCTGTTTTTTTTTTCTTTTTGCTTATGTGGTTTCTGAGGAATCGAACCCAGGGCCTCATGCATGCAAGGCAAGTGCTCTACTACTGAGCCACCTTCCCAGCCCCCTTGTCTGGTTTTTGTACCATGCACTTTTGGTGTTATATCCAAGAAATAATTGTCAAATTTAATGAAACTCTTTCTTCTTCATACTGTTTTTTTGTTTTTTGTTTTTTGTTTTTTTTGTTGATCTTAGGGGCTGAACTCTAGGCCTGGGCACTGTCCCTCAGCTCTTCAGCTCAAGGCTACCACTTGAGCCACAGCGCCACTTCTGACTTTTTTCTGCTTATGTGGTGCTGAGGAATCAAACCCAGGACCTCATGCATGCGAAGCAAGCACCCTACCACGTCCCAGCCAGTTCATCATTAATTTAATACTACAATAAAACAGGATTATTGTTAGTGGTTTATGTAGAAATTTATATCCAACCTAACCTACAATAGTCCATGTTTCAAAGAAACTGCTATCTTTCATCTCTAATAATTTTAACTGTTTTCTTCTGATAGGTTTTCTTTAGTAAGTAAATTGGCAAGTCTAGTCCATCTCCAAGGAGGAATTTATTTTCACCTCAAAGGTGGAAAAATTGAGTTTGTTGCCACCATGAATGAAAAATAAATGCCATTATTACAATTCATTGTGCTCTGGACCCATCCTAATTTCTCTGCAAGGTTTTTGAATCATAGATTATTAGGAATATGTATGTAATTATGATGTATTTGCAAGTTATGGTTCTCCTTGTTGATTTGTACTTCTCAGGGAATATACTCACTACATTTTGCCTAGGGATTTATTTTCACTTTCAGTGTGTCTTAGTAAATGTAACACACAATGCTTGATGAACAACAGTGACATCAAAACAATGTTATCTATGTGTGTGTTCCTGCTGTTGTTTTTTGTTTAGTTGTTCTATTGGTAATTGAGAAATATTAATTATCCAATTGTATTCAATGTTAAAACAATCCCTTTTTATTTTATTTTATTTTATTTTTTTGTCAGTCATGGAGCTTGAACTCTGGGCCTGGGCGCTGTCCCGCAGCTCTTCAGCTCAAGGCTAGCGCTCTACCACTTGAGCTACAGCGCCACTTCTGGTTTTCTAGTGGTTTATTGGAGATAGGA
This sequence comes from Dipodomys spectabilis, assembly GCF_019054845.1. Classification (NCBI taxonomy): domain Eukaryota; kingdom Metazoa; phylum Chordata; class Mammalia; order Rodentia; family Heteromyidae; genus Dipodomys; species Dipodomys spectabilis. The sequence continues at coordinate 15,046,379 of NW_024870769.1, forward strand.
GTCTCATGGTCTTTCCTGCCAGGGCTGGCTTCGAACCGTGATCCTCAGATATCAGCCTCCTGAGTAGCTAGGATTACAGGCGTGAGCTACCGGCACCCAGCTAACAATCCCTTTTTAATTCCATGGCTTTGTTGCATGTTTTGGGAGAGTTTGTTTTTAAGCATATAACTTGTATTATTCTGATGTATGATTTGTATGTTATTATTATGTCTCTATCTGTGGTCATACAGTTTGTGTGGACATTTGTTTCCTTTCCTACTATCTTTATTTGAGCTTCTCACTATTGATTTTTGCTTATGTCACCTTTGTATTTGTTTATTTATTTTCATATCCTTTAGGTTATGCCTTTGTGAGTAATATATTATTGAGTCTTTGATTTTTTTTTTTTTAGATTTTTTTTTTTTGGTCATGCCAGATAATGCCTCTGTCTTTACTCCACTTACATTAAAATACTAATACAATTACATTTATATCTACCATTTTGCTACTTATTTTCTCCGTCTCAATCTGGTATTTTTTCCTTACTTCTTATCTTTTTAGAGAGTGTTAACTGAATATTTCTAGCATAGTCCTCTCTGCGTATCCATAGGAATGGTTCCAAAAACCCTTACACAGAGGCTGGGAAGGTGGCTTAGTGGTAGAGCGCTTGCCTTGCATGCCTGAGGCCCTGGGTTCAATTCCTCAGCACCACATAAGCAAAAAGAAAAAAGCTGGAAGTGGCACTGTGGCTCAAGTGGTAGAGCACTAGCCTTGAGCTGAAGAGCTGAGGGATAGCACCGAGGCTCAGAGTTCAGGCCCCACGACGGGACCCAAAAAAAATTAAAAAGAAATCCTTACACATACCAAAATAGATGCTCAAGTTCCTTATATAAAACTGTATTGTGATTTTATACAACCAGCACACATACATCTGTATACTTCAAATCACCTCTGAACTACCCCTGTTACTTAGTACAAATTAAATGCAATGCAAGTAGTTGCTATTTGGCATTTTTCAGGATATTATCACAATTTTTTTAAGTCTGTACATGTTCAGTAAGAAGCTATATATTTTAAAATTTTAAGATTGGGGGCTGGGAAGGTAGCTCAGTGGTAGAGCACTTGCCTTGCATGCATGAGGCCCTGGGTTCAATTCCTCAGCACCACATAAGCAAAAATAAAAAAGCCGGAAGTGGCGTTGTGGCTCAATTGGTAGAGCACTGGCCTTGAGCTGAAGAGCTGAGGGACAGCGCTCAGGCCCAGAGTTCAGGCCCCATGACCAGACACCTCCCCCCCCCCAAAAAAAAAACGAAGAAGAAGAAGCAAAAACTGCAGGCAGCTTGTTCTTGAGGTCTCATTTCTATAACTTCAAGAAAATGTATTTCTCTCACCGTCTGTTTTGGTATGACAGCCATAGGAAAGTAAATATACTTAAGAGCACTGTCGTACTGCATCATAGTGTATAGGTACTTTTTAAGGGAATAGTTCCATATATAAGCTTGATCTTTTATACATTTAAAGATATTGGTGATATTATAGATTTGAACTTAGAGCATGATACATACAAGGCAAGTACTATAGCAATTACATATTTGATCTGTAGCCCCAGTTCTTGTACTTTTGTTTTTAATACATGCATGTATGTAAATATTGAATCTTCATTTATGTGAGTTACCTATAGTCTATTGTCTTTGTTGTTGTTGTTGTTAGTCATGGGGCTTAAATGCTGGGCTTGGGTGCTGTCCCTGCATTTTTCAGCTCAAGGCTAGCATTCTACCACTTGAGCCACAGCACCACTTCCAGTTTTCTGGTGTTTAATTGGAGATAAGAGTTTCCTGGAGGGCTGGGAAGGTGGCTCAGTGGTAGAGCACTTGCTTCGCATGCATGAGGCCCTGGGTTCCATTCCTCAGCACCACATAAGCAAAATGAAAAGAGCCGGAAGTGGCACTGTGGCTCAAGTGGTAGAGCACTAGCCTTGAGCTGAAGAGCTGAGGGACAGCTCCCAGGCCCAGAGTTCAGGACCCACAACCGAACCCAAAAAAAAAAAAAGTTTCGTGGACTTTCTTGCCGGGGCTGACTTTGAACCATGATCCTCAGATTTCAGCCTTCTGAGTAGCTAGGATTACAGGCATGAGCCACCAGCACCTGGCTCTATTGTCATTTTTACTTGAAGCCATCATTTAAAAAATTACATAAAACAAATATATATGTACCTGTGTATGTGTATGTTTGGATGTGTGTGTATGTGTGTAGATGTTCTTTTATACTTACTGACAGATCTGGTCCTGGTCCCATCAGTATGTCTAAGTTTGCACCTTTTGTCATTTTCTAAGCAGGACAATTTCGTGTAGCACTCTGGGAGTGCAAGTATACTGCTGATCTTTATCTGAAAATATGTTCAACCTACATTATTAGAATAGCTCCTCTGGGCAGAAGATTGTGAATTGAAGGTTGTGTTCTGTGAACCCTTTACAGATATATTTCCTTTCTGTGTGTTTTGGGTCAGCATTTATTTCTAATGTTGCTAAACACAGCAAAAGTAGAAAGAGGGTTGGACATTCTTTCTTTGTAGTGAGACTCAGCATGGGAATAAAACTCTCCTTGTGCCCTGTGCACAACATATTAGTACCAAATTCTGTTGCATCCTCCTTTATTTTCTTCCAAAATTTTTTGATCAATTCCCCAATTTTACTTTTTTTTTTTTTTTTCTCTGCTGTGGGTAGTCATGTCTCACACTGCTTTCTTATATTCTGCTTTTTATTTCTTTCCATATCTCTTCCATCCTTCCAAGAGGAACTAGTAATGCATATATGGTCAAGGCACATTTTATTCCCTCTCATTTATGTTCTGTATTATAGATGGTGGGTAATGCAACCAGTTATTTAGTATTTAGCAATGACATATAAGGGAGGCCTCAAAACATCTTTAGGGATATACTAACAACAATGAGCACATAAAACTTAAGTAAAATTTTCTATGTCCTAAATCATTAGTAATCAATTTCTTGATTGCTGTTACTTTCTTTAACATTTACCTGGACACTGTTTTTTTGATATGCTAATGCTTTCTTTAACATTTACCTGGACACTGTTTTTTTGATATGCTAATGTGGTATGCAACTCTTGTGATTGCCTGATGGAGCTCTGTATAGTTTAGATTCTAGGCATCTATTTGTAGTTGATGTCTTTAGTGCAGATCATTGGGTCCTGGAAGATAATTTTTACCTTATCTTCTCTTGCTAGCAACAAAAAACATTTCCTGATTGATAAGGGAAACTTTGCTTTAGTAATTCATAAGTTAGTATAGAGGTAGATATTTCTACTTGAACTTTACTTTTCCATACTGCATAGGTAACAGAGCAAGCTTGAACCATTTTATGCACGACAGAAACATACATGTAAAGGAATGAAATCCTCAGAGTTGGTTTTCTCATGACTCAGGGTTAATGACTTTTTGAAATGTGCTGTTTCAGGGGTTCGTATCCTTTGAGGATGTGTCTATGGACTTCAGCTGAGCCACCTTCCCAGCCCCTGTGGTGTACTTCTTAATCAAACTCCTCTTTAAAAACCTAACACTGTGGGGCTGGGAAGGTGGCTCAGTGGTAGAACACTTGACTTGCATGCATGAGGCCCTTGGTTCGATTCCTCAGCACCACATGAGCCGGAAGTGGTGCTGTGGTGCAAGTGGTATGGTGCAAGTGGTAGATCGCTAGCCTTGAGCTGAGGAGCTGAGGGACAGTGCCCAGGCCTAGAGTTCAGGCCCCACGACCTGACCCCCCCCCCAAAAAAAAACAACTAACACTGGGGGGGAGGAGGGGGAGATGGGTAGGGACGGGAAGGGGAAACAATGGAGGAGGAAACAATGCTTGATAAAAATTGTACTCATTATCTTGCCCATGTAATTGTAACTCCTCTATACAGTATTTTCACAATAATAATAATAATAATGAAAGATTAAAAATTAGAGTTACATTTTACAATGGCTAACTGCTGGTTTTGCTTCTGTAAACTTGGTTGTGCTAGCACTGACCCTTCCCCTCCCTGGAAATAAAAAGTTTCGGAGTCTAGATGTCTGCCCTGGGACAAGCTCTGTAGTCGTAAAGAAAGAACTAACAAGTAAATTCCCCAAGTGGCCAAATGGGACCCAAGGAACAAAGAGTATGTTCCTCTGCATTCCTGTGTAAAAATTCTCGGTTTAGGGGGCTCAAGATAAGGACCATCCGGTGAGCCCAGCAAACTAGGCCAAATGTTAATCAATCACAAGCCTGTAACTATGTAAACTCCCCTCCAGGGTGACCACTCCCCCTAGACTTGCCCTGAACCAACTGTTTTACAAAGAGTGTTATAAACTTCCCGTGCAGGCTGGAGTATATGATAATTTTTAAGCTGAGCCAATCCTGGGGAGCCTGGGGTCTTATGCTAATCCTGTGGTTTTTGTCTTTAAAAGTGCCTGTAACTGCTTGGGGCTTCCTGTCTGCCCTGGACAGAGAGCCCGTTTGCGCAAACGTCAAATAAACTCCTCTTGCTTATTGCAGCTGCTGGCTTGAAGTCTTGGTTCTTGGGGTGCCCCTCCCGTTGAAGGAAGCATCCCAGTGAGTCTGGGGTCTTTCAATAAAACCCTAACACTTATCTTTCTTCACCCTTACCTCCTCATGCATGTTCTTTCCTTGCCTAAAACCTTACAATCCATTAATCAGTTTAGTGGTTGAGAACAATTGTTTTAAGTGAAATGGGTTGTTTTTAAGGAGAGCAAAAACTGACTCCATCTTTAAGGCACTAAGAGCTGAGAATTAAAATAATGGTTTCAAGGGGCTGGGTAGGTGGCCCAGTGGTAGAGTGCTTGCCTTAAATGCCTGAAGGCCCTGGGTTTGATTCCTCAGCATCACATAAGCAAAAAGAAAAAAGCCGGAAGTGGCACTTGTGGCTCAAGTGGTGAAAGAGTAAAAATTAGAGTTACATTTTATAATTGCTAACTGCTGATTTTGCTTCTGTAAACTTGCTTATGCTAGCACTGACCCTTCCCCTCCCTAAAAATAAGTAAAAAGTTTCAGAGTCCAGATGCCGGCCCAGGACAAGGTCTGTGGTTAAAGATAAAGAACAAAAGAATATGTTTTTCTAAGTTCTTGTTTGAAAATTCCCCAAATGGGACCCAAGATAAGGACCATCTGGCGAGTCCAGCAAACTAGGTCAAACGTCAACCAATCACAAGCCTGTAACTATGTGAACTCCCCTCCAGGGTGACCGCTCCCCCTAGATTTGCCCTGAGCCAACCATTTTACGAAGAGTGTTACAAAGTTTCCTGCGTAGCAAAATGATTGCTGGAGTACACAGTGACTTGTAGATGGACCAATCCAGGGGCACCTGGTGTCATATGCTAATCCTGTGGGTTTTTTTTTTTTTTAAGATTGAATGGATTATATTGGCAAAGAATGTAGCAAAACATCCAGAACACAGTGAATACCCACAGGTCTTGGCTCTCTTCCTTTCCCTCCCCTGCACCAGCTGCCTCTGCTCAGTGGACCATGAAAAGCCTGTGACGATGTCGCCAACTCAAAGATGAAGGCAGGGCTGGTGGGTCCCTGCTGAATGCCACAAGCCTCTCACTGGATGGATCTTTATCCTGAAGGGCCAGGACACCATTATTTGTGTGTCCCAGTCTTTGTCCTGAGTTAAGCCAGAAGAGGGACTATGTGATTCTTCTGTCAGCCTCTAGAGGGTGCTAGTCCTGTCCATCCTCTGCCATGAGAAGGTCCATGTCACCAACATCAAACACTCACTCCTGGCTTAGAAGGCTTGCCCACAGGACAGGAAAGAGGACATGGCTCCATTGTTTGGGGGAACAAGTAGTGATGTCTTACATGGCATGGATGGCCCAAGTCTTTGCAGTTACTGGAGAGCAGTAATCTGGCCAAAGGTTCCCAGAAGGCTCAAGTTTCCATACACAGCTCCGATCTCCATGCACAGGTCCTTGGAGACTTCCTAAGGCATAGTCCCTTCGAGGAACACTAGGAGGAGCTTTGACTTTTAGCTTTTTGATTTTGTCCATGATGCCACCTTCATTGTTCTTAATATCATGGACTATCTTTTGAAGTTGCGTTGGTATTCAGGTAAGGGGTTGGTTTATTCATTGTTGCGGCTGGCACCAGGCCATCTTGGTCCTCCACGCGGTGGGGAAAGGCCTGGGAAAGAGAGCTGGGAGAGCTGGGAAAGAGAGAGCTGGGAAAGAGAGAGAAGAGCTAGAAAAGAACAGAGAGAGTGCAGAGAGAGCTAGAAAAGAGCAGAGAGAGAGCAGAGAGCTAGAAAAGAGCAGAGATAATCCTGTGGTTTTTGTCTTTAAAAATACCTGTAACCGCTGCTCAGGGCTCTCTCCTGAACCGGGGTAGAGAGTCCGTTTGCACAAACGCTGAATAAACTCCTCTTGCTTGTTGCATCTACTGGTTTGGAATCTTGTTTTTTGGGGCGCCCTCCCGTAGACAAAAGTATCCCAGTGAGTCTGGGGTCTTTCAGTGGTAGAGCGCTAGCCTTGAACTTCATGAAGAGCTGAGGGACAGGGCCCAGGCCCAGAGTTCAGGCCCCATGACCGGACCCCCCCCCCCCAAAAAAAAAAAAAAAAAACTGGTTTCTCACAAGCACCTCAGGATCAGGAAAGATGCTGTGTCTGTTGAGACTCTGGGAAATATGAGACGCTGGGAAAACTGTTTGGAAAGGCCCTCTGCTTATTGTGATAAGATTGTGTAATCTGCTTGACCACCTGCCTTGGGAAATGTGGGAGGTTAACTACAGGAAAACAGCCCAGCCACTACCTTTGCCCTTCCAGGAAGAAGCAGCCTTATCCCTGCCCCCACAAGTAAGAATATCTGCCTGCTTTGTGTGGGGACTGGCAAATTCACACACCAATTTAAACCACATGATAGGTTAGTTCAAACAGTTACTATGAGGCAGACTGTAACTCCACTGGCCACTATGCAATCTTTCTGCATGTGGCCAGGCTTGACCACGTGGTTTTTGGCCCTTAAAAACCCAAGTTTAGTCTGTGCTGCGTCCCTGGCCAGTCAGCTATCCACTTCCCCAATAAATTCATCTTTTTGCATGAGACTGTCTCTGCATAGTGGACTCTGGTGGTATGTGGAATCCCCTCCCCCAGACCCGGTAACAGTTACCATTAGAAAATTTAAGGCAAACGGAGACACAACTGTCACACTTCAGAACATACTGTTAGTGAAATGGGTCCCTTCCCATAGCTTAGTCCACTCCTTCCCTTCTCCACAGCTTAGCATGCTCCCTTCCTAGGCAACACCAGGCCCATGTAGTAAAGGCAGTAAATAATCATCTTCCAACCCCCTTTACCTTGGCATGGCACTTCTCTGGGGCAGCTACCACCATATAAGGCAACAAGAGCCCCTTAGAGTGACCTTCAGATCTTGGCAGTTGCAGGACCCTTATCTACCACTTGGATGGCAGCCATAAATCCTAGTCCGACATGATGAATGAAGCCCCTGGCCCACACCAGAGCCTTGGCCTGCTAGCCGTTTGTAGCCCTTCCTAAACCTCCTAGGTTATATAGGTCATCCCAGACAATAGCCTGTGTTTCTTCTTATGAAAGACCCTAGTATATGTTCTGCCACTAGGTCCCCCAGAGAACTTGCTGACCAACCCCCCCTTCCGCAAAACTAAGCCTCCACCAAAGAGGGCGAGGCAGGATGTTGTGGTTAAACCATTAAACCGGGAATAGGGAACAAAAAGTCTCTGAGTTAACAATTAAAGGGCGAGTACAGACACGCTAACTCAACTGCCTGTGGAAAGCCCCACCGCTAACCCCTAAGTGGACCTTGCCTAACCCGTTCGCCTGACTCAACCCTACCAATCCCCACCCTAAACATGACTCAAAATTAGCCAATCAACACCCTGTAACCATGCATCTCGCTTCTGTAACCCTGCTTCCAGCCGCCCATAAAAGAGGGTGCTCTCATGTGCCCCGGCGCGCAAGTCTCCCCATAGACTTTGTCGCCCCGGGTACCCGTGTATCCAAACAGGCCCCCAGCCACTGACCCGAACCTTGTGGATCTCGAGGTCGTGTGCACTGGGGAGCCTAGGCATGCCCGAATAAACCTCTTGCTGTTTGCATCCGCTCAAGTGGTCTCGTCGTTCCTTGAGAAAGGGTCTCTCTAGATTGAAAGGCACCCCACCCGGTCTGGGGGTCTTTCACTTATTCCTCCCTCATGAAAATGAGTCTTGCTGGCTTCCCTCTCCTGGCAATAAGCCTTGGCAATAAACCTTTCTTTGTTCTCTGTACGTGGATATCTGTGTGGTTCTCTGGCAAAGTCTATTAATCTTAATTTTGCTAACACATACTGTTAGGAAAAAGAAGATATGGAAATATTGCCTCCATTACCTTAATACAACTAGATACTTAAATAAATTAAATTAAATCTTAAATAATAAATTATTATTTAAGATTGAATATTATTATTTAAAATTATTATTATTTAAGATTATTTTGTGCTGTGCCCACATTTGAATTTGTATTTGGTCTCACAACATCGCAGGGGAAAACCAGGATTTCCAGAAAGTACTTCCTCTCACCTGGCTCAGCTGGTAGAGTTAGGTCCTCAGCCAGCCCACAGAAAGCTAAGACATTAGATCTAACTCTGGGTAACAACTCTAAACGTCTGCTTCCACTAGTGTAGCGCAAAGCATAGTGGGAAATGTAGTCTTCCCCAGGCACAGACCCATTGGCAGGGCTCTTTCAGACTCCTCCTCTGCATGCGTCTCCCCGCCCACTCGCGGCGTTTTCTGCTCAGGAATTCCGGTTTCTGGCGCTGAGCCAAGCTCCTGGGAAGTTTCTGGAGTGAAGTTCAGTGTTCTGAATGCCGGAGCCGGGGTGGCAAGAGGCCCTGCCGTGCCTGGCGAACCTGGGGACCTGAAATGTGAGTGGATGGCAGGCAGGCAGGAAAACGGGCTGCAGGCGGCAGCTGGAGCCGGGCAGGTAGCCTGGAGGCTCCACGCACTGCCGGGTCCCTCCGGTCTGGGTGACTGTGCCTGGGGTCGTGATTGCTTTGTCAGAGTCGGTTCTGCCAGAGTCAGTGTCCTTCCAGGTGCCGGAACCTAGCTGGCTCGGGAAGGCTCGCGGGCAGGCTAGAAGGTTGTCCAGACTAGGAGAGCTGGGGAGGCCTGCGCTTCTGTTCCACGCCTGATTCTGCTGTGAGCCAGTGTGATGACATCATTTGTCCACTGAACGATGGACGAGTCACAATTCTAGTGAGGTTGTGAAGGGTGTGCTGGCCGAGTCATGTGCTATGGCAGTTGTGTTGGAGGGGTTCTGTGTTGTTTCTTGTGGGGACATTTCTAGTCCCCTTCTGGGCGCTGTAGCCTCTTAGCACTCCTGGCTCCAGTTCACACATGTTTGTACACGACTGGCTGATGGACCTGTATTCCTTGGAATTAAGTAAGCGTGGCAGATTCGAAGGAGGGCAGATTCTGAACAGGAGTGTGCATCCTGAAAGAACACTGTCCTTGTGAACTGTCACTAGCCCTAAAGAGCAGAGGCAGAGAAGCACTAGAACGGGAAGATCTGGTTAGCCTCCCTTTCCCTAGCAATGATTGATTCGACTTTCCAGAGCACAAGATTCACCTGGTACAACTTTCTCCAAAGCTTCCAAGCACTCTCCAATGTTGAGAGAAGTGAGCTAGACTGAGGAATGAACCAGAGCTGACTTATCAGAGGGTTAGGAGCTGTGGTTTATAGTACAGAGATATGTTCTCACACCTGGAAGATCTGCCTCTACAAGAAAGCTAATCCCCTTCTCTTTCACTCAGTCTAACCTCACTGTCTGTCATTTCTAGAATGCAAGCTCTCTCAAACTTAAACTATTATTAAATGCGGCATCTAGTGGTACTAGTTCTTTCTTTTACCTGATGCTTTTTCTGGCAATTCAGGAAATGTGTGCTAGGCACCTTATGCTTTAAAACAAACATAACAAAACACAACTTAAGTGATGTACCTTGCTCAAGGTTGTATGGTTTGTAGATGTTAAGTATCCTAAAGGTTTAGCTAGTGTTGGCCATTATGTTACAATCTACCAAAAGTAGTATTGTTTCACTTTGGAAATTTTTGTGGGGACAGGGGTGAGGGAAGTGAATGAAGTCAATGTCGCACAAACATTGCTTGAAAATATTTCACTTGAAAGATTCTGCTCCTTTTCATATCCTCAGCATTTCCTGTGGCTTTTGTGACTGAAAAATATTACTAATATGGATATATTGCACTTTTAATATGTTCTGGAAATATTACATATTCTTCAGTACAATAATGAACTTATTTTACATTACTTAAAATAGAGTGGACTGCATATACTTTTGTCCTAACCCTGATTCCCTCCCTCTTGTTTTTTTTTCTTTTTGTCTTTTGCCAGTGGTGAGGCTTGAACTTGGCCTGGGCACTGTTCCTAAGTTCCTGAACTCAAGGCAAGTGCTCTACCACTTGAGCCACAGCACCACCTCCACTTTTCTGGTGGTTAATTGGAGATAACATTTGTAGGCAGAAATTCCATAATATGATTTTTTTTTTTTTTTGCTCTAGGGATGTCCAAAAGGAAAACAAAAAGAAAAAGTCCTCATGAAATATATGAAAATTTCATTCCCATAAATTGAGATATTCAGCCTATAACAAATTTATTTTATTTTTTTATTTTTTGGGGGGGGGGGTCTGATTGTGGGGCCTGAACTCGGCCTGGGCGCTGGCCCTCAGCTCTTCAGCTCAAGGCTAGCGCTCTACCACTTGAGCCACAGCGCCACTTCCGGCTTTTTTCACTTTGCTTATGTGGTGCTGAGGAATCGAACCCAGGGCCTCAGGCATGCAAGGCAAGTGCTCTACCACTGAGCCACCTTCCCAGCCCCCTATTTTATGTTTTTTAAAGTAAAAAACAAACTATTGTAATGCAGAAAAAGTTAAAACTAGAATTCATACATTGCCCTTTAATGGTTCACTTGGTCTTGAGAAGGCTGGCCTGGCCAAAGTGCAACCATATTGGATATTAAGGCCATTTTGTAAAAAAGGCTTTTACTGACACGAGTTCAGGTTCCTAGAAAAATGGCAGGACCAAAACCGCTCTACTGGTAACTCCCTAGCAACAGTCAATCAGTAACTAGCAGGAAAGTAAAACTCCAGATTTTTAAGATAGCATAGTTAACATATTTTGCTGCTCAACTGCTTAGCCTGAGCACTTTAGCCAATAAGATTGTTACAAGACTTACTTACTAAATGTTAACCAATCATGTAACCACTAAGTTGGAAACCTCCTACCCTTGCTAAAACCACAATAAAAACCCTGCTGAATTGGAAGTCAGGGCTCTCAACTCTGACCCGCTGTGTTGGTGAAGGTTATGAGTCCAGGCTGGAGCTTGCAATAAATGACTCTCGTGTGCTTGCATCAGAATCGGTTCATTGGTGGTCTTTGGGGATCCTTATCTGGGCATAGCAGCAGTCTTTACTTGCAAAAGCAAACTCACTGAATTCTAGACAATTGACTTTTGTGGTGATTTGCATTATTCATCCACTGGTTGAAAAGTTCACTTCATTGTACTTCAGAAATTTGTCTCCTACATAGTTTTATTAAAAACAAAGCTGTAGATGACCTAGAATTTCCTATATAATTTACCAACCAATATATACTGGCAAAAATATGCAGTCATTTCATTCATTTAAAGTTTTGAGAAGCTACATTTTAGGCTGGACTCAGCATTGCATTTCTGTTAGTATTGATTGTTGAACAGATGAGGCTTTACTCATGTCATTTTCTTACTGAGGATAGTTGGTTTAGGATGATATCATTCCTATTAAAAGTAATTTATGTTCTTGATTAGGCCGTGTATATCCAGCAGAATAGCCAAGATTCTTAACAATATATTGTGTTAAGGGAGGCAGTCACTAAGGAATTTTCAAAACTTTGTTCACACAATATTCATTGACATCTTTTTGGCCAAAGCAAGTTAAATGACAAAGTCCAGATCAATGCTTGAGGCTACTTTGTTAGAGAAAGATGAGCTATCTGGGATCCATTATTGAAACAGGAAGCCACAAGAAATATATATTCTATTCACTTTCCCCTGTAATTCTGAGTTTAAAACACTGAGTTGTAACCAACATTTTGCATGATGTTTAAATATTCCAAAACATGAGATATAGTAAAATACTCAATGGAGTCCTATGTGATATCTTTACATTAACCAGAAAATAGTTCATAGATTCCTAAGTGCAATTCTGTAATTTCTAATTTTAGTAAAGAGATTATATGTCTCTCTTTGACTTAGATTATTCAACAATTTTTTAGGGAAAAGGTCTTCTGTACAGGAAGGTGGTTTTTTTTTTCTTTTCTTTTCCAATCCATGTGAATGTATTGCCTTGAGCAGGAAAATTTAAGACAAATTTGAAAGATTAAAAATTAGAGTTACATTTTACAATTGCAAATTGCTGATTTTTCTTTTGTAAACTTCCTGGCGCTAGCACTAACCCCCACCCCCACCCCAATTTCTGGAAACAAGGAATTGAGTAAAAAGTTTTGGAGCCCAGGTGCGTGCCCTGGGACTAGATCTGTGGTCATAGATAAAGAACAAACAAGTAAATTCCCCAAGTGGCCTAATGGGACACAAGAATGGGACCCAAGATAAGGACCCAAGATAAGGACCACCTGGCAAGTCCAGCAAACTAAGCCAAATGTTAATCACAAGCCTGTAACTATGTAAACTCCCCTCCCGGGTGACGCTCCCCCTAGACTTGCCCCAAGCCAACTGTTTTACAAAGAGTGTTATAAACTTCCCCTCAGAGTGTATAGTGATTTTTAAATGGGCCAATCCTGGGACACCTGGTGTTATATGCTAATCTTGTGGTTTTTGCCTTTAAGAATGCCTGTAACCACTGCTCAGGGATCTCTCCCTTGCAGGGGCAGAGAGACCATTTGCACAAACGCTGAATAAACTCTTGCTTGTTGCATCTACTGGTTTGGAGTCTTGGTTTCTGGAGCATCCTCCCATAGACGAAAGTATCCCAGCAGTCTGGGATCTTTCAAAATTCATATTGGTTCTTTCCTGATTCCATTTCATTTGCTTTCTCTTCCAGCTTTGCTTTCACAATCATCTCTGCATTGCCAACAGCAACAAAAAATGAGTGGATCCCTGGTGAGTTTTTTGCTTATGTCTTTATTTGCTTTTTAGGAACTTTTTATTAACAATGTGCTCCAAAATTAAAATGGAAGAGTAGAAAATATTTAGCCTCAGGAAAACATTCATAAATAAGATAAAGATGGCTTTTAGATTTAGTAGATTATATGTTCTTAAGAGTCAAACTGAGGGAGGGGGCTGGGAAGTAGCTCAGTGGTAGAGCGCTTGCCATGCACGCAGGAGGCCTTGGGTTCCTCAGCACCACATAAGCAGAAAAATAAAAAGCCAGAAGTGACACTGTGGCTCAAGTTGGTAGAGTGCTAGCCTTGAGCTGAAGAGCTGAGGGACAGCACCCAGGCCCAGAGTTCAGACCCCCCTCAAAAAAAAGAGTCAAACTGAGTTGAATACAAGTTTACCTCAAATTTGTCTCTGTTTTTACTGATGTGAGAAAAAGTAGCAAGCGCTACATGATCCACTGACACTTAGGAGGTAGTATGCTAACTTCTTATGGAATGTAGATTTGCTGGCCCTTGGTCAGAAATCTTACCCTTATTAGACACAAATTAAACTATCTTCATGATGCTAAACTGGGTAGTGATTATTTTTGGAGTAACTGAATTAGTATGATTCCAAGTATCTTTGAATGTTAAAGGCCTGAGTAAGCCATCTACATGAAGAATTAGAAAAATTAGGGCTGCGTCCATTTTACAATTTAATAACTGCTATTTCTGCTTCTGTAAACTTGCTTGTGCTAGCACAGACCCTCCCAGGAAATAAGTAAAAAAGTTTCAGAGTCCAGATACAGGCCCTGGGACAAGGTCTGCAGACATAGATAAAGAACAAAAGAGTATGTTCTTCTAAATTCCTGTTTAGAATCTCTCAGCAAGGGACTCAAGATAAAGACCATCTGGCAAGCCCAGCAAACTAGGTCAAATGTCAACCAATCACGAGCCTGTAACTATGTAGACTCCCCTCCAGGGAAGCCTCCCCCTAGAGATCCAACCAGTTTATGATGAGTGTTACAAGACTTCCCGTGCAACAAAATGATTGCTGGAGTATATGATGATTTTTAAATTGAGCCAATCCCGGGGCACCCGGTGTCTTATGCTAATCCTATGGTTTTTGCCTTTAAAAGTGCCTGTAAAGGCTGCTCAGGGCTCCCTGTCTGCCCAGGACACAGTCCGTTTGCGCAAACGCCAAATAAACTCCTCTTGCTTGTTGCATCTGCTGGTTTGGAGTCTTGGTTCCTGGGGTGCCCTCCTGTTGAAGAAAGTATCCCAGTGAGTCTGGGGTCTTTCATATATACTTAAATGACTGTCCACATATAACCCTTGGCTGTTGGGTCTTTTCTATAGGGAGTGGAACAGGCTGCATGGAGTTGTATTTTTTTTTCCAAAGCTCATCAATTGCTTAAATTACTGTCAAACCCCATGACTGCATTTATTGTTTTTCTTACTTGACTGTTGTGCTATATTTAAAGACTTTGTCTGTGGCCTTTCTAGAAATATGTTTTTATTCTCTTTTAAATTGACCTCCTACGCTATTTTCCTCCATTACTCTCTTTCTTTCCTTTTATTATTTTTTCTTTTTTGGGGGGGGTCCAGTAGTGGGGCCTGGGCGCTATCCCTCAGCTCTTCAGCTCAAGGTTAGCGCTTTACCACTTGAGCCACAGCACTACTTCTGGCTTTTTTTTTCTTTTTGCTTATGTGGTGCTAAGGAATCGAACCCAGGGCCTCATGCATGCAAGGCAAGCGCTCTACCACTGAGCCACCTTCCCAGCCCCTTATTATTATTTTTTAATTAAACAAAAGTTTACACTTACATAAATCAGGCAAAGAGATATCCTTTTGGATAATGTCACTCCCTCCCTCACTTTTCCCCAGTTTTTTTCCTCCCTTCATACCCACAAGTTCTATAGTTCTTTTTCAACATGGTTTCCAGTGAGTACCATTGCTTTCCTTTTATTTGAAAATAGAGACATTGGTGATAAGGGTCCTTGATCAAAGGAACGAAACTAATACAAAGTGAAGTCAAGCAAAGCTTTATTCCCTGCCAAGTATCAAGAATCAAACTAACTGGTCAGGGCCGTGTCTGTGGAGAGTGACCCCCACCTAGTCTCACAGGCTAGCTTTTATAGGGCAAAACAGCAAACTACAAACTAATTGTAAACATGTAGCTAATTTTACTCTTATTGGTTAAAACAGAAGGGTTACATATGTGCTTTTTACTGATTGGACACCTCCGCCTGGCCTGCCCTTCCCTCCTCCCCCTCCCAAGGCTTCATTTCTGCTAACTGGCCGTTTTTGGAAATTGTTTTTCTTTTTTTCTTTTGGTTCTGTAAGGTATATTAACTAAGTAGGTTTCATTAGGTAGCCGATCAAGAGAACACCATGAGCTATTGAGGCAGGAAAAGAAGTTTATTTACCGAACTGCTGCCTCCCCCCTCCCCCACCATGCATGGTGGAGAAGCACAGCTGAAAAGGAAAAGGGGGGTAGGGGAGGAAGAGCTGTGACCCCCCTG
Organism: Dipodomys spectabilis; assembly: GCF_019054845.1. Lineage (NCBI taxonomy): Eukaryota > Metazoa > Chordata > Mammalia > Rodentia > Heteromyidae > Dipodomys > Dipodomys spectabilis. The sequence continues at coordinate 15,062,033 of NW_024870769.1, forward strand.
TGAGCCAGGACTTATCTAGGCCTGGGGCAGGTAGAGGTGTGGTCACACTGGATCTGGATGTAACCTCAGGGTCTGGGACCCTCCTAGGGTCAGATGGAAGGCATGTGACCAGAGGTGGCCCAGGATATGACCTAGTAGGAGGGGAAGGTGACTGCTTCCAGGTCTGCCAGTTACCTGGGTAACATATACTGGGCGGAAACTTAGCCAAAAAGGAGAGAGGTGTCCCTGTGCAGACCTTACAGTTCCCTTACAGACAGAGTCGGTTTGCCCTTACTGCACAAAGAACAGGTGCGGGCAAGGTCAGCTCATACTTTACAAACCAGATGGCTGCCTTTACAAAATGGAGTTACTTTGGTTAAGCTGGACCTAACAATTGGGTTTTTGCTTATTTCATCTTTGTGTTTATTTTTGTATTCTTTTTTTTTTGGGGGGGGGGTCCGGTCGTGGGGCCTGAACCCTGGGCCTGGGCGCTGTCCCTCAGCTCTTCAGCTCAAGGCTAGCACTCTACCGCTTGATCCACAGTGTCACTTCCGGCTTTTTTCTTTTTGTTTATGTGGTACTGAGGAATCGAACCCAGGGCCTCAGGCATGCAAGGCAAGCGCTCTACCACTGAGCCATCTTCCCAGCCCTATTTTTGTATTCTTAAAGGTATGCTTTTATGAGTGATATATTATTGAATTGTTTCCCTTTTTTCTCATGTCAGGCAATGGCATATATCTTTACTCCATTTACATTACATACTAATATGGTTTCATTTATGTCTACCATTTTGCTACTTACTTTCTCCTTGCTTTATCTGATATTTGTTACTTTCTATCTTTTTAGGGGTGTGATCATATCTTTCTAGCATAGTCATCTCTGGGTATCCACAAATAGCAAAATAGATGTTCATGTTTCTTATGTAAAACTGTGTTGTGATTTCATATAAGCAGCACACATCCATCTATATACTTTAAATCACCTCTGACAACTAGTACAAATTAAATGCAATGTAAGTCGTTGTTATTTGGTATTTTCCAGCGTATTATCACAAAATTTTAGGACTGTACATATTCAGTACAGTAGCTATATGTTTTCAAAGTTCTGGATCCATAGTTGGTTGAATTTGTGGGACTCACAAATATGCAAGGCCCACTGTATTTTAAGGTTATCATGGATGAGCACTAATGGAGTGTGGTACTACATTTTTCCTCATGAATGAAAAATGAGTGATTTTACATTTACTGGAAGTTCATCCTCAGCCTGAAGCATGATGTTTTAGAAGAAGCCAAACCTACAGGCAATTGTTCTATTGTTCTTGAGTTCTCATCTCTAGAACTACAAGAAAAAATATTTCTCTCTCAATTCTGTTTTTTTTGGGGGGGGGAGGGGATCCGGTTGTGGGGCCTGAACTCTGGGCCTGGGCGCTGTCCCTCAGCTCTTCAGCTCAAGGCTAGCGCTCTACCACTTGAGCCACCGCACCACTCCCAGGTTTTTTTCTTTTTTGCTTATGTGGTGCTGAGGAATTGAACCCAGGGCCTCAGGCATGCAAGGCAAGTGCTCTACCACTGAGCCACCTTCCTAACCCCCTCAATTCTGTTTTGATATGGCAGCCATAGGAAACTAATATACTGTAATGCATTGCATTATTATTAGTTACTCTGAGTTTTGAATATGCTTAGAGTACTGTTTTACTGCATCAAAATCTATAGGTGCTTTACAAGGGAATAGCTCTATATATAAGCTTTATGCTTAATACCTTTAAAAAATTGGCTATATTGTGGCTTTGAACTTAGGGCATGACATGTACAAAGCAAGTGCAGTAGCAGCTGGATATTGGTTCTTTATCCCTAGTGCATGTACTTTTGTATTCAATACATGTATGGATGCACATATTGAATTGTCATTTATATGAATCATCTATATACTATTGTATTTTTGCATTAAGCCATCATTTAAAAAATTACATAAAATAAATATGTTTGTATCCATATCTGTGTGTGTGTGTGTGTGTGTGTGTGTGTAGAGGAGTAGTCCTTTATGCTTACCTACAATTTCACTATTTCTGTGATCCTGATTCTATGAGTGCGTCTAAGTTAGCACATATTGTGATGTAGCGCCTTTTCATGTAGCACTCTGGTAATGCAGGTGTGTTGCTGATAAATTAGCTTAATCAGAAAATATATTCAATACATATTTTTAGAATAGTTCCTCTGGAACTGTTGGGATGAGGGAAGTTATTTTCTTTTAATACTTTATACACATATTTCCTTTTGGTGTATTGGGGGGTCATCATTCATTTCTGGTATTGTTAAGCATAGTGACAGTAGAAAAATGGTTAGTCATTCTTTTTTTGTAGTGAGACTCAGCATGGGAGTTTATCTTTCCTTGTGACTTCTGCATAAGACATTAGTACCAAATACTGTTGTACCCTCTTTTATTTTCTTCCACATTTTGGATCATTTCCCTGATTTTTTTTTCTTTTCTTTTCTTTTTTTCTTTGTTTTTGTTGGTTGTGGGTCTTGAACTCTGGGCCTGGGTGCTGTCCCTCAGCTCTTCAGCTTAAGGCTAGCACTCTATCACTGGAGCCACAACGCCACTTCCAGTTTTCTGGTGGTTTATTGGAGATAAGAGTTTCACAGACTTTCCTGCCTGGGCTGGCCTTGAACCGCAATCCTCAAAATCTCAGCCTCCTGAATAGCTAGGAGGCACCGGCTTTTTTGTTTTTTTTTTTCCTAATCTTAAACTCAGGGTGTGGAAACTATCCCTGAGCTTGTTTTGCTTAAGGCTAGTTCACTCTACCACTTGAGCCATAGTGCCACTTCTGGCCTTTTCTGTGTATGTGCTACTAAGGAGTCAAACCCAGGGCTTCATGTATGTTAGGCCAGCACTCTACCACTGACCACCTTCCCAGCCCTTCCCTGATCTTTATTCTTATTTTTCTTTGCCTTGCTGGCGGTTGCTAGGTCTGACAGTGCTTTCTGATATTCTCTCTCTTAGTTCTTTTTCCATGTCCTTCCATCCTTCCATGAGGTACCAGTAAGTGCAAATATGGTCAAGACACATTTTATTTCATTATGATTAATGTTTTGTAATGCAGAAGGAGGAGGATGTCATAATAGTTAATGCTACCAGTTCTATGGTTTTTAGGAATGACGTATAAGAAGGCTTCAGAACATCTTTAGGGTTATACTAATAATGAGACCTTTATTGTGAGAACTAAGTAAAATATTCTGTGTTCCAGATTATTACTAATCAGTTTCTTGAGTACTGTTACTTTCTTTAACACTTACCTAGGAACTGTGTTTTTATAGATCTGCTAATGTGGTTGGTACCCCTTGTGATTTCTTTCTTTCTTTATTTTTTTTGGTCCAGTCGTGGGCCTGAACTCTGGGCCTGGGCGCTGTCCCTCAGCTCTTAGGCTCAAGGCTAGTGCTCTACGTCTTGAGCCACAGCGCCACTTCCGGATTTTTTCCCCTGCTTACGTTGTGCTGAGGAATCGAACCCAGGGCCTCATGCATGCAAGGCAAGCACTCTACCACTGAGCCACCTTCCCAGCCCTCTTTTTTTTTTAATGTTCATTTTTTTTTATTGTGAAAATACAGAGAGGTTACAATTACATGGGCAAGATAATGCGTACGTTTCTTATCAAGCATTGTAGCCTCCTCCTTTGTTTCCCCTTCCCATCCCTTCCCATCTTCCCCCTACCCCTCCACCCAATCCTCCCCGCTTCCCCCCCCCCCCACCAAAGCTGTAAAGTTCATTTTCGACATAACGACTTGTACATCTCATTGTTGCAATGGGTCCACCTGTATCCCTATTTAAACAATTTGTTTTTCCCCTTCCCCTCCACAAATTATACCCACATCAGATACAGTGAAAGCAGGGGTTATACTGTGGGGGAGGGACATACAAAGCAACAAAGAAATAACCCCTTGTGATTTCTTGACTGAGCTCTGGACGATCTAGATTCTAGGCATCTAGTTACAATTGATGCCAGTAGTGAAGGTCATTAGCTCTTTAAAAGAGGAATTTTATCTTGTTTCTATTGCTAGCACCAGAAGCACTTCCTGATTAATAAGGTAAAACTTATTTTAATAATTAATAAGTTTGTATAGAGGCAGCTATTCATACTTTGACTTTTCTTTCCTGTATGGCATAGATAACAGAGCAAGGTCCAGCCATTTTTTTTCCAGTCCTGAGGCTTGAACTCAGGGCCTGGGCATTGTCCCTGAGCTGCTTTTGTTCAAGGCTAGCACACTATTACTTGAGCCCCAGTGCCATTTCCAGCTTTTTCTGTTTATGTGGTACTTAGGAATTAAACCCAAGGCTTCATTCATGCTAGGCCAGCCCTCTACCAATAAGCAACATTCCTGGCTCTCCAACCATTTTATGTAAGACAGAAACATACATGTAGAGAAATAGAGTCCTCAGAGTTGGTTATCTCCTGACTCATGGCTAATGACTTCTTAAATATGCCATTACAGGGGTTGGTATCATTTGAGGATGTGTCTGTGGACTTCAGCTGGGAGGAGTGGAAGGACCTGGATGATGCTCAGAGGACCCTGTATAAGGATGTAATGCTGGAGATCTATAGCAACCTGGTGTCCTTGGGTGAGCAAAGGTCACATTAATTCTCATGAGCAAGTGCTTTGTTCTTGATAGATATATGAATATGGATCAGATTTAATGCTATTTAGATGTAATATTCTGTTTTGTTTTTTTTTTTTGGGGGGGGGGGAGTCCGGTCATGGGGCCTGAAATCTGGGCTTGGGCACTATCCCTCAGCTCTTCAGCTCAAGACTAGTGCTCTACCACTTGAGCCACAGCGCCACTTCCGGCTTTTTTCTTTTTGCTTATGTGGTGCTGAGGAATCGAACCCAGGGCCTTGAGCATGCAAGGCAAGCGCTCTACCACTGAGCCACCTTCCCAGCCCAATATTCTGTTTTTTGAGGACCATCATGTCCCCATAAGAGAAAGTTCATTCTTCAAAGTAGTTTGGTGAAAGTTCTATACTATTACCCAATAACAGGGCACTAGTTTTCCAAATCTGACTTACTTCTGAAGCCAGAGCAAACAGCAGAGCCATTGATGGAAGAAGGATACTCTAATCAGGGCTTCCCAGGTGATTCAGTGCAGTTTAGACAGGGAGGTTGTGAAGATCAGAGCCAGTGTGGCTGTGTTGAGCTGTTCTCCACAGTTCCCACAGTTTCTTCACCTGAAGACAGATCCTGTCATGCATTGGACATCTGCCCTCTGCAGTCTTCATTGGTATCTCTTTTATAAATGTACCTCCTCATTTTTGTTTCTTTAAGTATTACTGAGACTCTAGTCATGTTCTGGCTCTTAGACTTTCTTCTTGGTTAGTTTTTCTATATTTTCAGTTACTTTTTCTCTATCCAATTATAAAATCTTTCCCCCTAAACATTTACTAATACTTCATAAATTCCTTCAAGGTTGGTTAGTAGAATAATTTGCATGTGCTTTTATTTTTGTGACGTGTAGATAACAAGAAAAATCAAATATATTTCCTTTTAATGAACTTAATACTATTTTCAGAACAGACACAAACAAAACAAATATGTTTAGTTGTGAGATGAGATCCACAAAGAAGTTTTTGTTTTTCTTTTGTCCGTCATGGCGCTTGAACTCTGGGCCTGAGCTCTCCAGCTCAAAGCAAGCGCTCTACCACTTGAGTCACAGCACCACTTCCAGTTTTCTGAGTGGTTTATTGGAGATAAGAGTCTCATGGAGTTTTGATGGGGCTGACTTTGAACCGCGATCCTCAGATGTCATCCTCCTAAGAAGCTAGGATTACAGGCGTGAGCCACTGGCGCCCAGCTTCCACAAAGAAGTTTTACCTGGATGAGACTGAGGAAAATATTGAATAAGAGATATTATTATTTATTTTTATGTGTTTTTTTTTTTTGTCAGTTGTGGGCCTGAACTCTGGGCCTGGACACTGTCCCTCAGCTCTTCAGCTCAAGGTTAGTCCTCTACCACTTGAGCCACAGCGCCACTTCCGGCTTTTTCTGCTTATGTGGTGCTGAAGAATCGAACCCAGGGCCTCATGCTTACAAGGCAAGCACTCTACCACTGAGCCACCTTCCCAGCCCAAGAGATATTATTTACTTAAGAAAACTTTATTTTATTTTAATATTTATTTATTTTTGTTGTTTTTTATTTTTTGGGTCCGGTTGTGGGGCCTGAACTCTGGGCCTGGGGGCTGTCCTTCAGCTCTTCAGCTCAAGGCTAACACTCTACCACTTGAGCCACAGTGCCACTTCTGGCTTTTTTCTTTTTGCTTATGTGATGCTGAGGAATCGAACCCAGGGCCTCAGGCATGCAAAGCAAGCGCTCTACCACTGAGCCACCTTCCCAGCCCCTATTTTAATATTTAAAATTTTATTGTAAACACGATGTACAGAGTAGTTACAGTTACATTTGTCAGGAAATGAGGACATTGCTGTTGGAAAGTGTTATGCAATACCTCATTTTCTCTCCCTGTTTCCCCCAGGATAACTTAATTTTTATGTGATGCTTTTCTAAATTTGCCATATGATATACAGGTTGATATACAATCTAATATGAAGTGTACATCACTATTATAGACACGAATTTGGAATTCAGTCATTTAAAACTGGTATTTAAAATCAAAAGCACATATTTGAGGTCTTCTTTAGAATTGATGAGAAATAAGAAAATAGGTTCAAAAGTAGCCTTCTACCAGGTTGTGTGAGATCATTACACCAGACCAAAGTTCTATATTCCCCATTGACAGGACACTGTGTTCCTAAACCTGAAGTGATTGTTAAGCTGGAGCAAGGAGCAGAACCATGGCTGGGAGAAGCCCTAGATAAGAATATCACAGGTGAGTCAGCATTTGCTGGACATGGATGTTAAAAAGAGAGAGCTCAGAAGATGTGACTATATTGAGATGTTCTCGTTCCTATCCCATCTCCTGGATTCCTGTGTTCCTGATTCTTTCCAGCAGGTACTAGGGTAATGGATGAAGACATACTATAACTTTGTAATAACATCATAAGAGGAGGAATGAATGTAACTAACCTACATGACTTAATAGACAATGTCTCTCCTTTTTTTGCCTCTATATCATCAGATTTTACCAAGGCTAGCTTATGGGAATTACAGGAACAGATCAAATAGGCATATTCTAAGCAATAAGAAATAAGATATCGGGGGGTTGGGAAGGTGGCTCGGTAGAGTGCTTGCCTTGCTTGCATGATACCCTGGGTTCGATTCCTTAGCACCACATAAGCAGAAAAAGCTGGAAGTGGTGCTGTGGCTCAAGTGGTACGGTACTAGCCTTGAGCTGAAGAGCTGAGGGACAGTGCCCAGGCCCAGAGTTCAGGTCCCACGACCAGCCAAAAAAAAAAAAAAAAAGAAATAAGATTTCAGAAGGCAGTAATGTGAGTACACAAAGGCACTTTTCCTGTCTTTGACAGGAAGATTAGAAAAATTGATCTTGTATAAATCAGGTGCCTGTAATCCTAGCAACTCAAAAGGCTGAGATCTGAGGACTGTGGTTCAGAGCAAGCCAGGGCAGGAAATTTTGTGAGATTCTTATTTCCAGTTAACCACCAGGAAACCAGAAGTGGCACGGTGGCTCATGTGGTAGAGTGCTAGCTTTGAGCTGAAGAGCTCAGGCCCAGGCCCAGAGTTCAAGCCCCAATACCAGCACCACAACCCCCCCCCCCCCAAAAAAAAAAAAATCCTGTCTTAAACACAGGATAAAGAACCATAAAACAATAAGTTTTCTGCTAAGATCAGTCACTCTGCAAATATTCACAGTTCCCATCGGGATCAGGGTCCCCATACTGTGTGTGGCAGAAAAGAAGTTCTTTGGACTCAAGTCCAAGTGAACCAACACTAATGGGGAGCATCCTAAAATCTGTGTGAGAGTATTTAAGGTTAGCATTTCTCTTTTATCTTTGGAACCCATTCTGAAACAAAAAAAGAAAATGGAAAACTTAAAGGAATTCCATTTTCTGTTAACCCTGAAGATAGATGGTATCAGGAACTAAGGAGGACAGGATATTTGCAGCCTCAGATAAGTCAGAAAAGAAACTTCTCAACGGTGGAGCAGAAACCTAGGATTCAGAACCAAAGCTTTTAAAAAATGTAACCAAGTTTGGGGGTCTAGTGTGTTTGGGCAATGCTATGAAAATAGGAATGTGGAAGATATTTTTTAGAACATACAAAAAAAAAGAGACTTGAAAATCCCCATAGGTACCAGGTAGAATTTTCTGGGAGGAGAGTTTCTCAAAGATAGGCATGAATCCTCCCTTCAGGAACCACTCCTGATTAGGTGACAGGTAATTTACCCTTTTATATATCCTTAGGTTCTCTGAACCTGGAACACATGTTGTCTTCAAATCTAAAGGTTTCAGAAGGAAAGTAGCACATAATTTTTGCAAAATATATAAAAACTTCCCTAAAACAAAACAAAATTGAGCCGGGTGCTGGTGGCTCATGCCTGTAATCCTAGCTACTCAGAATGCTGAAGACTGAAGATCTCAGTTCAAAGCCAGCCCAGTCAGGAAAGTCCATGAGACTCTTATCTCCAGTTAACCACCAGAAAACTGGAAATGATACTGTGGCTCAAGTGGTAGAGCTGAAGACCTCAGGGACAGTGCCCAGACCTAGAGTTCAAGCCCTGCAACAGACCAAAAATAAAAAAAAAATGGAAAGAAAAGAAAGGAAGAGAAATAATTGGCAGATTATTTGTCTTCAGTTTAAAAGCAATAGCAGTTATTGAGTATTTTGACCAAATATTTCCTCTGATATTTAAACACACAATAAAACTTCAAGAACCAGAGAAGAATATGATTATATTAGTATTTGTTAAGTAACTCCTTAGGGAGGAATGCATTCAATTCTCATAATTCCATTCCTAGTAGTATTATCTTTAGTAAGTAGAATGGGCGGAAATGTGTTTACCTTTACTTGAGTATTCTCTAAGTAATTCTTGGATGCCATCATGATTTTAATCTACTTATTTGTTAAACATTTTAGATGTCCAGCAAGTAGATGGCTTCGGTGAAATGTGCCAGGAAAGTCCAGACAGACATCTGTTACAAGTCATAATCAAAAGTAGCAACATAGTGGAGGAAAGAGTTCGTTTTTTAGGTGTAAAAAATGAAACAAATCTTCTTACTACAAACCAGATCTCAGTGTACAGCGAGAAACTCTCTCAGGAGAGATACCCTATGAATATAATGAATGTAATTACCAGAAATCAGATCTCAGCAAGCCTCAGAGAACTCAAGCAGGAAACAAATCACATAAGTGTAACACATGTGGAAAGTCTTTCAAGCAAAACCCATCCCTCAATGTTTATCAGAAAAGACACAGAGGAGAGAAATCTTATGAATATAACCCATGTGCAAAGTCTTTCAAAAGGAAATCATAGCTCGAGGTGCATCAGAGAACATACAGGGGAGAAACCACATAAATGTAACGTGTGTGGAAGGTCTTTCAGCCAGATGTCTTATCTCTGCAAACATCAGAGCACACATACAGGAGAGAAACAATCTGAACGTAATGCATGTGGAAATTCTTTTGTCATCAAATCAAACCTAAAAAGGAATCAGAACACACACACAGAGGAGAAACCATATGAATGTGAGTCATGTGAAAAGTCTTTCAGCAAGATGTCTTATCTCCTCAAGCATCAGCTTACACATACAAGAGGGAAACCATATGAATGTAACACATGTGGAAAGTCTTTCACCCAGATGTGGTATCTCCGCAGACATCAGAAAACACACACAGGAGAGAAACCTTATGAATGTAACACGTGTGGGAAGTCTTTCATAATGATTTCACATCTCCGCATGCATCAGAGCACACACACAGGGGAGAAACCATATGAATGTAACACATGTGGAAAGTCTTTTGTCATCAAGTCCAACCTCACTAGGCATCAGAGAACACACACAGGGGAGAAACCATATGAATGTAAATCATGTGGAAAATCTTTTAGACGGATGTCACATCTCTGTAGGCATCAGAATAAACACACAGCAGAGAAATCTTATAACTGCAACACATGTGGAAAGTCTTTCTTATACAAGTCAAACCTCACTGACCATCAGAAAATACACACAGGAGAGAAACCATATGAATGTGACACATGTGGAAAGTCTTTTCTCATAAAGTCACACCTCAATACACATCAGAAAACACACACAGGAGAAAAACCATATGAATGTAACATCTGTGGAAAGTCTTTCACCACAAAGGCAATCCTTAATTATCACCAGCCAATTCATACAGGAGAGAAGCCTTATGAGTGTAACAAATGTGGAAAGTATTTTGTCTACAAGTCATCCCTCAGTATACACCAGACAACACACACAGGAGAGACACCATATAAATGTAACAGATGTGGAAAGTCTTTTCTCACGAAGTCATACTTCAGTAAGCATCAGAAAACACATACAGGAGAGAAACCATATAAATGTAACACATGTGGAAAGTCTTTTCTCATAAAGTCACACCTCAATACACATCAGAAAACACACACAGGAGAAAAACCATATGAATGTAACATCTGTGGAAAGTCTTTCACCACGAAGGCAATCCTCAATTATCACCAGCCAATGCATACAGGAGAGAAGCCTTATGAGTGTAACAAATGTGGAAAGTATTTTGTCTACAAGTCATCCCTCAGTATACACCAGAAAACACACATAGGAGAGAAACCATATAAATGTAACAGACGTGGAAAGTCTTTTCTTATGAAGTCATACTGCAGTATGCATCAGAAAACCCATACAGGAGAGAAACCATATAAATGTAACAGATGTGGAAAGTCTTTCAGCCAGAGGTCTTGTCTCTGCATTCATCAGAGCACACATAAAGAAACCATATGAATGTAACACATGTGGAAAGTCTTACTGAAAGATTAAAAATTAGAGTTACATTTTACAATTGCTAACTGCTGATTTTACTTCTGTAAACTTGCTTGCGCTAGCACTGACCCTTCCCCTCCCTAAAAATAAGTAAAAAGTTTCAGAGTCCAGATGCTGGCCCCGGGACAAGGTCTGTGGTTAAAGATAAAGAACAAAAGAGTATGTTTTTCTAAGCTCTTGTTTGAAAATTCCCCAAATGGGACCCAAGATAAGGACCATCTGGCGAGTCCAGCAAACTAGGTCAAACGTCAACCAATCACAAGCCTGTAACTATGTGAACTCCCCTCCAGGGTGACCGCTCCCCCTAGATTTGCCCTGAGCCAACCATTTTACGAAGAGTGTTACGAAGTATCCCGCATAGCAAAATGATTGCTGGAGTACACAGTGACTTGTAGATGGACCAATCCCGGGGCACCTGGTGTCTTATGCTAATCCTGTGGTTTTTGCCTTTAATAATGCCTGTAACCGCTGCTCGGTACTCTCTCCCATGCCAAGGCAGAGAGACCATTTGCGCAAATGTGGAATAAATTCCTCTTGCTTGTTGCATCTGCTGGTTTGGAATCTTGGTTTCTGGGGCGCCTTCCCGCAGACGAAAGTATCCCAGGAGTCTGGGGTCTTTCATTACCAAGTCACACCTCAGTACCCATAAGAGAACACACTCAGGAGAAAAGCCATATGAATAGCACAATTCATCCTTCAAGAGGCATAAGGGACACGCCATATTAATCGAACACATGTGGAAAGCCTTTCAGACATATCAAATCTCAAGCATCAGAGAACACAGAGAAAAGAAATATTAGAAATGTAACAAATGTGGAAAGTCCACTACAAGTCAAACCTCAGTGTTCATCTGAGAATATAGACTGGAGAGAAACCTTATGAATGTAACAATTGTGGAAGGTCTTTCAAGCAGAAGTTTAATCTGAGTGTGCATCAGAGCATTCACACAGGAGAGAAACCTTATGAATGTTGCAAATGTGGAAAGTCTTTCACTTACAAGTCAGATCTTAGCAGACATCAGAGTTGGCACAGGAGAGAAGTCACCAAATCAGACAGATGGAAATGAGGATTATAAGAGTTTTGAACTTTATTCTGAGCCACCTTTTAACCTTGTACCTCCTTCATAGAGCATCAGAATTAGAGAAGTTGATGTTGAGCAGCATACTTTGGTGAACTATCTGATGGAACTGTCTATATTAGATTATGAAATGGTGCACTTTCCTCCTCAAATTCCAGTAGGAGCTTTTGCTTTGCCCTAGAAGTTCCTAATGATGGTAAATGGACACTACCTCTTCAGAATTACCTGTTGTACACTGAGGAATCTCCCCTTACTACACAGCACCTTGCTAAGGACATACTCATGGTGAAGGCGGCTTTCAACATGACTCTCAAGAGCAAGTATGTGAGGCTGGGAAGATGGCTGAGTGGTAGAGTGCTTCCCTTGCATGCCTGAGGCCCTGGGTCCAATTCCTCAGCACCACATAAGCAGAAAAAACCGGAATTGGTGCTGAGGCTCAAGAGGTAGACCGCTAGCCTTAAGCTGAACAGCTGAGGGACAGCACCCAGGCCCAGAGTTCAGGCCCCATGACCAAAAAATCAAAACCAATGAGTACGCTCCATCTAGGCTTGTCAACAGCATTTTAACACAGGTGAATTCTACAGTAGTTCAACATTTATCCAGAGCAGGGGTCAAAGTGTAACTTGTGACCTTGAGTTAGAATACTATGATAATAGCTGCAAATAAAATTGGCACCATGTGTCATTTTTTTAATATTATCTTACATTGTCTAGGATTTTAATGAAGGTTGTGAAATATTTACTATTAATACCTTAACTCATCTGAATGTAATTACTCTAGGGGATCCCAAATCTCACCTTAGCCCAAACAATCATATTGACATGACATCTTAACTCTACCTAATGCTAAACCTAACCCAATTCTGACCCTAACCACAGCCAAAATGTAAACCCTAACTGAACCTCAACCCTCACACCTGATTGGAGCGTTCAGTCGAACCTCTGATCAAGCCTCATTCCATTGCTAATGCCCAGCCTAGCACAACTTGTGATCCTAACTCTAAGCAGAACCCTAGCCTTATTACCTAAGACCACTCAAAACCCTTGTCTATACTGCTGAGGCCACCAATAAGCCTAACCTAAGCAAAAGCCTCACTCTAACATGAAGAGGCCTTCAAACAAAGAAAAGGGTGGTCTGTGCTCTGAATCTAACAATTCCTGAGTCTAGCACCATTGGTGTCGGACATGCAGGCAATGCTGGTTTCCCTGGCCTCCTTTTCCCTGATCTATCATCTTTTTCACAGTTCTAGAGACATGAAAAGGTGTGTGGTGCAATAGGTGGAATTAAAAGAATAATGAAGCAGCCAGTGTTTGTCTATTTTCCCAGTCTGGGAATAAAATTATGGGCCTTGCGAACGTTGGTCAAACTTAAGCTAACAGAACGCACCACAGACTGTGTGGATAGCTCAGTGGACCCATCTACCCATCCATCCAACTAAACAAAGAATTTAAAAAGCATCAACAACAATACATTCAAGCTAGCAACCAAACCATGAGGTGTCCCAGAAATTTTTTTTAGAAGCTCACATCTAATTCTTCCTAGACAGGCGTTTCAGTACATGAGCCACAACCCTAACAGTTGTTTTTTTCTTGGTTCTTCTTTGTTTCTTTAGATTTTGTTTTTAATGACTTACTATTCAAAAGGGGGCAAGGTTTGGTCACAAGTCCATGAGCAAAACAAGGACATGTGCCTTTTAGCTGCCCAGAAGAAGCCGGTTGGACCCTAGATAAGGCCTAGCCCAGGCCCAGACGCCCTCTCTCTGCGCTCTGCTCTCTCTGCTCTTTTCTAGCTCTTTCCTCTCTCTTTCCTCTCTTTCCCAGCTCTCTCTCATTCCCAGGCCTTTCCCAGCCACGTGGAGTGCCAACCTTGCCTGGTCCCAGCAGGTCTACTGAATAAACCTACCCCTTACCTGAATACCACCTGCGTGCTGCTGTTCTTACTCGGCTACCTCTTTTTAAAAACCTAACATAAATGGTGCCGTGACTCGGATAAAGGGCTTAAAGTCAGGATAGGTGGGATTCCTCTCTGGTTTTTTTTCCTCTTTTTTCTTTTTCTGTTTTTCCCTTTTTGCTCTGAGGAATACCCACAGTTCTGACGGCCTTTTTCGAACCCGTCTGTCTGCTGTGGACACAGCACATCGATACCATTGCTGCCTTCATATCCACATCCACACCATTTCTCTACTCTGGTGAGTGAAACTACTCTCTATGACTCTCTGTTGCTCAGTCTCTGTTCAGATGTGGCGCCACGCCAGAGAGCTCCGACGGCCTTTAGCTGAAAGGCCAGTCACCTCTGAAGCCGAGGACGCTTGGTTTTGGGGGCTTGGCCATTTCTCTCTAGAGGGCTCTGGGGGAAGTTGGTACGCCGCTTCTGCCTGGTCAGCTCTCCTTCATTCACCAGACTGACTACTCATTTAATGGGGTGCTACGAGTCACGCCTGAGCCGTGAAACCCCTTTGAAATGCCTCTTGCGCTCCCTGGAAAGCCAGAGCGCCTCATTTTTATGCCATTCTCAGATGTACACAGTTTTTGCCACTGCAATGGTAAATGATCAGAAGTCTGTTTACTTTCGGGCTCTCTTTGCTCTCTCTGCCATTCATGTCCAACTTTCCCTATCTCTCCCTTTCTCTTTTCTACATTTTGGCTTGTTCCCTGAAGGGTCTGATGCAGGCTGGGTCCTGGGGACCGCCCTCTAGGTTCCCTCTCAAAGGCTAGCCAATGTAGGCTTGATCTATTTGTTCAGGGTTTCTTTGCATTCTTTCAGAAATTCGCCATCTTGAATTCTCCATCTTGGCCACATGGTGGGTTAAGGGTTTGGCCCCATCTGACCCTTAACCTTCCACCAAACTTACTACGCCATCCAGCTATTCTAAGATGCCTTGCTAACAAGTTGCTCTTTTCACAGGCCCTGGCAACTGAGGCCCAACCATGTGATGTGGTTTGTTAGCAAAGATGTCTAAACATTGTTGTCAAAATTTTAGATTTTGAGTTTTGCCTACATGGTTCTAAAATACTGGGCATATCTGTGCTATAATTCTCATTACATCTAATGAGTTTTGTCATTTCAGAATATTTGTTGGCAATTCTTGATAAGGACTAGGTAAGCTCTACTTGTTCTATTTGATCTCCTTGTTGCTTTAATTGGAAATAATAAAGGGCTTTTGTGGCAAAGATTGCAGTTCAAAGCCAGCCCAGGCCGAAAAATCCCTAAGACTCCATCTCCCAACTAACCTGCAAAGAGCCAGTCTGGAAGAATGGCTCAAGACTCTACTCTGCAAGTGGTACTATAACTCAAAGTGGTTCAGTGCTAGCCTTGAGCAGAAGTGCTCAGGGACATTGCCTAGGCCTTGAGTTCAAACCTCCTTGAATACCAGCTGGGAGGGACAAGCCATCCCAGCAATGAGCACGTAGACTCAGCCAGTCTGGGGAAGAAGGGAACATGGAGAGGAGTAAGAGGAGATGATGTCACATCAGCCACTTTGTGCCTGCCCTTTCAAAATTAACCAGAGCTGGGAGATTAGTAGAAGTAAGAAGCCTGCCCATCTAGTGTCCATATCTGTCTACCTATTAACTGGACAAGAATTTATATTCTTGCCTTTGTTACCTGACTTCTCCTCTACCTAGTCACCAGATGTCAGAAGTAGCTAGGGACATTTCTACCAACATTTTCAGCCCCAAGTCCTTCTCTTGCCATTTATTTGCTCTCTAGTATTTTTTTTCCAGCCCCTCAATGCTCATGAGACTTCTCCAGACTTCATCTAAGGACTCACGCCACCAACGGACAGCTGCTGCTCACTGCCTTCTCTGGGAGGAGACCAAATTCCAGCCCTATTGTCAACGCCCCTTGTCAGCAGGAAGTAGCCAGAGCGAATCCACACCCTATTTCATGATTATTAAAAGGCTGGAATGTAAGGTCCGCTCCTGGATGGCTAGCAGACTCCACCCTCCTCACAGCAAAGTCTCCACCCAGTACCTGCCTTACCTAGGCAACTGGGACACCTGGAAGAGGTCGCGTATGAATTTGATGTGGCCACACCTTTCTCCACTGGTACCCTAGATAAGGCCTAGCCCAGGCCCAGATGCCCTCTCTCTGTGCTCTCTCTGCTGTTTTCTAGCTCTTTCCTCTCTCTTTCCTCTCTTTCCCAGCTCTCTCTCATTCCCAGGTCTTTCCCAGCCACATAGAGTGCCAACCTTGCCTGGTCCCAGGAGGTCTATTGAATAAACCTACCCCTTACCTGGAAAAAAAAAAAAAGCCGGTTGATGGATAATGCCTGCACTATCCAGATCTAACATAGATACACAGGTCAAGCTAGCACTGTGTCACCCAGAAACAGGAAGCTACCCATGGCTTCTGCTTATCCAACCAAATAAAAGAAATAAGTGTGTCTGTGTGTATATATACATATATATGATTTAAGTTGGGAACTCAACAAACTAGCCTTGAGCAGAAGTGCCCAGGGCTCTGTGTTTTTCTGACAAATCCTCCTCCATCTTAAAACACTGTGTTGCCTGAGAGTTAAAAATATAATCACTAAAGTGGATTTGCAAGGTGCCCCACCTACCATCAGTGTACAGAAAGGACTCACTTGACAGGTCTTTGACCCTAATGGAGATAAAGGTTGAGTGTGTGTGGAGCAGGTGATTGTCACTGAGGGACTCAGCATGTCAGAAGGTGTGTAAGCATGTGTGGAGAAGGGAGGGTGACCGGTGCAGGCTGGAGTTGTGAAGAAGCAGGCTAAGGTGGGCTGGCTTTGATGAAAGAACACTTGAGCCAAGCCTCATTTCAGTGATTGCAATTCATCTATTGAAGGAGTAGGCATCCCACATAGAGAAGGTTGGGCAGAGCCACAAAAAAGCCCCTCAGGTAACCCACAGGAAGTCATGCCACGCAGTAGAGGGGCGGGTACGGGTCTGGCCGGGGAGCTGCAGGCCACAGGCTAGATGTGCTTGCAGCCAGAAGCTAGAAACCAGTGAGCTAGGCAAGAGCAGTGGGGGTGTGAGGGGTGGGTGTGAGTGCGCCACCGTGCGGAAGTGAGGGGTGTGGCACGGGCCTGCGGTGTGGTCAGAGTGTGTGGGGTGGGCAGGGGCTCCCTAGGCAGGGCTGTGAGCACAGTGGAGCTAGGGTTTGAGTGTGTGTGGAGCAGGTGATTGTGACTGTGAGGGAGTCAGCGTGCCAGGAGGGTGTGTGAGCATGTGTGGGGAAAGTGTGCAGAAGGCAGGCTGAGTGGTGCGGGCTGCGGTTGTGAAGAAGAAGAAGCCCGGTGGAGGCAAAAGCCTACAGCACCCGGTATTCCCAGGCGGTCTCCCATCCAAGTACTAACCAAGCCCGATCCTGCTTAGCTTCCGAGATCAGACGAGATCTGGCAAGTTCAGGGTGGTATGGCCATAGACCCCTGCTGGTGCTGCGCACAGCCCCAAATGCTGCTTGCCACCTCTGCAGCCTCTGCTCTCCATGGTCTTGTCAGCCTCTGCCTCTGCCTCTGCCTGCGGCTTTCGGCTCACACACACCTGCTGCACCTGCTTGCTCGTACAATTGCATCGAAGCATGCTCGCATCAACGCACGGACCAACGCAGCCTCTGCCAGCAAGCCAGGCCTGCTGCTCTCGCTGCCCAGCGCTCTCTCCCTGCCCAGTGCTCTCTCCCCCCTTGCACCCATCCTTCCCCACACACGCACTAATGCCCAGAAGGAGACCGGGCCGATTTCCCAGCGACTCACTGCCCTGCCCTCCTACCCCACAGCCTGCCTGCGTCAGCCTTGCACATTCAAGCGCTTAAGGCAAGTGCACTTGCAAGGCTCCCCACCTGTCTTCTCTGCCAGGCTACTGAGGGACCGCTTCCATCTCTCGGTGCATGGCTGTGCATTTGGCTGCTTCCCGATGCTTTGCATCTCACTGCGCTTGCCTCCCTCCCTCCCTCACCTCGCTTTGCCCTCACCGGCCATGCACTCAGCAGAGGCCTGGGCTTTGCAGAGCATCCTGGAAGTCACCTCTCTAGTGCCGGTGCAGAACCACCTAACCCAGAAACCTTGGTCCACAACTGTCCTCAGGACAGGCCCATTCCTCACCCCACCAGTAACCCTCACCCAAACCCTCAACCCCATGGAGTAGGTCTACACCTAAGCTCAAACCTATCCCAAGTCTCACCCTAACCCCATCTTCCATACTGAAATCGCACCTGACCCCTGTCCCCCACCTCTTCCCTAAACCTCACCTAACCCAAGCCTAAGGCCAATGCTGACCCCAATTCACAGCCAAAAGCTGAAGCCCAACGGAACCCCCGCCCTAACACCTAATTGGACCCTTCAGCCCAACCTCTGATCAAGACCTGCACAGCAGGTCTCTAGATGCCACCAGGGCCCCAACCCAGCAAGGAAAACCAGGGAGGACAGGACTCCCTTGGACGGTACATGGAATGGGAGGTCCCCAGTGTGGGAAAGCACGAGCGTGAGGCTGGTGCCTTGTCCTTTTTCTGTCCATCCAATCCAGCCTTGCCAGCCTCCTGAAACCACTGTGACTCTGTGTTTGCGCGAAGGGAGGGGTGATTCTCTCCCTAAACCAATTGCTTGCTAGTGATCTCTCTGTCTTTCTCTCTCTCTCTCTCCCATCCCAGACTTGCCTCGAACCCCTTGTGTGGCTATTCTTACCAATGTAATCCTGTTAAAATGACCTTTAAGATGGAGGAAAAAGGATAACTAACTGGGAGGTGGGTCTGCCATTAAAACAAAAAAGCGGGAATCTGTGGAGCACATGGGCAACAAAGATGGTGCTGAGAGGGAGTTGAGTGAGCGGAGCCCGATTTGCTTTAACTTCAGTGCATAACCAGCCCCTGGAAGCTTAGGTGCATGATAGGGTGTGACCTTGACAGTGATTGGTTCCTTTTCCTCCCCTCCCATGCACCCTCTCCTTTTTGCTATAAAAACTGCTTGCTCTGTGTTAATAAACATGTTCCTGCTTGACTTGACTCCCCACTGTGTCTTATTGTCTCTCAGGCTCTTTCTTTCTGTTGTAGAATTTGCCATGGCTTTAGAGGAAGAACTAGGTTGTGGCAAGATGGCAGGGCAGTGTGTCTAGCACAGACAGAGGTGGTAAATCAAAACACTCAACTCACAAGCTCAAGGCAATGAACCAGCCTTGCAGTTCCATAGCTGATAGACAAAGCAGCAATGGAAATTTAAAAAAGCAACCCCCAAGTAAAAGTAATCATACCACAATTCCAAAGAGAGTAGATGAAAGATGATATTCTAGGATGTAAGATATTCCATGAAATAACATTTTAGTTATGAAGACTAGGAATGAAAATAATTGGAAAAACTAATGCTTCAGAATAAAACTAGGCAAATGTAATCTGTCACTCTATGGCCATGGATATGAAGCTTTAAGTTTTGACCGTTTTGTGTTTGGTTTCAAAAGTCTACAAGGATATCTGGAATGACAGTGTGTATCTCAGTTGTATAAGGTTGAAGATCTCAGGCTGTTGAGACACTGAAGTTGCAGATGTTAGTCAAAAGCACCTGGCAGGTAATTTACAGTGGAGGATTGAAACAACAATTATCCTCTATTGTGCATTATCCTCTATTGATCTCTTGCTGGGTTCCTTTGCTACTGCTGCGGAGGAGTCTAGAAGCATCGTCCCCACTTTCCTTCCTGGTCATGTGTGTCTGCTTGGCCGGATGGACATTTTGTCCACTGGAACTCTGGTATTGTGAAGTAAACACAAAGGGGAAGTGCTCTTGCCATGGCTTTCTTCAACTGTGTAATGGAGAAAAGAAAATATATCTTCCTATAACAGGCATAAAAGCCCAGGGGGGCAACTATTCAAGAATTATTTGAACAATGAAATAATGAGGGAAGAGGGTTTATATTCCCTTAGGAATCTGTGAGTGGCTCTGGCATTTGACTGATGTGCTTTCTGTGATCTGTATCTTCTCCTTTGCATGTTTCCCTGTGTTTTGCTTCATCAGTGTGTTTATGGGTTTAGGAACGAACTTTTGTTGTAAGAATTGTGATTTTGGTTTGACTGAGTTTAGCACTTCTGGCAGTTCAGCAGTGTCTCCCTCCCTGGAGCACTGCCCTGGGTCTGGTGTGGCATCAGGTTGTTTTTCCCCCAGGGTCCTGCAGTTGTGCATGGCGACTCCAGTCCCTCCCAGCAGGTTGAGGGAGGCTTCCCTACCTGCATGGAAGTAAGCCAGCAGCTTCCCACACAGATGATGGCTGTTACAAAGGAGACTTTTCAACACTCAGATTTCAAGGCTTGTGGAACAGTTCATGAGAACACCTGACTGACTGAAAGCCTAGCCGCTAGCGGGACCTGCTCTTGCTCATTCTGCAGAGAAAAAAATTACCTCAAAGCCCGAAAGGATTTCATCTTAGAATAGGATATGCAGAAGTCTCTGCCATTAACAAAGACAAAGAAAAGCACCGACCAAAACCTTGCTCTTGTAAAGAAATGGTTTTAACAGACTATTAGTGTTTCCACATAGGTTTTTAATCTAAATGACCCACCCACCCTTCCCAATGGGTAAACTGTGACATTTGAGTCTTTGTGCATTGTGCAATGCATTTCCCATCATGCACTGGAGATTAGGATTTTCTGTGGTTGGAGTCCAGGCATCTGGGCTGAAGAAAGGACAGGCTAGGAGAGAGCCCTATGCCCAGCTTTCCTGGAGGGCTGGGGGCTCAGGAACGGCAAGATTCCCTCATATTCTGTCATCTTTGCCATGCAGATATTTGGGGCAGACCGATATAATCGTTTGCTGTGTGAGGGAGGCTTGGGTGAGCAGCCCAAGTGCACGCTGGGTACATGTCTGCCACTCCCACCGCTGAGCTGCTCATTTGTCTCCAACTGGGAGCTGCCATTGTCACTGAGCTCTCTTGTTGAAGCCTGGCAACTGAATGGAGGGACTGCCTTAATTCCAGGGCTTCCCTGAGCACACAGGGCTGTCCCACACCCACTGCCCCCTGGGCTTGAGGCAGACTTCATTTCTGCTCAATTCCAAGTAGCCCTATGCCCAATCCTCTGAGGACCACCGTGGGACCCCAATGAAGGAAGTGAGGTGGGCAGAGGTCAGGCCACACCACCCAGACAAAGGCTTGTGTGGCAGGTGGTGGGATGGCAGCCCCAGCTCATCAGGCTGCCTGTCCCACCACCCAGACCCTGGGGAGTCCCTGGCCCCTGGGCCAATGTACTTACTTTCCGGAGGGCTTCCTCAGGGGAGGGCTCCTCTTTTTCCTGGTGAGGACAACTACCCAGCGGGGAGGCTCCAGCTCCCTGGATAGCTTGGAACTAAGACAAGAAGTAGCTGGTTGGACAGCAGGCTCCACCCTGGGGGTTCCCTCCCAGGGGCCCTGGGGACTCAGGAGCTCATACACCCTTCCTTCAACAGGTCTGGTGGGAGGCTGACTCAGGCAACAGGCTCTCATGGACTGGTGCTGGGGATTCCCATGTTTGTTGCCCCCACTGCCTACCCCAGCTCACCTTTCCAATTCATTTAGGCGGTTCATGTTGTTAAACCAAGACACGAAGTTCATGTCAGGAACCACCTGGAGCTCCTGACATGAGCCCTGTAGTTCCTTCATTAGTGCCATCACCTTGAATTCCTGGTTGAGAGAAACGACACAGAGGTGATGAACCTGGACCAGTGCAAGGTAGGGCCATGCAGCTTACTTCGGGTCGTCACTTGGCTTCACCCTTATCTCTCCGGAACACACATGCCTTTCTCTACTGAGGTCCAGTGCCCATCCCCAGCAAGCTGCCCTAGATCCCCAGCTCAGGGCCCTATCTCCTGTACTCTGGAGGACAAGAGATGTGACCATCCTCAGAGGGAAGGAAGGACCTAAGGGACCCGCACAGCTGGCTGCCTGCGGTGAAAGGTGCCATTTTCTCACCTCTCTTCGTCTTTTCATATTGAGCCAAGAACCCTGCAAAGCAAAGAATCAATCTGTTAAGAAAATGCTGGTTCCACCCTGAAGGCTGCCTTGCCACTTGCCACCCTACCAAGTCCTTCCAGCAGAGGGCAGGCTGGGTGCACAGCTGGACTAGGATTGCTCTCAGTCTAGGACAGGGAGGCCTAGGTCCTGAAGACAGGGAGCTCACTGCTCAACTCTGTGGACATGGCAGAGACTTGAGGCTTCCAGTGACAAGGCAATGCAATTCACACATGCTATGTCAGCTTGAGCACCTGCTGTCACACTGCCACCCTTGCTCACCACCCTCTGAAGGATGGCCCCATGTCATCAGCAGCACTGAGGTCTGAGGGCATAGGGCATCACAAGTAGGATTGCTGTGGTGCTTGGCACTCTGGGGCTGGGGAGGACGTGGGCTCTTGCTGGAGGTCAAGGGGCAGGGAGAGGCTCTTTGTCCCCAATCTGCTTTCCCAGGGCTGGGGCCCTGTTCTCACATCCTTGGAATCTTGGTCTTTGTGCAGTGACGCCAGGTGTGTGAGGACGGTGCCCAGGTAAGGGACTGTGCCCTCGGGATAGTCCTGTGGCATTGGGTGCAGAAAGATCAGAAGAGTCCTGTTAAGCTCTTTCCAAGAACCCCAGACTTACCCCCGCCGCATGGAGCCATCTATCTAGCAGAACTTGGGGCAAGACAGGCTCCTTACTCAATAATCTACCCTCTACCCCATACTAAAGACACAGCCCTGAATGGGGAAATCTATCTGGGTCTGGGCCCCTCCAGGGCTGGCACTTGACACACGGGCAACGTCTGTGGCCCCCTCCACCTGCTCCTCTACTCTGGTGCAGGCCTTAGTGCAGTGGCTGCAACTCATTGCTGCAACATGCCATCTGAGCAGAGGCCAGGTGTGATGGGGCATTAAGGAAGTGGGCCAACAGGTCGGTTGGGTTGGGGGACCCCCCTCAATTACTCCTTCTAGAAAGCCCCTGGCCTCAGACATGCACACTCACCAATTGTTGAGGCTTTTTGTGGCCTCTCTTGAGTTTCTTCCAGAAGGTCTTGTATCTGGACTCTCGCCCCTGGCAGCAGTTAGCATGGATGAGGAACATATTCATTCTCTAACCATTCAACCCTCCAGAGTCCCCTCTTTCCAGGTGGTGTGACAGCCATGGCTTGGGCCCTAGGATCTCAGGCTCCCTGTGACCATCAGCACTGTATCCCTGGGCAGGCCAGAGCATATGCCAAGGCCTGTCTCCATGGTGGATGTGGCCATTTGCATCCCCTGAAAGATGTTTCTGTGGCTGCCTGATCTGAAGGGACCTCCTGAGCTCACGTGACTGGCTAGGCTTCCCTCCTGGGACGGGAAGGCCACCCAGAAATAGAGCCAGGGCATGGCTTGGGGGTGCCAGGCTGGCGGGGTGTAGAGAGGCAGCCTCAACACAGGCCACACTCAGGAGGAAGCTTGACAGGAAATCTCAGCAGCAACCTTGACAACCCAACCCTGTCACTTTCTCCACCCTCCTCAGACACCCAGGTGGCCTCCTCCACTCACTCCACGGGGTCCCCAGGGACCTCCTGTTCCCCATACAATCTGTCCCAAACCCAAGTCCACGACCGACGCTTCTCCTAGCTATGTTGGATATGCTCCTTGAATTCCATGAGAGACAATTTCCCTCACCTCCCTCTGGGGGTCAAAACTTATTCCGGGGCTCATACAACCTTGTACACTTGCTCCTGGCAGTGTATCCTCCTCAGCTCCTGATAGACAGCTACTCTCTCCCTGGACGATGGGCAGAGACAAGGTGACAGATGGGAGAGGGAGGGAGAGGAGGAGTGTGAATGGATTTCCCATTTTGAGGCAGGACTTTATGCTAATGGGAACAGAGCTGTGCAGGGAGAGCCACTGAGACCCTTAGGTCACATGGTTAGGAGCAAAGTCTTGAGGGGAAACCTCCAGCTCCACCCCAATTCCCAGAGTGGTTTTGCTTGGAAGAGCACTGCACAGACTGGTGTAGCTGTGATGTCTCTGAAGGAAAACGTCCCCAAGGGCCTTGTGCAATGTATGGCAGAAGAGGAATCCCAACTTAGCAGGCAAATCCTAGGCAAGGCCATAGAGCTGTGGTCTCTGCCATGGGGCACTGCCATTGGGCTCCCAGAAGATGGACGCTAAGCTGAGGAAGCAAGGGTTGCCCAGGAGAAAGGTGCACCCACCTGCAAACCAATCTCCACGTCTTCTTCAGGCCTTGGAGCTGGCTGCTCTGCAGAGCACACACAATTCCAAAGAAGGTACAGATATTTTTTCGTAGGTGGCACTCCTAGGAGTGAAGAATGGGTGAAGAGAGCTGTGGAGGAAACTCCTGGGCTCCTGCTTGGCCTGGGGCTGGGCCTTTGTTACTAGGCTGAACTGGGACAGCTTGGGGGAGGGGAATGGCAGTGGAAGCAGGGCAGGAATGCACACAGCCCAAGTGAGGGCAGAGTAGGAGGAGGGCTTTAAGGCTAGGCAGTGGCTGTGAGTGAGCAGGCAGCCACTTGGTGGGAGTGGGAAAGGGAAGAAGGGTCCCTGGGCCCCTCCTGCTCATACCAGAGCCACCTCTATCCAGTGCTGCACCACTTGGGCTCTCTCTGCTGCCTCCATGCTGTGGTCCCCGAGGCACGTGGTGATCACACAACTGGAGACCTGCTCACAGTGCTCCAGTATGGGAAGCAGAGTGGGTGCCAGGCGCTCCAGACACTCCTGCTGGTCAGCTTGTACATACACGTAACTCAAAAGGTGGTAAGGGATGAGTCTTTTGAACAGTTTCTGAAAAGAAGAAATAAATGGTCAGCATGACTCTGCCCTGAGGCAAGTGTGGCAGTAGAGGTGCAAAGGAAAGCCCGCACGCCCAGCCCTGCCAAGCTACTTACGACGGCCATGATGGAGAACTGATCCGCCTTCTCTTCGGGCAGCCAATCTAGCACTTGAGCTGTCTCCTCATCACTGTCTAACTCCAGCATGGAAATCCGGGCTGGCCCCCTGGAGGAAATCTGCACATCCTCCATCTCCACGCACTCCCAGGGAGCTGGGTCCCCAGATGGACCGAGAGACTCCACTTGCTCCCCAGCTGGACTGAGAGTCTCCACTTGCTCCCCAGATGGACCGAGAGACTCCCCTTGCTCCCCAGATGGACCGAGAGACTCCACTTGCTCCCCAGATGGACTGAGAACAGACTCCAGGCTTTCATCTCCTGGAGCCTCTAGCTCTGGCCCTGAGCTGCTCACTACAATAGGTTTGGAGGGCTCTGGTTGAACTGCAGATGCGTCTCCTTCTTGGGCGGGTTGCAGAATTGGGTCACACTGGCCTTCAGGCAGCTGGGCTTCTGGAGTGGGCACTGGCATACCCTCATCACTGGCATGTATTGGTGCATCAATGGCTGACTCTAGAGCCATTGCTACCACTGGGCTAAGTGCCCCTGGCACTGAAGGATCAGCCACTCTTTCTTCATTTGATACAACTAGAACAAGACTTGAGTATTGCAGGTCAAGATCCAGACTTGGTACTGGAGATGGTGCAAGGCTGTGGGCCATTGGCTGACCTGCAGGTGGATTGATCTCTTCGGTCACAGTTGACGGAGGTGAGTCAGAACATCCGTCTGCATGGGGTTCTTGTTGGAGCTCCACTGCAGCTCCTGGAGCTGAGGGGGCCTCTGAGGCTACAGCTAGTTCCAGCTCTGACTGACATGGTAGTACTGCTTCTACGCAGGGTGTTGGATCCAGTGGGTGTACAGTGGTTTTCTCATAAAGCCTGGCAGTTGGTGGAACAGCTGCAAGAAAAGATCCCCTACAGCACTGCCTTCCCCTTAGTCATTCCTACGGCCACGAGACCCCTGCCTGCTGAGAAGCCCTAGTCCCTGGACTCCACCCCAGGAAGCCCTGCCAGGACAGGTTTCATGCCAAGGCATCCAGGTTCCCTGGCTGTCTTGTTGATGGCCCCATGGTAGCATGGGAGCTGCCTTCAGGTGGACAAAGCTTGGAATCCCACACCTGTTCTCTCCTTTGCCAGCCCATGCTACTCACCCTCCAGCTCTGGCTTCTTGAGAAGCATGTGCTCCAGCTGGCTGAGCAGAAGGCGGGCCTGCTGCTCCTCAACAGAGCCAGGCATATTGAGGTGTAGATATGTTACCAGGTGTTGCAGGCAGGACGTGTCCGGTGCTCCAGTGAAGTCTTCTGGGTACTCCCTCATCCAGGAGCCCAGTATGAAGGAGAAGGCTCTAGGTGCAGAGGGAGAAGCAGCAGAGTCAGAGGCTGGGCCTATCCTCCTTTTAGACCCCCTCAAACACAGGTGTATGAATTGGGCTCCTGGGCCTGCCCATGCCCATAGCCCATAACGGGCCTGGTCACCTGGCTGCACTACACACATTGTCTACACGAGCGATGCGACAAGACCTACATCACAGATGAAACCACCCCACCCACACCCACCTCATGGTGTCCCTGGGCATGCTCCCGAGTCATCTTTGGAGTGCTTTGTCCTGTTGCTTGTTATCTCCAGAACCCAGAATCTCCTCACTTGGGCAGCCTCTAGTGGCCTCTATGTCTTGAGCCAGGTGTGAACAGTCTTGTCCTGACTGAACCCAAACAGCACATCCTGGCCCTTGAGCACTCCCTGAGGCCCCTGGAATCTCAGGGGATTGTCCATGATGGGGAAGAGTGGGCCTCCCTGTTCTGTGTAGCCTTGAGGTATCCCAGGGCAGGCAAATGGGACTGGCTGGTCATGGTGCCAGAAGCTTCTCCCACCCTGCTCAGGCACAGAACAAGCCAAACTGGCTCTCTGCATGCACACATTTCTACCTGGACTCAAGCCCTCCCTCAGGAATCTCAAGCCAAGTGACTGCCATTTCCCTTGGTCCAGGCCTCCCCAAAGGCAGCTCTCCAATGCACCCACCCTCAACACATGCCCTCCTTCCTCCCCCAGGCACACTCACTGCTGCAGGTGCTCCTGTGCGCCTGCCTTCTCCTCCTCATAAGCATCAAACCGGCAATATCTAGGAGACACCGTAAGAATGTCACACACACTGTCTATATGTGACCTCTACAGTCCCAATGGTCTCTCTGAGCAGAGAATCGAGCTCAGGATGACAAGGATTTCCCTGTTCTTTCACTGAGTGGTGCCAAGTGTCTGGAAATGCATCCCCACACAAGATGAAGAGCCCACTAGCTTCCTCCCCCACACACACGTCAATGGGCATGGGATCTCTCAGTGTTTCCCTTAGGCTTCCTAGTGAGGTTCAGGTAGGTCAA
This sequence comes from Dipodomys spectabilis, assembly GCF_019054845.1. Lineage (NCBI taxonomy): Eukaryota > Metazoa > Chordata > Mammalia > Rodentia > Heteromyidae > Dipodomys > Dipodomys spectabilis. The sequence continues at coordinate 15,089,201 of NW_024870769.1, forward strand.
GATGCCCAGATGGAACATCAATCACCACTGTCAATTTGGAAAATGCTTTTCTTGAGGTCTTATTCATAGGAGCCCTTGATGTAGAGAAGGGGGCCTTCATGAGAGAAGGGGCATCTCCCAGCTCTGCCCACAGCTCTGCGCTCCCTGGTGTGTAAGGTCATGATGTGGCCAGGCCTGTTCAGGACCCATCCCACGCTCCAGCCTCAGGCAGTGAGGATGTTGGTCCTAGGATGCCAGTAGTCAGGATCCGAGCAGATCCTCACTGGTGCAGCACATGTCAAGGCCTAGCCAATGGGCCCATCCCTAGGATCAGAGGTGGCACTTACCTATTGAACAGCAGGTTCAATACGTGATGGGCAGTCGTGAAAGTGCGGTATGTCCCCAGAAACACTGGGATAAACACAGCATCTCCGAAGAGCAGGGAAGGCACTAAGTGGTCTACTAGCTTCTCCACTTTGCCTCCCTGCAGGTATCCAGCCATGCAGGGATCAGGAAGGGTTGGGGCTAAAACCCACCCAAACTGGGTGAAGAAATGATACACAAATCAAACATGAAACAGCAGCACATTGGGAAAAGGCTCAGGGCCATACAATGAAAATAACCTGAGGCCACGCACACACACACACACACAATCACGTATTTACACCCCACTCGAATGTCAACACATATGGGGTCTGAGGCTGCCAGAAGGTAGTGGGTGAGGGGACTCTCCCTCCCCCCTCCACACCTTCCCTCCTCCTTGATTCACCTGTGGGTTGCATGGTGGTGTTCTGCTCTGGTGACTGGGACAAGGGATGACCCAGCGCCTTTGTACTATATCAAACTCGTTTTGTGTGGTTGTTCTGCGGAAAAGCCGGCAACAGCAGGAGAACATCCTGCTGCCCCTAAGCTTTGCATACAACTCAGCTGGCTCAGCCGCACAGCTTTATTGGTGCTGGTAACCAGCACCAACTCCTGCCTGGCCCTTTGTGACATCATCTCTGGAGAGGACATCATCAATGGCGGGAAGTCCCCTCTTCTGAACTCAGCCTCAGACCAGACCTCTGCAAATGTCCCCTGGGTGCTGGCTGGGCCAAATGGCAAGTCAGGAGCCAAACTAGATACACTCCACAACCACAACCAATTGTTCTCTGTCCAGTTCATGTTGTGGTTATGAGGAAACACTTACTGAGTTCACACCCGACCCCTTGTTCCGGTTTAAATGTCACCCCGTGTACAAGTGCCTGTGCTTGCCTGCCTCCCCCAGTCACCCACTCTTTCCTAGTGCTTCTACCCAGTACCTGCTTGAGCATGTCATACACTGCATAGGACCCTGTATCCATGCAATGCTTGAGAATCCTGAGAGCTGGTTTTAGTCATTTTCACTGCACTCTTGTAGAGATCAATTCCCTGCACATTGTGTCTAGACAGAGAACAAACTGCAAACCACTTGTCTTGGTCTCCCATTCCTGCATGGGGAACTTCTGGGAGGAGGATACCAAGTTCAAGGCTACTCTGACCTAGGCAAGAGATACTGTCTCAAATCCATGCAAGCCAACTATGAACAAAACAAAAAGGAAAAACAAGACCTGAGCTCTATATGGGGATGAGAATTTCACAAGTGCACACATAGATGAGGTGTTCTCTATTTGGAAGCCTACCCATGACAGAGTCCCTTGTGAAACACACACGGGGACACACATTCATCCACACAGACAGTGGCACACATCTGTATTCCTGCATATGGCTCCTCACATGCACGCATTGAAGTGAGATGCTGAATTCAGCTCTGCCTACCACAAGGTCTGTGTGCTAAAGAGAGGGTAGGTGAGAGGTGGGGTGTTTGCTCAGTGTCCTGTATCCTCAGCTCTCCACTCTTCTGGAGAATCAGAAAGGTTAGCAGCCTGGGATCCAAAAGAATTTGAGGCTAATATCTGGGCTCACTTGGTGGATTCATGGAGTGACCAGTGAGGGCATGGACAGCCAGTGATTTCTGCACCATGTTCACTGACGTAGAGGTGCAAAGGGCACAAAGGGATCGGGCTACTGGAATGGAATGAACACAACTCAGCTCTTAGGGCTGAGAATTTTCTGCTGCCACTGTGCATGGGGAGAGGAGTTACAGTGAGAGCAGCCTGGACGTTGAGTTTGTTGATGTGGAGAAAAGTGGAGATGGGAGGCCTTCACTTTTCAAGGAACAGGGAAGTGGACAGGTGCCTCCACCATGGGGATCCTGGCAGGGAAAGGAGAACCTTGGCATCCTTTGCCTCTAGATTCCTAGGTGTGCCCTTCCCTGTCTGCTCCTTCCCTAGGTCCACATCTCCCTTGCTCAAGAAGTCACAGTCAGGGCTGGGAAGGTGCCTCAGTGGGAGAGTGCTTGCCTTGCATGTGTGAGGCCCTGGGTTCCATTCCTCTGCACCGCCTAATCAGAGAAAGCCAGAAATAGCATTTTGGCTCAAATGGTAGAGCACTAGCCTTTAGCTGAAGAACTGAGGAGCAGCGCCCTGGCCCTGAGTTCAGGCCCCAAGACTGATTAAAAAAAAAAAAAAGATGTCACAGTCAGTGCCCAAGACTCTGATGATGGCAACTTATACTCACTGGCATTGTTCGTGCATGTAGGGCCAAGAAGGTCTATGCATTCAGCTCGACTTGGAGCCATGGCGGGGGCTTTTTCATGGGAATCAGAGGCCAGGGTATCCTTCTCTAAAGCTACCCAACAGAAGTCCATGAGGCAACACTCTGACATGGTTTCTGCTACCAAAACCAGGACCATGTTACTGGTCCTGCTGACCATGGCGCTGATCCTGCCATCTATCCTGATGACAAAGTCCCTGACTCCTCCTGCCTGCTCTGAGGAAGTGACCACTGCATGAGGGCTGCAGGCAGAATCCAGGCCTATGACATATGATTTGATGCACCTGTTCTCATTATTTTATATCATTATAGACTTTATCTTTTTAATTTCCAAAAGCTAATATACCAATGACAACTGTCCACCTCCCTGGATGGTGGAAAAACCAATGGAGCCAGAGGTATGGCAAAAGCCATGGTACTTCTTTGTACCCACCTCCAGGGTCCCATTCCCAAATCTCACTCCCACGGTTGGTAGCAGCATACTCATCCTCTTTCTCCAACATGTTTAATGGTAAGAATGGAAGCAAACAGCCGAGAACATCCAACTGTGATCCGGTGCTGATGGTACCCACCGCTTCTTCTCCTACTTCTCCAAGCAGCAGCACCTCTGCACCACCTCTGCCAGCACCAGGCAGTGCAGGATGAGCTTCCTTTCTGCAGCCAGTTCCTTCTAAAGACCTGGCCCCAGAGCTTCTGCACAAACAGATTTGACTCTTTCTGGAAACTGTTCTTGGTGACACCTCCGTTTGGTACATTCTCCAGGGATCCAGATTTCAAATGGAACCTTCAATGTCTGTTTCTTTGAAGACAGGCCATTTCTCCTCAAGCCAGATTAGCAGATTGTAAAAAGACAGGAGAAGCCTCACTTTAGACAGCGCATGGTGGGGAGCAGGTGGGGAGGCTTGCCCACCTTCTTCAGACATGGCCTCACTGTGCACTCAGCCTCCTTGCAGCTGTGGCTCAATGTGGCAGCTCAGTGACAGCAGATGTCCATCACGCCACAGGCCATCAGAATTCTTAGTGCTCTTCTCATCACATTCTCCTGACTCTCTCAACCTAAACATGCCAGAAAATACCAACAATTGGGTCCAAAGCAGACAGGGTCCTCTGTTTCCCTTCAGTTTCCCACTGAAGCTCCCATCAGAGCTCCTGAAAACCTACAAAGTAGGAAAAATATCACTTCTCCAGATTGTGACCCCTTTCTCTGGGTTGTTTCTTTCTGGATAGCAGGGAAGAGTTCTGGTGTCTGCCTGTGCAATAGTGAGAACATTTTCCTGGGTAAATTCTGTCCTAAAGGAAGGGTCTTGTCCATTCATGATCTGGGTGTTTATGGCAACTGAAGCCACCCAGTCCATTGGAGCCAGGCCTGGGCTCACTGAGGGGGCTCATCTTTGATATCACTCATGAATATTTACAAATGCAACTACTCACCAACCAGGGCACTGGCAATTCATTCTTCTCTTTGTAGGAAGCTGTCTAGCCATAGCCACACATGTGTCAGCATGTCAGCACCTGTCTGTAGGCATAGCTGAGAGGTGATTTTCGAGCAAGTCCTGAAGAACCAGACAGGGCACAGACCTGCGATCCTCCATCCACAACATCCCGAGGACCTGGATACAGATGTTCTATCACTACTTCTAAATTGGATATCTGCATGAGTTTGTCGAACAAACGGAATGCATACTGTTACAAAATTTAAACACAGCCAATAAATTAATAGGGACTGTGGTATGTGAGGACTGTGAGAAGATGCAGACAGTACCATGTGTGGTCTATACTTGTTTCTGTGTGCTTCCCGCATGGCTGGGGAGAATGCACACAGTGTGAGGACCGCAGAAAGGCAACTGGAGTGAGGACTGAAAATCCCTGGATCAGTTACTAGTTGAATAGGAAATGTTGCCTTGGTCCTTTGCTTGTGGACCTAGCGGGGGCAGTGCTGGAAACTCAGCAGTTGGGACCTAGTGTAATAGGTCACTGGGGTCATGTGTGTACCTGTACTGTGCAGCCTGCTTTGGCAGCATGAGGGAAGCAGCCTCTGCCATTGCTCACTGCTGATGAGATGATGTCTGCCTCACCACAAGCCTCTCACAACCAAGCCTGGACTGAAGAGGCCGGAAGCAAGCCAAAACACTCCTTTCCTCCTTGAAACAGTTTCTCTCGGCCACTTGTTGTAGACAAGGAAAGTCTAACAGCATCCTTGCAAAGTTTCTTAAACTTTTGTGCCTCAGTTGCCCCTTCAGGGAGTCAGTATACAGATTGAGTCAGAAAACATTTGTAAAAGGCCAGACCATTCTGGAGCAGGGTAATATATAAGGATTCCACTTCTGAGCATTTACCCAAACAAGGCCATACTAAAGCTACCAGCACAACTATGTCTATCGCAGCATTATTTACCATAGCTGAGATATGGAACCAACCCAGATATCCCTCAGTAGATGAATGGATCAAGAAAATGTGATGTGATATGTTTGTGTGTGTGTCTGTGTGTGTGTATATATAATGGAATTCTATGGTTCCATCGGAAAGAATGAAACCGCCCCATTAGTTAGGAAATGGCAAGACTTAGAAAAATTATATTAACTGAAATAAGCCAGACCCAAAGAAATATAGCTCCCATGGTTTCCCTCATTTGCAGTACTTAGTATATATCTAGGATAATTTCGTCAGATGAGCAGTTCTATAGCTATATACATGACCATAGAAGATGATGCTAGGTGAAATGAAGCCCAAGATATGGACCCAAGAGGCCTTTCTTTGTTGTAGTTTTTAATGTACTATGTGAATTTTTTGGTTTCCTTTGTATGTTCTTCCCTCTATGGTATAAACCCTGTTGTCATTGTACTTGATTTTGGTACCCTGCATCTTGTATATACATTTGTCTAATTTGGGGAGGGAAAGGGGAATAACAAAACTCTGAACCAAGGACACAGGATGACCTATTGCAACAATGATACCCAAAAGACAGTGTATTGGAAATGAACTTTACAACTGTGCTGCGGGAGAGGAGTGAGGGAAATGTGGGAGGGAAGGGACAGTAGGAGAACAACAAGGGAGTGGGTAACAATGCTTGACAAGAAATGTACTCATTCCTTACTCAAGTAACTGTAAGCCCTCTGTACAGCAGCTTTACAATAAAATAAAATTGAAAAAATTTGGAAAAGGCCAAGCCGTGCTACTCACAAGACATTGCTCCTACTGCATTTGTATAGCAGGGATTGGAGGGACAACCTCTTCTTTTTTAGACAATTTGTGTGTGTGTGTGTGTGTGTGTGTGATGGGGCTTGAACTTGGAGTGGGCACTATCCCTCAGTAATTTAGCTCAAGGTGAGCACTCTACCACTTGAGCCACAATGCCACTTCAGTTTTTCTGAGTCTCACAGAGTGTCCTGCCAGGGTTGCCTTTGAACCGCGATCCTCAGATCTCTGCCTCCTGGGTAGCTAGTATTGTAGGCGTGAGCCACCGATGCTCAGCTTTTTCTAGGAATTTTATGGGCAACCTTCATAATCACCCTGTGTCCTCATTCACTCAACTCTACTGTCCAAAGGTAAGCTAAGGAATTTTGTCCTAAGCAACAGTCATCAGTAGCTCTTAATGTGTGATGATACGCTCCAGACACATGCCATGTTTGAGCTGAGGTGTCTCATTCTAGCTTACAAAATGGGATAAACTGGAGGGAGAGAGAAAACAACTGGAAACATGCCAAAGCATTCCTCCAAGGCACCATCAGAAGCCAGGAGTGCAGTCACAGGTTAAGACAGCTCAAAGACATTGGATATAAATACACTTTAGGTAATATAAACAGTCTGATCTATCTCAAAATGTTTATCATGTCTTCAGATATGAGGCATTGCAGAATGGCAAGATGTTTCTCACACCTCCATTTCCTCATCAGTAAAGCTGGGCGCAGGGGTGCAGGCCTAGAGTCCTAGCTATTGGGGAGTTGAGGCATGAGGATCACTTGAGCCAAATAGATCAGCATCCTCCTGAGAAAACCAGTGAGAAGCCCATCTCTAAAATGAGTATACAGTCACAGTATCAGCTCCCGAGCCTGTGCTGTGGCCTTGTCTGGTCAGTGTAGGAACCTTCTCAATAAAGTTGCTTCTTTGAAAAAATAAATAAATAAAATAAAATGAGTAGGGGCTAGCTGGGAAGGTGGCTCAGTGGTAGAGCGCTTGCATGCCTGAGGCCCTGGGTTCGATTCCCCAGCACCACATAAGCAAAAAGAAAAAAGCCGGAAGTAGCGCTGTGGCTCAAGTGGTAGAGCGCTAGCCTTGAGCTGAAGAACTGAGGGACAGCGCCCAGGCCCAGAGTTCAGGCCCCACAACCGGACCCAAAAAAAAAAAGAAAAAAAGTAAAATGATTATACAAATAAATAGATAGATACTAAAGATTCTATTATTTGCCTTGGGAAACATGCTTCAATTCTGTAAGCAACAATTCACTTACTGGACAATGGAGGCCACACAAGCAGGACTGATTTCTAGCTCTGCTGCAGTGGGACAACTGGCCGTGTCCCTTGGGTTTTCTCTGTTGTCACCCTTGTGAAGAATGGACAAAGCCCAAAGTCTCCTTCTGTGCAGGTTTCTCACCACTTACCATGTGTCCTTGGTCTCCAGATGCACAGTCATTTGCATATACTGCTCCTCTTCTTGCTCTTCCAAAGTGGCAGACACCAGAGAAAGCTCACCCAACAAGGATACCAGCCTGGTCAGATGAAAGATGCCACCAAAGCTAGAAAGCCATACTGCTCTTCTTCCAGTGGGCCAGCGGTGGGGAATCACAAACTCTGTGAGGACTAGGAAGAAGAGAATGCCTGACAAAGAGCAGGACCCAGGTACATGGGAGAGCGCATGGACACAGGGACCTTGCATTACCAGGCGGCCAAATGTAGCCTCAAATAAGCAAGTCTCTTGTAGGTTTGAACTTCAATTTTGCTAGTAAAATGAGGCATGCTACTGGCAATAGCACACAATTCAGCTAAACAGTATGATGAAAAGATCTAGGCTTTAAATATAGGAAGTTTACATGTACTTAGGTAGACACACACATACAAACACATACATTTCACACGTGCACACGCATATACACACACACCTCTTCAATAAATGATTTAAAGTCACCCGGCAGCCAGGCACAGTGGAGCAAACCCGTAATATAAGCTACTTGGGACATGGAGACTGGAGGAGTATGCTTCAAGACCAGCAGTCTGGGAAAAAGTCAGTGAGGTTCTATATAAAAAAATAAGGACCTGGGGTCCCAGTACTTGCAGCCAGGAGTAGGAAGGTCACTGACTGAATCTGGCACCAGGTAAATGTTCAAGACCCTTTGAAAAACTAAATTAAAAGGTGTTGAGGCATAGCTCATGTGTAGCAGGTAGAAAGTCCTGAGTTATTTTCCTCTGCCACCAAAATTGTTAAAGTCTTCTGCAAGAGGAGAACAACGATGGTTTGCTAGCTCCTAAAACCCAGAATCTTATCAATGGCACACATGAAAACGGAAACAGAGAAACAGCAACACCTTTCAGCTAGTTCAAGAGCATCAAGTTGATGGAGTGCTAAATGTTTCCTTATATCTTCACAAAAGCACACTCTGAAGCGTGTATGAATTAGAATTTCTGCTTGATCATGAAACTGACAGCCCACTCTTGTCCTTAGCCCAAATCTTAAACAGAACTAGACTTAACACTTCATATATGTTGCATTAAATTTGTCAATCAAGTCTTATGATTCTGACATTAACACTTAAATCAATGAGCATGTTCTTGAGAAATACAAAAAGAAGTTGTAGCTGAGTGCTGGTAGCTCATGTCTAGAATCTTAGCTACTTGGGACTGAGATCTGAGAACCACAGTGTGAAGTCCTTTGGGTCAGGAAAGTCTGTGACACTCCTATCTTCAGAAACCACCATAAAGCCAGAAGTGGAACTGTGGTACATGGTGGAGTGCTAGCCCTGAGAGAAAAAGCTAAGAGAGCACCAGACCCTGAGTTCAAGCCCCAGCCTAGATACACAGAAAAATTCTAAGCAAACACACAAAAAGATTCATGGAGGCACTAGGACCTAAACGAGTATCAACCTTAGAAGCAAAATCAGCTCCCTCCAGGCTTCTCACCATCTCCTATAGTTCATCTCCTCTGAACACCTTACAGAACAGCTCCTACCACCTCCTGCCACAAACTGAATCTAACCTGGTTCTGTCACATGACTGGTGTGTGAGCTCAATGCCTGTGAGCTTCTATTGCTTTACCTGTTCTGAGGGTGGTAATTACCAATTTTACATAACCATTATGTGAGTTTCTGACACTTTCAATTGTTATCCTTCTTGTCATAAGTCTCCTACATCATTTTCAAGCATCAGGACAACGAGGCTCCATTGTTTTGAAACTCATGAGGAGATAAAGCATCTTATCACCCATTGAGGTTAAGGATCCTAAAGATCTTCTTTCTCTAATAAAAGACACTCAGGTGGTCCTGATAACCACAAGAACATCCATCCAAACACAAGAGCAGGAATTTTCTAACAGGGTCCTCTTCTACTGTTCAGGCTCAAAGAATGATTACCAAACAATAAATGATCTAATGTACAATACATGAAATACTGTGCACCCGACCAATGTTCCTCTAACTTCCGGGACAAGGAAAGGAACAGCAGACTAAAACTGACCTGTGAAGACAAGGGACCCCTTGAGCTGTTCTTTCCCCATGACTTCTTTTTTCAGGAATGCAAATTCCTCCATCAAGAGTTCTCTGTGTTCTTCCTGCAGGACTTTTCCTATCATGACAAAAAATGGGTTACATAAGCCAATTAGCAGTACTGGGTACAGCTGCACATATGAGAGGCTGTGTCAGCCTCAGGACAGGACAGGACTCATGTCCCTTACAAATATTTCTCTTAGTCAGGTCCCACTGTCTCACTACGGTAATCCAAGCTACTCAGTTGGCTGAGATTTGAGGCCTGTGCTCCAAAGCCAGCCTGGGCAGGAAAGTCAGTGAGACTCTCCTCTCCAATTAACTGCCAAAAAGATGGAAATGGAGCTGTGGTAGAGCAGTAGACTTGAGACACAAAAGCTCAAAGACAACATTCAGGGACTGGGTTCAATCCCCAGGACCAGCACAGAAACATATACTATCCTAGTCAGGTGTCTAAGCTGACCTAGACCACACCTGAACACACCTCCTTCTACGTGCCAGCTGAAGCAGACTCCAGGTCAAAGCTGAAAACAAATAAAACTCTTAAGAAAGCAGGATGGTAGCCACCTGTCTCCACAGACACCAGGAAACTGCAGAGTTGCCTGAGAGCCCACAAGTGATTAATTTGTGTTTTAGAAAGGATTCAGTGCCTGCCACACACACACACACACACACACACACACACACACACACACACACACACACATGACTTGAAGGAAGGCGTTAGACAGACTAGAGGAAGAGATAATGTATGACTCTATTAAAACTCAAGGAACAAATAAAATAAAATAAAATAAAACTGAAGGAACAATGATTCACCAATGATCGTGTCTTCAGGGTCACTGAGGAGAACATTATTTATAACTCAAATCTTCAGTTGTACCAGTAAGATGTTAACAGTTTTTGATGTATGGTGGCATTTTCATATCTAGGTATGATGCTTTCCTGTATGTAAAACAAACAGGCTCACAGGTTGCCTAGACTTACATGAATATCTAGAATAAAATAGAACACACAGATTTGAGGATCATGTTTCAAAAGCCAGCTGGGGCATGAAAAGCTGTGAGACTCTTATCTCCAATTAACCACCAGAAAACCAAAAGTAGAGTGCTATCCTTGAGCTCAGTGACAGCACCAAGGCCTTGAGTTCAAGCCACACGACTGACAAAAAATAATAAAATAAAAATTGTATCCAGAGGGGGGGACCAAGATGGCGACGGGGCAGTAGGGAAACGCCACAGCTCTCTCCAACCAAAAAGAGAGTTCGAGTTCCAACCTTTAATCTCCCCAAGAGACCGACAACAACAAAAAGACGAACACTCAGAGAAAAACCAGAGGTGGAAAATAACAAAAAAAAGAAAGAGAGGAAAAGAAGAATTTCAGAACAGAGAAGAGCGAAGACCCCTCCCCCAACCTTTACTGGCCGCGCGGCAGTGCGCCAAGCCGCCGGCCAGCCGGCCCGGCGGGGGCTGCCGGAGCCCCAGAGACACAGGGGGCTGCTTGCAGATCACCAGGTACCGGATTGCAGAACAGCGGATCGCCAGGAACAGAGAAACCTACCAGCCGGGAGTCTCCAGGAGGATCCCACCCCACCCATCACTCTCCACCGGAGCGGAGAGGCTCCATCCCGCCAAAGCCGCCCGGCACCAGCAGCGCCACAAAGGGACTTGTCCGCAGACCACCCGCCCAATCGCGATCGCAACGACCCGGCGGGGGGCCGCCCAACCCAGCCCGCAACCACCCCAACTGAACTCGGACTGCAACAACAACTGACGACCTACAGGGTGAGTACCCATCAGGGGACAGGGAATCCATCAAGGGAGACCAGAGCTGGAGGGAATCCCCAGACCCTGACCTAGACTCCCTACCCCAACACCCGGACCACAGGACCCACTAAAACTGGGAACTGTTCGAGAGCTCCACCAGCCAGTAGAGCACACTCTGCTGGCCAGGCCAGAGCAAGAGCGCCCCTGGAAGGGAGCTTAAATGCTCAAGCCAGGAACAGTGCCCCTGGGTCAAGACTACCAACAGTAGAAGAAATTTGAACTGTGTCCTCTAGGCTGCATAACCAAGGTGGTATACACATTAGCACAGGCCTAACGAGCGCGCTCCAGGCTGGGGCCGGAACCAGGCCAGGGGACCGGCGCCTGAACAAAGCAAAAAGGGTCAGAAGTGGGGCTGTGGCTCAAATGGTAGGGTGCCAGCCCTGAGCTGAAGAGCTGAGGGACAGCACCCAAACCTAGAGTTCAAGCCCACAACCAGCCCAAAACAAACAAACAAAAACACATCAGGAGCCCATAGCAGACTCCAGTATTTGGGAGAGTGCATTCAGAGCATCTGATCTTCCCAAGAGCACCCGCAGGAGCAAACACAAGCAGTCCAGGCTGCTCAACCCTTCCAAAGGCGGGAATTGCTACAGCAGAGAGCTGAGAATCCTAAGTGAATAGCAGCTGGAAATAGGCTCCCAACAGAATCCAGATCAGGCACAGACTCTCTCTACCAATACAGAATCAGCAACCAAGCAAAGACAGACACACCAAAACAAGATTGAAGAGAAGTCTCCTGAACCCCCATGCGAAAATCACAGAGAAAAATCACAAGGTTTACCACTACCCAGGACAGCAAGCTCACCTCAAAAGCCAGCAGCCACGCAGGGGAGAGCCCCAGTGGGAGCAAAGCAGGAATGGAAGACAAAAACTACATCCAAGGGTTGCTGGAGGCAATGACTCAAGAAATAAAGCGAGAAATGGATCAGAAATTGAAAGAGCACAAGGATGAACTATCAAAAGATATACAGGATATCAAACAAAAATTGGATGCAAAAATAGAAGCTGCACAAACCTCAGTAAGAAGTGAGATAAACGCCAAATTAGAGGTAATGCATACTGATCTCACCTCATTGAGAGGTGAGATCAGTACTCTGAGAACCAACATTGAATCCATAAAGGGATCCATTTCCACCATGCAAACCACAATAGAAGCCACGGTCAACAGAGTGAATGAAATGGAAGGTAGAGTGTCAGATACAGAAGACAGAATACACCAACTGGACCAAAAAGTGACAGATATGGAAAAATCACTCAAATTAAACCAAAGGGAAATTCAAGAGCAAGCAGATAATGCTAAAAAGTTTAACCTTCGCATAATCGGAGTGGACGAAGGTGAGGAATTCCAGAGCAAGGGAATGCAACACCTATTTAACAAGATAGTCAATGAAAATTTTCCCCACCTCAAAAACGACCATCTTAACTACATCACAAAAGCTTATCGAACACCCAACAAGCAATATCCCAGGAGAAACACTTCTAGGCACATAATAGTAACAATGATGGATCTGAATAATAAGGAAACAATCCTGCATGCAGCAAAAATGAAGAAGGAGCTATACTACAACGGGAAAAAAATTAGAATCACTGCAGATCTCTCCACACAAACAATGAATGCAAGAAAAGCCTGGGAAAGCACCATACGAGCCCTGAGAGCCAATAACTGCCAACCCAGACTGATATACCCGGCAAAGCTAGCATTCACATTCGATGGAGAACTGAAAACTTTTAATAGCAAAGAAAAACTAAATGAATACATAAACATTAAGCCAGCATTACAAAGAATTCTAAGAGGGGGGACACAACCTGAAGAAAGCAACCAGGACCTGGGACCTGCCCCAAACAGGCATTACTCAAAGTCTAACTGAGCAAGCACAGGAGGAAAGGAAAGAAGAAAAACTTAGGAAAACGGAATGGCAGGGACAACAATGCATCTCTCTATACTTTCTCTTAATATAAATGGGCTGAATTCACCAATTAAAAGAAAACGAACTGAGGACTGGATCAGAAAACAAGACCCATCCATCTGTTGCCTTCAGGAGACCCACCTCTCAGCCAAACATACAAACAAACTCAGAGTGAAGGGGTGGAAAAGGATCTACCAATCAAATTCCCCCAATAAGAAAGCAGGTGTAGCTATCCTGATATCTGACAAAATAAACTTTTCATTAAAATCAGTACAGAAAGACAAGGACGGACACTACATATTAATAAAGGGAACAATCCAAGAGGAGGATATAACCATCATCAACTTATATGCCCCAAATATTGGTGCACCCAGATATGTTAAACAAATGCTCTCAAACTTACAGAATAAAATAGATCCCAATACGATAATACTAGGAGACTTTAACACGCCACTCTCACCAAAGGACAGGTCTACCAACCAGAGGATTGGTAAAGAAGCTACCGAATTAAGTGAGGCCATACTTCAAGCGGAATTAACTGACATCTACCGAGTATTTCACCCTAAAACAACACAGTACACATTCTTCTCAGCAGCTCATGGAACTTTCTCCAAAATAGACCATATCATAGTTCATTCAAGGAACTTAAGCAAATACAAAGGGATCGACATAATCCCCTGTATCCTATCTGACCACAGTGGAATCAAGCTAGCTCTCAATAACAAAGCATACCGCAGAAATTTCTCTAATACATGGAAATTGAACAGCACACTCCTTAACAAGGCCTGGGTAACAGAAGAGATCAGAGAAGAAATAAAGCATTTCCTAGAACTCAATGAAAATGAAAACACCTCACAAAGAAACTTGTGGGACACAGCAAAAGCAGTCCTGAGGGGCAAATTTATTGCCCTCAGTGCCCACATCAAGAGAATGGAGACAGACCAAGTAAATAATCTCATGTTGCAACTAAAACAGCTAGAAAAACAAGAAAAAATGGGACCTAAAGCTACTAGACGAAGCCAGATAACCAAATTGAGAGCAGAGATTAACCAATTAGAAAATCAGAAAACCATAACCAAAATAAACCAAACAAAAAGCTGGTTCTTTGAAAAAATAAACAAAATTGATGGCCCGTTGGCAAGATTAATTAAAAAAAGAAGAGAGGAAACCCATATTAATAGGATTAGGGATGCCACGGGAAACATCACAACACGCACCCAAGATATCCAAACAATTCTAACAGACTACTTTCAAAAGCTATACTCTCTAAAGGAAGAAAATCTGGCGGAAATGGATGCATTTTTAGAGAAATACAAGTTACCCAAACTGAGCAAAGAAGAAGTTAACCAATTAAATAAGCCAATATCCTATAATGAGATACAGGAAGCTATCAAAAGTCTTCCAACAAAAAAAAGCCCAGGACCAGATGGATTCACAGCAGAATTCTATAAGACCTTTAAAGAAGAACTAATACCCATACTCCTCAAGCTCTTCAGAGAAACAGAGAAGGAGGGAGCTATCCCAAACTCATTCTACGAAGCCAATATCACACTCATCCCCAAACCAGGCAAAGACCCAACCAAAAAGGAGAATTACAGGCCAATCTCCTTGATGAACACAGATGCAAAGATCCTTAACAAGATTCTAGCTAACAGAATCCAGAAACACATAAAAAAAATAATACACTATGATCAGGTAGGCTTCATCCCAGAGACACAGGGATGGTTTAACATACGTAAGTCAATAAATGTAATCCAGCATATCAACAGAGCCAAGGTCAAGAATCACATGATTATCGCCACAGATGCAGAAAAGGCCTTTGATAAAATTCAACATTCATTCATGCTAAAAGCTCTGGAGAAAATAGGAATAGAAGGAACATTTCTAAAAACAATAAAAGCCATTTATGACAGACCAATAGCCAATATTATACTTAATGGGGAAAAGCTACAACCAATCCTCCTAAAAACAGGAACAAGGCAAGGATGTCCACTGTCTCCACTCCTCTTCAACATAGTCCTAGAACCCTTAGCCAGGGCAATAAGGCAAGAAAAAGACATTAAAGGGATCCGCATAGGGAAAGAAGAAGTGAAACTATCCCTTTTTGCAGACGACATGATACTATACCTCCACGATCCCAAAAACTCCATCCCCAAACTTTTAGAAATCATAAGTCACTTCGGCAAAATAGCAGGATACAAAATAAACCCACAAAAATCAGTTGCCTTCCTATACACTGATAACGCACAGGAAGAGAGGGAAATAAAGGGAGCAACCCCATTCACAATAACCTCCCAAAAAATAAAATATTTAGGAATTAACCTAACCAAAGATGTAAAAGAACTATTTAATGAGAACTATAAAAAGTTAAAGAAAGAAATTGCAGAAGACACTAGGAAATGGAAAGACCTCCCATGCTCCTGGATAGGCCGACTTAATATAGTAAAGATGGTGATACTTCCAAAACTAATATACAAATTCAATGCAATTCCTATTAAAATCCCAATGACGTACATCACTGAAATACAGAAAACAGTCCAAAAATTTATATGGAACAACAAAAGACCTAGAATAGCCAAAACAATTCTAGGGGATAAAGACAATATGGGAGGGCTATCCATGCCGAACTTCAAACTCTACTACAGAGCTATAATCACAAAGACAGCATGGTACTGGCACAAAAACAGACCCGAAGACCAATGGAACAGAATAGAAGATCCAGATATAAATCCACAGGCCTACAGCCAGCTGATATTCGACAAAGGAGCCAAAGACATACAATGGAAGAAACACAGCCTCTTCAACCGCTGGTGCTGGGAAAACTGGGCAGCCACATGCAGAAAACTAAAAGTGGACCCCAGCCTATCACCATGCACCAACATCAACTCAAAATGGATTAAAGACCTTAACATTAAACCTGAATCTCTGAAACTACTGCAGGACAGAGTAGGAGAGACACTTGAACTAATAGGCACAGGAAGGAACTTCCTGAACAGAGTCCCAGGGTCACAACAAGTTGGAGAGAGACTCGACAAATGGGACTACCTTAAAATAAAAAGCTTCTGCACAGCTAAATCTATCGCAACTAAGCTAGAAAGACAACCAACTAATTGGGAAAAAATATTTACCAGCAATATATCAGACAAGGGGTTAACATCCTGTATATACAGGGAACTCAAGAAACTAATCCCTCCCAAACCTAACAAACCAATTACTAAATGGGCAAGGGAACTAAAGAGGGACTTCTCAAATGAAGAAATAAAAATGGCAAAGAAACACATGAGGAAATGTTCATCATCCCTGGTGGTGAAGGAAATGCAAATAAAGACAACCCTGAGATACCACCTTACCCCAGTCAGAATGTCCCACATCCACAAATCAGCCAACGACAAATGCTGGAGGGGATGTGGAGAAAGAGGAACCCTATTACACTGCTGGTGGGAATGTACACTTATACAACCACTTTGGAAAGCAGTCTGGAGGGTCCTTAGAAAGCTAAAGATTGACCTCCCTTACGACCCAGTCATACCACTTCTAGGCATCTACCCTGAACAACAGGAACCAATATACAAGGACACGTGCACCTCCATGTTTATTGCAGCACTGTTCGCAATAGCTAGGATATGGAAACAACCTAGGTGCCCCACCACAGATGAATGGATCCAAAAATTGTGGTATCTATACACAATGGAATATTATGCAGCCATTAGAAATGACAAAATAATGGCATTTGCAGGGAAATGGATGGAGCTAGAAGGAATCATGTTGAGCGAGGTAAGCCAAGAACGAAGAGACAAACGGTACATGGTCTCCCTCATAAGTGGATGCTAAATCCAAAAGGTTAGGTGATACGACAAAACTAACAGGACTTAAGAAACAAAGAACTCCCGCTCATCTGGTTGAACCACTACTAAATATCCTCATGCTGCTGATCACAAATATGGTATATAACATGTGAACACTGTTATATATTACAGACTGTGGTAGACAATTTGCTCCAGGGAAGTTAGAATGAACTTGTGACTTTGAAATTATGTAATCATTTAATCACAATCAAAAAAAAAAAAAAAAAAAAAAAAGAACCTCGGGGAAGGGAGGGAGGGAGGGGATGGTAGGGGGAAAACAATGGAGGGGGTAACAATGTTCAAGAGGAAGTGTACTCATAACCTCACTCATGTAACTGTAACCCTCTGTATAGTAGCTTTACAATAAAAAAAAAAAAAAAAAAAAATTGTATCCAGTCGAAGAATGGCAATGCCTCTGATTTACATGCCAGGTTTCTCACAACTCCTTGGTTAAGGCATCTGGGTGGGCTTGGGGGGGATTCCCGGCCAACACACCAAATGTAAAGCTGAATTTGGAAATCCTTACCCAAAAGACCACCAGAGACCGTCACCAATGTAAAAGCAAAGGAGTCTTTATTGCAAGCTCGAGCTTGGTCCCCCCACGCACATGGCAGCAGCCCATGATGCTAAGAGGCCCCGAGCCCAGGGTTACAACACTTTTTATACATTTTTTAGGGAAGGCAGGGGCTTTGCATACATCATAACTTCTTGTAACAAATGACTACAAACCGCGGGAAAATCATAAAACAACTCTATAGTATGATTGGCGCACTACAAAGCGGGAAAGGACCAGAAACAAATTGTCGGTTAGATCCAGGGGGCTGACGTACTTTAAACTGTGTTGGCTTGCACCACAGGGGAGTCTCAAGAGGATAGGTGCTCAACTGCAGGGTGTCTGGTTTAGATAATGGTCACCAGACCCTAGGAGGAGCTGCTCTGGAGTTGCAGATATCGTAATTCCAGGCAATGGGGCTGAAGTGGGTCAAGGGTTAAGTTGCAGAACTGAGATGGGGGTCTTAGTGAAATGGAGTTGCTTAGGTTCCTCAATGCAAGAAGGCCCAGACCTGCTTTTTCACAACTTTTATAATACACAGTGAGCAAACTTGGGAATTTCATTTAGGCCTACACTTGATTGGCTGACAATACCCTCACACATGATTGTTTAACACTTGATACTGTAGACATAGCAACTGCAGACATAGCCCTTTGTTGGTGCAATCTGGCTGATCTTGCTTCCAGTTTGAAATGCAAGGGATCTTTGTTCTGCTTATCCTAGGTTCTTTCCACCTATTCCCTTTTCCATGGTGATTGGCTGACTTGTCCTGTGGTTATCAGCAAGCTCTAGCCTTTTCTGAGACTCAAGGACTACCTTAAGATTAGAGTTACTGTCTGGCTCTTCAATACCAAAGGAAAATAGTAATTTCTTCCTAAAAAAAAAAATTGTATCCGGTCTATTCATAGTGAAGCTGTCTTGGGTGAAGAACACTGACTACCCATTCAACACTGCTAGCTGCAGCAGATCCCAACGTGTCATGTTCCCCTCCTTTCTTAGCTATCCTGCAACAGGGTAAAATAAAACTGCTCCAAAGCATTATGAAGGCCAGCATGTAGATGCCCAGGTCCCGTCCTTCCCAGATCATACCTGAGATGTACTTAAGGAAGCTGAACATCCAGGAGGATGTGGAGGTTCTGGAGCAGTTTGGCAACCTTAGTATGTGAGCAATCTCTAAGACATGTTCAAGCAAAGATAACCATGACCTCCACTGACACTACTATTTTTCCAATACATGCCAGGCATTCTGCTTCAGGTGAAAAGTGGCAGGGAGGGAAAAATATGGAGGGAAAATATAATGCCTGGTCAATATTTGCACAATGATGTTCATTGTGGCATTGTTCATAATCACCGAGAGATAGAAACAAACGCTCCTCACTATGTGAATGCCTAAACAAAACTATGATGTATACACAGAATGGGATAGTACTCAACAAGAAGGAAGTCTCAACATTTGCCACAACATGAGTGATTACAGAGGAGGAAAAGCTAGTCCCAAGAGACAAGCAGTGTAATGACAATAAATATGATTAAAGTAGTCAAACTCTTAGAAAGAAAAAGGTGAATGCTGGTGACCAGGGGCTGGGCAGAGTGAATGGTGGGAGTTGTTCAATGGCAAGTTTCAGTCAGGCAGAATGAAAAAAGTTCTACAGGTCTGTTGCAGAACTGTACAAAGATGGCCAATATCACCAAATACCATACTTTAAAATGTTCATCGTGATACATTTCATGTTCTTCTTTTTAGATGTCATGGTTTGAATTCAGAGCCTCATGCTCACTCAGCATGCTCAAGTCTTGCTCTTGGTGGTTCTTTTAGAAATGAAGTCTCATAGATATTTTTACCTGGGTTGACTTGGAACTGTAATACTCTGTATTTTGGCTTCCTGAGTAGGCAGGATTATAGGCATGAGCCACTGGCACCCCAGCTATGTTGCTTTAAAATACATGCATGCACACACACAGACACACACAAACACATACACACGCTAAAGAATTTTAAGCTGGGCTGCTATGGCTCATACCCGTAATGCTAGCTACTAAGGAGCTGAGATCTGTGGATCCCAGTTCGAAGCCAGCCCGGGAAGGAAAGTCAGTGAGACTTTTGTCTTCAATCAAATCACAGAAAAAGCTAGAAGTGGTGAGGTAACTCAAGTGGTAGCCTGATAGGCTTGAGAAAATGGAGCTCAGGGACAGCACCTAGGCCCAGAGTTCAAGAGTTCAGGACTGGCAAAAAGAAAAAAAAAGAAAGAAAAAAGAAAGAAAACAGGGAGAAAAAAAGAATTTAAAAACCAAATAATTTTCTGACCCAGTGAAGGACATAGCCCTCAGCAGAATTCAGCAGAAAGCACCTCCAGGAAGCTCACACACAGTAGGGTTTTGCAAATAAAACATAAAGTTGCCTAAAACCTACTGGATACTATTGATCATTTCTATTAAAATTTTAATTAGTAAGTAATTTTTTAAAGCTATCATTACTGGAAAGTTACTTTTGTGCTGATTTTTGGGCCTTTTTTCATGGACTCTTCTTAGTGACTTTCTTTGATAAGCACCTCATCACAGTTATATATTGCTGCATGAAAACAATCCTAAAAGGCAGCAGTTCAAACAATACCAATAGTTTTAGTCGACTTATGAAAGGGCCAGGATTGGTCTGTGTTCAAGCAGAGTCAACTGAACAAGGGCTTACTGGATGATTCACTTGCAAGACTGTCATTCACATGGCCAGGAATGGTCCCAGGCATTTACCAAGAGCTCAGCCAGGCCTGCAGGCCCCAGGCCTCAATGACTCCCACATGAGTGTGGGCTTCCTCAAGCATGGATGCTGGATTCTAAGAGAAATACATGTAGATGCTTAGCATTTTGATCATGTAACTTTGCAAGGAATATAGTAATCAATTCCACTATAGTCTGTCAGTCAGTCAAGGCTGTCATAACATATCCCTGGAAGACCAAAGAGAAGACACATAAACCCTACACCTCGAGTGAGAGGAGTAAAATGGGAGCAGTGTGTCTATCTTTGGAAAAATTCAATATGCTACAGAATTCTTGATATCATCTCCATTTGGAAGATGGGGAAGCTGAACCTAGACAGACACAGTTTTCTAGAGACCCTGAGTTTAGGACTGTTGAGAAAAAGATTCATATGATCGGTGAGCATATTTTTTTCCTTGTCTGGTCTGTAAAAATTTGACTTGCTTTTTGATAATTATCAAAGGCACTTCAACAAGCACCTTCACAGTCTGCACGTCTCAGCATGGAGGAGAACAAATTCTGTGCATGGCTGCAGCCGTGTAAATACTGAGGAGGGAGTTTGAGTCTTCTTCCACTGTGATCACTACCTGAGGATTCTGGCCCTGGCACCTTATCAGCTGCCTGGCAACACCTCAGTTAAGAGACAGGTGCCAGTGGCTCACACCTATAATTCTAGCTAATAAAGAGACTAAGATCTGAGGATCCCAATTTGAAGCCAGTCCACACAGGAAAATCTGAGTCTTATCTCCAGTCAGTCACAATATAGCTAGAAGTGAAGGCATGACTCGAGGGGTAGAGCAACAGCCATGAACAAAAAAGCTAAGGGACAGCATCCAGGCTCTGACTTCAAACCTCAATATTGCCACAACATCAAAATCTCAAGACAAAACTAGGTTAATGGAGAAGAGAGAAGTACTGAGTACTTACAAGCAGCACTTTCAAGTCAGGGAAGTGTTAGAAGAGTGCTGTGACTGTGCTGTGCGAGGTGTCAATAATTTCCAGGGCTTTAATTTACTGTTGGGGTGGATTGTTTTGTTTTAATTGATTTCTAATAAAAGGAAAATTGTGTTGTTGTTGTTTTTATCCATTACTAGTTGTTGCAAGGAAGAAATCTGATAGTGTGTGACCACACTGAGAAACAATTCAGCAAACTTAAGATTTCCTTGTGTATTAAAATGTAGGGGTTAGGGGCTGGGAAGTTGGCTCAGTGGTAGAGTGCTTGCCTTGCATGCATGACGCCCTGGGTTTGATTGCTCAGCACCACATAAACAGAAAAAGCTGGAAGTGGCGCTATCGCTCAAGAGGTAGAGCACTAGCCTTGAACTGAAGAGCTGAGGGACAGTGCCCAGGCCCAGAGTTCAGGCCCCACAACCGACCAAAACAATAAATATATAAAAAAAGGTAGGGGTCAGTATCATTACTTCATATCATTAATAATTGCACACTGTTGGCTAGATGCAGGAAAGCCCGTCTGTCATCCACATATGAGTATGCTAAAATCTTCATATCATGTATTTCGCTCATCATTTATGGAATTTAGACCAAAGTCTCTCAAACTATGTGGCTTGTCCTTATAGGCATCTACCCTTGCACAAAATGTTTCAGTCATTGCTCTAAAACTGAATGCAGGAAGACAATCACATTTCCATTTACTTCTCACTGGAAAACTAGGCTGTTTCCATTTCCTCCCGCACAGCTAAAGCAGAGTGAACCTTTTCAAACAAAATTCTTGTGCAGAGTGCAAGATAAAACCCTTGAAACTTTTACCAAGTTCCAGGCACTACATTATGTCCTGGAACTTTCTGCACCTTGCTCCCAGTCATCTTACCAGCAGCCCTGAGGCATGCGCTCTGGTTTCATCCATTAAATAGGAGGAAGGAGAGCATTCAGGTCAGGGAGGGCAAAGCACATGGACCGGCACACTGGCTGGGTCCCCATCAGGCTAGGATCTGTCATCTAGACAGATCACAGAGGAAACCACAGAGGCCAAGTTCACAGTCACAAGATGGACAAACTGCCTCCTAGAAAAGCCGGAGCGATTTTACCCAGCAGAGCTGTCCTGGCATGGCCAACAGCAGGACAGCAGTTTTATTAGGCTTTGAGCCAGGGACAAACACATTTTATATATGATCATCTAGGCACAGGGGTGCATTTGCCATCCAGCTTATAAAACCCTTCCCATGATTGAGCCCTTGCTATTCTCCTTGCAAATAAAGGTTTTTTTTTTCCTTTTGTCACTAGTTTGGTGTTATTTTATTAATGCAAGCCCTACAACCCTACATCCATTGTCTAGCAAGACCACTGGGGGCTGTGGCAAACATAATGCTAAGTGCACTATGCCAAAGGTACTTTCCATAGCCACACATTTCCCAGGCACCTTGGCACTTGCCACTACTTCAAGGAACACAAGTAGAATGTAGGCCCCAGGTTGGCAATGCCCCTGAACTGCCCCATTCGCACTACATCAATATTTTGGGGTCACTTATATTGGATAAAACTCATAAGAGGACACTGATTGGATCAAACCAGTGATGGATTCATTCATGTTAATAAATAAGCTATTAAATCCAAGAAGGAACTCTTAGTCTGTCCTGGTAGCCCTGACTTCAGTTAATGGCAGAAGGACAGACAGTTCATTAGAATAAGGTAAAACATAACTAATTAGAAAATTGCTGTCACCAACTAGAACCTGTCAATATCTAATTTTGACTTGTGTCTAATCTGGCAGGCCCCAAGTTCTCCTAACTTGTTTGTGTCTCTGAGCTAACAATGCTGTTTTCTTTTGTTTTGTTTTGTTTTTAACTGCTCTGTAGTATACTCTGCTGAATTTGATTAGTCTAAGAGGATATTGTTTTCCTCTTAACATTTTGAAACAGCATTTATCCTTAACTAGGTAACTAAAGACAGCAATGTCTTCCAAGAATGAACCACTCAAGTCCCACTAGTCTCTTGGCATGTCTGAGTCCAAATTACCTAGCTAATTTGGCATCTTTTGTTGCTGTTTCCAACCAAGCCATCCAGTGTGCCCACTGGGCTGTGACAGTCTTAGAATTTCAGAGCTGGAATCTCCTAATATCAGGGCATAAGCAGGACCCAGAATTCCTAGCCACTGTCTTCCTTAGGCCTAAATATACACTCTGCACCAGGCTTAGCTGTCTACTGAGGAGGCAGAGTGAGAGGCTGAGTTGAACAATTCCTCCAAACAGTTTAAAATCCAGAGTTGTCTGCAAAGGAGCACAGATGTTCTGATCTCTGACAACAGCCAGAATTTGTTGCCAACAAATCAGCCCATTGGAAGAAAAAAACAAACACAAAATACCAGATCTATGTTACTCTGTTTCTGCCTGACCTAGCATCAATTTTGTGATCTCCTAGGACACACACACTTGGCGATTACCAGCTAGAAAGGCTCAATGTCACTAGCACCCTTCAGAAACCTCTGTACTCCAGCCAACAACCTTATCAAAATATCACGGTTCATTTGGGTCACCCGCCAGATACGATAAATCTTTCCCTACGAGGATTCTCTCCACATATCAAAGCAGAGAACACTTGAGCCTGGAGAGTCTCCATCAGAATCAAGACTTCTGAACTCTAGGCTGATTGGAAGCTGACCTCAATTCACCACCTGGCTTCTTCGGGATTTGAATCTGAAGCCAATGAATGAAGCAGCACCAACGGTAGGAGGAGAAAGTTTAAGTCTGTCTCAAAACCGGGCACTGTGATGGATCTTCTGAATATTCTCCCAACAGGCAGTGATGGAAATGGCCAGGTATCACAACTTCTGCAGGAGAGAGCTAGCCAGGGGATTAAGTCACTTTCATTGGCCAAAACTGACCTAGTGCTTGGAGTTTGCAAATATACTATGGGGTTTAACTACAAGGAGCAGGACCAGAAGTGATGGGTGGGTGGGTCAGTCCTGAGTGAGACCAGGAAGCCATTGTACCCTCCCCAAATACAGACAAGGAGTGTCTCTGTCCCCATCCAAGTGGTAACCTTTAAAATATGCAGTTTGCAACCCGAGTGCATTGTACAACTAAGATATGTGTGGCCTTGTCAGACTGGTAAGCTCTGATGCTTAGGACATCTGACCAATGAGGTGAAAGCCAGGTGTAGCCAGAGTAGAGCAGCCCACCTTGATGCCAGCATCAGATTCATCTTCAGCCCCAACCACCATCACCATGCAAGCAAAACAGGATTTATTGATTATTGATGACACTGGTAATGTCCAGAGAAATAAATGCAATGAAGAAACATGGCTGTCTTATTCATCAACGTCTTATTCAGCCCTGAAAGAACCTTATTTCTAAATCTCCACAGGGAATTTATTCAACACGCTGGATATTATTGGCTTAATTCATCAGGTTGGTTTTTAATTTTACATGTGCTTTACTTTGGCCTGGGGGGTCTAACACAAGTCAGAACACATGTGTGGCATCAATGTGGAAGCTCATGTGGCTCTTGGCAAGAACAGACAACACTTTTAGGGAATCTGGTTTTGTTAGGAAGCAGTTGCTTTTCACTGGCTTGCCACATTCCTGTGGCTGTTCTAACAGTTGAACAGGCACATAAGCAAAAGAGGCAAGCGACAGTCACCTTCCTACTCAGGAGAGGGTCTTAGAACATGTCAAGTAGTGTGTTCTGTACTGCAAGATGTCCCATTGAAAGAACTTGCCAAATCCAAGGATGCTTTGAGTTCCTTCGTGGGCTTGCTATGAACACTTGGAAATTTGTACACTTTTCTACTTATAATTCATAGGAAAGGGAGGCTACAGGTATGTGTTGAATGTTCCTATCTTGTGGAGGAAGAACAGGAGATTTTCAAGCACTACCTACTTTAGAGTCTCAATCCTATGACACTGAAAAAGGATCCAGGTCTGACTCTTCCTGACTCCAGGCTCTCTGCCCCACACTGATGATGTCTTTCGCCATGACAGGACATTTCCTAAGAATATGCAAGAGGAAAACCCTCAAGACTTCCCTTCAGTAACATATGACATGATTTCATCTGCCATTCCCTTAAGACACCAGTGGTTCATGCCAGTAATCCCAACCACTCAGGATGCTGAGATAAGAGGATCACGATTCAAAGCCAGGCTGAGACAAAAAGTTCATGAAACTCTTACCTCCACTTAGCCAGCAAAAGATCAAAAGTAGAGCTGTAGTTCAAGTGGTAGAGAACCAGTCTTGAGCGAAAAAACTAAGCAAGAGCAGGAGGCCCGGAGTTCAAACCCCAGTAATGGCACACAGACATACACACACACAAAAAGACATTCCTCTGGGGCTGGGAAGGTGGCTCAGTGGTAGAGCGTTTGCCTTGCATGTCTGAGGCCCTAGGTTTGATTCCTCAGCACCACATAAGAAAAAAGAAAAAAGCCAGAAGTGTCACTGTAGCTCAAGTGGTAGAGTGTTACCCTTGAGTTGAAGAGCTGAGGGACAACGCCCAGGCCCAGAGTTCAGGCCCCATGACCCGACCCAAGGAAAAAAAAAAAAAAAGACATTCCTCTTACAACCCATGGCAAACTGCACATATGACTAATCTATGACATACCTAACCTGTAAAGGCTCACCTTCCCCTCTGAAACTAAAGAAACTCACAGCTATCAATTCATTTGTCAAACCTCTCTTCTTAATCTTCCTATGTATTTCATTGTAGCTCTTTCCTCAGATATAAAGGTCTGCTATTGCTACAATCCATAAAGCCATGTAGAGGGGAATCATTCTTTCCTGGAAGTGCCCTCCTTGGGATTTACCCCAAGAATCCTGCAAATGAAGCTGAAAGATGGGGATCAGATTGCCTTCCCTTCCTCTTCCTAAAGGTGTGAGGGCCTGTACCTGAGAGTGGCTGCATTCATAATCAGTGAAACTCCCTCTCTTATGTTTCTCATGCCTGTCCCCCCGCCTCCTCAGAAGCATTGGGAGATGACAGTCTGAGAGCTCTGCAAGGTGGTGATCTAGGATACTTGGGGGATACCCCTGGAGCAGGGAGTTCCCAGTGACAATGTAGACTAAGGCCCCTTGAGGAGAGACAGAGCATACTGTCAAAGGTCAGCCCTGGGGACCGTGCTGGACCAGCAGCTTCCATGTACCAGCTCCTCTGGGGATAAAAAAAGACTGAGGGTGGGCTATCATTGCTTTGTTGGCTTTCTCTACCTTTCCAGCTAGCATTGAGCATCTGGAAAGCTCAGAACCATTTGTACAAGGGGCTCAAAGCCTCTTGCATCATTTTATTTATTTATTTATTTTGCCAGTCCTGGGGCTTGAACTCAGAGCCTGGGCACTGTCCCTGAGCTTCTTTTGCTCATGGCTAGTGCTCTATCACTTGAGCCACAGTATTTTCTGTTTATGTGGTACTGAGGAATTGAACCCAAGGCTTAATACATACTAGGCAAGCACTCTACCACTAAGCCACATTCCCAGCCCTCTTCCATGGCTTTAGTACTAACCATTTTTCTTATGTCTTCATCTTCCTGTGTCAAAGTTGCTATGCATGCATCTTTTTACTAGTCCTTGGTCATTCATGGGCAAAAATGCACTAGACAGACTGGAAAACTGACAGCTGTGCAGATTGCCCAGGACCCTCTCATTCAGCCCCTGAAGCACTGACTGGTCTGTACGAGAACAAATGACACACTCTCCAAGAATAGGTTGATATAAGCATTGGGGTAAACCATTGACAATTTGGGTATTTTAGTAAGAGGGCCAAGAGTTTAGGTATCTGCCAGAGAGTTGAGGGGATTTATAAACTTGGGGCTATAGCACTGCTTACCAAGGCTGAGAAATGTACAGAGATAATTTTCAAGCAGAAGTCTCATATACAATCTCTCTTCTAATTGGTGTCTGAGGTCAAGGCTATTACTATGAGATCAAAAGAACCACTTCCATCTGGGGACCTCTCAGGACATTTGGCTTTCAACTTCCTAAAGCATAATGCATCCTAAAAGTAGTGGCTATTGTTGCTCATTGATCTTAATCGTATTCTATTATTCACTTGTCTTTGGTTACAAAATAGGAACCATTTTGGAATCTTCAACAGCTTGTTCATTTACTTAAAAAGTACTGACTAAAGCCATGTTGGTCCTACCCACTGCTAGAAATGAGGAAAATAAAGTTGAAAGGTAAAGGCAAGCCCTCCCTCTCCAGGATGCCCAGCGAAAGCACACATTTCCCACCTCCCCAGACTTGCTTTCTTTGTCAATTCAGCCTGCTCTAGCAGCTTACTGAAGCCTACATGGCTGAAACAACAGAGGATTCTTTCTCTCTACTCCTGAGTCTGGAAGTTGGAGATGGAGGGGTAGTGTGCTTGGAAGGTTGAAGACTGACAACAGCCTATATGAAGTTATGAGGGACCAGGACGAGAATTCTTGTGTCCTCTCTATAGGCACTTGTGGAGTAACTCATCACAACTTCATTTTCCACCAGTGAACACCAAGAACGGAGGGAACGTCACTTCCTTCCTGCATTCTAACAGAGATGCATCAGTTAGGAGTACTGGGTATTGGTGATGCACACCTGTAATCCTAACCACTCAGGAGGCTGAGATCTGAGACTCATGGTTCAAAGTCAGACCAGGCAGGAAAGCCTATGAGACTCTTATCTTAAAATAATAACTAAAAAGGTGGAAGTGAAACTGAAGCTCAAGAGGTAAAGTACTAGTGTTGAACAAAAAACCCAAAGACAGTACTCAACCCCACGACCAGCAGCCAAAAAAATAAAAAGAGGAGGAAAAGGGAAGTGTAAATAAAAACAAATCCATTGCAATAAGTATGTGAAATTATTCCTGTGTCTTTCTGGGTTTGGGGCTTGGGGATTTGTGGCAGTACTGGGACTTGAACTCAGCACCTCACACTCTGCTGCAGAGCTTTTCCATTCAAGGCTGGCATTTTATCACTTGAGCCACAGATCCACTTCTGGCAGTTTCTTAGCTAACAGGAAATAAGGGTCTCATGAACTTTCCTTACCAGGATTGCTTGGAACTAAGATCCTCAGATCTCAGCCCTCTAAGTAGCTAGGATTACAGACAGGAGCTACAGTGAGTGCCTGTCCCAAAGCCTTTCTAATCTTCTAACAAAAGCACCTCCCTATTGAAGCACAATCCAGAGAACTGCAGGCCATCTTTCCATTCAACTCTGCCTCTGTCGGGATCTACCACCTTCTATGAGTTCACTCTCTGAACTATGAACTTTTCTTTTTTTTTTTTTTTTTTTTTTGTGTACGGTCGTGGGGCCTGAACTCTGGGCCTGGGCGCTGTCCCTCAACTCTTCAGCTCAAGGATAGCACTCTACCACTAAAGCCACAGCACCACTTCCAGCTTTTTTCTTTTTGCTTATGTGGTGCTGAGGAATCGAACCCAGGGCCTCAAGCATGCAAGGCAAGCGCTCTACCACTGAGCCACCTTCCCAGCCCTGAACTTTTCTTAAATGAAATAGGAGTACTAATAGTTAAAAGGCTGCAGTGAGGATTAAATGAGATAGGCTGACTCCCTCACTGAGCACCCTTCTTTGCAGTGAATGCTCCAAATGCAACTGTCACCATCACCAACACTGAGGTTTCAAGCTATGTCCTATGCTCCAAATGCAACTGTCACCATCACCAACACTGAGGTTTCAAGCTATGTCCTATCCAGCCTCTGCACCAGCTCAGGCCCCACACAGGCTCTGCAGTGCATCAGTGCTGCCCAGGCCTTTTCTTGACCCAATTATACTTCCTATATCTCTTAAAATCACTGCAACTTAGTCTCATCTGAAGCAAGAACATCAGTCCATCACAAGTCTGCTGTGCTCACTCTGCTTCATCAAATATGGGTTAAAAGAAACAAACAACCATTGAAGTATTCCTTAAAAGCCAGCAGGAACATCTCACACATTTCTTCCACATTCTGCAAACTGTTCACTCAGCATCCTCATCCAGAATCCTATCCCTAAAAAGTCTGTAGCTTCCTTCTGGAAAAATCACAAGCCAACCTCTGCAAACTCTCCCCTGAGCCTCCTAAGGCTGTGGAGAGAGGTTCAGAACAACAGGGGATGTCTTTGGAAATGATCTTCAAACCACTGACTGTCTAGAGTGTAACCTCGACAGCTCCCCACCCCCAGGCCTAGGTGTTAGCTCTGATGGCAGCCTGGAAGGTTCTAGAACCTTAGCAAGAAGGGCTCAGTGGAAGGAAGTCAGGTCACTGGAGACTTGTCTAAGGGATGGTGGGACCCCACCCCTTCGTGTTCCTCTCTTTTTGCCTCCCGGCCACCATAAAGTAGGCAGCTTTGCTCCATCCTGTGCTTCCACCATGAGGACTTGCTTTGCCACAAGGCCCAAAGACAAAGGGCTGAGACACCATGACCCATCTCTCTGAAACCCAAATAAACCTTTCTTCCTTAGAGTTTGGCCGTCCTGGGTGTTCAGTCCCAGTGACAAAAGCTGACAAACAGGTATGGAGCCGACCCTATGGCTTTCCTAAGTCAGACTGACACCCAGACTGCTCCTGTCAAGAATGTTAACCTATGTACTTTGGTGAAATCAAATGGCTTGTCTCCATGGTCAACTTTTTTGCAGTTCAGTTGAGAGAAGAATAAGAACTGTCTGTAATGAGCTGTATTCCCTGAGAGAGGAGAAAAAGTTTTCTTTGGTGGTGCTAGGGTTTGAACTCAGGCCTCCCATTTGCTAAACAAGTGCTCAGGTTATTGAGTCACTTCAACAGTTGCTTGATGCAGTGGGTTTTGTGGGGGAGGGGGTTGGGGGGTTGCTGTTTTTTGGTTTCTATTTTTGTCAGTTGTGGAGCTTGAACTGTGGGCCTGGATGTTGTCTTTGTGTTTTTCAGCTCAAGGTGAGCACTCTACCACTTAAGCCATAGCTCCATTTCCAGTTTTCTGCTGGTTCATCGGAGATAAGAGTCTCATGGGCTTTCCTGCCTGGGCTGGCTTTGAACTATGATCCTCAGATCTCGGCCTCCTGTGTAAAGAGGATTACAGGCATGAGCCACCAGCACCAGGCTGCAGTGTTTATTTTCAAGGTGAGGTCTCAATTTATGCCCCAATCAATGTAGACTGTGATCCTCCTATTGGCGCTTCCATTCAGGGATGATAGGCATGGACTGCCAAGCCCAGTGATTGATTGAATGGGTCTCAAGAACTTTTATGCCCAGGCTGGCCTCAAAGTACCATCCTCCAATCTGCACCTCCCGAGTAGCTAGGATCACAGGCTGGAGCCACAACATCTGGCTGAGGAGCGCTTCATAAAGATATAAGTTGGGCTAAGATTTTTCCCAAGTTCTGGAATTGACAAAAATCATGCAATAGATATGATGGTCCTGGCCAAGAATGAGAGGCCCAGCCTCCCTCCAGGAAAAGCTCAGAGCCCAGTCACATCCATAAGAAACAGCAGCAGCCACTACACCATAGGATGGCAGCAACCTGCACAGACTATGAATCATAGCTCACACCCACAGAGACCCTCCTTTCTATGGGGCAAATGGAAAGCCACTGCTGACATGGGGGAAAGTAAGCATCATTAAAATGACCTAACATGAAATTTGAAAAATCTGCTATGGACTCCAAAAGCTCAGCCCTTTCATGGAAAAAAAAGCTGTTACTCACACATGTGTGTGAATGCATCTATGCATGAATACATCTGTGTTTGCATGTATTGGGGCATGTGTGTATAAATATATATATATGCATTTGTGAGTGTGTATATGTGTGGGCATTGTAAGCATGTGTGTATGCATGTGTCTGTGTGTGCCTGTGCATATGTATGTGTGTGAGAGCATGTACCTGTGAAGTCATGCATATGTATATGAGCATGTGTATGCATGTGTGTGCATGCATTTCAGAATGTGTATGTGCATGTGCACATGTGTGTGCGGCTGTGTGGTCATATATGCATGCATCCATGTTTGTGTGTGCATGTGTGTGCACACATATGCATATGTTTAAGGAAACAGAGCCCACAGTTCCCTTTGGAAGAGAAGAGTTCATGTTCCAGATGTGATTAATCCTGTAAGCCTCTTCCTCTAAGGACACATCCCAGGGAAAAAAGAAGCAGGTCAGAGGCACAAAGCAGTCCATAAAATAATAAGATTCTAAAGCTAAAATTGCCCCTAATAAGACAGGAAAAAAAAGTGAGTGATGACTTTTGGCATCTGTCCCCAGATACTAAAATTGTGTAAATGTGAAAGTATAACTTCAGAGGAGCTGTCCATACTCAGGACAATGAGGGCTGCTCTGCAGCCACTTAGCAGCTCTGGGTAAGGGGACACCGGGTCCACACAGGGAGAGGACACCCCAGTGAACAAGCAGGGACATGCTGCAAAGCCCAGGGCTCCCACCTCCTCTGCACAACCACCAGGGCCCCTGGCCCACAGGGGATGTACCCGTCCTCATACAAGTCCCCAAGTCCACATACAGCCTAAAAGATGAAATCAACGCAAAGGAAAGGCAAATTACCAACACCTCAAACCACACGCTTGCCACACTTTTACATTTTCACCAACTCAAAGACTCCACAGAAAAAAGCAGCGCAATTCACCGCGGAGGGCGGAGGTGGCCGGTGGCCGGCCTTCTCCCTGCGCCCTCGGTGCGTGAGCGCAGTCTGCGCGCGGGCTGTGGCCGTTCCCTCTGTGTGAGGTGGGGACGTGGGGAAGTCGGGCCCCGCCCTCGGCGCGGTGGGCGGCGGTTGGGGGCGCGAGCGCCCGGCGCGGGTGGCCGGCGGTTGGAGGGAGTTGGCTGGGTAGCACGCGGTGCTTTGCGCAGGTGCAGACGGAGGCTGCGGCCGGCCGGCCGGCGGGAGGAAGAGTTGGTGAGAGGCGCGGCGCCTCCCGACTCGCAGAGTGAGTGCGAGCGGAGTGGCAGCGGAGCCGGGGACCGGCGGGGAGCAGCGGTTCGCCGCCCGCCTGGCCGGGCCGCCGAGCCGCGGGGCCTCAGTGCACTGCGCGGGGGGGGGGGGGGGGGGGGGGTCGTCGGGCTCCATTTGCCGGAGATTCCCACACCCCCTTCCCCGGCCGCCGCCGCCGGGGAGGTTCGTAGTTTTCTGGCCCGCACCGCGCGGGGTCGCTGACCTCCGGCCGACGAGGAGGGGAGAGGGCTCCCGGGGCCGGCGGGGAGGGGAGAGGGCTCCCGGGGCCGGCGGGGAGGGGAGAGGGCTCCCGGGGCCGGCGGGGAGGGGAGAGGGCTCCCGGGGCCGGCGGGGAGGGGCCTGGAC
This sequence comes from Dipodomys spectabilis, assembly GCF_019054845.1. Classification (NCBI taxonomy): domain Eukaryota; kingdom Metazoa; phylum Chordata; class Mammalia; order Rodentia; family Heteromyidae; genus Dipodomys; species Dipodomys spectabilis. Next base: position 15,121,573 of record NW_024870769.1, read on the forward strand.
CGGGTGTCGGCGTGGAGGGCTCCGGGGTGCGCGGGAGGGGACCGGCGTGGGGCGGTGGGGATGGCGGGCAGGGGGCTCCAGGGCGGACGGGGAGGGGGTCGGAGCGGGGCAGGGGCCGGGTGATCAGCGGAGAGGGCGCCCGGGCCGGTGCGGTATCCCGGGACGCCTCAGGACGGAGACCCCAGCGAGACGTGTGCACCGGGACCGGCTCGCGGGGCGTCGGGACGGCAGAGTCCGCAGCTCCAGGCAGCTGCTCCGGGACGCGGCTGGCGGGGGCTGGGCCGCGCTCGTGGTTGTGTGTAGCCGAGAAGCGCCCCAGGAGCGCATACGGGGCCCGCCGCGGTGGATGAGGCCGAGGAGGCGCCGGGGGCGCCGTGGACAGCTGCGATCCCCGCAAACTCCCGCTCCTGGGGATGCGTCGGGGCCCCTCTGGGGTCCGGGCTGGAGGCGTGGACCCGCCATGCACCCCGCAGGAGGAGGCAGTAGTGCCAGGGGATTCGAGCCCAAGCGGAGAGCATGGCCCGGTGGCCCTGGGACGGTTTCCAGGGCTGAGGGAGTAATGCCTCCTTGTCCCGGGCTGAGCATGGGGCCGGGAAAGTCGGGGGCCTGGAAAGTCGGGAGCCGCGGGTGGGAGCGTGAGGCCAGTGCAAGTGTGGCTGAGGGCGTCTCCCCTCCCACTGATCCTGTCTGTCCAGGGGCCCCTTGAAGATGGCCAGGAGGGTCAGGAGCCTTTGATTTCAGAAGCAGCCTGGCTTATTGCCAAAGGGCCTTCCTCCAGCAGGGCAGGTTTCTAGAGGAAAACACCTTAAAATGTTTACACACTGGATGGATTCCGCCTTTACTTATGGAGCACCCTTAGTAGGTGCTTCTTAAATGTCTGTTGACTGACTGCAGAGATGCACACTTCATGGGCCAACCTTATGTCACCTCGGTATAGTTACCTGAGGGAACAAAGTGCAGCCACAGAGGTTTCCTTTCTTATAAAAATCTTTAATGAAAATAGCTATTTACAGAGCAGATAATAAAACAGATGCTTCTAGCTCCAATTCCCTTCCCCCAGCCAGGCACAGAGGTAAAGCAGATACTTCAGGTGGCTCTGGCTAATGGAAACTGAGATTCCGTTTTCAAGAGAAGATAGGGAAAAAAATCACATTTTTTATGCTGCCTCTGTAGTTGATTCTCCTCTTTTCAAAGTCATGGAGTAAGACACTTAGGTAGGTGGCAACCTGTTTTACATATCCCTATATAAAACGAATGGATTCATAGGGTAGCAAAGACATTTGTATGAAGTTGGTGGCCCCGGTGTTCAGCACCCTGACAGCTACAGGGAGACAAGGGACAGAATCCTACCCTCAGACCAGCTGATGAGGCAGAAAAAGGTGCAAGGACAAAGGATGGGAAAGGAGGCCAGGTGGTGCCTGCCACAGCTGCATATGCAGGTAGTCCTGGGAAGGGCGGTCACTGGCATCCACGATATCCTCCAGACTCCAATGAGAACACCCACTTGTCCTAATATCCCAGGAGCCTCTTGGCTTCTTCACTTTGAACCTGAAGGGTCTCCCTGGCTTATTGCTGAAGCAGTTTCATTTTCTTCCTTTGCACCAGGGCCTCTTCAGTCTCCTGCTGTGATGGCACAGAAACATGAGCAATGAACTTCAGCTCACCTGCCTTCTCCAGGCTGCCTTCCTCATCATACTCCTCCTCAGTGACAGCATAAATGTTGATCTCCTCTTCCTCCTCCTCCTCCTCCTTTTTCGCCTCTTGCCAGCCGAGCCTCTCTCTCTGCTTTCCATTTTTCCACCAGCTCAGCTCTCAGTTTCTTTTCATAGTCTTGCTCCAAAGGCACAATAACACCATCATCTTCATCTAGGTAACCATAGTGTTCATCAGCTCAGCACGTGTCTTTCTGGGAGGAGGAAGAGGTTCTTTTTCAAACAGCTCTCTAACACCAGGTAAATCCCTTGCTGCTCCAAAGTGCTTGTAACCTCGGTTTCCTGGGACTGCTTTCCCTTCATGATCCAGCATTTTAGGACCAACTTTCCCATAATCAGGGCCGTCAAGTTCTTTTATCCGCACCTCCCAGTGACCTTTTTCTCTTAACAGCTTATTGATCTCATCATTCGGGTTTCAAATTTGGAATTCACCCAAACCAGCATTCTGAATCTGAGCTACTTTTTTGGAGATCTCTCCAATAATCTGTCGTCTCCACTTCTCTGCTTTGGGCAACTCTGTACATTCTGAAGCAAGGAAAGGTCTTCGTTCCTTCACTTTTCCCTCTTCCACCTGGGCTTGGCGAAATCTTGCTAAGGCCCTCATGGCCTTTTCTGCATTTCGGGCCATGGCACCAAGGTGCAGCCGACGTCTCCTAGGCCCTTCTTTTTTTAAGTTTTCTTTAATAATCCAGGAAGTTCTAGGAATCTACACTTTCTGCCAACTTTGTAGTGACTCTGAGAATATTGAAATAAGAAAGACATAGCTGTTTCTGGTGGCTGTTGGTATAATCTGTAAAAGACACTATTTCTAAAGCTTGAAGCAAGAGCAGTAAATGTCAGTCATTGGCTTAACTTAAAAAAAAATGCCTCTTAAGGCAATTTTTGTCTTCTGTACTAGAGGTTGAATTCAGAGCTTTGTGTCGCACACTGCCATGTGACCCAGGCCCTTAGTTCTTTCTTTTCTGTAGTTATTTTTTGAGATAGGGTCTTACTTTTCATCCCTGATGGCGTGAATGGACTGGTGGTCCTGGGCTGGCAGGTGCACACTGCTGCTCCCTGCTGAATTTTCTGTTGAGGTGGAGTCTCAACATCTTTTTGGCCTGGGCTGACCTGAAACCTAGATCCTCTGATTTTTTTGTCTGCTTATGGACCACAGCAGTGTGCTAGGCCTAAACATCACCCTCCTGGAGGGATCAGAGACCCAAGACCATGCTTTTCACTGTGGTGATACAGAATTACTTAGTTACTGCACTTAGAAGTAAATCTATTTGCTAGTTTAGAACTTTGAAGATTTTTGGAAATTTACTCTGGTATGCCTTCCTTTTCCTATTTTATGCTGAGCAGTTGTCATATGTTTGATTTTAATTAAGAGATTTGCAGAGACACTGGCAGATCTCTTTTGCTAGCAGCCACAGTGCTGCAGTATCTGATTCAATTAGGCATTTCAGCCAGTTGGGACTTGAGACCCTTTATCTAAAGAAACAAGCCAAGGGTTTCTAACTTCAGCACTGTCAAAACATAAGGATGTGAAAGCCAGCCCTACATCCACAGTTCCGGTGTGGTCCCTGGAAATTACCCGTCCCTCAGCCTTGCAGTATGTCAGCGTTGTGTTTGCAGGCTACTAAGCAAAGCCAGCTCATGTGCAGCATGCACACAGGTTGTTCTGCTCAGTTAGCTCTGAGCATAATTTAGGCTGTGTGATTATTAACTATCATGACCTACCTAACATAACCACAACTGAAGCCTGACAGACTTCAGTTTGCATGATATACAGTGAAATTAATGGTGTCTTTGCAGTACATCTTCTGATGTTTTGCAAAGTCAGTGCTCTCATAATTTGAGCACTTTTGTCACTGTCCTAAAGCCAAGGGAGGTGTGTGTGGGAGGTGATGGGAGAGTGGAGTCTGAGGAGATAGAAGTGCATGTGGGCACAGGAACGCTAGCTCACAAAATGGAATCAACTGTAGGCACAACCTGATATAGTGGTGAGTAGAGAAATTAGTCACATGTATAAATAGAAGGAGATGCTGGTCAGGTTTCTGAGGCCGTCTTCCCTCCCCCCACCCCCACTTCTCCTGTCTTCCAGAAATGGAGCAAGATTATTATTGGAACCACAATTTTAAGAATTGAGGCTACAGTTTGGGCTCTTTTAGTTGTAAGAGTTAATAATGTAGGAACAAAACTTTACCTCAGTTGAAAATGCTGGATTCTTGGTACTTGATCTGCTCCAGGGAGAACTGTATTTCTGCACAAAGAGCAGTATTTGGCAGGATGGTGGGTCGGTAAGCACTAGCACATGGGTTGGAGAACCAGTGTGGAGTTAGTTGATTCTTCCCCTGAGCAGGAACCCTTTTCCCTCATGCAATTTGGAAGCCCAAGGAGAGTCTGCACATAATCCATCTCCTGACACCTAGGGCTTGGAGGAGTGAAATGTCTCAGGGGTATTTGGAGAGCATATCTGAGCCTAAATCCAATTCTTTTGATTCTTTTTTCTGCTACCCTTTTTCATCTTCTATATCTGATGTCTGAATGTACTGGTTGATTGCTTCTCTTGTTGGTTTTCCTGGACTTGCCAGCCTCAGAGACTAGAATGCTTGAGTCAGACTTTTCCTGCAGTAGCTTCTGGGGAGGATCATCATCATGCATGCTGATAGAAATGCTCAGTGGGCACCTGTAGTTGTTAGCACCTGTAATCCCAGCTACTCAAAGGCTGCAGCTGAGGATCATGAGGATGAAATTGGTGTGGTTCAGCTGAGGGAGTTGCTCAAGTTGCATGCCACCTTGACCTCAGTCCCCAGCACCATAAAAAAAAACAAAAACAACACAAACAAACAAAAAAATGAATGCTGTTGCTTGTGAGGGATGGTTTCCGGGTTGCCATGGAAAACAGGGCTACCTGGTGCCACTGAGGCAGAACTCTGTAGAGCTGACTCCTCTTTGGATTTACCATTCTTCAGATGACCTTGGCTTTCACCTTCCCCTAGGGACAGTGTGCCCATCAACCTAGCCCAGGATAGATGTACTCTGGCATGTGAGCCAGAGTGCAATTTAAATCATCAAAAGAACTATTTGCCCTATAGAACAAATGTGTGTGTGTGTGTGTGTGTGTGTGTGTGTGTGTGTGTGTGTGTGTGTGTGTTTCTTGTGCCAGTACTGGGGCTTGAACTCAGGGCTAAGTTCTCTCTTAGGTTTTTACTGGTGCTCTACCAGTTGAGACACACCTTCACTTCTGGCTTTTTGGTGGTCAATTAGAGATGAAGAGTCTCATGGACTTTCCTGTCCATGTTGGCTTGGAACAGGGATCCTCAGCTCTCAGCCTCCTGAATAGCTAGGATTACAGGCCACTGAGTCACGCTGAAGACAGGAGCATAGGCCCCAGGGTGCCTCTGCTATTTTCAACCATAGATGAATCCAGAGTCTGTTAGGCAGGATGGCTTTCCTCATGGGGGATACTCAGGTCTCTGGTAGTCTTTTTTTCTCTACTTGCAGAACTGCCCTTGAAATTGGCCGTCTATTTCACAAAGTCTGAGTCTCAATGCTATTGACATTTCAAGCTTTATAACCAAAAAGTTTCCCTCCCCACTTCTGGGGACTGGCTTGCTCATGTGTTGGGATAACCAAAAATGTGTCTACACTTTCCAGATTGTCTTCTTAGGGAGCAGCCTATTCCCTCTTCCACTCCTGCCTAGCTGAGAACCCCTGCTTTGTTCTCGCTAAGAAGTGAGAGCAGTTGTGTGATATCAGAGCTTCTAGAGCTTTCTGCAGCAGGTGGAAGCTGCGTTTTCATTCTTTGAGGCTAGAAGTAGGACTTCCGCGTAGAAGATTCCCACTTGGGGGTCTGTCCTTTGTGTTCCTTTAATTTTCCTTGGGTTCTTTGCCCTTTGTGTTGCTTTATTTTCCTTAGGTTCTCCACATTTCCTCCCCAGTTTCCTTCACTCCTAAAAGGCCATTCATTGTCTTCCTAACACTCCCTAAATGCTTTGCAATTTGGACCTTCCCGTTTCTTTCTCTTACTTACCTATATGATGGTGGAAGGGAGAAGTGGTGGCTGGTGAGTTTGAGTCTTAGTTTTCTAACAAGGTTTGGATTCTGAGTGCTTCTCACTGAGTTGACAGCTACCTTCAGAGGCTAAGAATAAGATGGATGGAGGAGGGTGGGTAACTGGGCCAGCATGGCATACTTAGTGTCTGAGTCAGAAAAGAAAGACATGTATAGGACAGGGGCAGTGAGTAAAGAGCCCCATATCTCTTTCTCTGTCTCTCAAGTCCTCTTGGCTAGCTGGGTAATAAAGGATATTGGTACTTGGTCAGTGTCCCCAGTAGAAGGCTAGAGATACTTGTTTACTTGATTAAATTAAATTATTTTGGTTTGTCACTGGGACTTGAGCTTTATTCTTTCAGGCTGGGACTCTACCACTTGAGGCATACCTTTCCTTCTTGCCCCCGGCTTTTTTTGTTTTTAATAAGTTTTTTATTGTAAAATACTGTACAGAGGGGTTACAGTTACATGAGGAAGGTAATGAGTACATTTCCTGTCAAGCATTGTTGCCTTTGTTTTTCCCTTACCATCTCTTCCCTCCCACCTCCACAACTGCACTCCCCCCCTCACCTAAATTGTAAACAACATAGTGTCTTGTATATCTAATTGTTATAATGGGTCAACCTGTATCCCTACTTAAACACTTTGTTTTTACCCTTCCCCTCCCCAAATTAGACTGACATTAAATACAGTGAAAATAAGTGTTATACCGTGGGGGAGGAACATACAAAGCAACAAAAAAAATCATATGGTACATTATAAATACATTAGGAACAATAGCAAGAAAGAAAAAACCACTTGTGTCCCTATCTTGGGGTTCATTTTGTTTAACATCATCTTTTCTGGTCATATGTACATAGCTTTTGACCTTTTCTGCTTGTCGCAGACATATACTAGTTTTTGCAAATAAAGGAAACCATGGAACCTATTTTTCTTTGGGCCTGGCTTACTTCCCTTAATATAATTTTTTCCAAGTCTTTCCATTTCCTAAGAAATGGGGGCCCCAGGCTTTCTGCTGATTAATTGGAGCTAAGAGTCTCATGCACTTTTTTGTCCAGGGTGGCTTTGAACTGTGATTCTCAAACCTCACCTTCCTAAGTAGTTAGCATTACAAACATAAGCCACCAGCACCTGGTGGTCCCCCGTTTGTGTAAAATCTTTACCCAGTTTGCCTGAGGGGATTTGTGTCCTAACCCAGCCACATTCTATTCTTATATAATGACTTTCCTTTTGTTTGTCTTCTCTGTCTGGCTATTGCATCTGGTGGCTTAAGCTGCATCCCTGGGCTGTTGATTAGCTGAGCCTCCCCAAGCAGCCTTCTCAAAAGTCACAGCCACCTACCTACCTTCCTTCCTTCCTTCCTTCCTTCCTTCCTTCCTTCCTTCCTTCCTTCCTTCCTTCCTTCCTTCCTTCCTTCCTTCTTTCGTTCCATTTTCAGTTCAAAATTGCCAGGGTTTAGGATTCTGGCGTTCAGTGGCTCTGAAATCCTGTGTGAGCTATTTTTTCCATGCGGCTACACACAATTAGCCTTGATTTTGAAGTGTAATGCATTTCCAAATAATTGTGTGTGTGTATGTGTGTGCGTGTGTGCACTCGTGTGTGTGCGTGTGTGCACTCGTGTGTGTGTGTGTGTGTGGCTTGGAAGTACAACCAGTTGAAGGGTTTGGGGCAGATTGCACATTTTTTGGCTGAGCAAGATGTGAATTCCAATAAGCCTTGGAAGGATGGTTTCTCCATAACTCCTGCCCACCCTGATCCAAGCTGCCTCACCGTGGCCCAGACTTTTTCAGTGGATTCATGGCCTAATTCTTTCTATGGCCACTTGTGGAAGTTACCCCTTAACATCTTGAACATTTTTGACTTGGGGGAATGAGACTCTTCTATATGCTAGTTGATAAATAGGTGCTGAGTGTGTCAGATGCACACACCTACACACACTCAAGCAGTTATACTTAGAATGGAAGGTGGTCAGCAGCAGAGAAACAATTCTGTCAACGACAGAATCCCATTTTCTCTGGTGTGTGTTGCTTTTACAGTAAGTTGGCTCAAATCTCCTCAATTAAAGCTTTGGCCAAGGACTGGGTGTGTTGGTACCACATCTAGCCTTCATTTAAGACCAATGACAGACTCTTTTTTTATTTTATTTTGTTTTATTTTTTATTGTGAAAATACTGTACAGAGGGGTTACAATTACATGGGCAAGATAATGAATACATTTCTTATCAAGCATTGTAGCCTCCTCCTTTGTTTCCCCTTCCCATCCCTTGCAAGCCTCCTCCCCCCACCCAATCCTCCCCCCTAATGACAGACTCTTTAGAAGTGCTTTCTCAGTTCCATTCCTCAGCCGAACCTGTTCTAGAAACCTTCACTCCATTCTGGTGGGAGAAATATGACAATACTTTATTTCTTCTGAGTGTTGGAGTTGTAGGTGATGATAATGTGCAAACCCAGCATGCATAAGGCTTTACTATTCCAGGCCTTCCAAAGTGGGGGTAGAGAGGAAGAAAAGAAAGCAATAAAAAAGAACTGTGAAGCATATACTGCATTTTGGCAGTGCTCATGGCTTGGACCTCACTGGTAGTAGTTTGTTGCTCCACCACTTGAGTTATGCCTTTAGCCAAGCTTTTTGCTGGTTATTTTGGGAGAAGGCATCTCCTAGACTTTTCTGCCTATGCTTGCTTTGAACTGGGATCCTCTAGCTCTCAGACTCACAAGTAATAAAAATTACATGTGTAAGCTACCTCTGGGTCTGGCTGAGGGAGTTATATACTTAAAATTTATATAAATATTTTAATTGAGCTATATAATACCGTATTAATCCATCATCCATCATCTATTCATCATCCGTCTACCATCCATCCATCATGCATCATGCACCATTTATTCATCATGTATTTATCCAACCAGTCAGCCGTGTGAGAGTTGCTCTGATTACATTGTATATTCTGGGGTCAGAGGACTCATGTGGAGCATAGGATTGAGTGCTGAATTAGAGGAAGACCTATTAAAAGACAGCAATAATTAAATATACTAAATGTATGTTTACAGTCTTTGTAGAGGAAGGAGTTCACAACTGATCTGAGTATTAAGGAAGATGACATGCCCATGGAATTCTACAAGCAGTGTAAGGCAGTCTGGAAGGGCCCGTGCCAGCTCTGCTGGGAGCTGGGCATTTGAATTGAGTGGGAAACAAAGCTAATGGATCTTAGGGGAGGAAAAGAGGCAGTCAGAGTTCCCTGAGAATTCTTCTCTCCCAAAGTGGAGGATGATAGATTAGATAATATAGCTAGCAGGAAGAGGCCAGGACCAATGTGAACTGTGAATTTGTCTTCTAGGCCTACCCAGGTAAACAGCATGGTCTCTGCTAGATCAATCAATCAATCAATCAATCCAGTAGTGTGCTTAGTATGCAAACACGATTTGAAATCAGTTCAGCCCTCCCAGACTGCCCATCTGACACCCCATGTGCTGATGCTGGATGGGTCAGGAGAGGCAGATGTTTGCTCCTGATTTTCACAACCAAGCATGGATAAGAACACTAAAGGATTTGCTGATTGATTGGATATTGGGAATAGGAAAAGAAGGAGTCTTTGAAGTCAAAGCTAAATAAGGGTTCAAGTTTGTTTCTGAGTATACCAGCTGGATGATTGGGGTAATTCAGTTATCTCCCTCCACCTAAGCTATTACTTTTCTCAGACAGAGGTGGTCTGAGCTGTGTATCTCATGGTGCTGAGGTGGATAAATGTAATCCAATGGATTGCCCCCAATTCATCTGATTGGCCAGTTCTGTTGATGTTATTGTTAATCATTTTGTAATTTCTACTCAGGTTCTTAATTCAGATATGCTGCCAGAATCACTTAAAGATCCACATTGGCTATTTCATCACTCCTCCTAAAATCTCAACTCATTATTTTTGCTACGTAATTCCTTCAAGAATGCAGAAGTGCCCTGCTGACATATAGGCAAGGATGAATTACAGTCATTTCTAAATGAAAAGAACTGGTGTAATGCATTCTGTTACCTGATGGTTTGTATTCCCTTAAAAGCTTTGTTAAACTGAGGCCTACCTCTACTTCTACTAAAACAACCTGAGATTCTGCTGTTTTATTGTATTTTTACTTTGGAGGGAGAGAATGGATGTTGGTAAGATACTCTCCCTTGTTCTCAGGTTTTATATTCACTCTGAGTGTGCATGTGAGTGCATGCGCGTATACACACACACACACACACACACACACATACACACATACACATGTACTTGCCAATACTCAGCTTGAACTCAGAGCATTAGGCTCTTGCTTAGTTTTCACTAAGGCTGGTGCTTTGTCATTTGAGGCATACCTCATAGCCTTGAATGGAAAAAATATTTCAACTCAGTCTAGTCAGATTAGCAGTTACAGGAAATCAACATAAATAGTGGCACAGAAGGGAAACGAGGGAGGAACCATCATGCTGAATATAAACTAGTCCAACCACTATGGAATCAATAGGAAGGTTCCTCCAAAAACTGAATGCATACTCACCTATAATCCTACCACACCACCACTGGCCATATACCAGAAGGCATGTAAATACACAAGAAAGACACCTGCATACCTAAGTGGATTGTAGTGCTGTACACAATAGCAAAATGGTAGAAACAGCTCAAGTGCCCAACAACTGATGAGTAGATAAAACATAATACATACCAGGCAAGGACTATCAGTAATATGATACATATATACCATGGAATATTGCCCACTCTGTTTTTACTTACCAGAGAATGTTAGCCATCAAAAGAGGTAGTATGTAATTTGCAGCTAAGTGGATAGAGCTGATGACCATCCTTTTGACAAAGTTCTTTTTTTTTTCTTTTTGTTTATGTGGTGCTGAGGAATCAAACCCAGGGCCTCATGTACGCAAGGCAAGCGCTCTACCACTGAGCCACCTTCCCAGCCCCCCTTTTGACAAAGTTTTAAATAAGATCACATATAGTTGATGATGCCTAGAAACTCCCTCTTACTCTTTTCTGTTTAGGAGTTGTCTGCTCAGTAAAGTAGTTTTGTCTGGAGTGAAGTGTCTTCTGAAATGAGGTCTGGCTGGATATTTCTTTAACAATATTTAATAATAATAGTCTAATCACCACCATATTGTGTATAATACCGACCTACCTTGATTTTTTCCAGCAGGCTTTAAGTGGCAGGACCTTTGCAAACATAATATCACATCTCATTCCTTGCCTCTTAATTCCCTTCTCTTAAATGGTATGGCTCTCCAGGCTCCAGTTCACCCAACTCAGCAGCTCTGATGGAGATGCTGTGAGATCACACAGGTCTCTGAACCCTGCTTGCCATTGGCTCAGCCTGGACCAGACAGCACTGCTCAGCTAAGCTCCATAGTGAATAGTTCCACTTGTGTGTACACACACATACTCAGCAAAGCAGGTTAGCATTGTAGTATTCCCTAAACCTGTCCTATGCACTGTACTTACTATGTGTTGAATATCACGTGTGCAGTGTTCCTGAATCATTTATCAAACAATAATGCATCCACAAACAACCAGTTCCCCTAAAACCTGAAGACCTCTAATATGAGCAACAGTTGCGAACCCTCTGCTGGATATTTATTTTTCTGCAGTTTGTGAAACAATTGGGGTCCTTTCTGAAAAGGAGATTCAAGTACAAACCTGCACTATTGATTATCTCATAAAAGCCACACTATGCCCCATTAGGAAAGAATAGCATCAAACCATAGAGACAGCTCCAGTGGCTCCTTGCAGTCCTGGGTGGATTAAAGGCTGAATTTCCTGGTGTAAAATAAGGTAACGTTTGCAAATAGCCTGTGTCTGTGAATCATGGTAATATCTAATAAAATGCAAATGCAATGCGAATAGTTGGTACGTTGCATTTTTAAGAGAAGAATGTCAAAGAAAAACTGTACATGTTCAGAATAGGAGTAAACTGTTCTCTAGTATTTCCTATTCTTCATTGGGCTGAACATGTATATGTATGGCATAGCAAGAAGGGTATAAGAAAAAAATCAATATACAATCCTTATCACACTATTATTCAACCCCTAATGGTACACTTGTTATAATACAAACATTGTAAAGATGAAGCACAAGCCACCTGTCAAGACAATGTCTACCTCTTATACTTTGGTATTGTAAACTAGTTCCTTCCAGCCCCCCTCTTTGTTCTTTTGAAAGCATGAGAAGTTATAGTTTCAAGAAAATTTTCTAGAGCTAAGCTTAGAAAGGAGTACACCCCTGTTGCTGACCAGGGTATGAGGGAACTTTGCGTGGATTTCCTTCACCAGCCTGGGCTGCAGAAACCCTGCTTAGATAGTGATGAGCTTAGGTGACAGAACCAGACTCTATTTTCACAGGCAAAACCCTAACCCCACTGAGTAGGAGTCTGGAGCCTCTGGAAGGCAATCAGCCAAAGCCCTTATCAGAAGTGAAGCTTAGCCAAACACCTGTGCTCAAGTCTGTCATCCTAGCCAATTAGGAGGCTGAGATCTGAGAATGGAGGTTCAGAGCCTCCCTTGGCAGCAAGGTCCCTGAAACCTTTATCTCCATTTAACAACCCAGATGCCAATAATAGAGCTGTGACTCAAGTGGTAGAGCACTAGCCTTGAGCAATCGGGCTCTGAGTTGAAGCCCCAGGACTGGCACAAAAATATTAAAGACCAAAAAAATAGAGGAGGAAGTTTGGGTTTTGTATGTCTGGGGAAAGAAGTGTAATTATTTTTCTTCTTTACACTTTTCTGTATTTTCTCCCATATTTGATGCTGCAAATGCAACTTTAAATATTCAGAGCAATGTCATAAGGACTATTATGTTTCTTCTTTAACATCTTTAGGTAGTTTTATAATGTCAGTTTATGGGTGTAATATATCTTGATCAATGTCACCCCTTTTATCATCTCTGCATCTCTCTCAACCCTACCCGTCTCTTACAGTTACCTGCTTCCATTTTCACCTATGTGCCTTGAGTATTATGACTGTGTTTTCCCATCCTTCCTTTCCCCATTCATCGGGACCCTCTCCTAACCTGTCTCCCCCTACAGCACCTGTGCCATCTTCCTGCGGTTCAGCCAGCTCATTGATGATTTCAATGCTCCACAATGGCTCCTTGTTATTGGTCATGGTTCTTAGTAGACAAAAAATTGTTTCTAGCAAGTTTCAGCAGGAAGACTATTTTCCTTCACATTTTTCCCTCATAGGAATTGGTGAAAATTACTTTCAATGAGAAATAGAAATCAGAATTTTCACTTTCATGTAATTATTTCTTGACTGGATTCTTCTCTTTGACCTTTCGATATGATTCAATGTTTTTAGTTTTAAACTACCATTCCTCTATACATCATCATAATATGCTTTTGTACAGATACCAACCATTCTCTACCACCTGACAGCTACTAAATTGCTTCAGGAGTTTCAGTGTTTGTTTTCTAGTCCTTTCCATCCTATAACCCTTCAACTCCTTCAATCTGATTTTTGTCTCCTTATTCCCCACAATTTGACATTCATGTGGCCAGGTGATGATAAACAAAATGGCTATGTTTTAGTTGTTTGTCATTTTGTGCTGCTGAGATACAGGTCAGTGGTGACTGTGTCCTCAGATTTAAAGCAGGGGTGACTAAGGTGAGTCCCGTGACTGTTCCAGTAGGGTGATGACTCTCGTTGAGGTACTAGGGGATGCCACCACACCTTCTGTTGAAGGAAGACAGACACAGTGGAAGAAGAAACCAAAGAGTTGGGTTTACAAATTTTCACACCATTATCATCTTACTTTAATATCCTGATCACAGTACCCAAAAGAAGATGCATGAAAATAAGGAGCAGGCTTGGTAAATGGTCCACATTCAGTAAGAATCCTTGATTTATTCGGAAAATAAAGTCTTTCATATTTTCCTCTCTACTGTTAAATGACAAAACCATTGCAAAAGTGCAGGGTGCAAATGTGCTCCTTGTTAAGAGAAAAGTCATTAGCTTGGTCAACAGAAAGTGCGAAATAAAAAATGGTGAAATAGTTTATCCTCAGGTCATGTAATGCTGCCTATTGTTGCCTGTTCTAAGTTTTTAAAGAAATTGCATTTCTGTGATTTCACTAAACTACATCTGGAGGAAAGGTGTATTTAGGGTTGTGGCTCCAGAGGTTTCAGTGCACAAGCTCTTGACTATGGTGCTGTGGTGGGCAGAACATGATGGTGGGTGTCTTATGGTAAACTAAGTTCATCACCTCATGGGAGCTAAGAAGGGTAAAGAGTGTAGAGGTGGCGGTCACTATTGCTGCCTCCCTGCTCTCCCCCACCCCGCCCGCACACATGTCCTCCTTGCCTCCCGCCGCACATAATATTTGGACATAACTTCCTCGTGGGTTTCACCTCTTAAAAGCTTCATGAGCTCTTCTTAGCACCAGGGCTGGGCACCAAATCTCAATTTTATACATGCCTTTTGGGAACATTCATTCACACCACACCCCTTGAGAACAAAGTGGGTGTTTGAATAATATAATACTACTTCTCAGAAACATTTTGGCCTCAGACATCAAAGACATTTTGCTCCTTTACCTTGTATGGTTTTTTGAGGCATGAGTATTTACTAGAAACAAAATTTCTAAATATACTTTCATCATTATATTCATGTGCATTTATACTTTATTTGTATTTCTCTTTCACAGTATAAAAAAATTGTATCCTGCTACACATTAGGAGAGGATGATGGGGGATGAAATTAGGAATATGTTGGTAAGTATCTTTATAGTATTGGCTAAGTTTCCTGTACAGTGGTGTTCATTACTGCATGACTTGTAGCTACAAACAACTGGTTACCCCTTATTTTAGACAATGAAAGACTTCAGATTATGTTTCGTTCTTTGCATGTCTCAGCCCTGAAAGTCACTGTTTTCTGTTCCTCCATCTTGTAGCTTTGGTCTCTGGGTCTGGAGTTTTCAAAGGTTATCCCAAACCGTGAACTAATGACTCTTACAACTAACCGGAACAGTAGACTTCCAGTTCATCCATCATCCATTTCCAAAGCCATAGGAAAATCATTTCCTCTCTGATGACAGTGAACAATTTCATGCACTGACTGGATTCCCTGTGCCTGTTTGCCTGTCTGGGTTTCTGTTTGTGTGTCTGTGGATGTGTGTTCATTCAGAAAGACATCTGAGACAAATAGCCACCCTCAGCCAGCTACTTGCCATGAAAAATATGGATAGAGAAGAAGTCACAGATGGTAACTTTGTCGTTTGAGTCTTGTAGAGGATGTGGTTGAAGTTTCTCTCCTTGATCATTCTGATCTACATGAGCCATGAATGTCAATGTGAATTCTGTCAGGATCACCTATGCTGAACTATGCACTATTTTTTTGCTCCCTTCCTAAAAACTTGGTGATGCTTCCCCTGTGGGTACATATAAGAAGCATGCTTTGTTTCTAAGTGGAAGTTTGGGGAATGGAAATACCGCAGAACACACAAAGTTATCAGTGATCAAATTTCACCACACTTTAGAAAATAGGCATTTCTAAACACCACACCTCTCATTATCATGATTTTGAGCCAAGACTGTGACATACTATTGTTTCCCCCCCTTCCGCCCCCCCCTCCCCAGGGGGGAGAAAAGTACAATGTTACTGTGATCAAACCTGATGATGTGAATAGTAGAAAAGCTCTGCAACTTAAAAACAAAACAAAATCAAAAAAGGAAGTCACATTTGCTCACGATAGTTTCATTTATTTGAGAAGTTACAATAAGTGTATGGATAATTGGGAGACAAGCTTATTGTTTGTAACAAAATAAAACAAATGCAGTGATGTATAGGGTACCTCTAAATGCTTTGAACATTCTGTCTTTACAAAACCACAACTGACTGACCACTCTAGCCAGTCTTACTAAATAACATTGCTTGAAGCACCAACCTATATCACTTATAAAAACTATATACCATACAGTGGATTGTAACAAATACTATTTTCTGTTTAATAATTAGAAATTGGATCTAATTGTCAGCTCACATCAACTTGCTTGATTCTTTGTGCCTTAGGTCTGTGACTACAAAAGATGATTTTGGTGTCTTTCATTCTTTATTTCCAGCCCCTCTTCATCTTTCCTTCCTCCTTTGTTCCATCATTCCTTTCCTCTGACTTTACTTCCTTCCTCTTCTTCTTTCCTCCTTCCTTCTTTGCTTTGTT